>NC_081417.1:5539728-6246956 GCF_949786415.1 Peromyscus eremicus | reverse complement strand
GAAGAAACTCCATATGGAGTTTACTTTCATTGTGGCAAAAGTTAGCCACTGGGCAAGAAAGTGCCCTTGCCTTAACAGCTGACAGTATGCTGTCCAAATTGGATAAGAAGGACACAAAAGAAAAGACTTCCAAGACATAAAATCCTGCTTCACAGATGAGTCTGTCAGATATGCTTGGCCTGTACGCTGAAGATGGGTGCTCCAACATTGCAGACAAAAAATGGGTGACTCTCCAGGCAGCCGGCTGTTTCTATCATTTCTCACATTTTTTGGAAGTCGCTTGTTTGCACTTGCTGCTTACTCAGTTAGTATTATTTCCTCCTCAGGTCTTTGAGAGGGTTGAAGATTAAACAATTGTACTTATAGTTTTCCTTGTTAACAAATTCAAAAAAGATACTCACTAAAGAGGTGTAAAGTGTATAAATTTGAAAGACATCAAAAGATAGTTTTTGGTTGATAATGCGAATTAGGATAGGTGAATTAGATACAATCCTTTGGACACACAAAGATAGGATGGATATTGGAGTATTATCTCTGAATTTGTCAAATGGAAATGGACTACAAATTTTTGATGTGTTTATTGCCTGTATGTATTGTATATACGTATTGTACTTATTGCATATAGTTTTTCTTATATTAGTTATAATTTTATTTTATTTTAGACAAAATAGGGGAAATGTGGTGATATTTTATTTGTGCTCTAACAAATAAAGCTTGCTTGAAAATTAGATGCAGGAGTTAGCCACTAGTTAACCATAGAGGTCTGGAGGTCTCTATAGACAGGCTGGAAGTGATAGACCTGGGCAGAGAGAAGTGATAAGGTGGGGTGAAGAGAGGAGCTCACTCTCTTTCAGTGGAGGATTTCATAGGGGTAAGAATTAGTGACTTGCTGCTCTCCCTCTCTGATCTTTCAGCCTTTACCCCAATATCTGGCTCTGGGCTTTTAATTAATTTAATTAATAAGAACTTTTAAGATTTGTGTTACAATAATGTCTTTTGGTCAATTCCCCACTTTTCTTCTCCAATTTATTCTTATCCTCTCCACCACTTTTCCCTTATAGATTCATGTTCCATTCTTTAAAAACAAAAGAGAAAGAAAGAAAGAAAGAAAGAGAGAGAGAGAGATAGACAGAGAGAGAGAGAGAGAGAGAGAGAGAGAGAGAGAGAGAGAGAGAGAGAGAAAGAAAGAAAGAAAGAAAGAAAGAAAGAAAGAAAGAAAGAAAGAAAGAAAGAAAAGAAAGAAAGAAAAAATCTGAATACTGAAACATAGGTAACCTTTCAGGAACCTCAGAAAATTTTCCCTTCCCCCAATCCCAGGCAGCTGTCAAAGGCTAGTATCACCCCTTCCAATGCTGGGATTTTGGCTGGGTTGGTATTTTAATATTTTCCCATTACAAATGCATATGAAAAGAAGAACTATCCATGAAACAAAACTCTAAAAATGGTCAATATAAGAAAAAGAAACTATTAGTTTACCTGGACTCCCTGTAGTTATGACAATGATTTTATTTATGCTCATAATGTTGTCTTTGTTCCCATGACATCTAAAATCAGCTCTGAGGGTTAGTGTTTAAAAATTCTCCAAGGAAATGTAATGCAGTGAAATTCTAAAGCAATTCCCTTTTCTTCTACACAGTGTTAGATATTGAGACATCTCAGGCTTCTCTCACAACTTCTTTCCTGAAACACAATCCAAGGTGTAAACTAATCCTCTATTTGGGCCCCAACTAATGACTGTTGCTTGGATTACTCAAACTCAAAAGACAATGAATCTTTTCAATGAAGTACCCAAGACTCTGAATTGGTTCAATTTTTAAAACATGAGGAGGCTGATTGTCCTTAAGTGAGCCTGCCTGTTCACTCTCCTGCTTAATTCAGTGAGCAAAGGGAAAATAGGAGTAAATTTGCTTAGTCCATTATTCTAAAACACAAACACAAAAGAAAGCCCATCCTAGTCATTCTAAAGCAATTGCTGGCTTTTTGTTGTTCTTGTTTTGACACAAGGTTTCTCTGTGTAGTTTTGGTGCCCATCCTGGATCTCACTCTGTAGACCAGGCTTGCCTCAAACTCACAGAGATCCATCTGGCTCTGCCTCCGGAGTACTGGGATTAAAGGTATGTGCCATCATCATGTGCAGCCGCTGGCTTTTGTGACTCCTTTTCTTGGCTTTTTTCTCAGGGCCTTTATAGTTAGCAAATTATATTTTCTCATTTATCTCATGGTCTTCCTGTCCCATTGGAATGCAATCCCTGTATACAAGAGACTGCCCAGATGTGAGGCTGGGCAGAGGGTATGGTGCTGAGGTACAGCATGTGTGTGTGTGTGTGTGTGTGTGTGTGTGTGTGTGTGTGTGTGTGTGTGTGTGTTTGTCTGTCCAGGATTCCAGGCTACAGATGGAATTAGATGTACAGGAACTGATTACTGGATAAATAAATGGCTTTCTCACCTCACACAGCCTATCATGATTATACTGCCATGTTTTGTTTAGTTTTTTGTGCTTAGTCTCATATGAGTTCTATAAGAACAGGAACACTGTCACCTGCATTGTCTGTGTTTTAGATTAAGGTATAAGTAGTATAGACTCTGCCCCTCCCCCACTGCTATGATTAGGTCATCCCATGAAAACTTACCAGGAAATCAAAGTTTTCTGGGTTATGCAATCAAACAAAGATTAATGAATCCTGGTTAAAAGAAATTAAAGTTATACTGGCTTGGTGCCTTGGGGCTCTTTCTGCTGAAGCACCAATGTACATCAAAGGGGCCTAGAGCATGCCAGGAAGCTCTGCCTTAGGACCATCCTGCATCATAGGTGAGCCCTATGGTGTCACAGAACAGCTAGCCTGACTAAGTAGGAAATTAGTTTCTGTGGTTCAATATCTTAGTCATCAAGTATTATTAATATTTTAAGAATTACATTGAAAATGAAAAATAGATATCACACTTTTAGCTTTGTACATACTGGTTACCATACACACCATTCCTTCTCAAGAGTTCACTCTGTATAAATAAAATGCTGATTGGCCAGTAGCCAGGAAGGAAGTATAGGTGGGACAAGCAGAGAAGAGAATGCTGGGAAGTGGAAGGCTGAGGCAGAGAGATACTGCCAGCCACTGCCATGAGAAGATGTTAAGTTACCGGTAAGCCATGAGCCACATGGCAACTTATAGATTAATAGAAATGGGTTCATTTAAGATATAAGAACAGCTAGCTAGAAGCCTACCATGGCCATACAGTTTCTAAGTAGTATAAGTCTCTGTGTGTTTACTTGGTTGGGTCTGAGCCCCTGCGGGACTGGTGGGTTAGAGAGATTTGTCCTGACTGTGGGCCAGGCAGGACCAAAAAAAAAACTAGCTACACAAGAATTGGTGTTTCTCCAAGCTGGCTGGCAGCCCTGGGCCTTCTCTTCTCCTTGGCTTGACAGTTTCTCCTTGAGGTTGTCCTGGGACCAGAGGGTAGCCCAGGTTCCAGTAAATTTTGATTCAAATATTAGTCCATGATTCATAAAACAGAAGTAAGCTATGTCATCTTTACTGGAAGATGGTACAAAGAGACAGTTTATGCTTATGTCTAAAAATGTGATTCTCCCAACCTAGGGAAATGGTTTAGTGGGTAAAAACTCTTACTGCAAGGCCTAACAACCTGAGTTCATCCCTGGAAGCCACATGGTAGGAGGATAGAACTAACTCTACAAGTTGCCCTCTGAACTCTAGAAGTGACATGCTCTCACACACAGAGAGAATAAACAAATACGTAAATGAATAAATAATTAAATAAATAAATTTATGTAAAGGAAATGTTTAAATGTGATTTTCTTCCATTTCACTTTCACTTAGAAGAATCTTATAAAGGCACAGAATTAAGAACAGTGATGGAGGTGCCTACATTTTGACCCCAGCCAGGGCAGGGGGAAGTTCCCATCCCACATTGTCCTCTCATATAATTACCAACTTCATGATGACCTGAAACTCAAAGGTTCTATTCAGTCACAGGCACAAAAGTTTCCAGAAGTGTCTCCAGCCAGTCCCAAAATAGAAATGTCTGCTCAACAATAGCACATTCAGAGTCCAGAATGATTGATATGTCCTTGTTCATCCAGACCCCAAGAGCTCATCCTGTCCTGAAACTACCTTCTGCATAGGGTCCATAAAAGAGTTCCCTAAGAATGAGCATGGCTTCAGAAGTGAGCCATATGAAACGGTTTCAGGTTTTCACTAAAAATTAGATAGAGGCTGACATTGAACACTAGAAAGAAACTTACATACTCAGAAGAATAGACACAAAGCAACAGTTCTAATGTAAATGCTAAAAATTGTACTTGACATATAAAACATAGACACAAATCTATCAATCTCTCTGTGTGTGAGAGAGAGTGGGTGTGAGTGTGCGTATGTGTCTGAGTATGCAAGTGAATATGTGTGTGTGTGTGTGTGTGTGTGTGTGTGTGTGTGTGTGTGTGTGTTGGCTTTCCCTTTCAAAGAACCAAGATAAGGCATATTGTAGACTCAGTGAAGCCCTTGGTAATGTCAGTAGCACATTCTTTATATGTGTGGAAGCCTCTTAGCTCCTGGCCTGGACAGTCAGACTGCCAGTGTTCAAACTTTGATGTTATGATGACTAAGGAGCATGGACATTACAGATGTCAGTCTCTTAGCCTATGAAGTTGGAATAAAAACATATCCTTTATTGAGGATTAAATAAAATAAAATAGCTGTAACAGTTCATGAAAACATAATGTACTTCTCATTATTATTTTTACATTCTCATCAATAACTCAGAAGGAGCCAGAAAATCAAAATTTAATCATGATTGCTCAGTTGCACTGTTCATATATTCCCTACTTGCTACAAAATTATAGCAAATTTGAAAAAATATAATGACCTTGGCAGCAGAGAGCAGTAGGTCATCTATTACTGCAGTCCTTCTACTACTTAGAGCTGGTCACTTAGTGTGAGTAACTGAACTATTCCATGCTAGGGGCCTCTTGTCTTGAAGCAGTACTGCTAATAGCACTTAGGATTGCTGTGGAAGTTAAACATAAAACAAACATAAGAAAGTTGTTTTCTTTACCCTTTATTTCAGCACCTCATGCACTATCTTATCAACTCAACATAAACTTCCATCATCTGAAAAGAGGCAAACTCAAGTGAAAAACTAATGCCATCAGACTGACCTGTGGTCTTGCTTTGCAGTGCCACTTGCAGGCAAGTGGTCCTGGGTTGTACGTGAAAACAAGCTGAGCACATCATGAGAGCAAGACAGTGAGCAGCACTCCTCCATGGCTTGGGCTTCAGTTCTCACCTCCAGCTTCCTATCTTGAGTTACTGGATTGACTTCCTTAGATGATGGATTGATGTGGAAGTGTGAGCCAAGTAACACTTTCCTCCACAAGTTACTTCTGGTCCTGGTATTTATCATAGCAAAAGAAAGAAAATTAGAACAGAAATAAATTAGCTACTAGTATGGAATGTTGTGATGGACCTGTCTGTCAGAGAACATTATTTTAACTATATAAAATGTGTCACATGTTTATGTTGCATTTGTTTAACATTGTAAGGATATGGATTAATGATGTAAAGATGTGTTGAATTTGTTTCATCTTGTCTCTCTAAGGCACTGATTAGTCTAATAAAGAGCTGAACAGTCAATAGTTAGGCAGGAGAAAGGTTAGGTGGGGCTGGTGGATAGAGAGAATAACTAGAAGGAGAACTCTAGGCTCAGGATGAAAAACGAAAGAAGGAGGAGGAAAGAATGAGGGAGATGCCTGGGGTTATAAGCCAGGCAGAGGACAGCCAGACATAGAAAAGCAGTGAAAGTAATCTATAAAGAAAGAAAAGTAAAAAGCCCTGAGGCAAAAGTAATGCTGCCTGGGAGGGGGGGGCGGGTGCTCCAGGCAGCACAGGACTTGAAAAGAAACCTACAGTGTTGGTGTGTACTGGACTTTTCTTTCTGAGGGGGATTGGAAAATGACACTCACACACTCTATTTGGAAGCATGGATGGGGTCAAGCCTCTTGTGATGGACTGACTAGACTGGACCTTGAACAGCTGTACAAAAGCATATTTATTGATTGTTACATAAAGTATTTCCTCAAACCAAAGTCCCTAACCTTAATTTACATGTCTTACTGAAGGGGACCATTACATGCCTCCATGACTCTTGTCCTTTATTATGCATTGGGTGCAATATACAATAATACAAGAGTCCCAGGTGTGCCTGAGGTGTCTTGTGACCAAAGTCACGGGATGGCTGCAAAGCCCCCTCAGCAAAACAATCATGGTTTTTAACAAGAGTTCTTCAAGGTCAAGATACTTCTAAAAAAACAATCTGTTAATTCTAATATCTATCCTATACAGTGATTCTGCTAAGTTCCTACAGAGTACATGTTTTTCATCTCCCTTACATGATTAAAAACAGTCATCCCAGTATCTCATATACATTTACATCTATGTAACTTACTACAAATTAACAGAACATGAGCAGACAGAAAGTATTTTTCACAGCCAACTCTTTTGTTGGCAGGCTGCATACTGTGGCTGCAATAAAAGAATCAATCATTTTACTGTTAATCTTATAAGTAATCTTAAAGGAATCACAAACCTAAACTTTTGTACATAAAAGACAATCAGTCAGCTGTACTTTAGATCTTTGGGGTATATACCCATCTATCAATAGTTTGTTTTTTTAAATCAGGAAACTGAGGGCAGGAATGGGTACAAAGGGTTAGTTATCATTTTTGATCAACAATCAACCCTAACAGTTGGGCTGCTTTGTATTTTTTACCTCAACTATGTGTCCTTGTGGACATTAAATTGTTTCCTGTGAGTTTTTTTTTTTTTCATTTTAAACCAATTGTCGAATATTTCATTTAACCTGAAGTTATTATAAGGCTTTGTTTCAGCTAATGATGCACACCAAGATTCATGACTACATCTCTTCAGCATTGAGAGAATTAGTGTCGGCATGGCTCCTGGAGAATTCAATTATTTTCTTAAACACTAACCTGAGCTGTGACCTAAAGCAGCTCCTTAGGTGAATAGTTGCTTTGTATGCACAGTATAATTTGCTTTATTGGTTCATTGATGTATTTAATCCTTTTATCAGTGCTCTGAGGTAAGATCATCACCTTTACTTCATATGTAAGAAAATTGAGGACATTCATTACTCTCTGAGCTAACAAGGGTTTTAGTCATCTTCTAAGAAGTCAGGGCCCATAACATTCAACCACAGACCTGAGTATACGATGAATATCCACACGGGACACTTTGGTGAAAGAAGTATTTCCAGGCTCTTTCAGAGCACATTGCTAGGGGCTTTCACACCACATGTATTTTCCTACTGTCTCTCCCTCTCCCCTTATGATTTCTTCCTTCCCTCTCATGGTCCCTTTTGCAGAGTCAACACACACACACACACACACACACACACACACACACACACACACACATTTAATATATATCTAGCACTCAACACACACTATTTGCCTTTCTAAGTCTGGCAAAATAGCTTAACATAATGATTTCCAATTATGTTCATTTTACTGCAAATGTCTTATTTATATTTCTCTTTACAACTGGATAAAATTGCGTTTTGTGGATATACCATATTTTTACTACCCATTCATTTGTTGATAAATATCTAGGTGAGCTCCATATTCTGGCTTTTGTACAGCAATAAACATGATATGCAATATCTCTGTAATGTGAGATAGAATCCTTTAGGTAAATATCTAAGAGTGTTGTGCCTATGTCATGCAATACTGTGTTTAATTTCTTTCTTTTCTTTTTCTTTTTTTCTTTTTTTTTTTTTTTGGTGTTTTGAGACAGGGTTTTTCTCTGTAGCTCTGCTGTCCTGGAACCTGCTATGTAGACCATGCTGGTCTCAAACTCATAGAGATTCTCCTGCCTCTGCCTCTTCCTTCTAAATGCTGGTATTAAAGGCATGCACCACCATGCACAACCAGTGTTTAATTTCTTAATATATTATTTTTATTCATTTTTGAGGATATTATCTTTACAATGTATTTGATAATATGCCTTTCAACACCTCCTGGATAGAGCCCTCATTCCTTGTCCAACTTCATGTCTATTTTTTAATTGGTGCTGCTCATTCATGCATGGGTGTGAAGCCATTCACTGGAGTGTGGTCATCCCTAAAGAAAACTGTTTCTCCCTCCCCTAGCAGCCATCACCGTTCATAACTTTTTAGCTCAGATGAAGGCTCCTGTAAGTCTTCCTGATCCATGGTGGAATGTTGACTGTCTTGATTTTCTGCAGGCTGTGTATAGGCTATCCCAACTATTATGAGTTCATAAGTTCAAAGATCCTGTCATGTTCAGAAGACAGTATTTTGTCCCAGTACTCTCTGAGTTCTGGTTCTTATAATCATTCCACCTCTTCTTTCACCATGGTCCCTTATCCTTGGGGAGGAGTGGTGTGATATAGATGTCTCATTTATGGTTGAGTACTCCAAAGAAAATTATTCTCTGCCCTTTGGCCCCTTGTCTCTGCATTAACTGTGCTCAGATGCACAAAGAAGCTTCTCTGTTGAAGACAGCTCCAAAGATACAAAATATACAAAGCTATTTTGAAGGTGACTTGCACTATGTCCATCTAGCAAAGTAATGATAGGAGGTTCTCGCTTAAAGCCTATGAGTTCCTCAATCATGAGTTCTTGAAAAGATTTACAATACCAGGCATGAATATCCTCCTGTGGAGCAGGCCTTAAACACAGCCATAAAGTGCTTGGTTACCACAGAATCTCTAGATTTGTGTATTTAACTCAGAATATCCATAAAATCATGTAAGTATACAGATCTCAAAGGGAGAAAGAGAAAAGAAAGAGAAAGCAACATTAAACAGTTTTCTATATGAGTTGGGGGCTGGGACAATGTTTTTCCCTGACATCATAGATTATCAACCAAAAGCCCAGTGCCAGGTATGGGCTCCCATAGCACCCCTGAACAACTCATATTATAGCCATCTTTTTCTCTTGGTTGCTCACCAAAAAGACCTTACTGCTGAAAACCCCAAATACTTTGGTCACAGAAAGTGAGAAAATAAAGCTGGTACTGACATAGAAGCCTCCTTCCTGGCTAGTTTTCACAGTGCTGGAAGGTACTATATAGACTGCTGGGGGATAAAAGTCATCAGCAGTCTTACTCAGCTGTTAACTCTGTGTCTACAGTAATGACCAGCATGACAAAACACACTCACAGTACAACAGTGTTTTGTTAAGCTTTGTATTTTTTGTTTGTTTTATTAATTTCATTTTATTTCATATTTTGAGACAAGGTTTAATGATGCAAACCTGAGTGGCTGGAATTCTCTATGTAGATTAGGTTGGGCTCAAACTCATAAAAATCTATCTGCCACTGCAGAGATTGAAGGTGTGTACCTCCACACCTACCTTATGTTTAGGTATTTTTTTGGTTTTGTTTTTTTGTTTGTTTGTTTGTTTTTGGCTTTCTGGTTTTTTTTTTTTTTGGTTCTTTGAAACAGGGTTTCTCTGTGAAGTTTTGGTGCCTGTCCTGGATCTCGCTCTGTAGACCAGGCTGGCCTCAAACTCACAGAGATCTGCCTGGCTCTGCTTCCTGAGTGCTGGGATTAAAGGTGTGTGCCACTGCCTACAGGCTAGGTATTTAATTTAATTTTTTTTGAGAGACCTTCATAAAGATTTCTATAATGACTACACTTGTCTATAACACCACCAGAATTGAGAAATGATCCTCTTCCCCTAACTACTCATATACATGTATAGAATTTTCTTCTTCATGATAGCCATTCTGACTAGGACAGTGTTTCTCAACCTTCCTGATGCTGCAATCCTTTAGTATCTCATGTTATGGTGACTTCTAACCATAAAATTATTTTTGTTGCAGCTTTACAACTCTGATTTTCTTACTATGTATTGTAATTTAATTATCTATGTTTTCTGATGGTTATAGGTGACCCCTGTAAAAGAGTTGTTTGACCCCAGAGGGGTCATGAACAACAGGTTGAGAACCACTGGACTAGGATAAGATGGATTTCAAAATAGTTTTAACTTGCATTTCCTCATGGCTAAGGATGATGAACATATTTTCATGCATTTAATAGCCATTTGTATTTTTTGAGATCTATTTGGTTCATTAGAGCTTTTTTGATTTGGTGATCAGATTTTTCAATGTTTCATTTTTACAGTTCTTTAAATATCTTGACATGAATCCCCTACCTGTTGTATAATTTGCAAAGACTTCCCCCATTGTGTAGACCATCTCTTATCTCTTAACTCTAGTTATTATTTCTTTTTCTGCATCAGCCTTTTAATTTCATGTAACCCAATTTGCCAATTTGAGAAATATTTTTGTGCTATTGGACTCCTTTTCAGAAATTTATTATCAATATCTGTATTTTAAAGTATCTTGCACATGTTTTCCAAGAACAATTTCAAAATTCTAGCTCTTTTATTGAGAATTTTGAGCCATTTTGATTGATCACTAATAATTGGCAAAGTATCCTAAGACCTGGATAGTAATTGTCCATCACAGTAAATGTTGATTTGAGGACAACACTGAAATTAAAACTATCAAGTCATCTCTACATCTTCCTAAGTTTGCTAAACTCATAAATAGTTTTTGTAAGTGATGATACAGTGAAACCACCAAACTGGACCACTCCATGGGCATAAAGAAAGGTTTATTAGGAATCAAACTGCCAAGGCTGTCTGTTGGGAGTAGAGAAGAATAGCTTAAAAAAAAAGTAGGGAAAGCCTTTCCAGTTTCATCAGAAACAAATTGAGAGTGTGTAATCTAGAACAGTCTGGGTACTAGTGTGGGGACCTTGATCTATTGCGGTCTGTTTGTGTTAATCAAGAACCAGGTGTCCATTGCCAGAGGTAGTTGAATGTAGAGGGTGCATAAGAGAAATAATGGCTTTTTCTGACATGCAGAAACCTTTTTTTTTTTTTTACAGGATTTTTGAGGAATGCTGAATTGAGGCTTTGTTTACACTCTAGCAACCCAGGTGGGATCTGAGTCCAGCCTGAGCTGAGCCCAGGCCTTCATGTAGGACAGTATCAGGGCACCACAACACCTGGGATCTGACAGCTCTTAGAAAAAAAAGACAAGATGCTTTCCAAAATTTTATGCCAAAAAAAGTAAGCCACAAGGACAGATGGAGTGACAAAAACAGGGGAGAAAGGCAAAGTGAAAAGATGGGCATAAGGCAAAAGGGAAATTAGAATTCAGCATGACAATGGAATTAAGAAATAAACAAAAAACATTATGTAAGAAATGAAGCCAGAAGACAAATGACCCTAAGTGTAGATTAGTAGTAAAATTCCTTAAGTTCCCCAAGCTGTCTAGTACATACCTGTGGAGTCTCACCTTGGTGTCCAAACCTTTCTATTATAGAAAGGGAAACCCTTTTCTTTCTTGCTACTTGTAATCACCTGACAAAGTCATTGAACATACTTAACAGACAGCTAGCCTCAGGGTTGGAACTCTGTTAATCATACTGTTAAAAGCTTCTTGAAACCCAATATCATCATTTACCTGCATTAGCATTTTCACTATTTTCTCCTTTCTCTACACAGATCATTTCCATGTGTAAAGAGTTAATATAGATGAGACAAATCAGTTTTTTTAGCAATAAGTAGGGAACACTAGCATGTTATTAAATCTTGGTGCTCTCTGTGTGTTATTATTTAATCTACCTTCACTAATCATTATTACACCAACTTTTGAGATGAGAAAAGTGAAGTACTGATTAGTTAAATGCATGCCCAAGATAACAATACTTCTCAGCAATAGAGCCAGGGCCAGAAAATTACATGTGTGGTACTGTCCTGATGCAGAGTCCACCCTGCATCCAGTATTATATATGAATCTCTGGGAGAGAAAGAAGTGAAGACAAGTCCTGCCCACTGCCTCATATTTTAGGAAAGCACAAATTGTTTTTTTCTTCAAGACATTGTTTCTCTGTATAGCATTGGTTGTCCTGGAACTCACTCTGTAGACCAGGCCAGACTCACCTTGAACTCATAGAGATCCACCTGTTTTTGCCTCTCAAGTGCTGGGATTAAAGGCATGTGACACCACCACTGGAAAGAGAAAATTCTAATTGTAAGAGTGGGAGATCTGGTGAGTAGACAGAGGTGTTTTCTGATCAATGTAGTAGAACTTCTGATAATGATTAAGAATCCATAATTTTGGTCCCATCTCAAACTATAATAGACAAATGATTTTTTTCTGAGTTACTAACCTCTCTGAAACAGTTTCCTTGTATTAGTTATAATTCCTTACTCATGGTTTCCTTGTACTAGTTATAATTTGTTACCCTTGATTTCCTTGTGTGAGTTGTAATTCCTTACCCTTGATTTCCTTGGGTGAATTGTAATTCTTTACTCTCAGTATCCTTGTGTGAGTTGTAATTCCTTACCCTTGATATCCTTGTGTGAGTTATAACTCCTTACTCTCAGTTTACTTATGTTAGTTATAATTCCCTACCTTCTAGGTTATTTTGAGACCTGAAAGTTGTAACTTGGGCAATAATGTTTTATAAACTTCAAGTCATAATATAATGTAAAGATTTTTATTATAAAAATTGAAACTTTGCTGGGCAGTAGTGGTGCATGCCTTTAATCCCAGCACTCAGGAGGCAGAAGCAGGTGGAGCTCTGTGAATGTGCCTGGTCTACAAAGCAAGTTTCACAACAGTCTCCAAAGCTATACAGAAAAACCCTGTCTCAAAAGCTCTCCCCCCCAAAAAATTGAAACTTCAAGAGAGGAGAACACAAATTTGTTGATGCCTGTGGATTGAGATACAGAATTTTTAAATTATTTTTGAGATTACAATATAATTATATCATTTCTCATTTTCCTTTTATCCCCCCAAATCCTCTCATATGACCTTCTTTGCTCTATTTAAAATCTTTGACATCTTTTTTCATTAATTGTTGGGGTGTGTGTGTGTGTGTGTGTGTGTGTGTGTGTGTGTGTGTTCCTAAATATATAAATATAATCTACTCAGTATGTATAATGTTACTCATATTTTTCAGTGTTGATGAGTTGGTATTTGTGATGAGCATACTAAACATGCCATTTAGACAGAGCTTATTCAGGAGTCCCAATACACCCAAGGCTACCCCTGGCAACCAGAACTCAACAGACATCATTACTCAAGATATCCAGGCACACAACGGCATAAGCAGAGAACTGCACCCCACCTACTTAACAATATGTAAGCAGAGGCAAACAGCAATGTATCACTTTAGCCCTTGCAGAATTTCTGGAGACATTGGAGAGATGTTACTTTGATCTTCCCTGTGATGGAGAGTCTCCCTGGGGGATCCTGACCCTCAAATAGGAAATTATTGTGAAAAAATGAATACAACCTTCAGCTAAGATACATTACACAGGTAAGCAGCCTTGGAGAGATAGGTGTAAGACCATCATTAGGAACTTGAAACGTAAACTTTATGTCATGACCCTCAGCATAGCAAAATATAAACTTTGTTACACCAACTACATGCCCCTAGCTTCTTGCTTGCAACACAATTGGATAACCAACTGGTGTGTTCTTTCTTAGGGAAGATGATTTCTCCTGCTCTCAGCATTTCTCATCTGCCTGTAGCTCTTTATGGAAGGTTGAGACTGTGTGAGTTCCCCTTCTCCATGTTTGGCCCTGTTCATGGTACCAGAGAAGGAAAAATTTAAAAAAATGTGAGGAGCTCTAATAAGGAAGAGGAAAGACAGGGAAGAAGGAGTAAAGAGGATAAATTAATAGTAAGGATGCCTTAAAAAGTCACAGGTAATCACACTGTTAACTATGTAACTAAAAATACCTATAATATATGTTGAATATGTACATTCAAATTTTAACTAAAATTTTCCCATCTGGGTTGACAACGCTCCCTCTAAGAGCCATCAAACAAAACACCCAACATCAGGCATGAGAAGACCACTTTTTATCCCAAACCATTATAGGTTATTGCTTTTGCCCTTGGTCATATGCAAGAGATATTAAAGTAAGTCCTTATTGCTGAAGACACCATGTACTTCAGACACAGGGCCCAGAGCCTGCTGGGATGTAACTGACCTAGGTGTTCCCTTCCTGAGAACTAGTTTTCATGATACCAAAAAGTACCATGCTAACTTTCAAAGGATGGTAGCAACTAACAATCCTTCTCAGCTATATGATGCTTGTGAATCACAGTGATCAATATGGTACAATAACTCTAAGTGTGCAGTAGGGAATGTATACCTTGGGGGTGACCAACAGTTCTCTAATTAGACTTAAGGCCTTCTACAACAAGAAGAAGATCATACCTGGTACTGGAAATCTAACCAACTACCCAGGGATAGAGCAGTCATGGACCTTGGAGGGGAACCCACAACCAATATTTTACTAAATGAGTATACTCCTTAGCTACATTCTAAATATTTTTTCTTAAATGCCAAAGTAACTGTAGCCCTCACCCATCATTAAGGAAACTTCTCTTCATAATAGATGAAGACCATTACTGAAAACCACAATCAATCAAAATGCAGAGTTGTAAAGTCCAGTCCCTAAAAATATATATACTACAGCACAACTTCTGCACCCAAGGATCAGTGAAAATTGCAGAAGATGAGGGAGAAAGATTGTAAGAGACAGAGAATCAGAGACTTTGTTGTAAAATGTGTCTCTTAGAACTGTTAGAAACTACACTCATAAAATCTCACCACCATGACTGTTTAAAATGAATTGAACAATGATGACACCAACAGAAATGCAAATGTTTTACAAATAAATCTGGGAGAAAAGATTTTAATAATAAAAGGTATCAACTAAAATATAGTGGATATTAGTTGGAAATTTCTAACTGAAAAACTAGAGGTTTTTCTCTGTTTAATAGTTCACCATCCATGTCAATTCAGAGGGGGGGAGATAAATTCAGTGATTTTGGATGTAAATATAATATATAGGCCCTGATATATTCTACTTTGTAATATTTAAAAGAAGATTGCTTAAGCTGCTCTACATTCACAGCAAATTAAAAAGAAAGTGCAATTTCTTGAATGTAGCATTCTCCTTCAAATACCCCCCATTACCAAACTCCTACCTGAATGAAACATTGCTAAAAATGAAGAATTTACATGGACACAGTAATACCACCCAAATCTATAGTTTACTTTTCTTTATGTACATTCTATAAATCAGGCCAAATGTAGAATGATATATATTCGTCACTGTAGTTCCCTGTGGTGAAGTTTCACTGACTAAAACTTCTGTGGCCCATATTGTAGCTAAAGTTTTCCTGTGTGCCCCTTGGTCCACAGCCACTCAGACCCAAGTAAACACACAGAGACATATATTAATTAAAACTGCTTGGCCATTAGCTCGAGCTTACTACTGACTAGCTTTTACACTTAAACTAAGCCCATTTCTGTGAATCTATATGTTGCCAAATGTTCTGTGGCTTTACCTGTGTGTCATTACATGCTTCTTCCTGGATAGCAGGCTGGCATCTCCTCACTCAGCCTTCCTCTTCCCAGAATTCTCCTTATCTACTTATCCCACCTATACTTCCTGCCTGGCTACTGGTTAATCAGTGTTTCATTAAACAAGTGTACAAAGCATTATCCCACAGCATTTTACCTTTTCTGTTTAATTATAAGGGGAGGTTTTTACTTTAACATGGTAAAATTATATATAACAAAGCAGTTGTCAAGCAATAATTATAGTTATAATATTTAGTCTATTTGTATTTGGCAAAAATCAAAGAAGATATCGTGTCTATCCTATATTTGTGAGTCCAAGGTTTCATATCTAACCTTATCTCCTATCAAAAAAAAGGAAAACCATAATTATAACTATCTAGTCTTGAACTACATCAAAGACCCCAGAAGGATACAATATTATCTAAGTAAACAGGAAGACCATTGTTAGAAACTTCCAAAAATCTAGAATGACAGAGATAGTGCCTGCCTAGAGAGTCATCCAAAGTGCCTCTACAAAGTTGGGGCATCCATATGCACTCCATAGACCTAGAGACTCTCAGTCACTTTTCTCTGTGTCCTGTAGAATGTCTGGTGGTTTTTTCTGTGGAGCAGGAACCTGAAGGACTACTTTGCTTTGCAAATTTTAATGGTCACCTTCCTATGGGTCCTGCATGTCTAATCGATACAACATTTTATCAAGCAGTCCATGCAAGAACAGTTTCTTGTGCAGATGGCTAGTTTTGCCAAAAAGAAGATAAACTCCATATGGAGTGTTTTCAAAACCCATCTTTTTCTTTGAAGTAAATCAGTGCTGCCAGGAGCAGACATATCTTATTATCCAGGAAAGTTTAAGTTTTTAAAACATCTTAAATGCCATATTCTGTAGGTCTTTGAAGTGTTTGAAGATTATGTACTTAATTGAATTATATCTATGTATACCTAGAAAATTTAACATGACTGTAAGTTTGACTATCATAGAAGACTAATTATTAATCTGTATTTCTTAATTATACATTACAATTTAAATGAGCTGCACAAACATAATACCTTAAACAAGAGTAGAATATATATATACAGTATAGCAAACTTAACTTTAAATTTGTATCAATAAACTAAAATCTATACCAATGTAAAACATTTTAAACAAGTTGCTCTTTAAAAGTAGGTTCAACAATCTACCCTTTTATCCTACCATATCTATAGTCTATATTTCCATATCATATCCCCCTTTCTTATTTTAGAAAGATATTGACTATGACCAATAATTTATAACAAACAACCTAAAAAAGACAAGCATCCATAGTCCATTTTTTGGGAATGTGGGTATAGTGTTCTAGGCTACTTTCTGTTGATAAAAGGTACTGTATTCTTATGGGGATCCTGAGAAAATTTGAGATAATGGTCAAGTCCTTGGAAGACTGGTTATAACCTTTGTTGATAGGTACCATCTGTTAAGGTTCAGGAGGTCTGACTTGATCAAATCTGATTCATTTTAACCTGGAACAAATCCATAGCCTCTTGCTTCCTGTGAAAATAAAAACAGAGCCTCCTTTCCAAAGCAACATATCCTTAGATCCAAATTTTGAAGTCAAGATACCTTTAAAATATACATATTGGTTTAACTCAGTAGCCTTTACAATCAAAAGTCTTTCTGATATTAAAAATCTCAAAGACAACACAATCCAGATTCTCTGTGTGATATCCATCTTTACGTGGTTTATTTTTTATGTTACTTTTATTTTCCCTTTAGAGACTTTATTTTTAAAACTTTCTATTTCTTTATAGAACTGTCTCTATTCCTTTTCCTCTGTCTTCCAAGCTTACATATATTTTTATACACACTGTAAACCATTTAAACTCTTATTTCATCTGAATCTGCCTTATTGTGAATCTATTGCTTTAATATGTGGCAGTTAGAACTGACACAGCAGCCTTGGCTGCTGACTCCCGCCATCCAGCAGCATGCAGCCCAAAAACCTTTTATTTATTTATTTATTTTTGTTTTTGTTTGGAGTTGAGTATTGAACCCAGGGCATTGTGCTTACTACACAAGCACTCTACCACTGAGCTAAATCCCCAACCCTCCAAAACTCTTTTATTTCTTTCCTTATTTTTTGTCTGTACTAGCAAAAGATATATCTACCATACAGCATACTTCACAGCTTAGAGACACCTCTGTGTACTGTAGCGGGAATCTGTCATGCTTCACTTAAGCCCACATGCTACTTCGAAACTGCCATACTGTAGCTCTTGTCTTGCCTGAGAGACACAACTAGGAAGCTGTTTTTAGCTTCATTTTAGAATCTCTTTTTAAAGCTTTCTCAGGGTTTAGGTGGAAACTCTTGCCCCACATTTGTAGATGAAGTTTCTCTGTGTCCTGCCCAGTCCGCAGCTACTCAGACCCAAGTAAACACACAGAGACATATATTAATTAAAATTGCTTGGCCATTAGCTCAAGCTTACTACTGACTAGCTTTTACACTTAAACTTAGCCCATTTCTGTCAATCTGTATGTTGCCACATGTTTTGTGGATTTACCTGTGTGCCATTACATGCTGCTTCCTGGACAGTGGGCTGGCATCTCCTCACTCAGCCTTCTTCTTCCCAGAATTCTCCTTGTCTACTTATCCCACCTATACTTCCTGCTTGGCTACTGGCCAATCAGTGTTTTATTAAACCAGTGTACAAAAGCATTATCCCACAGCACCATATACTTCACCCCAAGACCAACCAACTTTAATAACTGTATTTTCTTGACACACATTGACAGTTTATTTCACTCATACTATAGGAAACTAAGAAAACCTTGTGTTTCTTTTTAATTTTGTTCCATACTTTTCCTTAGGTTTGACAGACATTATAATTAAGTACTCCAAATATATTTCAGAAGCAAAGAAAATGTAAAGCATTGCAGTAGTCACTTTCCTTGTCACTGTGACCTGAGAGGTTGACAGCAGGGAGGAAAAGTTTATTTTGGCTCATATTATTTTATGTGAATAAATAAGAGTATTTGTAGATTTATTCAAGCTACATAATTCATCTAAAAACTTTAATAGGATAAATTTCAAAACTACTTAATGACCATCCATGCACCCTCATCACACCTTCCAGTCTTCCCATTTCCATCCCCACTCCCCCGTCCCCCCCACAAAAGTCCATTTTGCATTGTTCATATACTCAGTGGATGTTGGTAATATTCTTAGTGGTCAGTCTCCTAAGAAAGGATGAGTCTTTCTCTGCCTGCATCCATGCCAGAAACCAGAAATCATCAACTGAAAAGAGGCCTATGGACACTGGTTTTATACCTAAAACACTTTCCCTCAAAACTATATCAGCACCCTAAAAGTATCTTTTTAGACCTTAAAACATTTTCTTAGAAAACAATTGAAGCTTTATGTCTCTCAACCTTATACACTGTGGGGGCCCACAAAGGTTTTCTAGTGAGAACTGAGCTTGCTTTACCCAGCAGGGCTACATTAGACCCTGGGGGAGGTCTTTGACTCCACCCTCTTGGAATTCTTATAAAAGGACCTTTAGAAAAGACAGAAGGGGACAGTGGATATTTATATAGGCCATCCTGAGGCTATTCTGTGTTGGTATCTTTTTCTCTATACTCTATCCTTCTATCTAAATATTCCTCCCTCCTCCCTCCTCAAGACTACCTTGGGGAAAAAGTGGTAGCTGGCCTCCCACAGAGAAATGGGTAGGCCTCCTATAGTTGACACCTAAACAGGGACCAGGAATTTGGTGAAAGGGGGTTGGTGGCACAATAGAGAGCAGTTAGACATGTCCAGTCTTGTAGTATAATGAAAATGGGGGTATTCTATTTTGGGAAGTACAGATAAAGTAAGTGGCTGAAAGAAATGCCAAAGTGAAAAGTTAGGCTGCACCACATATCTCTATCTAGGTTTCTATTTTTCTCTCTCTCTTAATATCTATCTATAAAAACTAGGGGAAAATATAAGGTAGGAATATATGGTAAGAAACTTAGGATAAGGTAGAATACATGAATATAATGTAGAAAAAACTTAGGGTAAGATAGTAAAGCAACAAGATAGAGGAGCTGTGTTCTTGAGATTATGAATGAAAACTCCTGGGGAAGACTCAGAGTCATTAAAGAAATACTATGAAAGAAAATGGGCAAAAAAACAAAAAGATTCCTGTGAAAGCTTTTGACCTGTGGATAGCTTACCTTTAAGCCCTAAGTGGCAGGGAATAAGTTTTTCCTGAGGCAGACAAGGGAGGGATTGAAAACTTAAAAAACTTAGTAATCTTTTTTCAAAAACTGAAAGCTTTTCACATCTTTCCTTCTCAGATTTCTCTTCTTCCTGTAAGAGCAAAATGAGATTCACCTGGAAATAACATGTATCAGAATGAAAAAATCACCTGTAATTGCCCTAGAAAAAACTTCTTGAAACATGACAAATCTTCTCTTCAAGTCCTGTCTCTCCTTAGCCAGTATTAGAAAAACAGCAGATACTTCAGACCCTAGCCAGTGTCCCCTGCAGCCAGAGCCTATACTCAAGAGAGTACAAGTGGAAAGTCAAGCAGGGGCAACTTCCCACAAGGGTGGCACTGCAGCAGAGGTGGTGAAGGACCCAAGGAGGGGCTGCTGGCACAGAGAAGGCAGTGGAAGCTTTGGGATTCTCCCTGCAGTGAAAAAAGCAGGGTCTGTGTTCCTACCAGTAGTTGTAACATGGGAAAAGCTGAGGCAAAATTTGGCCATACAGAACCAGGGACATAAACTCCTATCCCCAGAACAGAAAGTGGTTAGCAGAGGAACTGAGCCATGGCCAAGGCATTGGGAAACTCTGCATCTTGGGGAAGGGGACAAGTAGAAGATCTACTTGGGAAAACATTTCTCTGAAAAAGCTCTTAAAAATCTGATTAGGGAGGTACATCTATCAAACAGTCTTGCAGGTGTCCTAATATGATCTTAGGGAAGACAAAAAAAAAAACTGTGTCCACAATTGTCCATAGATGAGTTTTCTCCTGGTCCTAGAAAGTCAATCAGTGAAATGTATTTCATAAGGCAGCTTAGGAAATGTAGTTCATTATAGCATGACAATATAAAGAAAGACAACTTGGGAAATTTAGTCCATAACGGAGCAGCAAAGGGAAGCAGCAAGGGAAATAATGCCAGTATTGCACCGCCCCAAAACTCTGCTTTTTCAGTTCAAATCATTGGGTTTTTTTCCAAGCAGTGTTAGAAAGCTTAGTGTTACTTCCTGAGTACTAGAAACAGGTGAACAGCTTGCCTTTCAGGAGGCAATTAAAATGCTAATACCATTTGTCAACAAGCCTCTTTGAAATGTTCATGGTAATCTTAAAAAACAGCTTTAAAAAATTAAGAAAAGGGAATTTTACCCTGAGTTACCAAGTAAAGCTTAGAGCCACTGATGAATTAGGCTTTGACTTCAAACTCTCAAGAACACTTTCAGAATAATATCAAAGCTGACTATAAACTTCCAATTTTAGGAAGGAACCAATTTGTTTTCATCTATTTTAACTGTGGTAACTCATGATTTGCAAAGTATCTGTCTTGTTGAAAGAAAATATAAATAGTTCTGTTAATAAATCTCTTCCAGATGTTTGCTAAAGTTTGTAAAGTAGTCCTGTAGAGTTTGCTTTTGAATGTAAGTTAGTTCTGTTAAGAGATTCCTCCAAATGGTTGCTAAAGTTTGTAAAATAGTTCTATAGAGTTTACTTTTGAATATCTTTGTAAAAAGTATAAGTATAGTGATATTCATGTTAGTTGTAAATATGTAGAGAGATGTTAAGAAATCTTTTCTAGATGTGTGCTAAAGTTTGTAAAATTGTTCTTTAGAGTTTCCTTTTGAATATAAGTTTGTAAAAAGTGTAAATATGTATAGTGATGTTCATGCAACTTGTAAATATATTCAATGTAAGTTTGTAAAAAGTGTAAATAGTGGATATAAAAAGTGCAAATGTTGAATGTAAGTTTGTACAAAGCATATAAATATGTTTTGTTTTTATACATATAAGTATGTATTTTCTTTATTATTCTATCATTATTAATCTGGACAAATTGGGTAACATTAATTTTTAAAGAATAAACCAAATTAATCACATTATAAGCATCTAAGAAGTTTATATTACTCTTTTAACTTCAGATATATTTGAACACTTTATGATAAATAGGATCACAGTGGCCCCTATAAAACTTAAGTGAAGGTGTCATAATTAGGGCAGCTTTTCTTTCTTTTTTCTAGAAGTTTCTGTTCCTCCTCTGTTTCTGTTCAGAAAGGGGTAGGCCTCCCACAAAGGAGTAGGAATCTCATAATTTAGTTAGTTTGTACAGAAATTCTAGTGCTGTGTTAGGAACACCTGTCTATATAAGCTACTTAAACAGATAAAAGTGTCTTTATAATTAGCATGGGTTTTTGTTTACTTGCGTGGATACTTTGAAGTGTTTTGAAATGACTGTTTTCTCATGGAAATCAAGATAATCTGTTGGAAACTTTATTGAACATCTGTTAGGAGAGGGTTTTGATTTAGAAAAAAGCTTGATGCAGCTAAGACTATTGTAGTTATCTTAGACCCATTCCAAAGAGGATATTGCATCTTTATTATCCTCTACTCCTTTACTGGGAGGTGTGGCAGCTATAGAAATCACTGTGGATGTTTGCAAGCTCTTAATAGGGACCTGGGTCAGAGCTGAGTTAAGCTCAGTACCCCTTCTTACCAGAAGCTTGTAGCCAAAGATGGGCAACATTCTTCTTGATAGCTTCCAAACTAAGTAAGAGTATGCTTGATGGAAAGTGTATCTCCATGATGTGTAAGGAAGATTATGCAAGAAGAATGACCTAAGACAGGGACAATTTATCTGAGGGGTAAGGATGGGGTGTTTTTATTATATCAAGAAAGGGGAGTTGTAGAGGCCTACAGAGGTTTCCTAGTGATATCTGAGCTTGCTTTACCCAGCAGGGCTGTACTAGAGGATTGCTTGACCACGTACATAGTTACAAGGTGTTTGGAAGGGTCTGCACTTGGCTGTGCTAGGTGGAGGTCTTTTGCTCTACCCCTTGGCATTTCTATAAAAGGCCCTTTAGGAGAGACAGAAGGGGCCAGTGGATATTGATCCAGGCCCTCCCTAGGCTATTCTGTGTTTCTATCTGTTTCTCTTCCCTCTATCCTCCTATCTAAATATTTCTCCCTCCTCCCTTCTCAAGACTACCCTGGGGAAAAAGTGGGGGCTGACCTCCTGCAGAGAAAAGGGTAGACCTCCCACAATGCACTCTATAACTTTGTGAGTTCCTTTTCTGAGTTTGGTAATAAAGAAAATGGTATTACTCTATAATCTTAAACCCCCATTAGAGACCCAAGAAGGATAAAATATTACCTGAGTAAACAGTAAGTGCAGTACAAACAACTTCCAAAATGAAAAAAACTGACAGAAATAGCTAACTGCCTAGACAGTCACCCAAGTTTCCTCACCCAAGGCATCCATCTTCAGCCTACAGGTCTAGAATACCTGACAGACTTTTCTGTGAAGCAGGAATTTTGAATGACTGCCCCACCTTGTCTTGGCAAGTTTGGCAGTCACTTTCTTTTGTGTCCTACTTGTCCACTCTGGACAGCATATTCTCAGTAGTTGAGGCAAGTGCAGCTTTTTTTGCCCAGTGGCTAACTTTTCCCACAAAGAAAGAAAACCCCATATGGAGGTTCTTCAATGTCCATCATCTTCTCTGAAGTAGATTGGTGCTGCCAGGAGCACATGTATCTCATTGTCCTAAAAAGCCTTATATTACTAAAATATCATAAATGTATATTTTGAAGATTTCTGTAATGTTTGAAGACCACCAATCTATCTAAAATACAACTCTGTTTAACCTTGAAAAATATACTTAACATGTTCACAAATATGATTGTTATATGACTAACTACTAACTTGTATTAGTAATAATCCTAAATAGTTTGTAATAATAACTTTCAAGGATTATAAATTTACATTACATTATTAAATGAACTTCATAAGAATAATATCTTAAGAGTAGAAAAATATATACAGCACAACAAAAATAACCTTAAATTTGTATCAATGTACAAAAATCCATACCAAAGTAAAACATTTAAGTTTAGTAGATTTTTTTAGTTTAAAAGTAGATTCAATAATCTACCCTTTTATTCTATCATTCCTATATCCCTCATTTTGTTTTTAGAAAGAATTCCTTGAATCTAACCTGCTTTGTTTAGTATTTTCCTGACCATGGCTAAGAACAGCTTGTAAGCAAACCCTCTAAATGAAAACAAGCATCTACAACCCACCAAATTACTCGAAACCACTGACCCCACCTCTTGGGAATGTGGACATCATTTTCTCTAGACTGCTTCCTGTTGTATGGAGGACAATAGCATTTTTAGGAGACCATGAGAAAATTGGGATAATAGTCAAGCCCTGGGAGATCTAGTTGTGTTATACTTTGTTTAGTCTCTGTGTGATGGG
The DNA here is from genome assembly GCF_949786415.1 of Peromyscus eremicus. Taxonomy (NCBI): domain Eukaryota; kingdom Metazoa; phylum Chordata; class Mammalia; order Rodentia; family Cricetidae; genus Peromyscus; species Peromyscus eremicus. The sequence continues at coordinate 6,223,030 of NC_081417.1, read as the reverse complement.
AAAATATAGAGCCTATCTGAAGTCTTGGCTAGATAGTCTGTGAAGCTGAAACATCTCAGCTAGCAGCTTTGAAGATGTTCTGGATACAGAATTTTGAGGAAACTGCAACAGAGGCATTTTGAAAGGCTGGGTCACCTGTTTTCATTGATGTCTAGTTCTTTTCTTTCTGAAAACACATAAACTTTTAAAGGTAACATATGTATCTGTACTAACACAAGTATAAGATGTGCAGTGTACACAAGTCAGTTAAACATGATTTTTTGTTTTATGTTTCAGCAAGTAAAAGGCATCTGTTAACTTTATAAGTTTGTTTGGGTAGTATAACCAAATTATAATATAAATCGCTATCCATACATAGGAAAGGATGACATATAATACTAAGTCATGAGGACTCTGTAGCCAACAAGATTTATCATGTCTCATCCAGTCTCAAAGCTGTTGTCATGCAGAGAGATCAGCATACATGTTACCTGTCTTGTAGTCTTTCTTACTTTTTTTATGTCTGTAGCCAAGATTTTCACAAGGTCTTCCCTGGTCAAATCTGATCTTCATTAATTTTGAAGAAAATCAAAACATTTTGCTCCCAGTGGAAACAAAGGCATAACCTCTCCCACAATGCAATGCATTTTCCAACTTCTGTCTGAAGCCAAAACATTTCTAAAGTATATAGGCTTATATAGGCTGTTTTAATTCATCAGTCTCTTCCATAATCCAGTGTCTTTCAGCATCTGCCATTCATTCATCAACATTCAAAAAATTCAAAGTCAACAAAACACCATACAGGATCCAGGTACACTGTTTATCTCCCTCGTTATGTGGCTTATTATTATTATTATTAGTTTACTCTCTCTTTAAAGACTTTTCTTTATTATTTTAAACTATTTTTTCTATTAATGTCTATACACATTTTTTTACTTTATCTGTTTAAAGGTTTGTTGGTCTGGACTGTTATACCATGTGCCTGCAGTTCTCTGACTGAGACAAACCTTAAACAGCCATACCATCCATGACCTGGGGCTCTGGTGGCTGGCTCCATCCACTCAATTCCTTGAGAGCCTAGCTTCATGCTGGAACATTTATAGTCTCAGCTCTGGGAAGCTGCTGTGTTCACAATATGGCAAGCATTTGTACCCAGTGCTGGCTGCTCAAGCACTCTGATGCATAACAGGGTCTCTTAAAAATCTGTACCTCTGTACACCTAGCCTAGCTGAGAGGCCACTTTCTCAGGCCCTATGTGGATATTTGAGCCTTCATATTGAATGCCATGTGTATAAAGCTCTCTTGTCAGACTACCTTTGGACCTCCAGCTCAAATAATGACTTGGAGACTTATTATTAATTATGAAAGCTTGACCTTATCTTAGGCTTTTTTCCAATTATAACTTAATTAACTCATACTTTCTAAATCTATATATTACTAAATGGCTCGGTTACCTCTACTTAGTACCTCTACATCTGGCTTACTCTGAGTCTGTGAGTGAAATTGCATACCTAGATTGCTCCTCCCAGTTTCTCTCTCTTTCCCAGAAATCTCACCTATACCTCCTACCTAGCTATTGATCATTTAGCTTTTAATCACACCAATCACAACAATACATTTTCACACATCATAAAAGTATCCCACAACACCACTCTGCTTTTCTATCTTCCCCACCTCTCTATCACATATTTGTACTTTGTAGTGGTGTCCATGCCAATGCCCTGGTCCTCGAGGGCACAGGGCTGTGCTTGGCTGTCTTCTCACTTAGGCTCATAATTTTAAAGCATGAAGTGTGTGAGGCCTCCTGATGGTAGTGCTATGCATCCCTGGCTCCTCACACAGTAGATCAGAAGGCAGAGAAAACAGGGCTGGAAGTAAGACCAAGCTATAATCCTCAATACAGCCCCTAAAGAGCTATGTCTGCCAGCTAGGTCCTTTATCTCAAATGTTCCACAGCCTCCCAAAACAGTGCCACCAAATATTTAGACTTGAACCTGTGTAGAATATTCCACACTTTACCAATTAGAAGAATTAAATATTTTTGATAAAATTACTTATTTTTCAGTTGTACTGAATACTTAACATGCAGCTCAGCATAAAGCAAAATATATAAAATACTAAATTTTAACAGCACAAGATCACATTTTCCAATAACAAGCTATCTTTTAAATTACTTTTGTGAATCTTATTTTGATAATTTGTAAGTCACAATGAAAGTTGAGAGTCTTTAGAGGCAAAGGACTCATTCCTTGTATTTGTCTCTAGCAATCTTATCAACAGATATTTTATTGGTAATAGTTCTAAAAAATAGTATCTACTTTTTACTTTTGTACTATGGTTCTGCCTTTTGTATCATTGTTTTAATTGATATGTAATAATTATAGATACATATGGTACAATGTACATGTGTATCATGTATAATGATCTGGTCAAAGTCATTAGCATTTCTTCTTTCTTGAACATGGATCATTTTCTATGCTTAGAAACTTTGAATGTTTTTACTTTTTTGTAAAATATATTGTAAGATACACGATAAGATATGATATGTCACCCTACCATGCTGTGGAACATTGGAATAATATTTTGGTACTCATTATCCTAGCTACTTCTATATGCTGTCTCTATCATTCTCAGCCTCTTATGATTATTACTCAACCCTCTACTCATAAAAATCACCATTATTATCTTCCACATAATAGGAAGAAAATGAGTCATTTGTCTTTCTGGGCGTAACAGAATGTTTCTCAGTAGTAGGTATGCACGAAGCTCCACAGCTTCCAAATGCCTATTTTATAGACTTAATTGAAATGTATAGAATATAGGTCTTGTTAGTTTTGATGTGTGATTTTTTTATTTGCAAGTTTTTAAAATAATAAAACGCAAAAATTAAACATTGGTAGGTATATGTATATAATTTTCACTGTTAAAATCATGGAAGAATTGAACTTCAACCCCTCATCAACAATGCCAATACCACAGTAAAACACACAAACACAAGCAAATATCAAGAGAAAGGAAAATAATAACACATACTATTTCACTGACTTGTTTTGAAGCCTCATTGACACTGCTTCTTTCTTCATTATTATTTTTACCTGATAACATTTTTTGGCCCTTTCTCTCTGCAAAAGTGCCTTGACTGCTTCCCTGCTTGGTGTTAAGAGAAAATAGCAGCTGCAGTCAAAGTTCACCACATGTTTTGTATGTCCTTTTTTTCACTTGAAAAGACTTCAAATGCCAGGCCTCAAAGGCATACAGCCAACCCAAACCATGTGCATGTTTCCCACATCTAGGACCCAATTCTAAAATAGAATCAGAAAGAAAGTAGGCCTTCTGGCTGGGCTATATTAACAGAAAATCTTATTCAATAGCTGTAGGGCACTGTGCAGCATAACAGGCGCAAGGGCAGTAGTTCTTCCATGATCTCAACAGTGGCCCTGTGAACTAGGCCCTGTGAACCCACCTTACAAATGGAAACACAGAGTTTCAAAAACAACCAGAAGAGTTAATATTTACGCTCTAGTCATTCGGACACCAAGTTAACCTATTCAGTCAACCTGTCTATATATTGCGGTCTATGTAAAAATTATAATTTATATTTGTTATTTTAAACCTAGTTAGTAGTAGAATTTGTCTCCTTATTGATTTCATGGTTGTCTTACTTTTTAGATTTTTTTTGTTTTGTGTATATGAGTGTTCTATCTGCACATATGCCTACAGGCCAGAAGAGGGCATCAGATTCCACTATAGATGTTTGTGAGCCATCATGTAGTTCCTGGGAATTTAACTAAGGACTTCTGAAAGAGCAGCTGGTGTTCTTAACCACTGAGCCATCTCTCCAGCCTGTTTGTCTTATTTTTAAAAACCTATATTATATTAGCAAGACAAACTAACCAACAAGGTTAATACTGTATCATCTATTTTTGTGGGCAGAATGCTTTCAAGATATAGGATTTTTCAGTTTGTCATAAAATATTCGTGGAAAAAAGTGAACACCAATACAGTGTGATTTGTAACTATTTTTAGTTCTAGTTGTCAATCTAAGAAAGTCATGACTCTGACAAAGGCAGACAGAGCAAATACCCATTTGGGGCTTTTCTTTGTGCTTGTGACTTTAACCATTGTTGGCTACTTCATGACTACCCTGGGTCACCATGAGGGAGACGAAGAGAGATGAAATTCTCTGTGCCCTAAGGCTGTCCAAGTTTTCCCTTTATTATTTTTTTTTTAATAATTGGCTAAAAAATGAAAAATCTACTGCATTTGATACACATACTAGATACTAGAAAGAATGTTGGCAAAGCAGTGTGGCTGTCCTTGTGCTGCTGAATGTTGTTTATAGACAGATTGTAAATGCTTGTTTAAGAGTTGTACTAAACCATTTTATCGATCTATGGACTTGTTCTTTTTAATTAAAAGCTCCAAGGAAGCCAATTTGTTAGATATTAAGTAGTTCACAAGATTTAAGGCACTTACCCATGTAACAAACCATATGGAAGCTTTTGAATCTTAAGCTGCTGGAAAGAAAGCAAAGTGTAGATGGAACCTGAGGACAACCCATGTCTCTCCAGTCTCTGGATGGATGACCATTAAACAGGGTACCTACCTCCTTTGTGTCCTTTACAGAAATCTCTGCTGCATCATGGACTTTGAAAAACTTGAAGAACTGGTTAGTAATAATTATGTCACAGTTTTGAAGAAGTTTCATAGATTTAGTAAGTAGTTCCATTGTTTCATGACTCCAAATATTTCTGAACTTCCATTATTCACCTGTTGTCTCATCAATAAATCTCTGAAGATTCATATCTGAAATCTCACATAAAGCATATTCTGTAACTCTCTCTAACATTGGCAGTGTCAAGGTCAGAAATTTTAGATATCTCATTTAAGTTTCTCATTTAAGTTTTTAGGGTTATAGCATTCATTTTTGTGCAAAATAGTATTAAATACTTTGGAGTTCATTTTTATAATTTGTTAATAATTTATATATCAAATAATTAACAGGCTATTTCTAATCATACCATTAAAATCAATTAAATATTTATGTGCATCAACTGCAGTAGATTTCTCATTTTTAGCTCATTGTTTAAAAAATAATAAAGGGAAATCTTCGACAGCTCTAGGGCACAGAGAGCTTCATCTCTCTCCATCTCCCCCATGGTGACCTGGGCAGTCATGAAGTAACAGCAGTCATTTGTCTCCATGAGAAATTTGTTCTCAGAATTCTGGCTGTTGTTTTTTTCTGTTGTTGTTGTTTGTTTACTTTGGGTTAACAAGGTTTCCTACCAGTACATTTTTTACTTGATATTTTTCTTTGCCTTATCTATACCATAGTTATAATCACAGTCATTGTTCTCACATCCACAGACTGTTGGTGCTTTACCTTTTACTGAAGTCCATCAGAGCCTTGGCCTCCAGCTATCTGTTAACCACTTTATTTCTTTGATACTTTTTTTGACACTCGGTATATGTCAAATTTTTATTTCCAAATTGAGCTTCTAACCTCTGTATCTAATTTAGTTCTTTTCACCTTTACTTTTTAGGGGGTATAATATTTTTCATGTCAGTGTGTTTCTCTTCAGTAGAGTTAACATAATCTGTTCATGACATCATTGTTACTGAATAAAAATTCCTGATAATAACTACATATCACATTCAACCTTCTGCAATGCTGGTTCACTGACTAGAACTTCAGTAATATAGAGAAAGTAGACTGTCCCAAGTCAAGGGCCAAATTATCTTAGGCCACTTTTAGCGATCTTATAACCTAGTACTTCCCTTTTCCACGTGTGACCTAATATCTTTGGGACTATTAGGTAAAATCTTTGAAGTGTGTAAACAGTGCTTCTAGCAACCAAAGTCAAAAATAAGATAAGATGGCAACCATGACTTATAACCTGCTCACCTGATGTTCCTACCAACATTTGAAAAGCAACCTATGACTTTTGTTGTTATGTTATTATAGAAATTAATCAAACCATTATGATGTTAGAGCACAGACTTTGGGGTAAATTGATTCTGTGTTTCCAGGACAAAATCACTCATATCTTGCTCCAGAATACATGTTGTCTCATCCCCTATGAGGTGAGAATTGTGATTTTTTGTTGATATTACCCACACCATTAACTACTGTAAAAGCTATTTCCAGATTTCTTTAGAAATTCTAATTTCTGTAGAACTGCTGATAAAAGCAGAAAAAAATACTTACAAAAGTTAATAGTATCTATGCATCTGGTTCTTTCTAATAGACTGTTCCACAAACATTAACTTCATATTGTTATATATTAATGCTTTGATAATTATTATAGTATTTAAAAATTGATAAAACATCACAATTCAATCAGAATAAGAAACTTCAAATTTTGAAAATTTGTAGAAAAATATTGTCACTTTAAGGATACTCTGTTCTATCAGGATCACATATGAGTAAAGATAAACTTCATATATTTTCCTCATAAAATTTGACCAATAGGGTTCTGAATGCCCAGCAGGCTATGTGCCTGAGCATAAATGCACAATGTAAGCAACACCAAACAGATAAAAAGTAAAACCAATGATAAAATTTTGCTAAATAATCTCCCCCAAAAGGATGATTCAGGTGAAACTCAAAAAATATAATCATGTTCTTTGTTCTTTGTTCACTCTGTTTTATGGAATCCCAAGGTCACACATTTTTTATGTGACAATAAGATCAGGAAATAACTCAAAGCAATTCATAAGATTTCACACTCTGAGGAAAGAGGAGAGTGGGGATTATACCTCTGTGTATCTGAATGACCATAATTTGGAAGTATCTGGAAGACATTTGGCAGTAATAATTTAACACCAGAGGGTATCAGTCTGGACCAAATTCAGCTCATGGAAAAGCCCTTTTCTGTGACCCCAGTGGAGAGGAATATTCTCTGACTTCAATAGAAAAGACCAAGTTTAATATACACAGAAGATTCTACACCTTAGATTCAACTTTGCTGTTTCAGAAGAGCTGGTAGTCAGATAGGCAGAAATTTTGGGAAGAGGATCCTACCTAATCACTACTTTATAAGAAGTTTATATACCAGGATCAATTTACAATTATTCTCAGTTTAGTGATAAAGATCTCCCACTTTAAATGGGGCTATTACATGGTCTATTAATTAGAAGTCACCCATATTCAACTTTTCATTGAATATTTAGAGGGCTTACTCTGTATCAGTCATAAGTCGTGGCCCCAGAGTTCTCTACAGAATCACTGTTTTTGTATTCAAGCTTAATTGGGTAGAGAAGCAACATAAAAAATAGGACTCTCTTAAACAATAAGCATATGTAGCAGATTAATGGGGTAAGAGACAGCCTTAGAGGAATGAAGGAAGGAAATGGCTACAAGTGGTAGAAGTCCTCTCTGCACAGGCATCTCTAAAACTGATACTGATTAGTGAAAACATGGAACTATGGAACGGATCACAGCACAGACATAACCAAATGGTTCAAAGATCCTGAAACAGAGCTTAATAACTGCTATAGTGTTGGAAATTTGCTCTGTAAAGTAGCCCACCATATGTGTTACACTTCAAAACAGACAGAACCTGATGGAAAGCTGCTGTGGTCTATGAAGAAGACTCCAGTCTTGTGATTTGAATGCCCAATCCTTAGCTTGTGGCATGATTTTGAAGGTTGTGGAGTAGAATATTTCTAGCAGAAGTGGGTGACTAAAGCTGAGCCTTTAAAGTCTATGCCTTGACCCTGACTCCAATCCAATTCTCTGCTTCTTGTCTGCTACCATAAGAACAGTCCCCACAGTGTGCTCTTCTCACCAGGAACTCCATCACCATCCTTTTCATGATGGACTGAAGTTTCCCTGACAGTGTGAATCAAAGCATAGATCTCCTCCTTGGAGTAGCTTTTGTTTGGTATTTCATTATTGAAATGTGAAAGTAACTAACATGACAATTTTTTCACTTTAAAATCTATGAAAGTCATAACATTTTCTACATCAGAAGAGCTCCAAGTCCCTTCCCAAGGACTGCCTCTTTCTGTTGGATTTCCAAAAAGTAATAAATAACATGTTTATTGCCTAACAGTAGCTCCAGGAAGGCTCACTATTTTCAGTTGATAATGATGCTTTCCTTTGAAGTATGATCCACTCCTGTTATCCTGAATTCATAAGCTTTTATAGTCTTCAAATGACTTAATGTGTTCAGTCCATTCTTTGCTTACAGCTTGATCTTTCTTGGTCTCCAGGACTTTCAGGCAAAATATTCTAACTTTTAAAAATAAGAGGTCTTACAAGGTTAAAAATTACTGAAGGTGATAAATATATCAGAAATTTAAATTGACTCCAGGTTTAACCTTCAAAACAAAAATTTAATAAGAAAATTCTAAAATATATTTTAAATTTCAGGTTGTGAGAGATAACAGACAACCCTCTTATTTTAAATGCCCATGTAACTTTGATGTTCATGTCAAGCTAAGCTTTGCCTGCTAAATATGGATAGTTGACCTATAAAGACCTTAAAATCTAATGGAGATAATGTTTGAAAACATAAAACTATTATTTATTCTAAATAAAATTATGTATATGTTCATGTTTTGGTTGGTTTTTGTGAGAATGTATTTTAGAAGTAGCATAGACTAAGCATTGAATAAAAGAAATAGATGTGATACAAAAATTTTCTAATATAAATTTATTATATGCATCTATCGTCCTTGCTCCCCATATGAACATACTTTACTCCTTGGCAAAGCACTTACGCCTCTAAACCTGGTCTACTGAGAGCCACATCATCTGACTGGAGGGCAAGTTACATAAAAGACAACACCGGAAGTCAAGCATGGGTGCTGTTCTCACTTGGGGACAGCAACACAAATGCTAGAGAAGGGAAAGGGAGATGACAGACAGGTTCAGTACCCAGGTCAATGACAGACATCCTTAGAGGATGGGAAACTGCTGAAGGATGTCTTTCTGTATGCTGTGAATATGTGTGGTTCCCATTGGATAATAAATAAAACTACATTGACCTATGGCAGAGCAGAATGGAGCCAGGTGGGAAAATCCAAAAGAGAGAGTAAGGGAAGAAAGGCAGAGTGGAAAGACGTGAACCTGCAGTCCAAGGAGTAATGTAAGGGGACACAGGCAAAGCCACAGAACACATGGCAATACATAGATTAACAGAAATGGGTTGAGTTTGGCTATAAGAGCTAGTTAGCAAGAAGCTTGAGCCATAGGTCATTTAGTTTATAATTAATATTAAGCCTCTGAATGATTGTTTTATAAATGGCTGCAGGATTGTGGGGCTGGGTGGGACTGGAGAAAATTCTGAGTACAGAAAATTATCCCTTATTATTTATTTAGATTTTGTTGTTACAGGCACTTAAAAAAAGTTTTATTTCTATTTTTATTTGACACATCTTTTAAAAATATTTTTCTTATTTCTTTCTTCTGTAACTATGGACCATTTATAAATTCTGTTTTAGTCAAAATGATCAAGTTACACAGAGCAATTCAAACACTTAGATGTATAATTTATAATTTTTTCTTCTGTTCTCTTCACTTTTTATTTTCCTTATTATTTAAGATCTAATTTTGTGGACCTGCTTTGAACTGCTCTCTCCAGCCCCGCCCTCTCCTTTCCTCCCTTTTACCATCCTCCCTATCCACTCCTCTCTCCTCTCCCACTCTCACCACAGATTAACTTGGGGCTGAGGGCTCTTGGCCTAAGCTTTCCTTGTGGTGGAAATGTTTTTGTTAGCCAACAGCATTTTTATTTTCCCTTCTTTTCTCACTCTACCATTAGCTGAGCTGCCTCATCTCTTTCTTTTTTATTTTTGTCCCCTTTCTATTTCCTGTTGCTTTGTTACTGTGCTTATTTTCTCTCCATTCTTATCCCAATAGTTCAGTACAAACTATACTGCCCTTGTTCCTATATTCCCCAAAAGATATTGGATTTAAGGATTCCTCATTGTCAATTTGAGATCTAGAAGCAAATAACAGATGTTTTTCTAGGTAGCTCTGTGAAGGTATTTTACACAAAGATAATGAAGAAGAATATCCTTCTCTGCCCTGGGCAGCATGTTCTGATGGCAGTCATGGTACAGAGTATGGAGGAAAAACACTGTTTTTCACCTGGCTGCCTTCATCCATTGCTAACATTGACATCCAGTTCCTCAGCCTTCCAGCAAATACTGAAGATCAATGGATCTCCAGGAATCCTTCAGATCATCAGCATCAGATTGGAATTGCTGAAGCATCAAGCTTCATGGATTGAATATCCACTGGGTTCTTGGTCTATCCAGTGTGTAGACTATCATGATTAGACTACCTATATCATATTAAGTAAAGAAATCTACTATATTCATCCTGTTATATATTCATTCTATTGGTTCTGTTTTTCTGGAGAATACTAACTAATATAGATTGTGGTACCAGAAATGGTCCTAGAGAAACAGAACTATGAGAATTAGGAGTTTCTCTAGGGATCTTGGCAATATCTAGAGCTTGATCTCTAACTCAACTAAACCTACAGTTGTCATAAAGACTCTCCCAATAACATGGAGAACACTGTGTGTGTGTGTGTGTGTGTGTGTGTGTGTGTGTGTGTGTGTGTGTACTATTTCAAGAATTTATTGTTAAATGCAATTGGCATTACTCACTCTCTACTTGTGAGGAGGAAATTAAGGAAAATAATGATGCTGGCTGATTGCTTTTACTATCTCTGGATAAAGTAGCAAAGGAAAAGGATGAACTCAGAGGTGAAACTTTCTTTTCCAGATCCAAATGTGTATAAACAAATTAAAAGTTCCAAAATGCCCCCTGGAAGAAAGTCCCCTCTTCAACAGCCATTGGCTTGGAGTTGATGAAACCAAACCCAAGCTCTCAATATTGAACTGACGTACTTAAAACATCAATTTAGATTCCAGACTAAGAAGGTATCAGCAGTTTACATAATTGAAAAAGAGTGCCAATTGAAAAAGAATGGGATCCTGTATTTTGGGATAGAGATAGGAGGTGTGAGGATCCTGAACATGCTGACAGGTGCTATCAGATTTTTCTTTGGACTGCCAGTTCCCAAATGATGACATGAAGACTTATTAAATATAAAAGCTTGGCCCTACCTTATGCATGTTCCCAACTAGCTCTTATAACTTAAATTAACCAGTTTATCTTAATCTATGTTCTGCTATGTGCCTCTGCTACCTCTCCTCCATACTGTACATCCAACTTCCTCTGAGTCTCTCTGGTGAAACTCTGCTTCTCTAATTCTTCACCCAATTTCCTCTCTCTTCCTGGAAGTCTCACCTATCCTCTCCTGCATAGCTATTGGTCATTAAGCTCTTCATTAAACCAACCAGAAGGTGCCTTAGGTAGATGAGGTAAAACAAAGACAACCACACACAATGTGATCAAATATCCCACAACAGACTGGCACTGAACTTTCAGCTTCTGGTTAGTTAATTTTTACCAAGGAAAAAAATCTGATAAAATTGAGGAGGCAATCACATGCTCTCTCTCTCTTCGGTGGTTGGAGCAGGAGCAAGAGGCAGAAAGTGTGGTTTGTGGTTGGTCCTCATCATCCTTGGGCAGAACAGCAAGACACTGGCAGCTGGACCAGCATCTCCTCATCCTTAGCAGCAGATGTGTTCTTATCTCTACTCCCCAAAACATTACTCCAGGAACCTGAGTCAGACCTAAGTCAGCCTGAGCCTATCTGTTTTGGTGCCTCACCTGCGACACCTGCTGGCCAAACATTATTATTACATTGTAAAATCTCAGGAACAGCCATCTGAATATCGGATCTATCTGCAGGTCAACCAAGATTATTTCACTTATGGCAATCTTCCAAGGACTTTAACAGAGGTAAATTACTTGATAATTTCAAACTTTGGAGTGATAAATAAATGAAAAAAGAGAAAAGTTTACAATTTGTAAACTCTTTCCAATGGAGGGAATATCACTATGCAGGCAACTAGAAACCTGCTCATTTCTGCTTGTATGGGATGCTAGAAGATATAAGTAGCCTAGCTTAGATGAATACATTTTTAGCCACAACTGTTATTAGTCTGGCAATTCATATCTTATCCTTTAAAAAGTGGTTTGGTAGTAGTGCCAAAACTGAGAAACTGACTAAAATTATACAGATTTACAAAATTGTTATGAGAAATTGGCAGAAAGAACACTAATTTTACAAGGTAATTTGCAAGCCATAGTCATTAAGGAAGACAAGGTAGCCTTGACAGATAAGATAAAAGTTTTAGAAGTATATACAAATGATAAGAACAGGAAACTGACTGATTTCATGAAGATTTTAAAAGCATGCACCGTTCAGGAGGTTCAGACTCTACAAAATGCAACTTCTAATAGATTCCAAGCCTTAGAAGAACTTACTAAGCCTGATAAAAAGAGCATTCAGACACAGACAGAAGAATTTAGAGGAGAGTAAACCTTACCATTACCTTATAGAATTAGAGATGAGCTGCCTAGAGTTATTAGCACACCTGCCATGGTTTATCCTGTTACTGTTTATGAAAGGCTAGCAAATAACAATTATTCTGAAGGATATGCTGTGGGATGACTCATCCCTAGCAGGCTTGAGGCTCAGCCAAGTAAAAAAGAAACTTTCTGAGAGCTAACCGGGGTCTGCCTAAGGGCCTTAGCAACAGCAGCTGAAACATGATATGGAGATGACCTGGAACAATGAGAGACAGCCATGTCATACCAGCAGATGCATATTCATCAGATCACCCCCCAGGGAGGGGTGGAGGGTATATAAGGCTTGCCTCTAACTGAATAAACTGAGCTTGTTGTTTTGACATTCTCCTGGAGTCTGTGCCATTGACTCTGCACCTACTTGGCCCCCTCTCCCAAAGTGAACAACAGCAAGGACCCTGCTACATCTGGTACTAATGATTATTATAATTAATATAGATATTAGCACATCTGCCATGATTTATCCTGTTACTATTTATGAAAGGCCAGCAAATAACAATTACTCTGAAGGATATGCAGACTGTAAGAGGGAACACATTTGAAAGATTTAAAAAAATATTAAAGATTTAAAAAATACTAAAGAAGCAATAGTTTTCTTTGGTGTGTATTCAGTACATGTGAGGCAACTGTTGAATATGTGGCCCTCTAGGAACAGAATCATCCCAAATAACTGAAATCAATTAGTCTCAGAAATATTTAGATTATGGTCTTCAGTTAGAATGGAAAAGCTGGTTGAGAGAAGTTAAGTCCCTTGAACAACAAGGTAAGATTAGAGGTTTTGAGATTTTCCAAGATCAAATACTTAGCAATGGCCATTTTGCTGATGTGAATAGTCAGGCTACATTTGATGAACATACCTTGTCCCTATGCCATACTTCAACCTTAAATGCTTGAGACAAGATTCAAGAATCAGGAAAAAGAATTGAGTCATATACTAAAGTTATACAAGGCTTAAAAGAACCCTTCACTGACTTTTTGTAAAGGTTGACTAAAACTATAAGTAGAACAATATCAGATCCAGAATTTAGATGAGTATTAATTGAATCTTTGGCTTTTGAAAATGCTAATTTGGAATGCAAAAAGTTATTTGGGCCTTCAAATGTCAGAACAGCACTTGTAAATTAATGGATACAACACATAATCAATATTGAGTTTCTTAATTATGGTGATGAGGCTTGGATAGGAGAGGCAATTTACAAAGACCTGAAGACACAACAAGTGTCAAATGTTTTAATTGTGATAAATCAGATCATCTTAGAAGGAATTTTAGAAAGAATATTCCTAGAAATAATGTTTCCTCTAGGGATGACCCAAATGGAAGGTCCCAATCTTCTGGATTATACAAAAAAAAAAAATGCAGCAAATGTTGACATTGGACCAATGAATGCAGATCAACAAGAGATAAACAAGGCAAACTTTTACCATTGGGAAATGCCTTTGGGAGCCTCTCACAGACTCCCATGTTGAATGTGGTCCAGTCATTCCTGGTCACTGTGGAGGAAACTCCTCCCAAGAAAAATTAAAGGATCTAGTGCATATTGTAAAAAACCGTACTGCGCCGGGTGGTGGTGGCGCACGCCTTTAATCCCAGCACTCGGGAGGCAGAGCCAGGCGGATCTCTGTGAGTTCGAGGCCAGCCTGGGCTACCAAGTGAGTTCCAGGAAAGGCGCAAATCTACACACAGAAACCCTGTCTCGAAAAACAAAAAACAAACAAACAAACAAACAAACAAAAAACCCGTACTGCTCTGAATGATAGAACAGCTTTGGAAAATGAATAAAAAATTCCAGGAGAAACCATAAAATGAATATTTTGGTAGACTTCTATAAATAATCTAAGACCAAAGTTTAGGGCATGTATAAATGGCATTACAATTGAAGGTCTTTTGGACACACGGGCAGATATGACTATAATTGCACCAGAATCATGGCAACCAAATTTGCCTCTTCAGGAGGTAGATGTTCAGTTCTTAGGGATTGGAACCATATCTCAGTTAAAACAAAGCATGATATGGGGTGAATGTAAGCTGGGCAGTGGTGGTGCAACCCTTTAATCCCAGCACTTGGAAGACAGAGGCAGGCAGATAATTGTGAGTCCAAGGCTAGCTTGGGCTACAGAGTGAGTTCCAGGCACAAAGCTACACAGAGAAACTTTGTCTCAAAAAAAAGCATGATATGGGTTGAATGTATAGGGCCAGAAAGACACAGAGAAAAATTGAAGCCATATGTGGCTAATGTAACAGTGAGTTTATGGGGTCATGATCTGTTTCAGCAATGAAATAACCAGATTAACATTCCTCCAATCTCAGAAAAAAACCGTAAACCAACTCATGTTTCTGGGAAGAACAATATAAGGTACTATAAAAAACACTCACTGACCATTCAGGCCTTACAAAAACAGGGCACAACAACTGTTGATCTCTCAGAGGTACCAACAGCCCTACCTTTAAAATGGTTAACTGACAAACTTGTCTGGGTGGGGCAATGGCCTATGTCATTTGAGAAACTACAGGTCTTAGAACAGCTGGTTCAGGAGCACCTAAATGTTCAACATATTGAAGAATCAATCAACCATTAGAATTGTCCTATATTTGTTATTGAAAAAGAAAACTGGAAAATGGAGAATGCTGACAGATCTGAGAGTCACAAATAAAATAACTCAGCTGATGGGCTCTCTACAGCCTGGAATTCCAATTTCTTTGCCTTCTCTGTTACCTAAAGGATGGCCCATTAGAGTTATTGATTTGAAAGACTCTATTTTTACTATACCTTTACAAGAAAAAGATTGGGAAAATTTTGTTTTCATAGTGCCTACTTATAATAATTCTCAGCCTGTTGAGAGATATCAATGGAAGGTCATCCCCCAGGAATGTTAAATAGCTCCACCCTGTGCTAATATTTCATGCAAAAACCATTGGAAATAATTCATTTACAGTTTTCAGAACCTATAATTTACCATTATATGGATGATAACTTATTAGCTGATTCAAATGTAGATATTTTAGAAAAGAATGTTTAAAGAAGTAAAGAAAGTTTTGCATTGCTGGGGATTACAAATTGCTCTTGAAAAAAAGTACAAGGAGGAAATTCTATTAATTACTTAGGATACAAAATATGTCTACAAAAATTTTGACCCCAAAAGGTACAAATCAGGAGAGACTGATTGTGGACTATTAATGACTTTCAAAGATTGCTAGGAGATATTGACAATCTATGGCCCACCATTGGGATAAAAAATGGTGGACTGAGTAATTTTTTTTTTTTTTTTTTTAGTTTTTCAAGACAGAGTTTCTCTGTGAACCTTCGGATCCTATCCTGGAACTCACTCTGTAGACCAGGCTAACCTTGAACTCACAGAGATCTGCCTGCCTCTGCCTCCTGAGTGCTGAGAGTAAAGGCATGCACCACCACCACCTAGCTTGAACTGAGTAATATGATCCATACCTTACAAGGTAACACAGACTTAAATGTCCCAGGATATTATCAGTGGAAGTTGAGAGAGAATTGGGTTTGGTAGAAAAGAAATTACAGAATGCACATGTGGATTGTGTGGATCCAAAGCTTGACTTCATTCTGGTTACATTCCCCTCCACACATTCCCCTACAGGGATGTTAATGCAGAGGGAAGGTATGATCTTGGAATGGATATTTTTGCAACATGAACAGAGTGAGAAATTAAAGACACATGGAAAAGCTTTCTGATTTGATTTTAAAAAGAAAATTAAGTCTTCATCTATTGACAGAAATTGATGAGGCAGAAATTATAGTACCTTTTACTAATGAGGAAATTTACTCTTTATGGACAGAAAATGAATACTGGCAAAGAACTTGCAGTATTTTGGGGGGAGAGATTAACAACAGTTATCCCAAAAGCAAAAGACTTAAACACATAAAAAGAACCATTTGGATCCTTTCTCACATTGTAAGAGGAACACCAATCTCTAAAGCCTCTACATCTTATACTGATGAAAATAAATCACAAAAGGCAGGTTACAAATCAGGAAACAAGTAAAGTGGTTCAAAGCCCTTATGATTCCATGCAAAAGTCATAATTGTGTGCCATTCTCATGCTATTAATGGGTTTTACAGAATCTCAATAAAGTTACTGACTTTCAATATGCAGAAAGAGTTGTTTTATATATTTAAACTGGTGAATTTATTTCTGATGCTTTAGAATTAACTTTGTTATTTATACAACCTCAAGAAATAGTCAGGAATAGGAATCATCCCATATATCCAACACAAATCAGATCCCATATGAGTCTGTCAGGTCCTCTAGCACAAAGTAATGATAAAATTTGTCAGTTATTAGTAGCAAATGTACTGGAGGTCTCAGAATTTCATAAGAAACACCATGTCAGTAGCAAAGTTTTGAAAAAAGATTTTTCCATCACTTGGCAACAAGTCAAAGAAATTTTTTTTAAAGTCCTGCTTGTTCCGTGTATAATCAAACTCTATTACCTCCAGGAAGTACCCTAAAAGTATGCAAAGAAATGAAATTTGGCAAATGAATGTGTTTCACTTTGCAGAATTTGGAAAATTAAATATGTATACCATATAACAGATACATTTTCAGGATTTCAATGGGCAATTGCTTAGAGTTCTGAAAAGGCTGACTCTGTAATTACACAGCTGCTCCCTGAGACACAGACTTGGTCAACTCTGATTGGACCAAGATATGAGTCTTTGTTCTCCTAGACAGTCACTCCAGCCTCTAACCTTAGGTCCAGGGACACAAACCATGCCTCCATACCTCTAGCCATGGCAGCCCCAGTTGCAGGCCAACAAGCAAGACTCCTGCAGGCAGTCCTGGTCATCACCAACCCCTATCAGACACTGTAGTCTACATCCCCACTCTATCCCCCAAACACACCCATCCTCAAAGACCACTGCTGTGCCTTAGACATAGACCTGACCAGCTCTGATTGGACAAAGAGTACCAATTAGACAAAGAGTGGCTCCCTGAGACACAGACATCATTTGAACCAATTAGAGGACAAGATGGGTAGACACCAGTGCAAGAATACATTCAATAACACAAAGAGCAATATGGCACTACCAGAGTCTAGTGGTTCTACTACATCAATATCTAAACATTCACCAAAGAAGAAGCAAATGAAAATGATCTTAAAAATGACTTTATAAAGATCATAGAGGTCTTTAAAGAGAAGATAAAGAATTTCCTTAAAGAAATTTGGGAAAACACAAACAAAAATGGAAGAAATCAATAAATCCCTTAAAGAAAGTCAAGAAACCCAAGAAAAAGCAATTAAACAACTGAAGGACACAGTTCAAGACTTGAAAATTAAAACAGAGGCAAAAAGAAAGATGCAAACTGAAGGAATGCTGGAAATGGAAAATCTGAATAAACGAACAGGAACTACAGATGCCAAAAATGCATGAGATGCAAGAGAGAATCTCTGGCACTGAAGACATAATAGAGACAATGGATTCATCAGTTAAAGTAAACATTAAAGCTAACAAAATCATAGCACGAAGCATTCAGGAAATATGGGACACCAGGAAGAGACCAAACCTAAGAATAAAAGGGATAGAAGAAGGAGAAGAATACCAGCTCAAAGGCACAGAAAATATATTCAACAAAATCATAGAAGAAAACTTTTACAACCTAAAGAAAGAAATACCTATGAAGATACAAGAAGCTTACAGAACACCAAATAGACTGGGTCCAAAAAAGCATCCTCACTACATAATAATCAAATCACTAAACACACAGAACAAAAAAAAAGAATATTAAGAGCTGTAAAAGAAAAAAAAGCCCAGTGACATATAAAGGCAGACCCATAAGAACAGCATCTGATTTCTCAATGAAAACTCTGAAAGCCAGAAGGTTTTGGACAAATGTTATGCAGACACGAAGAGACCATGAATGCCAGCCCAGACTATTATACCCAGCAAAACTCTCAATTTCCATAGACAGAGAAAACAAGATATTCCATGAAAAAAAAAAAACCAGATTTAAACAATACTTAACCACAAATCCACCTTTACAGAAAGCACTACAAGGAATAATACAACCTAAGGAAGTTAGGTGCACCCAAAAAACACAGGCAATAGACAATTCCACACCAACAAATCCCAAAGACTGGAAACACACACACACACACACACACACACACACACACACACACACACTACCACAAAAAATAAAAAGAATTAACAATCACTGTTCATTAATATCCCTTAGTATCAATGGACTCAATTCACCTATAAAAAGACACAGGCTAAGAGAATGTGTATATATATATATATATATATATATATATATATATATAACAGGATCCATCTTTCTTCTGCATACAAGAAAGACACTCAACTTCAAAGGCAGACACTACCTCATAGTAAAAGGTTGGGAAAAGACCTTCCAAACAAGTGTACTTAAGAAGCAAGCTGGTGTAGCTATTCTAATATCTAACAAAATACATTTGAAACTAAAATTAATCAAAAAATATCAAGAAGGATATTACATATTCATCACAGGAAAAATACATCAAGATGAAGTCTTACTTCTGAACATTTATGTCCCAAATATAAGGACACACTCATATGCATAAGAAATATTACTAAAGCTTAAATCACACATCAAATCACACACAATAATAGTGGCAGAATTCAACACCCTACTCTCACCAATGGACAGGTCTGCCAGATAGAAATTTAGCAGAGAAATAAGGGAACTAACAGATGTTATAATTCAAATGGCCTTAATAGATATCTGTACAACATTCTACCTGAACCAAAAAAAGAATATACCTTCTTCTCAGATCCCCAGGGAACTTTCTCTAAAATTGACCACATACTCAGTAACAAAGCAAATCTCAAGTGATACAAAAAAAATTGGATTAACCTCCTGGATTTTATAAAACCACCAAGACTTAGAGTTAGAATTCAACAACAGCACAAATTATAGAAAGCCTTCAAACTCATGGAAACTGAATAATGCTCAACAGAATCACCAATGGGTCAAGGAAGAAATAAAGAAATAAATTAAAGACTTCCTATAATTCAATGAAAATGAATATACAACATACGGAAACTTATGGGACACTATGAAGGCAGCACTAAGAGGAAAGTTTATAACTCTAAAACCCCACATAAAGAAGTTGGCAAAATCTCATACTAGTGACTTAACAGCAAACCTGAAAGCTATAGAACAAAAAGAAGAAACACACCCAGGAGGAGTAGATGCCAGGAAATAATCCAATTGAGGGCTGAAATCAATAAAAAGAAAAAAAAAAGAACAGTGAACAGAATCAATGAAACAAAGAGTTGGCTCTTTGAGAAAACCAACAAGATAGAAAAACCCTTATCCAAACTAGCCAAAGGCAGAGAGAGAATATTGAAATTAACAAAATCAGAAACAAAAAGGAGACATAATAACAGACACTGAGGAAATCTAGAGAATCATCGGGTCATACTTCAAATTCCTGTACTCCACAAAATTGGAAAAATGTAAAAGAAATGGACAATTTTCTGGATAGGTACCACATACCAAAGTTAAATCAAGACCAGATAAACAATTTAAATAGAGCCCTATGGAAATAGAAGCACTCATTAAAAGTCTCCAAACCAAAAAAAGCCCAGGGCCAGATGGCTTCAGTGTAGAATTTTACAAGAATTTCAAAGAAGAGCTAATATCAACACTCCTCAAATTGTTCCACAGAGTAGAAACAGTAGGAACATTGCCAAATCATTTCTATGAGGCTACAGTTACCCTGATACTCAAATCACACAAAGATGCAATAAAGAAAGAGAATTACAGACCAATCTCTCTCATGAACATTGATAATAAAATACTGGCAATCTGAATCCAAAAACACATCAAAAAATCATCCACCATGATCAAGTAGGCTTCATTCCAGAGATGCATTCCAGAGATTTCAATATATGAAAATATGTCAATGTAATTCACCATATAAACAAATGGAAAGAAAAAAAAAACATGATCATCTCATTAGATGTTAAAAAAGCCTTTAACAAAATACAACATCCTGTCTTGAAAAAGGTCTTGGAGAAATCAGGAATACAAAGAACATACTTAAACATAATAAAGGCAATTTACATTAAGCTGATAGGCACAATCAAATTAAATGGAGAGAAATTCAAAGCAATTCCACTCAAATCAGGACCAAGACAAGGCTGTACACTCTTCCCATATCTGTTCAATAGTGTACTCAAAATTCTAGCTAGAGCAATAAGACAACAAAAAGAGATTAAGGGGATACAAATTGGGAAGGGAGAAATTAAACCTTCACTATTTGCTGATGATATGATAGTATACATGAGTGGCCCCAAAAATTCTACCAGGGAACTCCTACAACTGTAAAACACCTTAAGTAATGTGGCAGGATACAATATTAACTAAAAAAAATCAGTAGAACTCTTATATACAAATGATAAATGGGCTGAGAAAGGAATCAGAGAAACATTCCCATTTATAATACCCAAAAATAGCATAAAATATCTTGGGGTAACTCTAACCAAACAAGCGAAAGACCTATATGACAAGAACTTTAAGTCTTTGAAGAAAGAAATTGAAGAAGATATCAGAAAATAGAAAGATCTCCCATATTCATGGATAGGTAGAATCACCATAATAAAAATGGCAGTCTTACCAAAAGCAATCTACAGATTCAATGCAATCCCCATCAAAATCCCAACACAATTCTTCACAAACCTCTGAAAAACAATACTCAACTTTATGTGGAAAAATAAAAAACCTGGCATAGCTAAAACAATCCTTTATAATAAAGAAACCTCTGGAGGCATCACAATCCCTGACTTCAAGCTCTAATATAGAGCTATAGTAACAAAAACACCTTGGTATTGGCATAAAAATGGCATGTGGACCAATGTCCTATGTTCACACCTATGAACACCTGACATAGGAATTCTGACAAGGAAGCCAAACCTGTACAATGGAAAAAAGAAAGCATCCTCAACAAATGGTGCTGGCATAACTGGATGTCAACACAAAATGTAAAAGATTGCAAATAGATCTGTATCTATCACCATGCACAAAACTCAAGTCCAAGTGGATCAAAAACCTCAACATAAATCCAGCTACACTGAACTTGAGAGAAGAGAAAGTAGGAAGTAGCCTAGAATACACCGAGAGCAACAATTAA
The DNA here is from genome assembly GCF_949786415.1 of Peromyscus eremicus. Taxonomy (NCBI): domain Eukaryota; kingdom Metazoa; phylum Chordata; class Mammalia; order Rodentia; family Cricetidae; genus Peromyscus; species Peromyscus eremicus. Next base: position 6,201,443 of record NC_081417.1, on the reverse strand, counting down.
TAAAAGGGACTCCTGAAAATGAGAAGTTTCTGTAAGGTAAAGAATATGGTCAATAGGACAAAATGACAGCCTATAGAATGGGAAAGAACTTTACAACCCCACATCTGACAGAAGGCTGATCTCCAAAATATATAAAGAACTCAAGAAACTAGATATCAAAATATCGAACAGTTCAATTAAAAAGTGGGCTACAGTTCTAAACAGAGAATTCTCAACAGTAAAACCTCAAATGGCTGAGTGACATTTGAGGAATTGCTCAACATCCTTAGTTATCAGATAAATGCAAATCAAAATGACTCTGAGATAGCATTTTACACCTGTCAGAATGGCTAAAATCAAAAACACTGATGGCAGCTTATGTTGAGAAGACATGGAACAAGGGTAACACTCCTACACTGTTGGTGGAAATGCAAACTTGTGCAGCCACTTTGGAAATCAGTATGGTAACTTCTCAGAAAATTCAGAATCAATCCACCTCAAGACCTAGTGATACCACTCTTGGGCATATACCCAAAGGATGCTCAAGCATACCACAAGGACACTTGCTCAACTATATTCATAGCAGCATTATTCATAGTAGCCAGAATGTGGAAGCAACCTAGATGCCCCTCAAACCAAAGAACAGATAAAGAAAATGTGGTACATATACACAATGAAGTATTATCAGCTGTAAATAACAATGACATTATGAAGTTTGCAGGCAAATGGATGGAACTAGAAAATATCATTCTGAGTGATGTAACTCAGACTCAGAAAGACAAACATGGTATGCACTCACTCATAAGTGGATATTACATGTAAAGCCAAGGAGAATCAGACTACAACCCACAGCTCCAGAGAAGCTAGGAAATAAGGAGAACCCTAAGAGGAACACATAGATCACCTTTGGAAGCAGAAACAGAGGAGATCTCCATGAATAAACTAGGGATAAGGGAGAACAACATAGGGGAGGGGATGGGGGATGAGAACATGAGGGAATGGGATGGTTGAGCTGGGAGAGGGATGGAGTGGGAGAGCAATGAAAGAGACATCTTGACAGAGGGAGACATTATGGGGTAAAACATGCTAGAGAAATTCCCAGGAATACACAAGGATGACCCCAAATTAGAATACTAGCAATAGTCAAAAAGGTGCCTGAACTGCTCTACCCTGGTAATCAGATTGGTAAATACCTTAACTGTCATCATAGTGCCTCCATTCCGTAACTGATGGAAACATATGCAGAGATCCATAACCAAGCACCAGGCTGAGCTCTTGGGGTCCAGTCAAAGAGAGGGAAGAGGGATTACATGAGCAAGGAAGATCAAGATTATGATGGGGAAACCTTCAGAAACAACCAAACCAAGGTTGTAGGAACTCACGAACTTTAGATTGATAATTGTGGAACCTGCATGGGACCAGACTAGGCCCTCTGCCTACAGGAGACAGTTGTGTAGATTGATCTGATTGAGGGGTTCCTGGCAGTAGGATCAGGATTTATCCCTGGTGCATGAGCTGGCTTTCTGGAGCCTATTATTTACGGTTGGATGCCTTGTTCGGCCTTGATGCAGAGGGGAGGGTTTTGATCCTGCCTAAACTGAATATTCCAGGCTCTCCTGACTCCCCATGGGAGGCCTTATCCTTTTGGAAGAGGGGATAGGAGGTAGGTTGGGGGAAGGCTAGGAGAAAGCAGGAGGTGGAATAGAGGGGGATCTGTGGTTGGTATGTAAAATGAATTTTTAAAAAATTATATTAAAAAAGAAATGCTTAATAAACAGAAAAGGGTAATAAATAACCCAAGAGATAGATTGCATAATGCCTTATTAACTTTAAATTTTCTAAATTCTTAGTGAGAAGCGAATAACAGTTGGGGAGAGACATTGGACAATTAAAAATAAAACAAAACAAAAAAAACTACTGAACTAAATCAACATGTGTAGTTTAAAGGTGTGTTGACCTCAGAATGAAAACCAGAATATGTGTTATGTTTGGGAAGGAGTTTTGCTTCTGTTTCAACAGGAGAAGAAAAGCTATGGATACTATGAAAATTAGTAAAGATTTGATTCAAGCGGGAGAGATCTCATAATAAAGAGAAGTGATAGCTCATCAACTTATTTGGCAGTTCAACATGTCAAAAAGGAAACTCACCCTATAAGTATTGGTACAGAGTCCTGTTTTCTTTTGTCTTTACAGGAAAATAGAAATACCCATCTTCAAGAAGTCAAAAGACTTTGGACACACAGACATCTAAAGAAGAGAGGAAAACTATCTGGAAAAAAATTACTAAGCAAAGTAAAATCTGACCTGCTGGTACCAATATTCTCTACAGTGCAAAATCTTACTATCTAGAAATTAATTCTCTTTATTTCTCAAAGAAGATAATGTTCCAACTCATTTAAAATTAAAGCTGGCTTTGGAGTTGGAGTGTGGCTCTCTCCTTCTCTAAATCCAAGCATGTTGTTAAAAGAAAAATTCAGAGTCTCTGTCTCATATGAGAAGAGCCACCTGGTGTGGGACAGAAGAAAACCAAAATCTAGGAACTATTGTTGTCATAATCTCTTTTCCCTCATACTCAGTTTGACTCTTTAGAACCTTTCTTTAGATATATTACTATCTTAAATTTTAAACTTTCTGTTTTATATTAATAATGTTTAAGTTTTCCACAGTGAACACTAAATTTTTTTAATAACAATCTCTGAAGTGTCTAAAAAGATGATTCAGCCTCAAAACAATGAATCTACCTGGTCTATAATAATGCCATGGAGCTGACAAACACCACACAAAGATTGGCTTTGGACTACAAACTGATCAGGACAATTCCAAGTCAGTTAGCTGAGATAGTTCACCCTATTACACAACTCTCGCCAGAACTTCAGATGAGCCTTATACATTACTGTGAGACTGGTTACAAATATTATAGGTAGTCCTCATGAGATTTAATCATTGTTTTAGTATTTTACAGGATCCCATAGAGATACCATCACTCCCAGACTACAGGAAGCAATTCTAAGAAAATGACATCTCCTCTCAAACAGGTTTTTGTTTTCCTCAGGGTTATGGATAATTATCATCTGTAAGGGTTTGGTTATAAGTTGTTATAGGGTTGAGGGAAGAACAATAAAGATTAGACTCAGACTCTAGAAATCTTGCTAGGAATAGAAAAAAAGAAGGATAAACAGGATGAGACAATAAGGTAGCTTACTATATCTGCTTGTAAACTAAATTAGCAACTATCAGTTTTAGATAACTTGCATTGGCATGGATTCTTGTATATTGATATAAATGTAAAATTACATTTCTATTCCTGTTTAAGATAATTTTTATATTGATACAAATTCAAAATTATATTTCCATATTATATATATATATGTTCCTACTTCTGTTTAACATAATTTTATATGTTGATACAAATATAAAATTATTTTTGTCATAGTGTATGTATGTTTCTACTTCTGTTTAGGATATTTTGTATATTTATGCAAATTAAGGATATTTTTGTCATACTGCACTATACATTTGTACCTCTAATTAAGATATTGTCACAATATCAAGGTCATTGTCCTTATGCTATATATCTGTTTACAGATTGTTTAATTTTATAATGTGAAGCTTTAGTCTTTAAGCTATATAGGTTATTAGGAATTAAAAGTTAGAGTCATTGAAGCCCCAGAGACCTGACAGCAGCCTCCTCCCCCTTCACCAAGCCAACCATCCTCTGCAGCACCAGTGACCACCAGAGCCATATGCCCACCCTGCATTGATTGGGAACAGTGACCACCAGGGCCATATGCCTGCTCCTAGACCAGCTGAGAGGAAAAGCAATCACTGGAGCCAGAGGCCCCAACTGCACCAATTAGAAGAAGAGCAACCTGGAGCTCCACCTGTTTGGATTAAAGGAAGAAATGGATAGACTGCAGTATAAGAACACATGAAACAACATAAAAACTAAATCAGTACCATCAGAACCTAGCAATCCTGCAACAACAAGACCTGAACATTCCAAAGCAAGTGGTCCAGAAGAAAATGACCTTCAAAACAACTTTATTAATATGATAGAGACCCTAAAAGAGGAAACAAAAAATTCCCTTAAAGAAATTGAGGAAAAGACAAACAAAAAATTGGAGTAAATCAATAAATATCTTAAAGTCACGAAACCTAAGGTAAAAACCATCAAACAGGAGAAGGAAACAGTTCAAAACTTGAAAACTGAAATAGAGGCAATAAAGAAAACACAAACTGAGGGAATTCAGGAAAAGGAAAATCTGAGTACATGAACAGAAACTACATAAGCAAGCATAATCAACAGAATACAAGAAATTGAACAGGGAATCTCAAGTGTTGAGGATACAATAGAGGAAATAGATTAATTGGTCAAAGAAAATGTTAAATCCAACAAAATTTTAACACAAAACATTCAGGAAATCTGGGACACCATGAGAAGAACAAACCTAAGAATAATAGAGATTTAAAAAAAGAAGAATTCCAGGTCAATGGCATTGAAAATATATTCAACAAAATTAGAGAAGAAAATTTTCCCAACATAAAGGAGGATATGCCTAGGAAGGTACAAAACGTGTACAGAACACCAAATAGACTGGACCACAAAAAGTCACCTGGCTATATAAGAGTCAAAACACTAAACATACAGAATAAAGAATATTAAGAGGAGCAAAGGAAAAAAGTCAAGTAACATATAAAGGCAGACCAATTAGAATTACACTCCACTTCTCAATGGAAACTCTGAAATCCAGAAGGTCCTGGAGAGATGTTCTTCAGATACTAAGAAACCACAGATGCCAGCTCAGACTACTATACCCAGAAAAGCTTTTAATCACTGTAGATGGAGTAAATAAGATAGTCCATAGGAAAAAAAGATTTAAATATTACACATCCACAAATCCAGCCCTACAGAAAGTATTAGAAAGAAAACTCCAACCCAAGAAAGTCAGCTACAACCACCAGAACACAGGCAAAAGATATAACCTCACACCAGTAAATCCCAAAGAAGGGAAACACACACATACTACCACCAAAAAAATGAGAATTAACAATCACTTGTCATTAAAATACCTTAATATGAATAGACTCAATTCACCTATAAAAAGACACAGTCTAACAGAATGGATACAAAAACAGGATCCATCCTTCTGCTGTATACAATAAAGACACTTCAACCTCAAAGACAGACATTACCTCAGAGTAAAGAGTGGGGAAAATTTTCCAATCAAATGGACCTAAGAAACAAGCTAGTGTAGCTATCCTCATATCCAACAAAATAGATTTGAAACTAAAATCAATCAAAAAAGATGAAGAATGACATTTCATATTCATCAAAGGAAAAAACACAACAAGATGAAGTCTCAATTCTGAAATTTATGCCCCAAATACAAGGGCAACTACATTTGTAAAAGAAACATTTCTAAAGCTCAAATCACACATCAAACCACACACACTAATAGTGGGAGACTTCAGCACCCCTCTCTTACCACTGGACAGGTCTGCCAGACAGAAACTTAAGAGAGAAATAAGGGAACTAACAGATGTTATGACTCAAATGGACCTAAAAGACATCCATAGAACATTTCACCCAAACACAAAAGAATATACATTCTTTTTAGCACCCCATGGAACCTTCTTCAAAACTGACCACATACTCAGTAACAAAATGAAACTCAGCAGATACAAAAAAAAATGGGAATAACCCCCTCTATCTTATTGGACCACCATGGCTTAATGTTAGAATTCAACAACAATACAAAATGCAAAAAAAGCCTACAAACTCATGGAAACTGAATAATGTTCAACTGAATCACTACTGGGTCAAGGAAGAAAGAAAGAAAGAAAGAGAGAGAGAGAGAGAGAAGATTTTCTAGAATTCAACAAAAATAAATACATAACATACTCAATTATGGGACACTATGAAAGCAGTGCTAACAGGAAAGTTCATAGCACTAAGTGGCTACATAGAGTTTGAGAAATCTCACACTAATGACTTAACAGCATACCTGAAAGCTCTAAAACAAAATGAAACAAACTCACTCAGGAGGAGTAGATGACAGGAAATAATCAAACAGAGGGCTGAAATCAATAAAATAGAAACAAAGAGAACAATAAAAAGAATCAATGAAACAAAGAGTTGGTTCTTTGCGAAAACCAACAAGATAGACAAACCCTTATCCAAACTAGCCAAAAGGCAGAGAAAGAATATCCAAATTAACAAAATCATAAAAGAAAAGGATATAGTAACAGGCACTGAGGAAATCCAAAGAATCATTAGGGCATACTTGAAAACCTGTACTCCACAAATTTGGAAACTGTGAAAGAAATAAAAAAAAATTTTTGATAGATACCACATACCAAATTAAACCAAGATCAGAAAAACAATTTAAATAAATCTGTAATGTCTAAAGAAATAGAAGCAATCATCAAAAGTTGACCAACCAAAAAAAAGCCCAGCGCCAGATAGTTTCAGTGCAAAATTCTACCAGAATTTCAAAGAGCTAAACCAATACTCCGAAAATTATTCTGAACAATAGAAACAGAAGGAAAATTGCCAAACTCTTTCTATGAGACTACAGTTACCCTGATACCCAAACTACATATACAACTAGGAAAGAGAATTATACATCAGTCTCCCTCATGAACATTGATGTAAAAATTCTCAATAAAATACTAGCAAACAGGATCCAAGAATATATCAAAAAAAATCATCCACCATGATTAGGTAGACTTCATTCCAGAGATGGAGGGATGGTTCAACATATGAAAATCTGTCAAAGTAATCCACCATATAAATAAACTGAAAGAAAAAAAAAACCACATGATCATCTCTTTAGATGTTGAAAAAACCTTTGACAAAATCCATCACCCCTTCATGATAAAGGTCTTGGAGAGATCAAGGATACAAGGAACATAAGTAAACATAATAAAGGCAATATGCAACAAGACAACAGCCAACAACAAACTAAATGGTGAGAAACTCAAAGAGATTCCACTAAGATAAGGAACAAGACAAGGATGTCCACTCTCTCCATACCTATGCAATATAGTACTTGAAATTCTAGCTAGAGCACTAAAACAACAAAAAGAGATCAAAGGGATACAAATTGGAAAGGAAGAAGTCAAACTTTCAATATTTGCAGATAATATACATAAGTGACTCCAAAAATTCTACCACGGAACCCCTACACCTGATAAACACCTTCAGTAATGTGGCAAGATACAGGATTAACTCAAAAAAATCATTAGTCTTCCAATACACAAATGATAAATGGGCTGAAAAAGAAAGCAGAGAAACATCACCCTTTACAATAGCCACAAATAATATAAAATATCTTGGGGTAACTCTAACCAAACAAGTGAAAGATCTGTATGACAAGAACTTTAAGTCTTTGAAGAAAGAAATTGAAGAAGATAACAAGAAATGGAAATATCTCCTATGTTCTTGGATAGGTAGGATCAACAGAGTAAAAATGGCAGTCTTACCAAAAGCAATCTACAGAGTCAATGCAATCCCCATGAAAATTCCAATGCAATTCTTCACAGACCTGGAAAGAACAATACTCAACTTCATATGGAAAAACAAAAAACCTAGGATAGTCAAAACGATCCTGTACAATAAAGGAACTTCTGGAAGTATCATCCCTGACTTCAAGCTCTACTATAGAGCTATAATAATAAAAACAGCTTGGTATTGGCATAAAAACAGACATGTTGATCATTGGAATCAAATCAAAAACCCTGACACTAATCAACACACCTATGAACACTTCATTTTTGATCAAGAAGCCAAAATTATACAGTGGGAAAAAGAAACCATCTTCAACAAATAGTGCTGGCATAACTAGATGTCTACATGTAGAAGAATGCAAATAGATCTGTATCTGTCACCATGCACAAAACTCCAGTCCAAGTGGATCAAAGACCCCAACTTAAATCCAGTTACACTGAACCAGATAGAAGAGAAAGTCAGAAGTAGCCTTGAACACATTGGCCCAAGAGACCACTTCCTATATATAACACCACTAGCACTGACACTGAGATCAACAGTTAATATATGGGACCTCTTGAAACTGAGAAGCTTCTGTAAGATGAAGGACACTGTCTATAAGACAAAAGGGTGGCCTACGGAATGGAAAAAAATCTTTATCAACCCCACATCTGACAGAGAGAGCTAATCTACAAAATATATAAAGAACTCAGGAAACTAGACATCAAAATACCAGATAATCCAATTAAAAAGTAAGCTACAGATCTAAACAGATAATTCTTTACAGACAGATCTCAAATGGCCAAAAGCTATTTAAGAAAATGCTCAACATCCTTAACCATCAGAGAAATGCAAATCAAAACAACTATGAAATACCATCTCACACCTGTCAGAATAGCTAAAATCAAAAACCCTGATGATAGCTTATGTTGGAGAGGATGTGGAAAAGGGGAACACCTCCTCCACTGCTGGTGGAAATGCAATCTTATACAGCCACTCTGGAAATCAGTATGGTGGTATCTCAGGAAACTGGGAATCAAGCTACCTCAAGACCCAGCAATACCACTCCTGGACAAATACCCAAAAGATGTTCAACCACACCACAAGGTCATTTGTTCAACTATGTTCATATCAGCATTATTCATAATAGTCAGAACCTGGAAACAACCTAGATGCCCTTCAACCAAAGATTGGATAAAGAAAATGTGGTACAATTATAAAATGAAGTTCTTCTCAGCAGTAAAAACAATGTCATCATGAAATTTGTAGGCAAATGGATGGAACTAGAAAAAAATCATCCTGAGTGAGGTAACCCAGACCCAAAAAAACAAATATGGTATGTATTCACACATAAGTGAATATTAGATGCAAAGCAAAGGATAACCAGGTTACAATCCACAACCCCAGAGAAGCTAGGTAAAGAGGATGCCACTAAGATGGACACACATGGATTGCCTGAGGAAAGGGAAAGGGTTAAGATCTCCTGGGTAAACTGGAAGTGGGGAATAGAATAGAGGGGAAGGGAGGTGAGAACCTAAGATCTCAAGATCGCCGAGTTGGGGGAGAGATGGGGAGAGAGAGTAATGAAAGAGATATCTTGACAGACAGTACCATTAAGTGGATGGGGAGAAATCAGCAGCTAAGGAAAACCCCAGGAACTCACAAGATTGTCCCCAGCTAAGACCCATAGCAGTGGTGGTAGGGTGCTTGAACTAGCCTTCGCCTGTACTCAGATAAGTAACTATCCTAATTGTCATTATAGAACCTACATCCGGTGACTTATGGAAGCAGATGCAGAGACCTACAGCCAAGCACTTGACCAAGAACCTGAAGTTTAGTTGAAAAGAGGGAGGAAGGATTATAGGAGCAAGGTGGATCAGGATCATGATGGGAAAAACCACAGAGATAGCTGACCCAAGCTAGTGGGAGCTCGTGGACTCTAGACTGACAGCTGGGGAGCCTGTATGGGATAGCACTAGGCCCTCTGAATGTGGATGAAAGTTGTGTGGCTTAATGTGTTTGTGGGTCCCCTGGCAATGGGATCAGGACTTATCCCAGGTGCACAAATTGGCTTTTTAGAGCCCATTCCCTATGGTGCCATGCCTTACTCAGCCTTGATGCAGTGTGGAGGGGCTAGGTCCAGCCCCAACTTGGTGTGCCAGGCTGTGTTGACTACCCAAGGGAGGCCTTACCCTCTATGAGGAGGGGGTAGGAAAAGATAAGGTGGAGTGGGAGGAGAGGGAGGAGGAACAGAGAGTGGTATGTAAAAGGAAAGAAAAATAATTTAAATAAAAAACAAACAAAAAACCAACCAAACAAAAGAAAAGAATTAAAAGTTAATAGTAATCCATGTTTGTCATACTTATAGTTATGCCAGTTAGATTTTCTAAATGGACAAAGATGTATTCTATATAGATAGGTAATCTTCAAACACTTCAAAGACCTATAGAATATGGCATTTAAATGTTTCAATAACAGAATTCTGTTGACATGAGACACAACTGTTCCTGATAGGACTGACCTATTCCTGAGAGGATGATGGTCACTGGAGACACTCCATGTTTAGTTTGTTTTCTTCTTGGCAAAACTGGCCTATTGGGCAAAGAATTGCCCTTGCCTCTGCTGCTGACAGTAAGCATGCTGTTCAATCCAGTCAAGTAGGACACAGGAAAAGTGACTACTGAAAATTGCCAGGACTGGGTAGGACAATCTTTAAAATTTTCCTGCTTCTGAAAATGGTCTGTCAGTATTCTAGGCCAATAGCCAAAGCTGGATGCCCCAATGTTGCAGAGAAACTTTGAATGACTGTCCAGGCAGCTAGGTATTTCTATCATTTCTTACATCTTTTGGAAGTGGCTTGCTTTCACTTTCTACTTACTCAGTAATATTACTTTCTTTCTCATGTCTTTGATGTAGTTGAAGACTAGATAGTTACAGTTAAAATCCTTTCACATCTTAGTTAAGGGCATGTTAGGTACAAGACTTAGCCTCTTCAGGATAGGACAACTATTGGAGTAATCTCTGTACTTTGCCAATGATCTAGGTATCTAGAATTTGTTTCTTGCTTGATGTTGTTCTTATTGATTTTAGTTTGTTATTACCTTTTCTTTCTTCTGGACAATTCTTGATAGTTGTTCTTATTGTATATAGTTCTACTTTAGAATTAGAATCTTCTTAATTAGAAAAAAAGAGGAAATGTTGTGGGAGTTCAATCTGTTTAGCCAATGACATTTGGGGTGACTACCCCTATGGGTGTGGTTTTCTCTGGGTATGTGACCGGATAAAACTGAGAATGAGGTTGCACACTCTCTGTCCTGGGTGGTTGGTGCAAGAGCAAGCAGGGAGTGTGTAGCTTGCAGTTAGTTGGTCCTCACCCTAGGGGCAGAACAACAGGACATTGGCAAGTGGATCAGCAGCAGTGTCTGCTTTGTTCTACATTTGTGAGTGTGTTTTTCCATTGCACCCCTTAATAAATTATTGACCAGACTTTTCTGTGTTCTCACTTCACCACATATTGGACACAAATCATGTTTCAACAGATAAAAGAAAACTGAAATAACTCCCTGCACCCTATCAGAAAACCATGTATTAAAGCTGGATATCAACAACAACAGAAACAAGAGAAAGCTTACAAGCTCATGAAAACTGAACAGCTCTCTCTACTGAATGAGAAATGTGTCAAGACAAAAATAAAGAAATTAAAAACTTTCTAGAATTAAGTGGAAAGGAATACACACCACACCCAAACATATGGAACACAATTAAAGTGGTGTTAAGAGGAAAGAGGAAAAACTAAGTGCTTACATTAAAAAAAAGGAGAAATCTCACACTAGCAACTTATCAGCACATTTGAACACTCTAGAACAAAAAGAAGTAGTCACACCCAAGAGAAGTAGATGGCAGGAAATAATCAAACTGAGGGCTGAAATCAATAAAACAGAAACAAAGAGAACACAAATAATCAATAGAACAAAGAGTTAGTTCTTTGAGAAAATCAACATGATAGACAAACCCTTATCCAAACTAACAAAAATACAGGGAGAATATCCAAATTAACAAAATCAGAAATGAAAAGGGGACATGACAACAGACACTAACAAAATTCAGAGAATCATAAGATCATAATTCAAAAAACTGTAATCTACCAAATTGGAAAATCAAAAAGAAATGGGTAATTTCTTTAATAGGTACTACTTAACCAAAGTTAAATCAATATCAAAATTATTTCACACAGTAGAAAGAGAGAGAGAACATAGCCTAATTCACTTGTGAGGCCACAGTTACCTTGGTACACAAATCACATAGAGACTCAATAAAGATAACTACAGACCAATTTCTCTTATGAACATAGATGCCAAAATGCTAATTATAAAATACATGCCAACCAAATCTAAGAACACATCAAAAGTTCATCCACCATGATCAGGTAACTTCATCTCACAGATACATGGATGGTTCAATATAGAAAAATTAATAAATGTAATCCACTGTGTAAACAAAAAAGAAAAAATAACAAACACATGATCATCTTATTAAATGCAGAAAAGGCTTTTGATAAAATCCATCATTCTTTCATGATAAAAATCGTGCCGGGGCCGGGCGGTGGTGGCGCACGCCTTTAATCCCAGCACTTGGGAGGCAGAGCCAGGCGGATCTCTGTGAGTTCAAGGGCAGCCTGGGCTACCAAGTGAGTTCTAGGAAAGGCGCAAAGCTACAAAGAGAAACCCTGTCTCGAAAAAAAAAATCGTAGAGATATTAGGGATACAAAAGACATATGTAAACATAATAAGGGCAACTTATAGCAAGCCTATAGCCAACATCAAATTAAATGGAGAGAAACTCAAAGCAATTCCACTCAAATCAGGCACAAGACAGAGCTGTCCACTTTCTATATATCTACTCACTACAACATTTGAAGATTTCAATAGAACAACAAGACAACTGAAGGAGATCAAGGGGATACAATTTGGAAAAGAAGAAGTCAATATATTGTTATTTGTAGATATCAGTTTGTTATACAAAAATGACCCAAAAAATTCCACCAGAGAACTGCTACATCTGATAAACACCTTCAGCAATATGGATGGATACAAGATTAACTAAAAGAAAAAAATCAATATTCCTCCTATATACAAATTTAAAATGAATTGAGAAAAAAATCAAGAAAATAAAACTGTTCATGATAGCCTCAAGTAACATAAAATATCTTGGAGTAACTCTAAACAAGCAAGTGAACAATTTTTTTTTTTTTCGAGACAGGGTTTCTCTGTGTAGCTTTGCACCTTTCCTGGAACTCGCTTTGGAGACCAGGCTGGCCTCGAACTCACAGAGATCCGCCTGGCTCTGCCTCCCGAGTGCTGGGATTAAAAGCGTGCACCACCACCGCCCAGCGCAAGTGAACAATTTTTATGACAAAAACTTCAAGTCTTTTAAGAAAGAAATTAAAGAAGATATCAGAAGATGGAAAGATCTCCCATGTTCAGCGATCAGTAGGATTAACATAGTAAAAATGGCCAACTTACCCAAAGAAATCTACAGATTCAATGCAATCCCCATCAAAATTCCAACACAATTTTTCACAGACTTTGAACAGTCTATTCTCAAATTCATGTGGAAAGACAGAAAAAAATCCCAAAATAGCTAAAAACAGTCCTAAGCAATAAAAGGACTTCTAAAGTCCCGCCATTCCCCATTTCAAGTTGTACTACAGAACTATTGTAATAAAAACTGTATGATATTAGCATAAAAACAGACATATTGATAAATTAAATCAAATTGAAAGCCTAGATATAAACTCACATACTTATAGACATGTGATTTTTTTATAAAGAAGCCAGAAATGCACAATAGAAACAGACAGCATCTTCAACAAATGGTGCTGATCAAACTGGATGGTGGAATGTAGAAGCATGCAAATCAATACATGTTTATCACCCTACACAAAACTCAAATCTAAGTGGATCAGAGACATCAACATAAATCCAGCTACACTGAACCTGATACAGGATAATGTGGTAAATAGCCTTGAACACATTGGCAAAGAAGAAAGTTTTCTGAACAGAACATCAATAGCACAGGCACTAAGATCAAAAATTAATAAATGGGACCTAATGAAACTGAAATGCTTCTGTAACAAAAAGGACACTATCATTCAGACACAGAAGTAGCCTACAGAATAAGAAAAGATTTTCACCAACTCCAGATAGAGGGCTAATATCCCAAATACATAAATATATATTTTGATATCAAAAAACAAATATTCCAAAAAAGGGGGTCCAGATTTAAACAGAAAATTCTCATTAGAGGAGTCTCAAATGACTGAGAAACACTTAAAGCAATGTTCAACACCTTAACTGTCAGGGGAATGCAAATCAAAATTACTTTGTGATTCCATCTTATACCTGTCAGAATAGCTAAGATCAATAACACAGTGATAACTCATGCTGGCAAGAATGTGGAGCAAGGAAAACACTCAACCATTCGTGGTGGGAGTACAAACTTGTACAGCCACTGTGGAAATAAGTATGGCAGTTCCTCAGAAAGTTGGGAGTCTATCCACCTCAAGACCTATCTATACCTCTCTTGACCATATATCCAAAGGACACTCTATCCTACTGTGTGAGCCTGTTTTCAGGTTCCTCATGGCTTTACCCAGCAGGTCCACATAGAGAGGATGATTAGGGCCATGGTTCTGAGTGCAGGTGTCTGAAATGCTGTGCTGGGGGGAGGTCTTTTGCTCCATCCCTTGGCATCTCTGTAAATACCATGGGGCAGAGACAGTCAGGGCCTGTTGGAATAGGTTCCAGGCACATATGAGCTCACAAAGACTAGAGCAGCAACCACAAGGCCTACATGGGTCTACACCAGGTGTTCTGCATATATGTTATAGCTAGTGACTTAGTATGTTATTGGGACTCCTGACTGTGAGAACAAGGGGGTCTCTGACTCGTGTGCCTGCTTTTGGGACTCTTTATTCCTCTTGTTCGGTTACCATGCCCAACTTTGAAAAGATAGGTTTTGCTTCATCTTTTATACTTTATTTTGTCATGTTTGGTTATCTCTTAAAGGCCTGTTCTTTTCTTTCTTTCTTCTTTTTGAACATTATTTTTTATTGATTCTTGGGGAATTTCACATCATGCACCTCAATCCCACTAATTTCCCAGTACCTCCATTACTGCCTTTCACCCTTGTAGCATTCCCCAACAAAGAAAATTTTAAAAAGAAATAAAAATAAAAGTTAAAAAATACAAATAAAAATAATTTTAAAAAGAATAAAACAAAACAGCCGGGTGGTGGTGGCACATGCCTTTAATCCCAGCACTTGGGAGGCAGAGCCAGGCGGATCTCTGTGAGTTCGAGGCCAGCCTGGGCTACCAAGTGAGTTCCAGGAAAGGCGCAAAGCTACACGGAGAAACCCTGTCTCAAAAAACCAAAAAAAAAAAAAAAAAAAGAATAAAACAAAACAAAAAGTACACTTTGCTCCTCTATCTTTCCCGCCTTTCCATGACTTCTTCATTCATCTTAGTAGCACTGGGAGCTGTGGTGTGCACGTAGAAGACCATTTTGTCCAAATAGCTTTACTTGCAAATGTTCACTGTGTAATGAGTTGTTGGTCAGGTTCAAGGCTGCTAGCTTCTGGCACCATCAATACTGGATCCTCACTGAAACTCCTCTTGGATATCCGGCTATTGTCCCTAGTTGTGAAGATACTGAAGCTATCGTTCCATAGGACCAGTTCCTTCACACACTGCAGCAAGTCACAGATGGGGTAGATGTTGGGGTGTGCCAACTCAAAGCCCTGGAAGGGTGCCTAGGTGATAGTTGAGTCGGTCAGTCTGGGCTGCTGGGACCCCCCACCCCCAGGTGAGAGGTGGAGCCAGCTCTCATATACCCATAGTGATCGGTGGAACCAGCTTTCCTAAGTGCAAGGGCCAGCTATCCTGTGTCTGGGTCATCAGGGGCCACTTTCCCAGTTTTATTGAGGGACAAGGCCATCTTTCCAGTCAGGGTCAGGGTCAGCTCTCCCAAGGCCAATGAGGGGTGGGGCTGCCTCAGCACAGCTCTCAGACTTCAACACACATGGGTCCCTGTAGTAACACAGGCAACAGACATCAACATAGACTTTAGATGCTGCAGAACCACAGACCCAGACATGGCTCTCAGCAGCAGCTTGGGCATAGATGTCACCATGGCCCTGGATGGCAGCACAGGCCACTCAGATTAGCCTGGCTTCAGCAGTTACATGGCCCTTGGACACCAACACTGCCTCAGGTGTCGGCCCAGGTCCGAGCATCTGCAGAGCCTTTGGTGGTAACATGAGCCATGTACATCGATGCAAACACTGGCTGCAGTAGGACCACACACCCAGACATGTCCCTCGGCTGCAGCTGCAGCCCAGATGTCTCCATGGTCCTTGTTGGCAGCCCAGGTGACTCAGATCAGCATGGCCCCCTATAGTGGCATGACCACTAAACACCAACAGGTCAACAGGTAGTGGCCCAGACCCCAGGCATCCACATGGCCTCCAGCAGTAACAAGAGCCATGGACATCAACACAGGCCATAGTTGCAGCAGGGCCATGGACCCAGACATGGCCCTTGGCAGCATCCTGGGCCCCAATGCCACCTTGGCCCTAGGTGGCAAGCAGGACACCCACACCAGCCCATTCCTCATTGCTTTCACCTCTTCAGATCTGCCTCTCACAACAGCACATCAACCATTCTGCCTCTCTCTGCCGTTTCCTCACCATATCTTCACTAACC
Organism: Peromyscus eremicus; assembly: GCF_949786415.1. NCBI lineage: Eukaryota > Metazoa > Chordata > Mammalia > Rodentia > Cricetidae > Peromyscus > Peromyscus eremicus. The sequence continues at coordinate 6,185,213 of NC_081417.1, read as the reverse complement.
ATAATGGCAGCATCAGGCAGGCCAGTGGTGGTGTTCTCCCTGCCCAGTGGCAGGGAGTGGCACTGGACAGGCATGTGGGTGTCCTCCACCCCTGCGGGCCTAATGGCACTGAACAGAGTGTCTTCTGCTCACCCAAGGAAAGTGGCCAGAAAGCATGTTGTGTTCTAGTGAGAGGCAGAAAGGGAGTGGATCCAGAAGGCAGGGGTGGTGGGGCTAATTGGAAGTAGAGTGAGGAGAAACTATAATCATGATATATTGTATGAGAAAAGAATCTACTTTCAATAAAAAAATGAAAAAATAGATAACAATTAAATTCAGAAGATTATTAAGAAATTCTTTGAAAATCTATATTCCAATAAATTAGAAAATGTAAAAAAATGGATATTTATATCTAACAACTTATACATATAATACTAAATAGATGTCATAGTATCTGTAGGAAGGAAAGGGTATAACACAAAGGGGAAGGGTAGAGAAAAGAGAGGTTGTGGCCAAAGTGTAAGATATATCTAGATGTCTTTGTGAATCCCATCACTACATATAATTATTTTATACCAATTGAAAATAAATTAGTCAGATATGTGTAAAATAAATAAAAGGCCTATAGGGCCAACAAGTATAATGTAGTGCTGTAACTCATCTTCATTTAGAAACACTGAAATAATTTAAATTGGAAAACCAAGCTAAAACATTGAAAAAACATAAAATCCTAAGGGATGGATGCATTCTCCCTGTGTGTGAAGATGTAGGATGTGTTTAAAAGAGACTTCCCAAACGGCATACGAATGTAAATCTGTGGAAGTACTTATTTGTTGAGAATATTTTGTTCAATATTAAAAGCAAATTAATCTTTAATCACCTTTGCTAAAATACAAAATCACTATTGTTTAAAAATATGACATTTAGCACCTTACACTAAAGATGACATCATGATAGGCTGCAAGTTGAAATGCCTTTAATAGCCTTTCTTTACAATTGGGTTAAGACTTTCCTTTATTTGTATCAGGGCTTAGAAGGCATGTCTATGCTTCTTTAATAACTCTACTTTATGTGATATGATTGAAACAAAGATTTGCAGAGAAGATCTAATCCATTATAAATGCCAAAGGGACATGCCAAAGGGACACTGGGCCTATGAAAGCTTCACTTAAAGGTGTGCTAAAAAATGTTTAAATGAGGTATAATTTAAAAATGTGGACACTATAAATAGAAGCAGAAATTTCACATGCAGAGTGAAGGGACACTCAAGAATAGTGGGAGAGTGCATTAAAGCAAGGCTCAGAGTTCAGTGTGGCTTCTAGATAAAATATGCAGGAAATTAGAGATAATGAACAGGAGATGGGAAAAGGTGTAAATTTACCTGAAAACAATATTAAACATTCTGCTCTGCATCCCATGAGAGACTGACCTCCATGTTGGGGATGTGTAGAGAGCTGGGTGTTGTAACAAACATCCTGATTACATCTTAAATCTGTTTTCTCATTGATGTGTTCATCTCAATCCTTCATTTTTACAGTAGGTCACACCATATAATATGCCAATAAGTTACTGAGTCTGCTGTAATTTATAAACTATATAACTACTTTCACACTCTAAAATCCATTAGTACACAATAGTCTTTACAGTACTTGTCAGAGTCTAGGCTGATCGGTCACACTAGGATACAGAACCTTGGAACACTGCAAAAATGGCTTTCTGTCGTGACTATGATTTACAGGTGCATGTCTCTCAAGTCAGTGGCCTCCTCCCAGAATTAGCAGCATGGCATTAAAGTGTGGCCCTCACCTCTGCCACACTAAGATCCCTGAGAACGTATCATACACTTGTCACCGGTGTTCCAAGACATAGTTGGGGAACAAGTTTACAGGATATTCTTTGAAGAGTGTATTGTGTGTATGAATAATAAGATAAATACATTAGCCTCTCAGTGTCTATAGGTTCTACATATGTGACTTCAAAAAACACACACTGAAAATATTTGGGAAAAAATTGTTTCTCTGCTAAACAAATGCAGGTCTTGTCATTGTTCTCTGAACAATAGTGTAAGAACTATTTATGTAGCATTTACATTGTATAGGTATTCTAAGTAACCTGGATCTAAGTTACTCTCTCTTCAATGTCTGATAAAGAATTTTCTACTTCTATGTGATAGTTCTTTTTGTGTGCATTACAGAAAACATGTCTATATCTCAATAACAGTATTTTATATATGATTCACCTAAATATTTATAGGACAAACCTAAGGTACTGTAAATGATAAAGAGAGAGTATGCATAGTCACTATGTAAGTATTATGGTCACTTTATATATGGGAATAAAACATTCAGAACCAAGAGAACTTAAGATCTTAAGTCAAATATTCATGAAGCCACACAAAATCTGAAGGGACACAACACTGCCAAGTCTTTATTGACACATATTCTGAAACCTGCATGTCTGAGCTGTCAGGGTTCTGGAAAGTAATCATGACATCCAGTGAAGATTCAGAGTCTTCTGGAACCATGGTTGTGAGATCACAGGGGTTGGAGCTGGCACACATCCACACACATATATTTGCTTGTTTATAGGAATCCTTTGAAACTTTCCGAAGACTCGGAAGCAGTCCCAGCTAGCCTCCCCTGAGAGCACAGATCTGCACCGGAACAGAACTTCAGTCCTGCTGTGCTTTGCCTGCCAGTTGTGCCAATTGTACCAGGGGTCCTTGAAGAGAAATCGAATTAATATTCCAGCAAGAGCAGCTCAGGGAAGAGTGAGTGACATCGTGTCTGACAACCTATGGGACATTTTCAGCCCCCTTTGCACTGTTGGGCTTTGAAAGAATTTAGAGCAAAGGTATTTGAAGGCCTGGGGTTAAATAGTTAAATTGGGTCTTCTCATTAAATTGACACTGGAGATGCTGTAAGCATTGTTTCACACATGCGTATTTGCTCACATTTATCCCCTTATTCTCTCCTGTTCACTCATGCTTTTTATTACTAGTCCCATTTCTCTTTGAAAATAGACCTCTTTCTGTTTTTGTATGATACATCTGGACTAGGAGACCACATGTGATACTTGTCTTTCTGAGCCTAATATATTTAGAATGATATAAGGGTTTTTAACCACACAATTTTCCTATAAATAAAGAAAAATTTTTAAAGAGTTTTAAATTTATATGTGTGTGTAAGTGTGTATGTGTGTGTGTGTGTGAGTGTGTGTGTATGTGTTTGTGTGTGTGCCTATGTGCACACACATACATGCATGCCAGCTGCCAGTGGAGGCAAGAAGCAGGCATCAGGTCCTCTGGAGGTAGAGTGCTTGTGAGAAGCCTGAAGTGGGTGCTAGGAATCAAACTCTAGTCCTCTACAAGAGAAGCAATTTCTCTTAACTGCTGAGCTGTCTCTCCAGCCTTGTTATTCTTCATTAATGTCTATAACTTCATATTCTTTAGCCATTCATCTACTGATGGGCATCTAAACTGGTTTCATAGCTTGGCTATAATAAATATTACCATAATATGCATGGCTGTGATGACATCTTTGTCGTGTACTGACTTAGGTTTATTCAGGAAAATACTCAGGAATGGTACCAGATGCCTCTACCTCTTTTTTATTTGTTTCTAGTTGTTACGTACCAACCAGAAAGAACCAGCTACTACCTATACTCCTAACTTGTTCTATACAATGCCTTACCTTTGGTTACAGGCCGGTAGCACACACTCAGGAAAGAATGTTTCTCTCCTCTAATATATAATCTTTCCCTCACTTCCTGTCTTTGAGTCTTAGACTAAATTCCAGTAACAGTGGCTAACTCCCTTGTTATAGCACACTAAGACTACACAACTGTTGCTCTTTCATTTGCTTGGTCTTTGATTCCACACAATTGTCAGTAATTTCTAAAAACACAGAACAATCATTGCCCCTGTTCCTTAAAAATTCCCATTCATATCTCATACATATTAAAAGCTGATATTAAAGAAATGATAGGGAGAGGAATAGACAGCTTACTAGGACTCAACAGACAGAAATCTAGTTGGCAATCCATAACATTGCCCCAGCCAAGGGAGAGTGAGAGGTTAGAAGAACTTGCCACAGAGAGAAGGCTGATTCCTCAAAAAGAATGCTAGTGGGAGATTAAGCTTTGTATTAGTTCATTTTAAGTTGCAGTAATAAAATATTTGAGTCTAAGTAATTTATGAAGAAATTTACTTAGCTCATTAACTTTGGCAGTTTAAATTCCATGATTATATGGCCCCATATATTTCAACTCTGGCTAAAACCTCATGGTAAATGACATCATAGTGATAAGAGTATGTACAAAATAGGGCATATAGCAAGACAGGAAAACACAGAAAGCCAGAGGCCAGGCCCTGCCTTTGCATAATTCACTATAGAAATTAGCATGAATCTCTTCTGAGTTGCAGCATCCTATGGCTTAGGTCTACCAAGCACCACTTTATGCTTTTAATCCCCTCCAATACCATAGTCCAGCATGTGACCTTTGGAGGCATGCTCAAACTGTATCCAAACCAAACAAATTAATGGCAACATTTTCAAGTGTCATCATCAGCCAACATTCAAGTCCAAGCACTAACTCTGCTGCAATCCATAACATTGCCCCAGCCAAGGGAGAGTGAGAGGTTAGAAGAACTTGCCACAGAGAGAAGGCTGATTCCTCAAAAAGAATGCTAGGCAGCTGAAAGCCAGTGCCAGCCAGACCATTAGGAATGGGATTATATAATACATCATCCTCTATGTATACCATTAAGACTAAAGGAGACAGGATTTGTGCTACTGAATCCACAAAATTATATATATATATATATATATATATATATATATATATATATATGAAACATTCAAATGACTGTAGGATGTAGTCATTGCTGCTCCTTCAATAACCACTAATTTCACTCTTGAAATTAAAGCAGATATTGACTAAAGAGTTCCTAGGGGGAGATGAGCTTCAACAGCCAACTTCAGTTCTGTTACCCACCACTGCTCATGTTGTCATGTTGCAGAATATTTGTACACTGTAGGAAGATGTGTTCCTGTGATTGCTGTAATAAAAATCTGAATGGCCAATAGCTAGACAGGAGAGGATAGCAGGATTTCCAAAGAGAGAGAGAAAGAAGAGGAGAAATCTAAGCACATGATTTCAACAGGTGACTGGGAGCAAGTTGGATGTGCCATACTAAGGATAGGTAACTGAGCCACGTGACAGAATACAGATTAAAATATATAGGTTAATTTAGTTATAAGAGCTAGTTGGGGAAAAGCCTAAAAGCTAAGGCCAAGATTTCATAATTGATAAGAGGTATCTAGGTTATTATTTGTGGGCTGAAGGTTCAAAGATAGTCCAACAAGTAAGCTTGATACATTGTCTCTTCATGATGGTGCTGGCTAGAGTCACTGGAGAGGAGGAAGCCTTACCTGAGAAAATACCTCCATAAGATCATGCTGTCAGCAAACTTGTGTGGCAGTGGTTCTCAACCTATGGGTTGAGACCACCTTGGGGACTGACCCTTTTACAGGGGTAGCCTAATATTACTTAATACCAGAAAACACAGATATTTACATTATGATTCATAGAAGTAGCAAAATTGGTTATGCAGTAGAAATGGAAACAATTTTATGGTTCGGGGTCACCACAATATGAGGAGCTGTATGTATTAAAGGATTTCAGTATTAGTAATATTGAGAACCACTCCTTTGGGGCATTTTTTAATTAGTGATTATTGGGGGAGGGCTCAGACAATTGTGGGTGGTTCCATCTCTGGGATGATGGTCCTGGGTTCCATAAGAAAGAGAGCTGAGCAAGCTATGAGGAGCAAGCCAGTAAGGAGTAGTCCTCCACCACCTCTGCAATGGCTACTGCCCCCAGGTTCCTGCCCTGCCTGAGTTCCTGCCTTGGCTTCTCTCAGTGGATTATGATTCAGGATATGTAAACCAAATCAACCCTTGCTTCCCAAGTTGCTTTTGCTTTTGCTGTTTCATCACAGCAGTAACAACCCTCACTAGACAATGATAAGTTTTTAACCTGCTAACTCTTTCTGAGGAGCCTGTCCATTCCTATTAACTGACAGTAACACTGAGCTAAGAAAAACATCTTCTCAAGTCTCTTTCCAAAGAATATTGCTCCAGGCAAATAAGAATCACAAAAACTGTTAGAATGAAAAGAAAAGAAAGCAGTGTTAGCTTTCCTGAAATAATTTTCCTGAGATATTTACATTTTTCTCAGCCTTCCTATTGATTTCCATTACTCATAAATACAGTCATTTTATATTAGCAAATCATGTTTCTGTGAGCTTGTCCTGACCTAGGCATAGAGCTCCAGAAAGAAAATGGTAAATGTAATGAAAATTCCCAGTTTCCAAGAATTCTTTCAAAACAGGAGAAATGGTTGAAGATCACAGCACCAGGACAGAGCCATTCAAGCCTAGCTTCTGCTCACTTGTCCATTTTCCTTCCTCTCACAGACAGGAGCCCAGGCTCAGTAAGGCTCCATCCCCATAATCTTGTTGACAAGGAAGGCTGCAGCTTCCTGGAGGGCCTATGTGTCATTTATGTTCAGAAGCTTCTTGTTCATTTAATGTTTTAATTCACACATTCACTCATTCTTTACTTGATGGTCACAATGATTCCAAGCAGTCAAGCAACATGCAAAGACTTGCACTTACTCCTACCCTCTTAGCCTTCATTCCTATGCTCTTATGCAACAGATAATCTTTTCTTCATTTTAAACTGTTTCTATAGCTGATTTTTCTATTTAATCATGAGATAAACATAGATTTTTTTAAAGGTGTAAAATGTGCTTGGTAAGAAATCAAATATGTTCTTAAAATGACATGGGATATTGGTGAGCCTGGAAAACAGGAATGAGTTTCTAATACACTGTACAATATAGATTGACATTGAGATATATTTTGGGCATGGTTTTTTACTTTTGAAAGTAAAATTACATTATTTTCTCCTTTCCCTTTCCTTTCTCCAACCTTTGTTTCTCTCAACTTCATGCCCTTGTTTTCTTAAATTGTTGGTTAAAGATACAACCTGCTTAGTTTGCATAATGTTACCTACAGGTATATGATCTTAGAGGTGATCATTTGGTATTGGAAAACTAATTGAGGGGCTCTTCCCTGGAGAAGAACATTTTCCACACTCTAAGCTTTTCGTTTCCCATAGTTCTCAGCATCACTGATTCTTTATGCATAGTGAAAGAAGACAGTGATAAAAGACAAATGATTTAAATTTTTAATTTACAAGAAAAGTCCAGAACTGATCTGATAGAAAGTAGATTGGAGATTACCAAGTACTGAAGGAATGGGAGAACAGAGGAGTGTCAAATGGACACAGTGCTTATGTTTGGGATGATGGAAGTTCAGGAAGTGGTGTTAATGTCTGCACAGCCCTGTCAATATGCTCAATGCCACTGGATTATATTTTTACCATGGGCAAACCTATAAAATGTATTTTAAATGATCACATATGAGCAGTGTAAATAATAATTTTACAGCTTAAACACAGCCACAATCAAAATTCCAACTCAATTTTTCACAGAGAGTGAAAGAAATCTTAAATTTCATTTAGAAACACACACACACACACACACACACACACACACACACACACAAATCACACAAATACCAGGATACCCAAAATAATACTGGACAATAAAAGAATTGCTAAAAGTATCACTCCCTCTGATTTTAACTTATACTGTAGAGTTACAATTATAAAAACAGCATGGCATTGACATGAAAACAAACATGTTGATTCCTGGAATAAAGCTGAGGATATAAATCCGTACAGCCATGGATACCTGCTGCCGCTCTCATTGTTGTTTATTTTACTTTCAACATGACACATAATTTAATAGCAAGGTTTTTAACAACTAGTTACACACTTGTTAAGGTATTCCAATATAAAAATGTTCAGAGCGTAATCTTGTGTGTTTTAACTTAAATTGAACCATCCAGCCCTTTTGTCTTGGGGTTATGCAATAGTTCTCCCCTGGAGAGGAAAACTCTTCAGCTAATTGATGAAATTTAATTGATGATATCAAAAACAACTAAGTTTCATAATTAGCTGAGCCAATAATACTATCATGACACTCTTTCTGGGTCTAGGCTTTGAGCACCTTTATTATTTGTCCTGGAAGTCCTAAAGGCCAAACTCTTCAACAGCATTTGGAAACTGCCTCCTCTGGTTTTTGTTGGTTGACACAAATGTAGACATATCAGGAAGAGAAAATATCAATAGAGGAACTGACTCCATCAGATTGTTCTGTGGGGATATTTTCTTGATTAACAATAATAATGTGTGAAGGCCCATCCCACTTATATGTATATATAACAAATATATATATATATATATATATATATATATATATATATATATAATTTATTAGAGAGATTATAGGCTGTGGACTGAGTAGTTCAACAATGGATGCTTCCTGCTGGAAAAGTCAAGGATCTGAAAGTTGTTCAGTCCAAGCGATTGGATGTATCTGAAGTCCCAATCTGATTCTGGACTCCCAAAGAGTTCCTAGAGAGCTGCTGATCCCCACTCTCTGTTGGAATCTGGAAGAAGTAGCTTCTAACACCAGCAAACAAATTCCTGAGGGTTTGCTAGTGAGAGTCAGGTAAGCAGACAAGAAGCAAAAGTTCATTCTTCCATTTTCTTTCATGTAGGTTACTTCCAGAAGCTGTGGCCTGCTTTGGGATGGGTCTTCTCATTTCAAATGATCCAATCAAGAAAATCCTTCACAAGTATGCTCAGGTATTTGGGTTTTAGTTGATTACAAAAGTAGTCAAGTTGACAACTAAGATTACCCTTACAGACCCCATCTGCATGTGTTCTCTCAAGCTGTTTTCAAGTTCTTCATGATCTTTGTTTTTCATAGTTTTACTACATTGTCTTTATGATGTTAATTTACTTTAATGTCTTCAATTAGAGATTTGTTGATCCTCTGGAAATTTAGAAGTCAGCAGCAGGATCAGCATTTCTGGAAACTTCTCAATCATTAACTCTTCAGATATTGTCTCTGTCCAATTTGTATGTTCTCTCTATCAATTCGGTTGGATATGTTACTGTCTTAGTTAGGGTTTCTATTTCTGTGATGAAGCATCATGACCAAAAAGTAAGTGGAGGAGGAAAGGGTTTATTTGGCTTATACTTCCATATCACTGTTCATCATCAGATGCAGGAACCTAGAGGCAGGAGCTTATGCAGAATCCCTGGAGGGGTGATGTTTACTGGTTTGCTTTACATGGTTTTCTCATCCTGCTTTGGTATAGAACCCAGGACCACCACCCCAAGGATGACACTACACACAATGAGCTGGGTTCCCTCTATCAACTAATTAAGAAAATGCCCTACAGGATTGCTTACAGCCCAACCTTATGGAGGCATTATTTCAATTGAAGTTCCTTTCTGATGATTCTAGCTTCTGTCAAGTTAACATAAAACTGGCCAGGTCAGTACAATTGTCATGTCATCTTCTTAAAATCTTATCAACACATATCATTTTCTTTTTTTTTCTACTGCATTCTGTAAATTTTTTCTGATGTATACTTTGGTTAAAAAGTTGTCTTTTCAACTGAACTTAATTTGCTGATATTTCTGCAAGAACTAGGCTTCAATTTTCAGGATTCCATTTTTTAATTTGCAAAAGTCCTGTTTTGTTGGTTTTCTCTTCAGCCTAGTAGATTAATTTTATTGTTTTTACATTCCAGCAGATATTTTATAGGCTTCTGAATGGGTTTTTTTTTTTGGTGTTTGGTTTCAAATGTAATTATTGTTATTGTTATTATTATTATTATTATTATTATTACTATTATTGGATATGTATTGATCTATGGATATAATGATAAGTCATTACAAGTCTGTTTAATACTATGCTCATCTAGTAGACTAGTAACAGTATATTCCCCCCTAGGGACTATGCCCTGTCTAGCCACAGGCTCTTTACCCAATAATGGTGCCAGGTATGGTTTTCATCTTGTGGAGTGAGTTTTAAGTCCACTCAGAAAGTTGATGACTACTTCTATGATGCATGTCTTGTGGTTCATAGCATACTTAGGTTGAGGATTACTTTTCTTCTCCAGTAGTGTGCACATTACCCTTCAGCATTATGAAAGCTAGCAAGCAATAGGGATGAAGTTTTCAGGTGAATACTACCTTGCTATCTCCACATTTAAGAGGTTTTCAGTAATAAGAGCTTACTATCAAGTTATGAGGGGTAACCAGGAGCATCGGTTATAGCCTATAATGTTTGGGGGTATATGGGACTTCCCTGGCCACAACTTCAAATGAAGTAAACCATTTCTTGCTCTGGGCTTCTTATGTTAGTCTATAGTGTCTAGTTTGGGTACTGTCTCCCTGCTGTAGGGTATCTCCATTTTAACTCTTTCTACAAAAATATTAGGAAGCTTCTATAGTAGTATGTCGATTTCTATATTAATTTGTGAAATAAATGTAGTGTTATTTGTCCCTTACTACAGTCCCTCCTCTATCTTGTTCTCATATCCTACATGCCAATAACCCTCCTGTTCCATTATTTCCCCTTAAGCCTTTAAACCTCTACATTTATCTAGCTTCCCTTGAAAACCACCGACACCTGCCATGGCACTTTTGTAATTTTATGACCTCTATGGATACTATAAATGAAACACATACATATCTGAAGATTCAAAGCAAACTAACATCTACAAATGAAGGAGAATATTTGACATCTGTCTTACAAAGTCTCAGTTACTTTACTCTCACACATTGGGCACCGTATATAGATGGAAGTTTTCATATGTCCCATCAGGTCCCAGAGCCACTCAGTCCCAAGTAAATACACAGAAGCTTGCTTTTAATTACAAATTGTATGGCCTATGACTCAGGCTTCTTGCTAGATAGCTCTTTCATTTTAAATTAACCCATTTCTATTAATCTATATGTTGCCATGTGGTCGTGGCATTACCGATCTGCTGGCATCTTGTTGCTCCTTGAGTGGCATGCTGGCATCTCTTCTGACTCTACCCTTCTTTTTCCCCATCTTCATTTTGAATGTACAGCCTAACCTTATTCTGTCATGCAGTTGGCCAAACAGCTTTATTTATCAACCAATGAGAGCAACCCATATTCACAGCATAAAGAAAAACATCCCACAGCACTTCACCTTTTCTGTCTAACCAAAAAGGAAGGTTTTCATTTTAACATAGTAAAACTATATATAACAAAGCAGTTATCAAGCAGGAATTGCAATTATAATATTTAGTCCATTTGTATTTAGCAAAATTAAAGAAAATACTCTATCATCTATCCTATTTTTGTGCATCTAAAGTTTTATATCTAATTTATCTTTTATCATGACTAAGGAAAACTATAATTATAACTACCTAGTCTTCAACTCCATCAGACCCTAGAATGATAAAATATTGCCTGAGTAAACAGGAAATGCATTGTAAGCAGCTTCCAAAAATGTAAGAAATGAAAGAGACAGATGGCTACCTGGACAGTCACCCAAAGTTCCTCTGCAATGTTGGGGCATCCATCAGCCTACAAGCTTAGGGTGTCTGGCAGACTTTTTTTTGAAGCAGGAAATTTGAAGGATTGTCTTGCCTATTGGCAAAGTTTATCCGTTGCTTTCCTTTGTGTCCTGCAGAATGTCTAGCAGTATCTTCTGTGAAGTAGGAACCTGAACAACCCATCATGCCTTGTTTTGGCAAAGTTCAGTGGTCATTTTCCCGTTGGTCCTGCATGTCCATTTTATACAACATACTGTCAAGCAGTTCAGGCAAGAGCAGTTTCTTGCCCAAATGGCCAGTTTTGCCAAGAAGTTAAACTCCATATGGAGTGTCTTCGATGCCCATCTTCCTCTTTGAAATAAATTGGTGCTGCCAGGAGCAGACATGTTTCTCTGTCCAGAGAAGTCTAAGTTTTTAAAACATTTTAAATGCCATATTCTATAGGTCTTTGAAGTGTTGAAGATTACCTACCTAATTGAAATATATCTATGTATACCTAGGAAACTTAACTAATGTGACTATAACTTTGATTATCATAGATGACTAATTATTAATTTATATTTCTTAATGATTCATTATAATTTTAAATGAGTTGCATAAACATAATATCTTATACAAGAATATATATATATATATATGTATATAATAACAAAATTAACTTTAAATTTCTATCAATAAACCAAAAATTTATACTAATGTAAAATAGGTAAGATTAATAGTTCTTTTTTTGGATTAAAGTAGATTCAATAATCTACACTTTTATCCTATCATTTCTATATCACCTGATGGCTAAGGATATTAAACATTTAAAAAACATGCATTTCATCTTTTGGGAAATAACTGTTTAGTTTCTTGCCCCATTTTTAAATTTGGCTATTATTTTCTTGATTAGTTTTTTAGTTCTCTTTATTCTCTAAGTACTAATCTAACCTTGGCTTTTTTGCCCATTCTGTAGGCTGCCTCTTCACTTGAATGATGGTATTCTTTGCTGTAGAGTAATTGTTTGTTTTCATGAGGCCCCTCTTATTTATTGTTGGTCTTGATTCCTGTGTATTGGGGTCCTGTTCAGAATGTCCTTTCCTGTGACAATAAGTTCAAGCATATTCCTGGTTTCCTCCTTTGTCAGAGTCAGATTATGGGGTCTTATGTTGAGGTCTTTGATCCTTTGCAGTTGATTTTTGTGCAAGGTAAAAGATGAGAATCATCTTTGATACTTCTACCTCTAGCTATCCCGCTTGATCAGCACCATTTGTTGAAGACATCTTGGATTTAGGCATTAAGTTAGTGTATAGAAAGTAAGAGAAGTAATATTATACTTGCCACACTTGAGTTTGTGACTGAAAGTAACAGCCATATAAAAATGACAGTTACAAAAAGAAAGGGAGAAGAAGGTGATATGGAAACGCAGAGACTCACCTTAAGCTGACTGATGCTAAGAATTTGAAGCTTAGTTCTAGAAAATTTGCATTTGAGACAGGAAGAATCTTCCAAACCAGCAAGCCAATATGATTAAAGGCTTCAAAGGTGTTGTGTTTTCCAGGTGTTGGTAAATTGACATGGTTGAGTTTGCAAATATTAATGCTGGCCTTATAATAATGTTATTGTTACATTCTTAAGTGCTCTAGTGGCAATTGGACCTGGGAGAATGGAGACAATATGAGCAGGCTAAATTCTAATGCAATAGACAATTTTATTCAGAGCATCAGATAATTTATATTCTGAGGATTAAGAGGAGGCACATGAGTAAAGTGTAAGATCACAAGGACAAGCCACACATGGCAAAAATATGTTTTCCACAGAGGCATATATAAACAAATAACAATAGCCAGTTGTAATGATTAATATGAAACAAACTCACTCCTATCTACTATATCTGGGAGGGACACAAAAGCATATTTCAAGAACAATTCCTTGTTTTGGAACAATTAAGGTCACAAGACTCTTGCCTTGGTTTCTTAAGTTTTTCACAAGCACTCAGAAATCTCCTCACATAATTCAGTTCTTGGACCACGTTCTGACAATAAGCTCGTTAGTCAGAATAAAGGCATGCAAAAGCAGGTTTAAGAAAGCTGACATTGCAGCCCTAGGACTTCATACTTACTGTACTAGAGAAATAAGATTAATTTTTTATCTCACTTTATATATGTTGTCCACTGAATAAACTAAAATGAACCTCCACTTAAAAACCTCAGCTTGCTTGGCTTCTTTCCAGTCTCTTTGCTTTTAAAATGAACTTAAATGACTATTCAAAGGTATTATCAGCCCTTGATAATTAAACAATAAACCTACCTCTGGAAAATCCTCTGACAGCTTCTCCTTACATTAAAGGACAATTAGCAGTGCACTCTAAAAATTGCATGAAATTAAAACCACAGAAGTATTTCATCATGCTTGGATACCATTAGCCCCACCTGCACCAGCATTCCAGCTTCGTATGGATGCACATTAGCACGATCATCCCAAGACCCCACTGCCGTTGCTCCATCACTGTTAGTTGTTGACTGAGGGAGAATGTTCATTCCATCTGATGAAATTATTCTTTCCTCCATCTTGTCTTGGTTTTCTCTGAAATAAGTCACATTCTCTTTCTCCCTGTGTTCCTACATTGTCTCTCAATTCTCAGTGTTTCCTAGGAGTGCACGTGCCAGTTTTCTGAATGCAATTGTCACATTATTCTTTCCAAAGGGGGAAAAAGGAAACCACATGTATACATTGAACCTTTAAAAATGTTACCTGTGTTTGGGCTATGCACTCTGAAAACTGAGAAATAGATATGGCCTCTTTGTCTTCCCACCTTTCAAGGAACAGCTTTTGCAGGTTAGAGCAACACAGTCCCAGAATATGGATAATGTATAGGAAAATGGCATTATAAGAATAAAATAAAGGCCAATGAGAGGACTCCAGCATCATCTCCATCCCATGCCATTCGGTTGGGGCTGCGGGACTCAACCAAATCCTACCTGGGGTTTCTAGCCTTGGCCTGCAAGACCTCCGCACCAACCAGGAGCTCTCTGAGCGCCAGAGGCACTGGGCGCTTAGGCACTATTTTGATCATTTTGTGATGAGGAAGCATGGTCCTGCTCAGTGCCATGATGGACTGAGCTGGACAAGGAGACCTATATGTAGCCCTGGGGCTCTCTGCCCCAGGCTCCGAGAAAACATGGGCCCTCGAGGCACCTTGCAACGCCTGTATGGTGCGCAAATGTATGGGGTGGTATGGGAGAGAGACAGAATGGTTCATGTCCAGTGGATAGAGACAGATCTGAAGAGGCAAAAGAGGAGAGGAGTGACTGAGGTGGGTGGCTTGATTGCCACCCAGGGCCGTGGTGATGTCTGGGCCTGCTCTGCTGCTGGGGCCCATGTCTGGGTTCGTGGCTCTGATGCAGCCTCAGTCTCTGTTGATGTCCTTGGCCCTGATACTACCAAAGTCTGAGAGGATAGGGCTGGACAAAGTGGGCCCCACCTCTCACTGTTTGCAACACTAGGGAGAACTGGTCCTGCCCCACATAGTGAAACTTCGGAGAGAGGATACTACAACTCACCACAATGGAGCTGGCTTGGAGCATGTGAGAATGGGAGAGCAGGTCACACCCTTCTCTTATGCCATGTGGTGGCATGGATCAGATAAAGATGCCCTCCTCCCCGAACCCCTCACCAACTGCAGCAGGTGGGGGAACCTGACCTAGCCCCTCACCAGCTGCAGCTCTTGGGAGAAGAGGCCCTACACCTCTCCAGGGCAGCACGGTAGAGTTGACCCTGTAGACAGGCACAAGGGTGAGGCAGCCCTGAGGATGGGAGAGACACATAGCCGGTACTGCCTCCCTTGTCTGTGGTATGGTGGTTGAAATGAGGGAAAGATGCCTTCCCCCTTTGCCAATACTGTCTCCAGTTTGTGAGGGATCTGACCCTCCCCTTTATCAGCTCCAACACTCAGGAGAGCGGACCCTGTACCTCATCTGGACATCAGAGTAGAGGTGATCCTGTTGACAGAGGTGAAGGTGAGCTGGCCCGGAGAAAATGAGCATGAGAAATCTGCCTCCACCCCTCATCTGCGGTGTGGTGACATAGGTGGAGGAGAGATGCCCCACCTTGACCACTTGCCACGTGTGGCAGGTGGGAGAGCTGGCCCTGAGGCCCTAAGAGTGGGACAACTACTCTTGCCCCTCACCAACTGCAGCACTTGAAGAGCAGGCCCTGCACCTCACCTGGGAAGCACAGTGGAGCTACCCCTGTTGACTGAGGTGGTAGTGAGCTGGCCTTGAGGGTGTGAGAGTGGAATAGCTGGCCACATTCCTTTGTATGCCATTTGGTAGAGAAGGCAAGGGGAAGATGGCCTCCCCCCGTTACCCTACCACCTGTAGTGGGCCAGGGAGTTGATCCTCCCCCTTACCAGCTGCAGCACTAGGGAAAGTGGGCCCTGCACCTCAGCTGGTCAGCACAGCAGCGCTGACCCTATTCATAGCCTTTCGAGTGAACCAGACACAAGGACATGAACATGGAAGCTCTGGTCCTGCCCCTCATCTGCCATATGGTATGATCTCCCACCACCACCCCTCACCTCTGTGGCAGGTGGGAGAGCAAACCCTGAGGTCGTAAGAGTGGGAGAGCTATCCTCGCCCCTAACCAGCTGCAGCACTCGGGAGAGTGGCCCCTGCACCACACCTGAACAGTAGAGTAGAGCTGGCCCTGATGGTCCAGTTGTGGGAAAGCTGACCAGAGGGTGTGAAAGCAGAAGAACTGGCCCCACACCTTGCTCATTGCTGCAAGGGGTGAACTACCCAGGGCAATGCTGAGCTCACCCGGGTAGTAAGGACAAGGAAGGGCTGGCAGGCTGGCCAACCCTGCAACTACCCAGGCCCAGAACCAGGGCTATGAGTTGACCCACTCCAACATCCACCCCATCTGTGATCTTCAGGGACTGGTTCTGCATACTCAAAGCTGCAAGATCTCCACCACACAAGAGAACAACAGGATATCCAAGTGGGGTCCCAGTGAGGGCCCAGCATCAATAGTGTAGCAGAAACCAGAGGACTTGATCAGACCAATAACCTTTTGCAATGAACACTTGCAAGTAAAGATATAAGGACAAAAAAAATTAAAATAAACAAGTCAACAAAAATGATCAAATCAGCATTGATAATATCTTACTTCTCAAGACATAGACTATGAATATAATGCTGGCCAGAAGTAAGAAAGATCTTTATGATAGAGTGGGCAGCATTATGCTCAGACTCATACTGTTGTAGAAAAGTCTATTAGGATAGAGGCAGAGAGTGCAATTATTTACAAGAGTTTGAGTGCTTGTTTCATAGAAACAGGAATTGCATCTGATACAATGTGATATTCTGGCCACTAAAAGGTGTATTGCAATGCAGAGATGATTCATGCATTTAATAGACACTAGGCACTTATCACAATACAGGCAGTGTGCCGAGAACTAGCTGTGTGCACTGAAGCAGGAAGTGCTGTCTTCCTTCTCTGTATTGAAGCATGAATGTTTCATCAACATCTCCTGAACACAGGTCCCTCTGAGGGTAATAGAATACTGCTTGCTAGTGTGTGCCCTGAGACTGGTTGTATGTCTGGCACACAGAAAATCCTTAATAATTTCTCAGAAAAAAAATGTGTTTAAACAGTATTACATTGAGCATCATGAAATAAGTGTCACAAACAGCTGAAGTTATTTTCCATGTTTGTTCACTGCTTGGATTCAAAAACTATTATTTTTATTCTCACCATGATCTGTTCAAAAGTTGTGTTAGTTAGCTTCACATTACTATAACAACTACTTGAGATAAATGACTTACATAATAAAAGTCTTCATTTTGCTCATAGTTTTAGAGGTTTCAGTGTGTATTAAGTTGACCTTCTGATTTGTGCATTCTCAGCTCACCTTGGCGGGACTGTGAGGTGGGAAAACAAACCATTCCATGGCTTAGAAGTGAAGGAGACAGAAAGAGGAAAGATGAGGTTTACAATCCTTCTCAAGGGCACACCTCCAAAGTCCTAACTCCATTCTACCCAACCACCCTACCGCTGATAGCCTAAGCTTTTAACAAATGGATATTTGGGAATATTCTAAACTACAGCAAGCCATTACCTGAAAATTACTAAAACTATAACCTTTTACTACAAAGTAAAATAAATTGATACATATGGTATTAGGCTTTATGGTGCTATTTTAAAACAAATTTCATTTCTGCTGATATTCCCATCCACTTTGTCTTCCCACCCCTGGCTCCCTACTACACCCTCCCACTCTCTCATGTTCTTCTTTCATCTGTCTTGTCACATTGTCTTATCTGTCTCTCCTCCTTCCTTGACAACTCCTTTCTCGTTTCATGAGCAATACCCACATACACTCCACTTATGTATAAGCATTGTGAGCTAGCTTCCTCATATGAGACAGACATGAGACTTGTTTTTGAGTCTAAATTACTTTGCTTGATTTAATACATTCTAGGTCCATGAATTCTTTTTTTTTTTGTTTTTTTGTTTTGTTTTGTTTTGTTTTGTTTTGTTTTTCGAGACAGGGTTTCTCTGTGTAGCTTTGCGCCTCTCCTGGAACTCACTTGGTAGCCCAGGCTGGCCTCGAACTCACAGAGATCCGACTGGCTCTGCTTCCCGAGTGCTGGGATTAAAGGCGTGCGCCATCACCGCCCGGCAATGAATTCTTTTGTAAATTCTATAGTTTCATTTTTCTTTGTAGTTGGGTAAAATTTTGTTGTGCGCATATGCTATATTTCCATTGTCATCTGTTGATGGATATGTAGGCCATTTTCATTTCATTGCTGTGTGAATAATGTAATAAATATGGATGTGCAGATATCTCAGGGGCAGGATATGTAGCCCTTTGGGCATATGCTCAGGAGGTCATATGTTAGTCCTATTTTGATTTTTTGAGCAAACTCCACATGATTTTTCAGAATATCTGTAAAATTGAACTACCACCAGGAATGAGTGTGTTTTTATCTTTCCATACATTGTCTATAGCATTTGTTGCTACTATTTTTGATGATAGCCATTCTGACTAGAGTGAGATAGAATCTCAAAGCAGTTTTAATTTTCATTTCTCTGATAACTAAGGATGTTGAATGCTTTAAAAATAATCATTGGGTGCTCACATTTCTTCCTTTTAGAACTGCCTGGTATTTTCATTAGCCAATTTTTTGACAACAGATTTTTGTTTTTCTTCTTTTACTTTTAATTCTTCCAGTTCTATATACATTAGAGTCATGAATTTGCCAGAATCAATATTGTAAAAATGGGAATACCACAAAAAGTAATCTATAGATCCAAATGCAATCACCATCAAAATTTTACTTACATTCTTCACATAACTAAAAGAAAACTATTTAAAATTCATATGGAAACACAAAAGACCATGTAAAGCAGAAGCAATCCTAAGTAGAAAGAACACTGTGGTGGTTTGAAAGACAATGGCCCCCAAAGGGAGTAGCACTATTAGGAGGTGTGGTTTGTTGGACTAGGTGTGGTCTTGTTAGAGGAAGTGTGTCACTGTGGAGGTGGGCTTAGGAGTCTCATATATGCTCAAGATACCAAACAGTTCACTTCCTGTTGTTTGTGCAAGATGTAGGACTCTCAGCTACCTCGCCAGCACCATGTCTGCCTGTGCACCACCATATCCCACCATGATGATAATGGACTGAACCTTTGAACTGTAATCTGCCCAATTAAGTGTTTTCCTTTATAAGAGTTGCTGTGGCCATGCTGTCTCCTCACAGCAATAGAAACCCTAACTAAGACAAAAGTTGGTACCAGAGACTGGAGTATTACTGTAAAAGGCCTGACCATGGCTGGGCCATGGTAGCACATGCCTTTAATCCCAGAACTTGGGAGACAGAGACAGGCAGATCTCCATGAGTTCAATGCCAGCCTCGTCTACAAAGTGAAATCCAGGGCAGGCACCAAAACTGCATGGAGAAACCCTGTCTCGAAAAAAGTAAACAAAAAAGGCCTGACCATGCTTTTGTTTGGAGGAATTTGGGCTTTAGGGGTTTGGGTTAGGAAAGTAGTAGAACGTTTTAAGCACTATTTAATGGGCCTTATTAGTAGGAACATGGAAGACAGTGGTGCTAGGAGTGATTTGAACTGTGCGGGGCCAGCTCAAGAGGTTTCAGAGAATTTTAGTTTGTTGCCTAGAAATTGTTCTTGTGTTATTTTGGTGAATGTACCTGCTTTTTGCCCTTGTACAAAAAGTTTGCCTGAGACTAAAATGAAGAGTTTTGGATTAATTCCCTTGTTAGGGGAAAACTCAAAACAGCCTAATATAGACTCTGTTATGTAGTTACGAGTGTTAACTCTAATGAAGATATAAAATAAAAAGGAGCAAGTTGAGCAAGGAAAAAATATTTGATGAAAAAAAGAGAACCAGAAAATGGAATGAAGTTAAAAATTCTGTGTTCAAGAAGATAAACACATTAAGAAATGGAATAAAGTTAATAGTGAGCTCAGGGCAAGATCCCAACCAGCTGTTTCCAACTTGTGAAAAGGAATTAAAGAAAAGATTAGAGCTGGGTGGAGTGGTGCACACCTTTAATCCAGCACTCCAGAGGCAGAGGCTGGCAGATCTCTGAGTTTGAGGCCAGCCTGGTCTACAAAGCAAGGCCAAAGACAGCCAAGCTTAGGCAATAAAGGTAACAATCAAAAACAGAAATCTGATGAAGATGTAATTGAACATAGGAGCCATGGCCCAGCCTCAGCAAGCAACAGAACTCGGCAGCTTTGGCCACATGGTTCTGGCTTTAGGGTTAAAAATAGAAGGGATAGGTTGTGGAATTTGCCCCCATACCTAAGGAAAGCTACTGAGGTCAGGCATGTGTCATGGGTGTCCTGAATGGAGGCCTAGAGAAGCTATTGGTTGAAGCTGTGAAGTTGAAGCCTGGATTGCCTTGGAGGACTCAAGATGTTAGAGATGCAAGAGTCATGGGACACCTACTGAGGAGACCTGCCAACAGGGAGTGGAACCAGCCCAAGAGTAAAAAGTTTGTTGAAGTCAACAAAGCTTAATGGAGTTGGAGATCTGAAGAGCATTTTGACATCAGACATAAAGATGAAGAATTCGGAGTTTGCCCAGCTGGTTTGTTGGTCTTGCTTTGGTCCAGTGGTTCCTCACTATGGTCCCTTCTCTACATTTTGTACTGGTAATGTATATCCTGTGCCATTATATGTTAGAAGTATATGATCTGTGGGTTTTTTTTTTATTATTTTGGCAGTTAAGAGATTGCATAAATTTTAGAAGAGACTTTGAACTTTGGACTTTTAAATAATTGTTGAGACTGTAGTAGACTATAGGGACTTTTGAAATTAGACTAAATGCATTTTGAAGCATGATATTGTTAAAAACTTGTGGGGGGCAGGGAGGGGAATGTAGTATTTTGAATGTAATTGACCCCTATAAGCTCATAGGGAGTGGCACTATTAAGAGGTGTGGCCTTGTTGGAATGGATATTGCATTGTTGGAGGAAATGTGTCACTGTGGGGGCAAGCTTTGAGGTTTCCTATACTCAGAATACTGCCCAGTGGTTCAGTTCACTACCTGTTGCCTTCTAATCAAGATGTAGCCTGCACCATGTCTGCCTGCATGCTGCAATATTTCACCATGACGATAATGGACTGGACCTTTGAAACTGCAAGCAAGCCTCTTCAATTAAATGTTTTCCTTTATAAGAGTTGCCACCCACAGTCATGGTGTCTCTTTACAGCAATAGAAACCCCAACTAAGACAGTGATAGTTTGAAAGAAAATGGCCCCCAAAAGGAGTGGTAGTAGTGGGAGGTGTGGCCTTATTGGAGAAAGTAAGTCACTGTGGAGGTAGACTTTGAGGTCTCATATATGCTCAAGCCTTGCCCAGTGAGACAGTTCACTTCCTGTTGCCTTTGGATCAACATGTAGAATTCTCCAGCACTATATCTGCCTGCATGTTGGCATATTCCCAGCCACCATGCTCCCTGCCATGATGGTAATAGGCTAAACCTCTAAAACTGTAAGCTGCCACGTCAATTAAATGTTTTCCTTTATAAGAGTTGATGTGGTTATGATACCTCTTCACAGCAATAGAAAACCTAACTAAGACAAATACCACTGGAGGTATAATACCTGACTTCAAATCATACTACATGTCAAAAGGGGACAATGACAGCATGGTACTGACAAATAAATAGAAATGTAGGTCAATTGATCAAAATAGGAGACCCAGGAATGAACTCACACAGCTATTCCCACTTAATTTATTTTATAAAAGTGTTAAAAACATAGACATAAGGAAAAATGGCCATTCAAAAAAGGGTGTTAGTAAAACCAGTACCAACCTGTAAAGATTGAAAACAAATCTATATTTCTTACCCTACAAAACAGCTCATTCAAAGTGAATCAAAGACCTTAACTGAAAATTTGAAATACTGAAAATGCTAGAAGAAAACATAAGATACATACTTCATGACATAGGAATAGGCAAGAACTTTATGCACAGAAAACAGTTCCAGCTAACAAATTAAATGTGACTACATGAAATTTTAAAGTTTCTGTACAGCAAAGGAAACTATCCGTAGAATGAGCAGATAGTCCATAAAACTTGGGAAAACCTTCTCAGCTACACCTCAGACAGAGGAAATAACTCATTAAATTACATGATGGTCACTCTATTCTTCATGTGTTTTACTTCTCAATTGTAAAATGCATCATCCATGGGAATAAAGCAGTCATTTCTACTGACTAGAGAAAGCTCATTTTTGTTCAGATCATCTCTTTTCCAAATGCAGAAACCTTAACTATTCTACACACACACACACACACACACACACACACACACACACACACACACATTTTAATATTTTAGGAAAACTTGCAATAATGTATTAATTCAATGATTTCTTGGATATTATCAATGTAAGTTTCAAATGAGATGGAACTCTTCTCTTCTATGGCCAAATAACCTGTTTTAAACAGGATTTAATGAAAACAAAGTAAAGTACACAATATAGGGTGTACCTGTGTATAACAGAAGCCATGAAGGTAGTGGATGAGATTTGACCCTCTGGGCCTCCTTAATGTCACAGGATACTAAAATTACGTGGTCTAAAAATTGGTGGGGTAGAACTGTGAATGGGTCCGTGGCTGGAGTCAGACTACAAGGTCCAGATTGTGGGTCCTGCTTTATTTTAGCCCCTGATACCCTGGTCTGTACAAGTCACTTCATGCTAAGTCTTGGTTTTCTCAGTGGCAAAAATGCTAACCATGGTGTTCTTTACCTGGCGGTGGCAGAATTGAGACTGAAACAGACGTAATTGGTGACAAAAGCCACCTCTCCTGACTTTCAGATAGGTTTTAGATCATATGTCAGATTGAAGGACTAGAAACTGCCTCTTGCCTCACACTGATGAATATTTGAGTCTTCATGGGAAATGGTGATTAATGGATGCTAGATGTATAACACAGCCTGCATTCCCTGAGCAATGTTCTCTGCTGTTTACTTATACTTTCCACATTTCCAATGATTC
This sequence comes from Peromyscus eremicus, assembly GCF_949786415.1. Lineage (NCBI taxonomy): Eukaryota > Metazoa > Chordata > Mammalia > Rodentia > Cricetidae > Peromyscus > Peromyscus eremicus. Next base: position 6,162,197 of record NC_081417.1, on the reverse strand, counting down.
TGTCCCATGGAGACAAGTGGAAGCTCAATGGATAAAAAGTAATCCAACTGATACGTTTCTCCTTGAGAAATGTGAGTACCACCAATGTAAAGAATGATATGCCACCATCTGTAACTAAGATGACCACTTCGAAATTAACAGGTTCCCACAAGGGTTTTACATGGACTAAACATTTTTTGGGTACCTGTTCAGGTACCTTCTTCAAAGGATAGCTATTTTACCCTTCAAAGGGTAGACATTTTTGTAAGCTTAGCAGTTGTTTCATTCTTTTTCTGAAATAGAGAAGAGAAGGGAAGAGAACGACAGCAACATGTGCACCACAGGCCGCTCTTGGCCAGCCATCAGCTGAGATCCTGAAGCATTCTCTCAACGTTTGAGGTCTCAAAAAACAGTGAATGTGTCCAGTCTGAACAGTCTCTCTCAGGGCATCTTCTTCAGTCTGAGTAAAGAGAAAACACATGATCACCATCAGATAAGCAGTCAGATAAGAAAGCTGGTGGCCCAAATGAATCCTTTCAGGAGATGGTAGGTCCTTTCCCTACCCAGGCACCATGCCTACTTCCTGGGAATCAGTTTTCATTCATTCTTGGCATTGTCTTGGTATTCATCTAGCCATCTGCAGATCCAAGAGAAAATAATGAAAGAGAATTCTGAAAGAAGGCATAAGGGAAAGTGAAATTAAAAGAGGCTCTGAGGAGAAGCTTAAATTTTTAACAACTATGTAAGACTTTCAAGTCGCTCTAAGTTATCTTTACTTAATTTCATCATATCTGTATCCTACACTCAAGTCTCAAGACCAAACTGGCTCAGCGTTAAATTATGGTCTTTAGAAAGCCCTCTGAATATAACACAAATATTCTAGTACTGACTTAAAGCCAGTAAGTAATTTTCATTTGACATGTTCTTGGTGGTAGTCTTTATTTCTCTCTTGTCATATCATTTGTGAGGGTATACATTGCCTAACCCTCAGACTAAGTTAGGCGTTCTTCAAGAAAACTATCATATGAGGCACATAAGTTTTAAAAATTAAAAGGTAAAATTAATTTTGCTATTTTGATTTTCATGAATTCAAAAGATCATTTTAAGGTACAAGTAATATAAAACTTTATTATATTCTTCTTGAAGCTACCTCACTGAAATGTCCTATTTGCCCTATACCCACAGCTACTCTCAACTTCCATCCATACCATTGAATTTTAGTAGATTCAAGTGGCAACTGTTCCTGTGCAGGACAGTGCTGTTCTGGAGTTGGACAAACTCTGTCCTGAATGCTATCTCCAATGATATTTGGGTAAGAGATAGTTTTTTGTTGCACCTTTCTTCTCTGTGATGTGGAAGTTACACAGAGTGTGAATCAGTCTGCTGTCAGCATGGTGGCAATGAGATCCAGCTCAGCATTGCTACCAGCAGCCAGGGAAGTTCCTCCTGCTCAGGGACCTCACCAGGTAAAGCTAGAGCCTGGACAGTGCTTCTGAAAAGAACTTCAGGGTGAGTCAAAATGAAGCAGGTGAGGTAAGAAAGTATTTAGACAGCAGTACAAAGAAAGGTCAGTCACCAAGTCAAGACATGGGTGCAGGCTTCCTGAGGGAAACATGCTTTGGTGCCTTTACAATGACTATATGTATAATCATGCAGCATTCTGACTTTCATTGCTCAAAAATGTAATTTACAACAATTTTAAACATCAAGCAACATTTAAAATATAAGTTGTTATATATTTCTTTTTCTTTTTTTTTTAATGTCACAGGGTTTCTCTGTATAACCACCTTGGCTGTCCTGGAACTCATTGTGTAGACCAGGCTGACCTCAAACTCACAGAGATCCACCTGCTTCTGCCTCCCCAGAGCTGCGATTAAAGATGTGCATCAGCAGAGTTGTCTAACCTGGGCTCATATGGGCTCACAGAGAATAAACCAATAACCAGAGAGTCTGCATTGGACTGACCTAGACACTCTGCATAGATGTTAGTTGTGTAGCCTGGTCCTCTTGTGGGACTCCTAACAGTGGGAACAGGGGCTGTCTCCAACCCTTTTATAGGCTTTTGGGACCCTATTCCTCATACTGGGTTGCCTTGCCCAGACTTAATATATGGGGAGGTGCTTAGTCTTACTGCAACTTAATATTCCATATTTTGTTGATACTCATGGGAGACCTGTTCTAAACAGAACCAGAGGAAGAGTGGATTGGGGAGTGGGAACAGAGGGGAGATGGGAGTGCTGGGAGGAGAGGAAGGAGGAAAAGCTACATCCAGGATGTTAAATAAATAAATAAATAAATAAATAAATAAATAAATAAATAAATAAATGTATTACATAAACAAATAAAATTTAAGTTGTCAAATTAAGTAAAAATACATAAGTTAATTTACTCATTTCTTTTATCCTAAAAAAATTCCATTTGTAAGTGAAATTGTAAGGTATTCATGGGGTGCATTGTTTAGATTTGGGACCAAGGGAGGAACACTAAACCGTAGGTTACTCAAATTCTGGCCCCAAGGAAGCAGTTATTTTGGTGTTTTTAACGTCCTTGTTTGAGATGGCTTTAGAAAAACATGAATTATCTCTCTAGGCCAGCAGCTTTCAACCAGTGGGTTATGACCCCTTTGGGGGTCACATGTCAGACATTCTGTATATCAGATATTTACATTATGATTCATAACAATAGCAAAATTACAGTTATGAAGTAGCAACAAGATAATTTTATGGTTGAGAATCACCACAACATGTAGGACTGTATTAAAGGGTCGCAGCACTAGGAAGGTTGAGAACCAGTTTGGCTCTGTTAGTTGTATTGATGGTTCTTGACTCTAGTTTGCATTTAAGGCTAGCTAGATCCCAGCATGAGATACTCCTTTCTCTTCTCGTATTTTCTGTCTTTCTTTCTCACTCCAAAAATAGTCCATGTGTGGACTTCCAGCTTCATGATAAAGCCCACTCCTGAGTTAAGAGTTTAGTAACTGCATCTCTGGGCATTAGACTGTTTATCCAGTAGCACAGAAAACACACAGGGAGATCTTAGATGGTTCAATGACAAAATCAACCCTCTGGTTTTGTTTATAATTTAAGGAATTTAAGTTTAAATATCTAATAAACTATGATGGAAGGGCACTAAAACTCATATTTTTCAAACTTCCAATTCTAAGCAGAATTTTCAGAAAAAAAAAAATGACTTCAGAGCAAACTCAGCCTTGGGTGCAGGCATCCACTCCCAGGAAAGTAGTTCCCAAATCACACTGTAATCTTGGAAACAACAGACCAAAATATTCAGTTTGGATTGCCCAGGATGCCTAGAGACCCGGAGACCCTGTTCCCTGGATGATTTATCTGTGAGTTGCACTTGCCACCCATATCTATGAGCACTGCTTTCCTGTAAAATGAGGCCTGAAACAAAATCTTGTCTCTGCTTTCTTTCACTTCCGTAGAAGTTGCATGAACTTTTCTCCTTAAGTCTTTTCTAAAATCTGGGTCCCCAGAAAGAGAAGCAAGGAAGAAAATGTGAACACGTGCATAGTTCAACTGGTGATAACAGGCAATGATGGATTTGTCTACAGAATTTAGTAACAATAATAACAGTAAAACACCTTAAATATTTTGGCTGCATTTCTTTGTCCTTATGAGTCCACTTTTTAAAGTTTTCAATTATTCTGAGATGTAAGGGTATGTCACCTCCATCTTGACTCTATGCCTTGCCAGTAACATTAACTTTGTCTCTGAAGAGAATCTGACTCTGGAGATTTTACTAAATGTGATAATTTTAGAGTGCAATAGAGTGCAATCATCTTTCATTTATTCTTTGTATTATTTCATGGACATTATCATATCAAAAGCAGTGAAACTATATTGTATAATATTAAATATAGCTTCCTATGATACCAAGTACCTAGACTGCAGTACAACCAAATGTTGTGTGTGTGCAAGCCAATATAGCAATCACTAACCATCTGTGTCTAGTGAGCATTTTAAATGTAGCTAGTGCAATCAAGCAACTGACTTACAAATTTGATTTGATTTTAATTAACTTAAATTTAATTAGCCATATGTGGCTAATGGCTACCATATTGGATTTTGCAGAAACCAGATTTTTAAAAAAATAAAAGTCATTTATTTGCAGATTTCAAAATACTTGACAAGTTGTCTAGAAATAGAGGTATGGTTTTCTTAGTTGTTCACATGTATGGCTTTGGGTCTGAAGAACTGTTTAATCTGAATTGCTTCCATGACAATGACATCTACTACCCTGTAACCTAAATATGTTGCCTTTTTACAGGTGCATCATACACATTGTTTAAAATCCCCAAACAGGCATCTTTGCCACCATTTTTCATAAGATTTTTAGAGCCAGTCAGTAAAAGAAAAAAAAAAAAACAGTGATTCAAATCCAGTTCAGAAAAATGTCCGTCTTTCCCTTCACCTCCTCATTGTTAATAACATGATTTCTTACAAAAATAAAAATATAAGGTCTCTTTCTGGGCTTGACTTTTGTAAATGGTGATACTGCTGTGGTGCACATGCATTTTACATGTGTGTATCCTAAGGAAAAATAGAACAGAGAGGAGTTTCAAATTTTGTTTGGAGGAAATGTAACTCATTATTAAATTCCAGAAGAATGGATATTACTTAGAATCAAAAATAATTAAGTATGCATCTCTGTAGGTCTGAAAGAATATACATTATTTTAGGGACAGCGAGTCCCAAGCCACCTGCTAAGCTCTCAGCACAGATAGCTCTCTAATTTTGTCTGGAAGTAAAATTATCCTCCCTTATCTGTCAGGTGAGATCTCACTAAGTTAGGGGCTCTGTGTTTTTCATCTCCTTATATCCTGGTCTCAACACAGTGCTTGACATTTTGCAGGCATACAATATTTTTACATGAATAAGGTAATATATAAATATAAATATGAATGTTCCATATTCAAGGAACATGCAGTTATATAGATGTAGGACTTTGACAACTGGGTTCTTACCACATGTGAGTCTCCATCAAATTTGCATCATTAAGACCATATTGCATCACTGCTATTCTGGGTCCTACTGAAGCAGTTTGAACTACCTTGTTGATAGAACTCCATCATTTACTCCATGTCCAGATATGGTAAGTATTCAATTACTATGGGCAAGGACTTAATGAAGGGATAAACACCATCTTTATAATCTATTTAATAATGCTTAAAAGTTAATTTTATTATTCACATTTTCATATCATATTGTAGCATGAATCTTAAAAGTTCTTATTAATAAAACAAAACCTGAGCCAGGTATTGGGGTGAACGCTGGATGGTCAGAGAGACAGAACAAGCCACAGCTAACCTCACCTGGCCAACTTCTCAGCTGATCTTGTTTCCTCAAACTGGAAGCCTCTGTGTCCTCATATCCAAATGAATCTCAGCTGAACTGTGTTGCTCCAAAGCCTGAAAGCTTAACCAGCCAAATGCTTCTAGTTTCTGGTCCTCACGCCTTATATACCTTTCTGCTTTCTATCACCACTCCCTGGGATTAAAGGCTCGTTTTTCTGGGATTAAAGGCATGTGTCACCATGCCTGGCCTTTCCAATGTGGCCTTGAACTCACAGAGATCCAGAGGGATTTCTGTCTCTGGAATGCTAGGATTAAAGGTGGTGAGTGCCACCATTTTCTAGCCTTTGTATCTAGTGGTTGTCTGTTCTCTGACCCCAGATAAATTTATTAGGGTTTACAATATTTTGGGGAACACAATACCACCACATCATATATTTAAAGTACATTTGATCTTCAATTTATAACAACTCTATACGGTATATAGGAAATATTTAATCATTTCCATAAAAATTTGAAAGCTGAAGGTCATAGAATTTCAGTGGTTTACCTGTGGCCACATAGCCAGGGAATCAGAGTGGCACCTGGAACTTGATTCTCTTACAAAACTACACTACATTAGTGTGTATTTTGCAGAATAAAACACAATGTAATTCAGGGTTCAAACACAAAATTTCGTTTGAGTTTAAGTTATTCAAATGCATCAAAAAGAATAGGTTTTAATTCCATATTACACATAAGAATATTGAACCTTAGAGACATTGAGTATAGCAAGTTGGTAGAACCGATAGAACATATTTGAGAGGCATAAACAGGAACTAGTCTCTAAGACTGAGTCCAGTTTTCCTTCTAGCTCTGTGCTTACTGCAGAAGGAGCAAATGCTGACTCTGTAAGGTGGGATTGCGAGTGCTGCTGATGAGAATATTCCCCAAGAGAGAAGCTTTGACTCTTATTTAAATGCACAGAATGGTGTGGTCCAATAGCTGGGAAAGGCATGCTAGCTGACACGGCTGTAGTAAGTTGGAAAAGTAGAACGTAACTGCAGGGATGGCAGCACACCTGAGGCATGGAAACGGTGCCTCCAACAGCTCTCAAGAAATTGTCCATTACCTGTGTAAAGAGACTAAGACAATTTTGATGTGTCAACAGCTAGTGTTGTGATTCTATTCATGGACTCTAAGAATGTTCTTTAGAAATTATTCTTGTCAAGCAATTTGGGTACAAAAATGGACACATCTAAATTGTGCCACTGAGAGGTGAAGGCAGGAGGGACCCAGGGTGGTAAAGACAGAACAAGCCTGTCCTCATGGGTATGCAAATTCTCTTACAGATTACATAAATGCATCTATTCCAAGAACAAAGGGAAAGACAAACTGACAAGCGCACTTCAGCTACACTTAGATATAGATTCATGTGTAAATAACAAAAACTCAGAATCCATCACCATTCTTAATATAAAACTTCCAACCTATCACTGATTATTGTACTTGACGGTGCAATTTAAATCAGAGAAACATGATGCAGTAAAAAAACCAAAGGAAAAAGGAAAAGGATAAAGAAAACTGTTGTGCTTGAAGAAAGCAATAAAGATCCAGAACATGCCCATTGACCAGAGAAATACAGTTTAAAAATAATTGATTCAATAAAAGTTATAAAACTGAATTACCAACCCGGGCGGTGGTGGCGCATGCCTTTAATCTTAGCACTCGGGAGGCAGAGCCAGGCAGATCTCTGTGAGTTCAAGGCCAGCCTGGGCTACCAAGTGAGTTCCAGGAAAAGGCACAAAGCTACACAGAGAAACCCTGTCTCGAAAAACAAAAACAAACAAACAAAAAAAAACTGAATTACCATAAAAAATCAGAATATAAAAATAAATCTAAGATCAAATGCCATAAAACTTACAAAAAATCATCTAAATCTAAGGAATGATAGCAAAAAGAGTTAGAGAGCTACTTCTCTTCTCACTAGCCAGATATCTAAACATGATTAAATAAAGTCCACCATGGTGTTCTACTAGAAAGTTGACAGCCAGGTGGCAATATTTACACAGATTGACAAAGGTCCAAAGAACTATCAGAGCATTTCTGAAAGAGAGTAAGATAAGAAGTCATCCCACTAGTTGCAACAATGTATTATGAGTCCACAGTAATTAAGGCAATAAAAAACTAGCAGGGTATATATGAGCTGACATCAACCTACCTACCTCTAGAAACTTGATGCGGCCACCAAAGACCTGCAGAGGAAACCAGTAGGAAAGAGGTACTGTTAGATGCCCTTTCAACATTTTGGTCATCAAAAACCTCTCATTTTGAGATAAGGATATATATGAAAATGAAGTAAATAGTAGAGATAATATTTAATATATAGTAATTTAAGACAGTAAATATTAAAAATTAAAAAAATTTTTGTATGTTTTAAAAAATCTCTAAAGAGTAACATGAGCAATGCTTGCCATCTTTCTCTTGCTGTTCATGGTGCAGTGGTTTCTTTTCTGTGCCTTACCAAACCTCAAAACTCCAGTCTGAGTTTTCTACAAGTCCTGCCATTTTATCTCTGGTGTTTTCAATGTCATAAAACTTAGAAGCATTCCTTTAATGTCCTTATCAACACTTCCATCCTGTTATCAGAACCACTTTCCTCATTTACGCTGTTTAGCTCCTTTACTGGGTTCCACTGGCTGCCTATTTGGCAATCTCAACATTCCCAAGGCCATTTTCATTACACTTGGACTTCACATCAGCATTATCATTTTCCCATTCTTTGATGCAAATTCATCTTCAACTCTGCAATGTTGTAAACTGCTCCGATATGTTCATCACTGGTGAACAAGGAAGTAATGAATTACCTGCATTGTTCTCTGGGCCTGAACTTAAAACAAATGCACACTGGCCATTTACTACCAGATAGACTCCAAAAGAAGAGATGTGCTTGGTCACTGATCAAAGTGTGCATCTGTTATTTAAGTAACGATTTGTTGATCAAGAAATTGGCTGTTGAGTTTGTACTTTGCACATTTTTACTAATGTATATACAGTCAACAAAGTCCACTGAAATTTGAACCACATGATTGGGTGACTGATCTGTTAAGTAAATCAACAAAACAATGTAACTAAAGCCTATGCATGCAGAAACCACACAAAGCAAAGACTAATGATCTACAATAAAGGTACTTTGTAAAGCCCTCAAATAAAAATATTATAGTTATGGTGATAGTACTATATGGAAAAAATGAAAGTGGATTCTACTGTCATGTTCTACAAAAAGGTCAATTACAGATGAAGCAATGTATATGTGTACATATAAGCATATATATGTGTGTGACTCTTTCTCCCTCCTCTTTCCCCCCTTATTCTTTCTTTCTCTTCTTTTCTATTCACTTTCTCTGCATTTCCCTCTCTCACTCCCTCCTCTTTTTTCTAACCCCCATTTCTTTCTCTCCTAACCTTTCTTCACCACTTCTCTGCCCTTCTCTCTCTCCCTCCTTCCCTCCTTCCCTCTCTTTCTCCTCACTGGAATGCTCTAGGGATACAGAAGACTTTCTTAAATAAGACATGGCATATGCTGGTTAGTTTAAAAATAGCATATTGTTAAATTCAGCTGTATTAAAATATTAAAATCAAGTATTTTCATCACGATGATGACACAGCAGCTTTAAAGATCCATTATGGGAAAAACTTCTGGTCAAGGGAATGAAATCTCTAACCTAAGTGGAGACCTAACATTCCAGTTGTACAGAGTTAAGGAGCTGGTAAGGAATGACTCTTAGGAAAGTAGGTTCACCTTGAGACACACTAAAGAGGTAGAAAGGAATAATTCTTTCTTTAATGTGATAATGGACTTTTCCTTCCCAGAATTCATGCTTCCTGGGTTGCAAGCAAGCAGCTTCATATGTCTGCCTGATTTTCTGAATTACTCAGAAAAGCATAACTTTTCCTTTACTTCTTCTCTCTTCCCAACATGCTTACCCTAGCTCAGTGGACTCACCTAATATTTTGGGCTTTTTTTTTTAAATCTACATCTTTAAAGCCCTCCTCCCTGTCTGGCTGCCTACGGTCTTGTGGCTGGCCCCTATGACATCTTAATTCAAACAATAATGTTTGAATAGGTATCTTCCTTTTCTTCTCCATTCCCGTCCTCTGGGAAGTCTCCAATACTTCCATCTTGTCTGGCCTGAGATTTCCTTTTAAACTCTAACAAAATTTTTCTTTAACTTCCATTTGAGTTCATTCTTAAATTCTTTTACTAATGAGACTACAAACTCCAAGAGGAGAGTGTATTTCTTCATTATCCACTGGTGATCTTGATGGGACCTCAGAATTTCTGGTAACAAAGATTTCATGGTGAAAAGGTGGTGTGAATTACTACTGGATGCTCCTTCCTCTTTGGTATCTCTTAGTGTCTTGAATGTCTTGAAGCTGTGCATGAACTGTATAAATCAATTCTCACTAATGAATGAACTGTGACCAGAAACTCTGTGTAAACTACCCATCTAATCTGCTTCACAAACAGTCTTTCCATCAGTTTTTCTTCTTATCTGTGTGCTGTGACAAGCTCTGACCACACAGATGTACACAACACTTTGGTAATGGGACAACATGATTAAAGACATATTCACTCTAGGCCTAGGTGAATAGTATCAATAACCTCATAATAAAGATTCACCAGGTCCCAAATATCATTAATGTTAATGATGAGAAACCTTGCATCAGAGTAAAATCAGCTTTCTCCTGAGTTGCAATTCATCTATTCCCATCAATCTGAGATGCTCAACAAAATTCCCAAGTATGCAAAGTCTAGCACAAATTCCACCTACCAACCACATTTCATTTTGCCTTTGGAGATCTTTCTATTTATGGACTCAGTGGCTTCTCTACATGTGGAATAAAATCTTTCTTCAGATCATAAGCAGAATATTTATCATATTTTACTAATTAAATAAAAATTTTCTTTTCTATCTATCTGCTGCCATGTGACCCTTCCTATGTCTGAGAACCAAGAATGCTGTATCTTGACCACCATTGCAAGCACAGCCTCTGCCAACCACCCAGCCTAGAGCAGCCCTCAATAAAGAACTGTTAAACTGTGGATCGGCTCATGTGAACCAGACTCCCTGTGTGCCATGTTAAAGCCATAGAGCAGAACTTATTCCCTCCTTGTTACTAAGTACTTGCTAGATCACAATGTCTGAGACTGGGCCCAGGTGTCTGTTTTATTCAATTTTGCAACTCAAAAAACTTCTTGATATCTGAAATTTTATAGTTTTTTGCAACATGATGTTTCCTGTCTATCCTCTGAGGTTAGCTACCCACAGACAAACTATACTGATATTAATACTGTCGGGCACACTTCTCTTTTTAACGTGGAAATGAACTTGGGCATGATGGCACCTGCTTCTAATTCCAGCTACTCAGGAGGCCAAAGCTGAAGGATTATAAATTCAAAGCCAGCCTGGACAGCATAAAGGAATTCCATCTCAAATAATTAAAAAGGAAAAGAGAAAAGAAACAGAAAAAAAGTTCTTGAGAGAATTTCACTGTAACCTCTCCATATCTGCAACAAGTTTTTGTAACAAATCTTTCCTTGGAAGGCAAATCAGTTTTCTTAAGGCTGCTTTTACACAGACAACCCGTCCTATATGAATAATTTCGTAAGACAAAAATTCAGAATCTCAATGCTCCCTTCATTGTTTTTGCTGCCATTTTCTTTATTGTATAGAAGCAATTGTGGTTAGAACATGTCCCCATGCACATTCCAGACTACTGAATGTTCCTGCTGTGTTCCTTTACTTGTAGTAGTTTCCACCCAGCTGCTCTTAGTGCCCTGACTTCACTCCAGCCTTACAAGGCTGGGCTGGGCTTTCTATATCACCTTTTCCAGTCTGTACCAAATCAAGGCCCAGAGTTATTTTTAAAAGCACCTATACACATACATACCTTTCCATATTCAAGCAATTTGCACTTAAGACACAGAGTTATGCGCCAAATTACATAATCATAAAAAGGGATGAGGCAACGTGTTCTAGATCTCAAGCACTTTTAAAGTGTGGTGCTTGCATGGGAATTTCTTGTGGGATACAGACATGAGACTAAAAACAAATGCATTACCTCTTGTGTTTTAAAGGAGAAGGGAATATTTTCACACACAGGCCTGAATGCAGCATGGAAAAGAGGGGGAGCTATAAGATCCTGTTGCAGAAGACACCACAGACTTGAGTTATCAAACATCAGACTGGCACTTATTTGGAAGCTTCATCTATACAAGCTAGCTTTCGTAGTGCTACCACAGAAAGAAAGCACTCATCAATCTTACCCAGCAATAACAATTGTCATAACAAGATATGCCCATTGGTACAATAGTGGTGTGATTTCTATGGGAGTAAGAAAACACTTTCTGATTGGATCTAAGGTAAGCTCCATAAGAAGAAATCCATACTTGGCACTATCAAGGAAGCCAAGAATCTATAGCTAGATAGGTCATAAGCACTAGAGGAGGACCTATTGCAGTTGTTCTGCTAAGTAGGCATAGAATTAAAATGACTCCCAAAGACTTATTTCTATACCCATAGATCAATGCATCTCTCAACTCTCACCAGAGAAGCTTCCTCTTGAATGGTAATTAACATAGATAATCTTAATAATCAATATACAGTGAATAAGAACTAGGGAGTTGTCAGTCATAAATGATACATATTTATGACTTATTCACACCCATCCCCATAAGACTTGGAGATCTTTGCTGAACAGGGCACAAAAAAGATTGTAACAATTAGAAGTGGGTGACTGGTGGCATTAAGGAAACAGTGTTTGCTGTACACAACAGGGTAGTTCACATCTGAAGTCACAGTGACTTGAACACATTCACAGGACTAGTACAAACTCAAGCAACACAGAATCCCAGCAAATGAGTTAAGGAGGTGAGCATGAAGTCCCACCACTAGCTGAGGAAGCATCGGTATTTGATAGATGCTGAGAGGAGAGTCAGTTTGCTTTAACGGTATGACCTCTGGTAGGGTGATTACACTCTGGAGCAGGCCCCACATTAAAGAGCAATTGAGCAATACAAACTGGATTCAGTTGTGTTTGTTTGTTTGTAGACAAGAACTCAAAATTGGCTTGGTAGGGAAATACAAGTGGATATGGTAGGTGGTGGGGGAAGATAGTGAATATGACCAAAATATGTAGTATTAATCTCTCAAAGAATTAATTACATATTATTTTGAAAGTAGGGGCTGAAGGGATGGTTCAGTAGCTAAGAGAGCTTGTTGCTCTTACAAAGGACCTGGGTTCAGTCCTCAGCACCCATGTGGTGACTCACAAGTGTTTATCTGTAATTGCAGTTCCAAGACATCCTATGCCTTCTTCTGACTTGCCTGGCACCAGGCACATATGTTGAGTATACATATACACAAATAAAACACTCATACACATAAAATATTTTTAATTAAAGGCTAAAGAAAAGCCTACAATGCTGAAAATCCTGGGATTTCTATCACCTACTTTGTTCTCATCCATGTTCAGCCTTCAGAAAAATAGTGGAAATGCACCGTTGGCTCTACCATAATACCTTCTGCAGGTACACTATTCTACGGTGACATTATAAAATGGTAACATTCTATAATGATACCACTGCAATAAAACCCTCTGTAGTGACATAATTTTGTACTAACTTCTCTTTGTAGTGAAAAGACTTTATAGTGGTGTCCCTCTATAGGAACTACCTACATTGACACTCCCCTGTTGTGATGTCCTCTGTAGTGACATGCCATAGCAGTGACATCCTATATGTTATTATAGTAACACCCTGTAATAGTATCACCATTCTAAATTGGTACCCCTGTATAGTGACATCCTTCTATTGGTAAATCCATTTACAGTGTCACCCATTTAATATGACATCCCTCCATAGTGATACCCACTATAATTACAATCCTATAAAGTGACATTCCTCTGCCACGTCACCCTCTAAAGTTACACTTTCTTTCAGTGACACCTCACTATAGTGATATCCCTCTACAGTGACACTTTTTAGAGTAAAATCCCTCCTCAGTGATACATATATCTATATCTATATATCTATATCTATATCTATATCTATATCTATATCTATATCTATATCTATATCTATATCTATATCTATATCTATATATTGTTCTCATCCATGTTCAGCCTTCAGAAAAATAGTGGAAATGCACCGTTGGCTCTACCATAATACCTATATATATATACACACATACAGTGGCATCCCTCTACTGTGATGTCCATCTATAATGACAGCCCTTTAAAGTGACAGCACTCTATAGTGATATCTCATTATAGTGATCCACCTTCAATAACATCTATATGAAATGATAGCACTCTATAGTGACATCCCTTCATAGTGACATGCTTGTGAATTGATTCTCCTCTACAGAAACACCCCTATGTGGGGGCATCCCTCTACAGGACATCCCTCTATATGATACACGTCCACAGTGTCAGTTCTTCTTATTTTTCTATTTTTTTTCATTTTTCTTTATTAAGAAATTTTCTACTCCACATGCTATCCACAGACCCCCTCCTCTCTCCTCCCACCCCCAGCCTTCTTTCCCAAGCCACCCCACATCCCCACATCCCCCAAATTGAGGTCTCCCATGGGGAGTCAGCAAAGCCCAGCACACTGAGCCTAACAGGTCCAAGCCCATTCCCACTGCACCAAGGCTGTGCAAGGTGTCACACCACAGGCACCGGATTCCAGAAGCCTACCCATAGACCAGGGACAGATCCCAATCTTCCTGCCTGGGTGTCCCCCAAACAGTTTGAGCCAAACAACTGTCTTCCATATACAGAGGGCCTAGTTCAGTCCCATGAGGGCTCCACAGCCACCAGTCCACAGTTCATGGGCTTTCACTATTGTGGCCAGTCATCTCTGCAAGAACACATGCTCAGCTATGTTCATATCAGCATTATTCGTAATAGCCAGAACCTGGAAACAACCTACATGTCCCTCAACTGAAGAATGGATAAAGAAAATATGGCACATATGCACAACGGAGTACTACTCAGCAGTAAAAAACAATGATATCGTGAAATTTGCAGGCAAATGGATGGATCTAGAAAATATCATCTTGAATGAAGTAACCCAGACTAAGAAGGACAAACATAGTATATACTCACTCATAAATGGATACTAAATGGGAGGGAAGGGATGGCCAGACTGCAACCCACAACACCAGAGATGCTAGCTAACAGGAAAAGACCCTAGGAGGGACACATAGATAATCCTGTGAAGGAGAAGTGGATGAGAGCTACATGAGTGGACTGGGTGTGGGGGGGTGGCAGAGGGCAAGGAATGGGGGATGAGAACATAGGGAAATGGGAGGGTCAAGCTGGAACAGAGACAGAGTGGGAGGGCAGGGAGGAAGATACCATGAAAGATGAGGACATCATGAGAATAGGAAGAAGCAGGATACTGGGGAGGCTCTCAGGAATCCACAAGGTTGACCCCACCTTGGTCTACTGGCAGTGGTCAGAGGGTGCCTGGACCGGTCTACTCTGGTGACAGGCCTAGCAAATAACCTGTCATCATAGAGCCTTTGTCCAGTGACTGATGGAGGCAGATGCAGAGATCCATGGCCAGGCACCAGGCTGAGCTCTGGGAATCCAATTGATGAGAGAGAGGAGGGATTCTGCAGGTGAGGGACGTTGAGATCACAGTGTCAGTTCTTTGCAATGATATCTCCAGTGAAACTGCTCCATAGTGAACGCTTCTACACTGATATTCTTTTACAGTGACATCCCTATAAAATAACAATTTTCTACAGTGTTATTCCTCCATAGTGACTCCTATTTGTAGTGACACTTTATCTAGTGACATCAATCTGTGAAAACACTCAAAAGTGAAAACAACTGTAGCTAGAGTTTTCCTGCCTGGCTGGTGGTCAAGACAAATCTCTCTCACCTGCCAGTCCTGCAGTCGCTCAGACCCAAATAAACACACACAGGCTAATATTATTTAAAACTGCTTGGCCATTAGTTCAGGCCTACCACTGTCTAGCTCTTACACTTAAAATCAACCCATTTCTATTAATCTATATGTTGCCACATGTTCCGTGGCTTTACCTGTGTGCCTGTTACATGCTGCTCCCTGGATGGAGGACTGGCATCTCCTGCCTCAGCCTTCCAGTTCCCAGAATTCTCTTCCTTGTTTGTCCTGCCTATACTTTACTTCCTGCCTGGTTACTGGCCAATTGGCATTTTATTTATCAATCAATCAAAGCAACACATTCACAGTATACAGAAAGACATCCCCAGCTCCATATCAGACACCTCTCTATGCTAACACACCACCAGATTCGCATCACTGTACATTGTCATCACTCTGTAGTGAAAATTCACTGTTATTACACCCTTTATAGATACATCTCTGTGTACTGACACACCTGTGGTAACATTCCTCTGTGGTGACACTAAGTGATGTTTACAGAGACATCTCCCTACACTTACACTTCTTTATTGTCACATTCTCTACAATGTCCTGCTCTAAAATGACATTTCTCTATAATGACACTGACATATAATGACTTTCCTCTATAATTATATTCCTCTACATTGATGCCCCTGTATATTGACACTTTCTAGAGTGAGATACCATTATGTTGATCCTTCTATAGTGACACTTCTCCATACTAAAATCTCTGACAAGTGACAACCCTCTATACTAACATCTTTCTATTGTGATATCCCCCCACACAGAAATTCTTCAATAGTGATACTTCATTATATTGACATCCACCAAAAGTGATATCGCTCTACAGTGAAATCCTCTACAGTGACACCCACCTATAGTAACATCCTCTGCAACAACATGCATCTTTAGAGGAACATCTGAATAGTGACATCTCTATATACTGACATCACTATGTAATGCTTCTTGCTATTATGATACTCCTCTATAGTTACACACTGCAACAGTGAGTGTTCCTTATTCTCAAATGCTTCTAGAGTGAAATCCTTGTAGAGTGACATTCATCTGTAGGACACCTCTCTATAGTGACATCCCACTTCAGTGATTTTCCTCTGTACTAACATCATTCTCTAGTGACATCTTCTACAATGATATCCTTATACAGTGATTTCAGTCTATAACAACATGAGTGGGCATTCCTCATTACTGATATTTCTCTATGGTGATAATCTCTAAATGTGTACCCCTCTACAGTGCCACCTTTCTACAGTGACTTCTCTCTATAGTAATAGCACTCACTAGTGACACCTTCTGCAATGACATCCAACTTTAGTGAAACATACTTATAATGTCATCTCTCTACAGTGACATCTTCATTTAGTGACACCCATTATAGAGATATTATTCTACAGGTACATCTTTCTATAGTGACACCTCTCCCTATGACATCCCTCCACAGGCATTTCCTTCTATAGTGTACATTTCCAGACTGATATTCCTCTTTAGTGACATTCATCTATAGTGACATCCTGCTACAGGTACACCATTCTATAGTGACATCCCTCCACAGATACAGCCTTCTATAGTAATGCCTTTCTCTAGTGACATCATTATGTAGTGACATCACATCATAGTGATGTCTCTCTTTAGTGACATTCCTCTATAGTGACATCATTCTACAGTGACATCCTTCTGTAGAGGTATTCCTCTACAGGTATAAATTTCTATAGTGATCCTCCTCTTTAGTGACATCATTCTATAGTGACATCCCTTTCCAGTGACATATCTCTTCAGGTACATCCCTCTACAGTGACATTCTTCTATTTATAGTGATGTCATTCAGTAGTGACATCACTCCATAATGACATCCATGTCTACTCACATCCTTATATAACACCTCTCTGAAGTGATACTGTCTGTAGTGGCACTCCTCTATATGATACCCTTGTACAATGGCACCACAAGTAAAATACATCATATTACCACATCCTTTGTCCGTAAAATTTCTCACTTTTACCTTGCTCTAATAATTTTCCCCACACGAACCTGAACTCATGTATCATTTTCTGTCCACTGACTGTTCCCCTACCGTCCTCTGTCTGCTCTTCTCTGCATTTGTCAAAAACATATATGTGTCTTTCTTGAGATAGTATTTTTAACAGTTTCTGATTCCTTTTAAAATCATTATTGAATTGATTTCAGTTTTTTAAATCTATTTTTTCAATAAATGGTCATTAAAGTATTGATACTGCCAAACTGTATATCAAAGACTAGGAAGATAAAGGTAAATGATACATAATTCCAAGTTTTGAAAATAAAAACCTAGCCTAAGGAGAGAGTAGAGATACAGGCATAATAAGTTATTTCTCCTGTGATGTGAATTAAAACGTAACTGCATCACAGCTGTAAAGACTACAGTTCTGGATTTGAATTGAATAGCTTGAGTTCAGCTCTAAGGAGACGGTAAATAATTGTTAGTGAACTACACTGACAAGACTTGCAGCTGTTCCAGGAACAAGTGGCAGTAGGGTAACAGGGATAAAGGAGGCCCCTTAACCACAGTTTTGGGGGTCAGGTTGAGTGAGGCACACAGGAGAGCAGTGACTGCAAATACCACCATGGGCTGAAAGAACAGACACACATGCACATACACTTGTAAATTTTTGCATTTCTGGAAAAATCCTCTTCCTATGACATATGGTTTATTTTTGTTAGTTATATGATAAGCCTAACTTTATAAAATTTTACTTAGAAAAGCTAATAAAGGTTTCATTGAGTGCTAAGCTTAGCTGCTAATAATGTAGCAGTATGGGCTCATCAGCTGTGCTAACTCTTGCCAAGTAGTGTGTATGGAAAGTCTACCTGCATGACATTTGTGCAGGTTGAAAGCATAAAATGGAAGTTCATTTAGAGAAACACCTTCACATCTTTAGATGTGCTTTCTCAGCTTTCTATGACTTGTGAATCCACCTGCCTTTTATAGTACCTATTAACAAATTTGGAAAGCAAACTTTTAACCAAAAATCTAATTCTTACCTGGACCCATCCCATCATAACTGACTAGAACTTCCTTCAATTTTCTAAGAGTCAGTCTATATGGGAAAAATGCCCACTTATAAGATAAATACTCAGGAACCATTGAGACAGTTCCTTTCTCTAGGAATAAAAGAGAAAAATATTTCTGCCAATGTATCCTTACTCCATTACAACATGGATGTATATTACCACTACTTCACTAGTATATTGTTACTTACTATTTTATGTGCAAAGGTCTACCCTATGCTTTATCATGGAGTCTACAAAAGGATTTTAGAGATTTAATCAGGATATTAGTTTAAAAATCTGTGAGTGAGGTAATGACAGCCTAACTGTGTGTCTGACTCCCCTGTTTTTATATATTAACAGTGTATCCCTCGGCACAATGCATGAGGAGAATAGGGCTCACTTCCTCATTTCACAGAGAGTGAAATAAAGCACAGTTATGTGATGTGCTGCACGTAGACATCTAGTAGGAACAGAGCCAGCACTGCAGGGACTGGGTCTGCTCCCAGTGTTTGCTTTGTGACCATTGTTTTCCTGCCATTCTTTATTGTTAAATACGTATTCAGAAATGCACATATATGTACATGAAGTCCTGAACTTTGAAATAAGTATGATATGCAGTGTACACTCAATATGCATATCCGAGACATGTACTTGGGACTCAGAACACATCACCAGAAATCCGGCACTTCAGCATGATGAATACTGAACTAAGGAATATTGGTGGCCAAAGAAGCATCAGAGTTCTCTACAACATCTTACTTTCCTGGTTTTACCTGTCCATCCTTCTCCCTCAAAGTGGTCAGAGACTAGCATTAATTCCTCAGACGGCAAACCATGAAACTTGATCCCCTCTATACCCAAAGTAAGCTAGAAAACCTAGAAATATTATTGTACACTCTATACCCACCCTTGAATTTTCTGTGTAGCAGCTGGCCATTCTATGTCCTACCTCTATGAAGCAGGCTCAAGACTCTCCCTCCAGAGAAGCCCTGACCTATACCAGAGACATAGATGCCCAGGAGAATCAATAGGCAGGCACTGGTATGTTTCCCCTCCATCAGTCAACATTAGATCACACCTTTTCGCTTGTTTGTATTTGGCTGCAATGTCTATTCTTAACTGATTGAATCTAAGAATAATACTAGATGTTTCCCCCAGGTCTTTAGGTCCTCGTTTCTGAAGGTTCCCATTTCACATGAAAGGATTGAACAAATGTATTGTTTTCACCTGTGACTTACTTTCTCTTATAGCAATGTAAACATTGACCTTCTGTGGCACAGCCATATCTGAATGGACTGGCAGAAATCATAAAGCCAGCATAGCTGCTTGAGAAAAATCCACCAAAACTGAGCCACATGATGGTTGTCATGTCACCTTTGGTTTTCATCTCCACCTGTTGCATGCTTGGGGCACTTTTAATATTTGTGCAATTTGAGGATATTGGATTGATGGAAAATTTCCTATGAATCATGTATGCCTTCTCCCAGGATTACTGTTTTTAAGCTTCCCCAGGACAGTCCTGAACATACTATTCACCCCACTTTTAGGGAGATATCTTTATCTACTTGAAGATCTTCCTTATGCCTTGGAGGTTGTGATACACATAAAGAAGCCAGAGGTCTCTTCATAAGGCTATGAGACATTCTTGAAACATCTGTCCTGTTCTTACATAGGAACAAGATATTCAAAACAAAGTAAACTTAAAAAGGTCAGCAATATTTGGTGGACTAGAGGAGTTGGCCACAGTTCAGATTACAAGCCTCTTCCAACCCAGACAATTATGTGGCATACAACTCTGCCCTACATAGAGACATATTGATGAGCAAAGTATCGAGTGGAAAGATGATAAAAGTATAAAACGTCAGGACCTCCCTTTCTTAAAAAAGTTAGCACATGCAGAGTTACAGTAATGTCATATGACCAAGGAACAACAGGATCAGACATAAATACAAATTCTATGAAGATGTAAACATTGTATTATGCCAGAATTTGAATAATAACTGCAGCAACTTTGGCCTGAGGATTTTTCTTGGGCACTCTGACCATTAAAAGTTAATGATATACTGCTTAGGACATGGCAAAATGCCCAGGATAGCTTGAAGATTTTGTTTTGGTCAGTGTCCTTGAAGCAACCTAAGCTACCCGCCTGAGAACAGGCTGTCATATGCCTCTAGATTCTTAAAAATTGTGTTGGGGTCAATGAATAAGACTGATAACTCTGTTTATTAATGATGTCAAGACTTGAGGGAAAATGATTGGAAATGGTAACTCTGTTCTGTCATAGTTTATTAATGATGACTAAAAGATGAGCAAAAGGAAATGAAATACATGTCCCAAAACAAAATTGATATGATCTGTTTTGGAACATCATGGGTTTATCCCTGCTTACTAAATTCCGTATAAATAAAGAAGCACGCTGGCTGCTAGTCAGTCAGGCTGCAGGATTCCTCTGACCACCATGGCCTGGCTCATTTTCTTCCCCCACTGATGCCTTACATCCTCTGCTGGGACCTGTCTCACTGAGGATGACTTCCACATGCTTCCTCTATGTCCATATCTTCTAAAATGAAACTAAGCAGTGTCTATCCTGTGTCTGATTCCTCCATCACCACTCTTGCATCCACTCATCTTCACATCCTACCCTCATCCAGAGCTGGACTCCAGTACTTCTGATGTGTGAGGGGATGGAATACATCTCCCACACCCCTTCCCTTTTCATAATAATTGCATTCACTTCTGTTGGGGAATTGCTGAATTGCAGGGCATTTACATACTCCACTGTCATGGATTCTCTATTCTGAAAATATTGATACCAGTGCAGATTCTGTCTGTAGCATAGGTGAGAGGTTAAAGTGTTGCATCAGACACCAATACCTTGTATTTTTTTTTCTTTCTAGACTTAGACACAGTAGGACTTCATGGTGGGCATATTTTTTTTCCTGATTATTAGCAATACCTTTGAATTTTTTCCTTTTTAGACTTATTACACAATAGGACTTTGTGGTGGACATATTTTTTCAGATTATTAACAATGTTGGGTATTTGTGTTGATGGCTATCCTATTTTGTAAAGTCCATACTCATTTGTCATGCCTATATTTTAATTCAGGTTACATGTCTTTTTCTTTTTGATCTCTGGATGTTCTACATACACACATCTTATAAACAAGCCCTTTGTCCATACATGTTATAGGAACTCCATGCTGTGTGGGTAGTCCTTCTATTCTCCTAACCATGTTTTGAGAGGTAAAGTTTTTAACATTTAAATGGTGTGATTTTTATCATCATTTTCCTTTTTGTGGTAAACCTTCTTTCCCTTTTGGTTGTTGCTTAACACTTAAAATCTTAGTGTTTAACAGTTCACCCATGCATACAGCATCATCAACCATAACAGCCAAAAAGTGAAAGAAACTTTAGAGTTTGCTAATGAACAAATGGGTAAACAAGAATAGGCTCATGGAACAGAATGCTGCTCATTCCTACTCCAAGCTACCCATGCACAGAATGTAGCGGCATTATGCCTAGTGAAATTAGTAAGATGCACAAAGGACAAACATATGACTTCATTTAAGTGAGGTACCTGGTGAAATCCACAGAGACAGGTGGAATAGAGGTTGCCAGGGGCTGTGGAGGGGGAGGTTGTTTTGTGGGGTTATTGTTTTGTGGGCACAGCGTCTCAGTTTTTCAAGATGAAAAGTATTATGCAGATAGATGGTGGGGATAGTTGTATAATAATGTGAATGTAATTAACTCCACTGAAATATATATTGTATTCCAAATAATGTAAATATAAAACACTATCTGTTAATTTAAAAAAACTTTTAACATGGTAAATTTTATGCTATGAACATTTTACTGTAATTAATTTTTAAAAATCCTGGTCTACCCCCAAGATCATGACACCTTTTTTCTATTATCTTCTAGTTTTTTGTTTTACATTTAAACCTAAATTTACATTGAACTGATTCTAAGATCACTGTAAAATAAGAGTCCTGGTCTCCTTTTTCTCTATAATGATGTCTGAGGTACTATAATCATGAACTGAAAGGGCAGCCCTTCCCTGAGCCTGCTTCAGGATGAGCTGTGTCTGGGCCCCACTGAGCTTCTTTGCTCTGTTTGACTATGTATTTCCATGTAACCCTTAGAATTAGAATGCTGCTTTTTATTAAAGGTGAAAATCTTTCTGGGATTTTGATTAGCTTTGAAATTAAGCTGTCAGTCAACTAAACAAGAGTCTTACAACTCTGGATCACTGTGTATGTCTTTATTAACTTGTATCTTATATTTTAATGACATTTTATAATTTTCAAGTAGAGTATTGACTGCCATAGCATAACTGTTGTACAATAACCCCAGTAGATGGTTTAACCATGGTGAAAGGAGAAAGTCATCTGTGTATAGTCCCTGGTCTTTGCCCAAGAGCCCTGCTTCAACTATCCCTGCTACAGGGTTCTGTCTGTGGACTGAGTTTCCAGAGGGATCCAGTCCTTGTAGCCAACAAATGCAACCTCTGGAATTCTCACTATTGGCTCTTCCCCTCTCCCTCTCTTCATTCCTACACTGCTTCCAGGTGTCACCTCAGCTCTATCGCATGTACAGTTACGCGCGCACACACACACACACACACACACACTCACGTACACACACATACACATGCGCAAAGACACACACACAGACACACACACACACACACACACACACACACACACACACACACACACACACGCCTGCAGGTTCTGTGCAGGCTCTCCTCTGAGTAACCTCACAGATGAGTAAGTCTCCATATCCCAGGTTATGTATGGGTCTGTGAGGCCTATTTTCTGCTGGGGAGAATCCCAGGCCCAAGTTCCTCAATCATCACAGTCTCACAAACCCCACAGACTCTTGGGCCAGAGTTTTCATCTGAGCATCTACTTGCGAATCTAGGGAAGCTCACCGGCTGAATACTGTCCTCTGCACTTGCTTCTGCGTCAGGATCCCAGGCCTTGAAGGCCTGGTTGCCGCTTTAACACTCATAGATGCTTAGCGGGAAATGTTTCTAGTCTTCCTGGTGGGATGCTGCCACTCTTACTACTCGGCTCTATCTGGGGCGTCCTTTCTGTCTTGCGTTAAAGGAAATGACAACAGCATCAGGACCCATGTATTGTTATGCAGCCCTGGTTAAGTGTGTATCCCTTCAACTCTGGAACAATCTTTCAGGGAAAATCACCAAATGCCCAGTATTTCCGGGCAGGTAGCAAGTGAGCATCTCAGGAGTTTTCCGTTTGTATGTCTTACGTGAAGGAGACTAGAGGAATGACTGCAGGTATGATGAGGCCTTTCTTTACCTGTGCACGCCGAACCTGGCTTTGTTGCCCCTAGATCGATGAAGCCTTCCTTTCCCGGAATCGCCTTTGGTGCCAATGAGATTGATACCTTAGACTGTTTCTGCCTCTGGCTTTGTGCCAGTGTATATCTCAATTTCATAAGCCACCACTGAAATATCAGAAATCAGGTATCAGCCTTCTCATTTGTATTTAAGGAGCTAAATACACTGTAAGGGAACAAAATGTTCTTTTAAATACTTAAGTTGCTCCATGATTTGGCCCCAACTCTCAATTAAGTATTACCCTTCAAACATGCTCCTGGTTACACATGTTTATGTCATTCATACAGAAAGGCTACTCCCTGAACTATTGTTTCAAAATGACGATTGTAAACAGTTATGAACTTCCATTAACCACTATGCTTTTTATAGGTATCATAAGATGTTGAAATTAAAGTACAAATCTATTCCCAATTTTAATTAGATGAAGTTGGCAGGTTTTTCTGCCTGAAGTTTGACTGGTCTAATTACAGTTGGCCACCCCTGCTACATCATAGAGATTACTATTCCAACAACAGATATGTTAAACAGCCCTTGAGAAAGAAAAGAATACAAAGATCTGACAGAGAGAGAGCAAGGGGCAGGGAGCAAACCCAGAGCCAGGGAAGTTTTTGTCAATTAGAATCCACTGCACTTGACCTTAGAATTAAGGTCATTCTGAGACACTGGTAGAAGTCACTCATTAGAAAAGAGATTATTTGCTGACAGTAGTGACATGAGTCATATCCTGGGTACAATAAGCATTTTGTACTATTCCCAGACCCTGGAATGTTTAATAAATCACACACTGCAATTGGTCAGCCACATTTACATAAATTAACATTTTCCAAAGAATTCAGACATGAAAACCCAACAAATAAGAAAAGAAGGCACATGAGTCCCATTGCCTGTGTCTCTCATGCCTGACCTTTAGAAAGACAAATGTAGTGTATTGGGAAATGGTATGATCAGAGAAAATAATCAGTTTCCTTGTTCAGTCTGATATATTCTGAAATACCCCCAGAGTGAAAGTCAGCAGAGTTTAAACAGAAAATAAGAACATTCTCGTGAATTCTGGACAACCTCAAGGCATCTTTCAAAGTATGCATTGAGCAAAGCTGGTCTGACAACCTCTGCAGCTGCCCAAGCAGAAGCCCAAACTGCTGTTTGATTCTCTAGAGCAAAAATAAAGCCGAGTGTACTGAGAGGTCTTTGTAGAGAAGGCTGGCTCCCATCTGCTGAGAACTATTTTTCCATTTCTGGGGAAGAATGAATGTGTTTACTGCTTTCAAGGGGGAACATTAGAACATACAAAGATAAATATGTAAAAAGTTACAGGTTTAGGACATCAAAAATCATGGAGGACACAATCATACATGTGCAGCAGGAACAGCACTTGAACAGTCTCCAAGTGTTGCATGAACACCCTAATAAAATCCTGCAGCAGCTAATCCACACACGGCCTCAGGTGCACCTCAAGAGAGTGACTGGGAAGCTGGACGAATTGATTAGACTAAATACACACGCACCAACAATAGACAGAAGACAAACCAAACTTCTTTGCCATTGACAACTCAGAGGAGAGACAAATGCATCCAAACTCTGGAATCAGGTGGCTATTGTGACTAAACACTAAATTCATAACAAACTACATTAAAGGGAGTTTCATACTTTGAATTGGAAGACAAAAGAAAACACAAGCCCACCCAGGGAAGCAGACATTTTGCTAGAGTCTGTAACATTGACTATTTTACTTAATTCAATAACATAATTCACTAAACATTTCCTATACTTCAAAACAAAACAAAACAAAAACCCAAATTTTTATTGCTAAATTTATAATAAATTCTAGTCCAGACTTTTCATGATCCTTACAAAATTCTTCTTCATCTCTACTTATCCCAAAAGTAGAATTTAAAGAATGCTTAGCACGCCACCTCAACAAACCCTGAAATATTATGTGTTTTAAATGTGATCTACCTAGAAAAGAAACTCATAGCAAATCCTTTCCTTAGTCCTTCTCCTTGGCTAGGAAACATCAGGGTTTGGGTGGTTGATTTAAGGCAGAGCCATATGTCCTCACTAACACTCAGTCTGTTGCAAGAATGGATGAGTCTAACAAATTGTCCTTAGTCCAAGAGAGAGCCAGTCTCTGAGTGGAGATTAACACAACGCTAACGCCTATGTAAAAAAAGCTTTAACTGAATACACTGCATTGAAAAGACAGGGATGGTGTTTGAGATGTGGATATCTGGCATATGAAAAAGACCATTTTACCCGAAAAAAATTGCTACTCAATCATGCTAGACAAATAATTGTACTTCCAGAATCTGTTTTAAGAAGTAGCTCTTATTATAATTATCAGCATCATTAACATAATGTAAATGTTAGCATCATCAATTAAAAGTAGCAGTGAAAGTTGTCTGTGTAGTTTACCTATGTATGCTAGACAGTTATACCCAAATTTCACACATGCTGTTTTCTTTCTGACAATATTTTCAGCTGCTTATGAATACCTCCCTCACCTTGAAAGTCTACAGAAGCAAAACATCACTTGTCCTCCTATTTGTCAAACTGTAAGCCAACTTCACTGATGGCTACACTCATTTGTCACCATTAAAAAGGTTTTCTTGCTGCCTCATGTTCAACACTCTCATCATTACATTCACTGTGGTTGCTATCATCCCAGTAGCTTCCTCCTCTCTCAGGGAAGGCATGTGTGGCCATGTCAAAGCTTAGCAGCTTTGTGATGTTGGCACTCTTTACCTTATTCTTAGGACTGATGAGTGTTAGGCTACTGTAACGAGATTTAACAGTATCTCATTAGACACCTGAAAATCTTCCAAGGCCTTTACATGCAGGTTTATTTTCAAACACCAACACCATTATAGGCTAAAATCTTTGTCAAGTATTTGTTAATGTTGATTTATCAACATCAACTGGAATCATTGACATCACCATAAATAGTATCCTTCATTCTTGAATTCTTCAGTCTTATAACTGTAAATGCATAGTGAAAAAAATCATATGTTTACTCTTCATGAAGACATTTAATTCATTAATATGCCACATTGCTGTCAGGAAGTGAGTTGAAATTATGTCCCCTGGTGTGAAATTTCACTGGAGGTGTTCAGGAGAGGGATGGGTAAAGCATGTGTCCAAGGACAACTTCATGTTTTTCTTCTAGTCCAATTTGACTGCGGTGGAAGAATAAAACTATAGGTACCCTGTTGCTTGTTGAACCAGTAAGAAACAAAGAAGGAAACAGCATATTTGTATTTTCGTATTTACATAACAAAGCACAGGTGAATGAATCTGGCTTGCAGACTTCAATTTGTTGGCATTTCCCCATCTCTGCCTACTTTGCAACAGCATTGCCACACCAAAAGTATTAACCTGGTTGAGTATCTTTGCTGCCGGCCAGTGCGTGTATTAGTCATGAAGTGTCTGGAGACACACAGTACTTCTGTTTAAATTAAATGTCCTCTGTTGATCTTGTGAGTCATTATCCTCTGACCCAAGCAATCACCTTCTTGGATATTAGCTTTCAAGAGATCATCCCAGCTGGGCTTGTTGACTATTTATGACCCCTCATGGAGGATGGAGAGGGTAACAAGACCCTCACTTGAGTATCCACCTGATCCCTACCACCTGTTGTATATAACTCTGTCTTAATTGCATGTGGTCTTCTGGAGGGTATAGAATTTATATGCCAGGGAAGACTAGAGGAGGAGGTTCAATCTACGTGGCTGCAAGGAAACCCTCATCCCTGCTAGGTAAGGCTTTTCAGGTGTGGTCTGTTGGGGAGGTACATCCATACCATCTAAGGAATCCCTCACCTATGCTCTGTAAGGATGCCCAATAACACATTGGTTCCCCAGAGTGAACGTTGGTGGAATAGTGCCTCTTTTTGTCCTAAGGCCCTTGGGAAGCAGGGTAGTTTTGCTTATTGGAAAGAAATTTTAGCAACAGTTACTAATGTCTTTTTTTTTTGGTATATCTATGATAAGTCTTCAAAATTTTGGGGTTTTGTTACAGTATCACTATAATAATGATGTAGTTTCCTGGGGTTTTTTGGAACAACTATGCTGCAGAGATGACATGATTGTAGTTTGAGTACCTTGTGGTGATATTGCATGTGGTGTAGCATTCTCTCTCCAGTGCTGTGAATGAGGGAGGAGCATCTACCAGGCACCATGGTGTATCATCTGTATTTGTATCCTTGAGCCCTGTACTGCTTGCTTAGTGTTTGTCAAATTGATATAAACTAGAGTAACCACAAAAGAGAAAGCCTCAGTTGAGGAATTAGCTCCATTATACTAATCTGTGGCACTTCTATGGGGCATTTTCTTCATTGCTAAATTAAGCAGAAGGGCCCAGCCCACTGTGGTCAGTGCCACATGTGGTCAGTGCCACACCTGGCAATTGGGCCTGAGTTGTATGAGAATGCTAGCTGAATATGATCCTGGGATCAAACCAGTAAGCAATGTTCCTCTATGGCCTTTGCTTCAGTTGCTGCTTCCAGATTCCTGCCTTGATTTCCCTAAATAATGGACTGTAAAAGGAATACACTTTGCTCCTCTGTCTTGGTTTTGGTGGGTGTTTTATTACACCAGTGGAGAGAAGGCTAGAACAGACCCAGTTGATATCAGGCAAGAACAGAGGACGTACTTAGGCAGGACATCCCACTAACCAGAAAACCATAATTTGTCAGTTGTTCCTGATCCTGTAAAGATGCCATCAGGACATGTCTTAGGCCAGGAAAAGGTAAATTCAATGCAATCCCTATCAAAATTCCAACACAATTCTTCACAGATCTTGAAAGGACAATTTTCAGCTTCTTATGGGAACACAAAAACCCAGGATAGCTAAAAACAATCCTGAATAGTGAAAGAACTGCAAGAGTTATCACTAGATCCAATTTCAAGTTGTACTACAAAGTGTAGTAATAAAACCATCACGATATTGATATAAAATGGACACATTGATCAATGGAATTAAACTGAAGACCCAGACATAAGTCCACATACCTATGGACACATGATTTTTGACAAAGAACCAGAAATACACACTAGAAAAACGATATCATCTTCAACAAATGGTGCTGATCCAACTGGATGGCTACATGCAGACGAATGCAAATAGATCCGTACTTATCACCATCCACAAAACTCAAATCCAAATGAGTCAAGGATATCATAAGTCCAGATGCAATGAACCGGAAAGAAGAAAAAGTATGAAATAACCTTGAGCTCATTGACACAGGAAAAGACTTTCTGAACAGAACACCATAAGCATGGGCACTAAAATCAACAATTAATAAATGGGATCTCATGAAACTGAGAAACTTCTGTAAGGCAAAGGATGCCATCATTCAGACAAATTAGCAGGCCACAGAATGGGACAATATCTTTACCAATTACGCATCAAACAGAGGACTGCTATCTAAAATATATAAAGAACAAAGAAATGGACACCAAGAAAATTAGTAACTCCACTAAAAATTGGGATATAGATGTAAACAGAGAATTCTTAAAAGACAAAACCTAAATGACTGAGAAACACTTAAAGAAATGTCCAACATCCCTCCCTAGTCATTAGGGAAAGGCAAGACAGAACTACTTTGAGATTCCACCTTACACCTGTTAAAATGATGAAGATGAATGAAACAACAGCTCATTCTGGCAAGGAGAAGGAGTAAGGGGAACACTCATCCATTGCTAGAAGGACTGCAAACTTGTACAACCACTATGGATGTCAGTATTGCAGTTCCTCGGGAAGCTGTAAATAGAGACACCTCAAGCTCCAGCTATACCATTCCTGGGCATGTATGCAAAGGGCTCTACATCCTACTACAGAGACAGTTGCTCAACCATGTCCATTGCTGCTCTATTCATAACACCCAGAAATTGGGAAGAGTCTAGCTGCCTATCAACAGATGAATGAACAATGAAAATGTGGCACATTTGCAAAATGGGATATCCCTCAGCTGTTAAAAAATTATGAAACTCGCCCTTCTAGCCCCACCGGGAAGGATCCCCTTTTCCAAGACCCCTGGCAGACCCTGCAGTCTCCAAGCCCTGCCCCCACCCCCATCCGCCTGAGCCCCAAGCCTCTTCCTGAGACTTAGAGGCAGGCCCCCAGCTCCCATCTTGCCCTGGACTTCCCTTCTGAAGCACAGGTGAGTGCCCTAGCTTGCCCCCGACCCCATCCCTGGGCACCAGCCACTCCCGGGAAGACCTGCCCAACTTGGCCCCAGGTTCTGGGCACCGGGCAGGTTCCCTTCTAGCCCCACCGGGAAGGATCCCCTTCTCCAAGACCCCTGGCAGACCCTGCAGTCTCCACGCCCTGCCCCCACCCCCATCCGCCTGAGCCCCAAGCCTCTTCCTGAGACTTAGAGGCCGGCCCCCAGCTCCCATCTTGCCCAGGACTTCCCTTCTGAAGCACAGGTGAGTCCCCTAACTTGCCCCCGACCCCATCCCTGGGCACCAGCCACTCCGGGGAAGACCTGCCCAACTTGGCCCCAGGTTCTGGGCACTGGGCAGGTTCCCTTCTAGCCCCACCGGGAAGGATCCCCTTCTCCAAGACCCCTGGCAGACCCTGCAGTCTCCACGCCCTGCCCCCACCCCCATCCGCCTGAGCCCCAAGCCTCTTCCTGAGACTTAGAGGCCGGCCCCCAGCTCCCATCTTGCCCTGGACTTCCCTTCTGAAGCACAGGTGAGTGCCCTAGCTTGCCCCCGACCCCATCCCTGGGCACCAGCCACTCCCGGGAAGACCTGCCCAACTTGGCCCCAGGTTCTGGGCACCGGGCAGGTTCCCTTCTAGCCCCACCGGGAAGGATCCCCTTCTCCAAGACCCCTGGCAGACCCTGCAGTCTCCACGCCCTGCCCCCACCCCCATCCGCCTGAGCCCCAAGCCTCTTCCTGAGACTTAGAGGCCGGCCCCCAGCTCCCATCTTGCCCAGGACTTCCCTTCTGAAGCACAGGTGAGTCCCCTAACTTGCCCCCGACCCCATCCCTGGGCACCAGGCACTCCGGGGAAGACCTGCCCAACTTGGCCCCAGGTTCTGGGCACCGGGCAGGTTCCCTTCTAGCCCCACCGGGAAGGATCCCCTTCTCCAAGACCCCTGGCAGACCCTGCAGTCTCCATGCCCTGCTCCCACCCCCATCCGCCTGAGCCCCAAGCCTCTTCCTGAGACTTAGAGGCCGGCCCCCAGCTCCCATCTTGCCCTGGACTTCCCTTCTGAAGCACAGGTGACTGCCCTAGCTTGCCCCCGACCCCATCCCTGGGCACCAGCCACTCCCGGGAAGACCTGCCCAACTTGGCCCCAGGTTCTGGGCACCGGGCAGGTTCCCTTCTAGCCCCACCGGGAAGGATCCCCTTCTCCAAGACCCCTGGCAGACCCTGCAGTCTCCACGCCCTGACCCCATGCCCATCTGCCCAAGCCCCAAGCCTCTTCTTGAGACTTAGAGGCTGGCCCCCAGCTCCCATCTTGCCCCGGATTTCCCATCTGGAGGAGAGAGAGAGAGAGAGAGAGAGAGAGAGAGAGAGAGAGAGAGAAGAGAGCACCCATCCTCCCCCGGACATCCCTTCTGAACAAGAGCTCCCATCCTGCCCCGGACTTCCAATTTGGACAAGAGAGCTCCCATCTGGACAAGAGAGAGAGACTTCCTGAATCTGTCAGCTCTGTCTGAACCAAGTGTGCGGATAAGGCCAACAACGAACCACAAGGAGATGGGCAGACGTCAAGGCAGAAACACAAACAACAAAATGAATAGCAATACACCATCACCAGGCCCTAGCCCTCCTCCAACACCTAGACCTGAACATCAGAAATTGGAAGAAGCAGAAGAAAATAGCCTTATGAATGTCATCATGAAGAAGCTAGAGGCTCGTGTAGAGGAAAAGACAAAAAAATGTGAAGAACGCTGTAAACAACTAGAGGAAAGGGCAAACAAATTAGAAGAAATCAAAAAAGTACTGGAAGAGAACAATAAAATACTGAAAGAAAATCAAGAAAAATCAATGAAACAAATGAAGGAAACAGTCCAAGACCTGAAAAGGGAAATAGAAAAAAATGAAGGAGACACAAACAGAGGGAATGCTGGAAATAGAAAATCTGAGAAAACGATTGGGAACTTCAGATGCAAGTATAATCAACAGAATGCAAGAGATGGAAGAGAGAATCTCTAGCGTTGAAGATACAATAGAAGAAATAGATTCATCAGTCAAAGAAAACACTAAAGTCAACAAAGTCACGAACCAAAATGTCCAAGAAATTTGGGACACCATGAAAAGACCAAACCTATGAATAATAGGGGTAGAAGAAGGAGAAGAATACCAACTCAAGGGCACAGAAAATATATTCAACAAGATCATAGAAGAAAACTTTCCCAACTTAAAGAAGGAAATGCCTATGAAGATACAGGAAGCCTATAGAACACCAAACAGACTAGACCCCCAAAAAAGTCCCCTCGCCACATAATAATTAAACAATTAAACGTACAGAATAAAGAAAGAATATTAAGAGCAGCAAAGGAAAAAGGCCAAGTGACATATAAAGGCAAACCTATCAGAATAACACCCGATTTCTCAATGGAGACTTTGAAAGCCAGAAGGTCCTGGACAGATGTAATGCAGACACTAAGAGACCATGGATGTCAGCCTAGACTAATATACCCAGCAAAACTTTCAATCATCATAGATGGAGTGAACAAGACATTCCATGACAAAGCCAGATTTAAACAATATTTATCCACAAACCCAGCCCTACAGAAAGCACTAGAAGGAAAATTCCAACCTAAGGAAGTCAGATACACCCTCGAAAACACAGGCAATAGATAAAGCCAGAGCAGTAAACCCCAACGAAGAAAAGTACACACACATCACCACCAAAAAATACAGGAATGAACAATCACTGGACATTAATATCCCTCAATATCAATGGACTTAATTCACCTATAAAAAGACATAGGCTTACAGAATGGATACGAAAGCAGGACCCATCTTTCTGCTGCATACAAGAAACACATCTCAAATTCAAAGATAGACACTACCTAAAAATAAAAGGCTGGGAAAAGACTTTCCAATCAAACGGTCTTAAGAAACAAGCGGGTGTAGCCATCCTGATATACAGCAAAATAGACTTCAAACTAAAATCAATCAAAAGAGATCAAGAAGGGCATTACATACTCATCACAGGAAAGATCCACCAAGATGAAGTCTCAATTCTGAACAGTTATGCCCCAAACACAAGGGCACCCACATATGTAAAAGAAACATTATTAAAGCTTAAATCACATATAAAACCCCACACATTAATAGTGGGAGATCTCAACACCCCACTTTCACCACTGGACAGATCCCCCAAATCGAAACTTAACAGAGAAATAAAGGACTTAACTGATGTCATGACTCAAATGGACTTAATCGACATCTACAGAACATTCCATCCTAACAAAAACGAATATACCTTCTTCTCAGCACCCCATGGAACCTTCTCTAAAATTGACCACATACTTGGTCACAAAACAAATCTAAACAGATACAAAACAATTGGAATAACCTCCTGTGTTCTATCAGACCACCATGGTCTAAAGTTGCATTTCAACAACAACAAAAACTACAGAAAACCTACAATCTCATGGAAACTGAACAATACCCAACTGAATCACCAATGGGTTAAGGAAGAAATAAAGAAAGAAATTAAAGACTTCCTAGAGATCAACGAAAATGAAGACACCACATATCCAAACCTATGGGACACTATGAAAGCAGTACTAAGAGGGAAATTCATAGCACTAAACGCCCACATAAATAAGCTGGAGAAATCTCATACTAGTGACTTAAAAGCACACCTGAAAGTTCTAGAACAGGAAGAAGCAAAGTCTCCCAGGAAAAATAGATGCCAGGAAATTATCAAAGTGAGAGCTGAAATCAATAAAATAGAAACAAAGAGAACAATACAAAAAATTAATGAAACAAAGAGTTGGTTCTTTGAGAAAATCAACAAGATAGACAAGCCCTTATCCAAACTAACCAAAAGACAGAGAGAGAGCATCCAAATCAACAAAATCAGAAATTAAAAGGGGGACATAACAACAGACATTGAGGAAATCCAGAGAATCATCAGGTCATACTTCAAAAACCTCTATTCCACAAAACTGGAAAACCTAAAAGAAATGGATAATTTTCTGGATAGTTACCACATACCTAAATTAAATCAAGACCAGATAAACTATTTAAATAGTCCAATAACCCCTAACGAAATAGAAACAGTCATTAAAAGACTCCCAACCAAAAAAAGCCCAGGACCAGATGGTTTCAGTGCAGAATTCTACCAGATCTTCAAAGAAGAGTTAATACCAATACTCTCTAAATTGTTCCATACAATAGAAACAGAAGGAACATTACCAAACTCCTTCTATGAGGCTACAATTACCCTGATTCCCAAACCAAACAAGGATACAACAAAGAAAGAGAACTACAGACCGATCTCCCTCATGAACATTGATGCAAAAATACTCAATAAAATACTGGCAAACAGACTCCAAGAACACATCAAAACAATTATCCACCATGATCAAGTAGGATTCATTCCAGGGATGCAAGGATGGTTCAACATACGAAAGTCTGTCAATGTGATATACCATATAAACAAACTCAAAGAAAAAAACCACATGATCATCTCACTAGATGCTGAAAAGGCATTTGACAAAATCCAACACCCCTTCATGATAAAGGTCTTGGAGCGATCAGGAATACAGGGAACATACCTAAACATAATAAAGGCAATTTACAGCAAGCCAACAGCCAACATCAAATTAAATGGAGAGAAACTCAAAGCAATTCCACTAAAATCAGGAACGAGGCAAGGCTGTCCGCTCTCCCCATACTTATTCAATATAGTACTTGAAAGTTCTAGCCAGAGCAATAAGACAACATAAGGAGATTAAGGGGATACAAATCGGAAAGGAAGAAGTCAAGCTTTCCCTATTTGCAGATGACATGATAGTATACTTGAGCAACCCCAAAGATTCCACCAAGGAACTGATACAACTTATAAACACCTTCAGCAACATAGCAGGATATAAGATCAACTCAAAAAAATCAGTAGCCCTCCTATATACAATGGACAAAAAAGCGGAGAAGGAAATCAGAGATACATCACCCTTTACTATAGCCACAAATGACATAAAATACCTTGGGGTAACACTAACCAAGCAAGTGAAGGACTTATATGACAAGAACTTTAAGTCCCTGAAAAAAGAAATTGAAGAAGATGTCAGAAAATGGAAAGATCTCCCATGCTCATGGATAGGCAGAACTAACATAGTAAAAATGTCAATCTTACCAAAAGCAATCTACAGATTCAATGCAATCCCCATCAAAATACCAACACAATTCTTCTCAGACCTGGAAAGAATAATATTCAACTTCATATGGAAAAACAAAAAACCCAGGATAGCCAAAAGAATCCTGTACAATAAAACAACCTCTGGAGGCATCACGATCCCTGACTTCAAGCTCTACTATAGAGCTACAGTAATAAAAACAGCTTGGTACTGGTATAAAAACCGACATGTGGACCAATGGAATCGAATTGAAGACCCTGACATTAATCCGCACACCTATGAACAAATAATTTTTGACAAAGAAGCCAAAAGTGCACAATGGAAAAAAGAAAGCATCTTCAACAAATGGTGCTGGCAAAACTGGATATCAACATGTAGAAGGCTGCAAATAGATCCATATCTATCACCGTGCACAAAACTTAAGTCCAAGTGGATCAAGGACCTCAACATAAATCCAGCTACTCTGAACCTGCTAGAAGAGAAAGTTGGAAGTAGTCTTGAAAGCATTGGCATAGGAGACCACTTTCTAAATAGAACACCAGTAGCACAGACACTGAGAGAAACAATCAATCAATGGGACCTTTTGAAACTGAGAAGCTTTTGTAGGGCAAAGGATACAGTCAACAAAGCAAAGCGACAGCCTACAGAATGGGAAAAGATATTCACCAATCCCACATCTGACAGAGGACTGATATCCAGAATATATAAGGAACTCAAGAAATTAGACACCAAAATGCCCAACAGTCCAATTAAGAAATGGGCTATAGAACTAAACAGAGAATTCTCAACAGAGGAAACTCAAATGGCTGAAAGACATTTAAGGAATTGCTCAACATCCCTAATCATCAGGGAAATGCAAATCAAAACAACTCTGAGATACCACCTTACGCCTGTCAGAATGGCTAAGATCAAAAACACTGAAGACACCTTATGCTGCAGAGGATGTGGAGCTAGGGGAACTCTCCTCCACTGCTGGTGGGAATGCAAGCTTGTACAACCACTTTGGAAATCAATATGGCGATTTCTTAGAAAATTGGGAATCCTTCTCCCCCAAGATCCAGCTATACCACTCTTGGGCATATACCCAAGGAATGCTCAACCACACTACAAGAGCACTTGTTCAGCTATGTTCATATCAGCATTGTTTGTAATAGCCAGAACATGGAAACAACCTAGATGCCCTTCAACTGAAGAATGGATAAACAAAATGTGGTACATATACACAATGGAATACTACTCAGCAGAGAAAAACAATGACATCATGAGGTTTGCAGACAAATGGATGGATCTAGAAAAAATCATCCTGAGTGAGGTATCCCAGACTCAGAAAGACAAACATGGTATGTACTCACTCATAACAGGATACTAGATGTGGAACAAGGATGACTGGACTGCTACTCACATCACCAGGCAGGCTACCTGGAAAACAGGACCCCAAGAAAGACACAGGATCGCCCAATGACAGAGAAATGGAATGAGATCTACATGAACAGCCTGGACATGAGTGGGGGTAGTGAAGGGCGAGGGTCGAGGGAAAGAGAGCTTGGGTGAGTGGGAGATCCCCGCTGGATCAACAACAGAGAGGGAGAACAAGGAATAGGAGACCATGGTAAATGAAGACCACATGAGAATAGGAAGAAACAAAGTGCTAGAGAGGCCCACAGAAATCCACAAAGATACCTCCACAACAGACTGCTGGCAATGGTCGAGAGACAGTCCGAACTGACCTACTCTGGTGATGGGATGGCCAAACACCCTAATTGTCGTGCTAGAAACCTCATCCAACTACTGAGGGATCTGGATGCAGAGATCTATGACTAGGCCCCAGGTGGATCTCTGGGAGTCCAATTAGCGAGAATGAGGAGGGTTTATATGAACGAGAATTGTTGAGACCATGGTCGGATTAAGCACAGAGACAAATAGCCGAAGGAACGGAAACACATGAAATATGAACCAATGGCTGAGGGGTCACCATCTGTATCAGGCCCTCTGAGTGGGTGA
Organism: Peromyscus eremicus; assembly: GCF_949786415.1. Taxonomy (NCBI): domain Eukaryota; kingdom Metazoa; phylum Chordata; class Mammalia; order Rodentia; family Cricetidae; genus Peromyscus; species Peromyscus eremicus. The sequence continues at coordinate 6,125,221 of NC_081417.1, read as the reverse complement.
GACAGTTGATTGGCCTGATCTGTTTGGGAGGCATCCAGGCAGTGGCACCGGGTCCTGTGCTCATTGCATGAGTGGGCTGTTTGAAACCTGGGGCCTATGCAGGGTCCCTTGGCTCAGCCTGGGAGGAGGGGACTGGACGTACCTGGACTGAGTCCACCAGGTTGATCTCAGTCTGTGGGGAAGGCTTTGCCCTGGAGGAGATTGGAATCGGGGGCGGGCTGGGGGGGAAGGTGAGGGGGGCGGGAGGGGGGAGAACAAGGGAATCTATGGCTGATATGTAGAACTGAATTGTATTGCAAAATAAAAATTAAAAAAAAAATTATGAAACTCACAGGTCAATGGATAAAGCTAGAAAAATATCATCTGAGTGAAGTAATCCAGACTCAAAAATGAATATAGTATATATTCTTTTATATGTGGATATTAGCTTTTAAACTTTTGATAGTCATGCTATAATCTACATAACCACTTAGGTTAGATATAGAGTAAGGAACTAGGAGGAGGAAAAGATCTCTCAAGGAAGGGAAGCTAAATAGTATAGTTAAGGAGAGATGGGGTGGGGGACTAGAATGGGAGAATTAAATGTAGAGTGGAGGAAAGGGAGAAGGGGAGAGGGAAGGAACATAGAGAGGGACAGCTAACACTAAGAGTCATTTGAGGAGTCATATGGAAACCTATCATAATAGTGTGTGTGTGTGTGTGTGTGTGTGTGTGTGTGTGTGTGTGTGTGAAAGAAATTTAAATGTAATCACCAAATAACAGGAGACAAAGCCCCAACTGGACATCTTTCATAGACGTCTAATTGGTGCCTACTTAGAGCCTTCACCCCTACTGACTAGTGTTCATGCTACTGAAAGGTACTCTGCATGTTACCAAAGGAGAAAAGTAAACACCAACACATCTATAAACTCATTGATCTACAATGGTGACCTGCCCAATGGTAAACAGTTGCAATTATGGCACAAAAGTTGTAGGAGGAATCAACCACTATCTTTTTGATTTAAGGTCCACTCCAGGAGTTGAAACCTTATGCCTGACACTGCTCATGTGGCCAAGAATCTGAGACTAGATACACCATGGGCCTAGGGAAAAAACAAATGATATTATCCTGCTAACAGAAATCAGCAATAAAATCACTTCTTAAAAACATTCTTTTGTACTCATTGATTGGGTCCTGCTCTTCCATCATCAAAAAATATTACCCTGCAGTAGATGGGAACTAATACAGGGCATACAACTGGACAATTTGCAGAAAGTGAGAGATCTTGGAATACTCAGTATGTCTTAATCAAATCCCTCCCCTCAAGGCTCAGGAAACTATACCAAAGAGGAGGCAGAAGGAATTGTAAGAACCAGTGGGGATAGAAGACACCAAGGAGACAGTGCCTTACAGACACAGCATGACTAATGTACATATGACCTCACAGAGATGGTGGCAGCATGCACATGGTCTACACAGGTCCAAGCCAGATAGAGTCCCAGAACTGACAGGAGAAGTGAATATGAGTCCAATCTCTAACCCAGATTCTACCTCCAATTGACAGCCACTTGAAAAGGAAAAAATCATTTTTAATGTAGTCTTATTGGGTATACAAATCAGACTAAAAGGAAGGCTCCATGACAAGTAGTAGATGGCAAAACATGAAATTAACTCAATGACACTTTTGGAGATGTTTTAACTCATAATGCTTTGTTTAGGCTGTTTTTGTTGTTGTTTGTTTGTTTATTTTAACCTTACTAATTCTTTGTTTCTACATTATGGTTTCTAATTTTGTGTTTTCATGGTTTCGTGTGACTGTGTGGGTATGTATCTCTGTGTGCATGTGTTTCTCATGATTTATCCTTTTTGTTCTCTTTCTCTGTTTTGTTTTATTCTTTTTTAAGTTTATTTATTTATTTTTCTATTATCAACTTGATACAGTATAAATTCTTATCCTAATAGTGAAATGTTTCATTGAGGCTTTCCCAGTAATTGAGTAAAACCAAAACCACAGTCATTGCAGGGTCCCCTCTACTATGTAGCCTCCCTGGTTCTGTGGGTTGCAGTCTGATTGTTCTTTGCTTTATATCTAGAATCCACTTATGAGCGAGTACATACCATGTTTGTCCTTCTGGGTTTGGGTTACCTCACTCAGGATGATATTTTCTAGTTCCATCCATTTGCCTGCAAATTTCATGCTGTCATTGTTTTTCTCTGCTGAGTAGTACTTCATTGTGTATATGTACCACATTTTCTTAATCCATTCTTCAGTTGACGGGCATCTAGGTTGTTTCCAGGTTCTGGCTATTACAAATAGTGCTGTTATGAACATAGTTGAGCATGTATCTTTGTGGTATGATTGAGCATTCCTTGGATATATGCCCAAGAGCGGTATGACTGGGTCTTGAGGTAGATCAGTTCTCAATGCTTGGTCACAAAGCAAATCTCAACAGATACAAAAATACTGGAATAACCTCTTGTATCTTATCGGACCACCATGCCTTAAAGTTAGATTTCAACAACAACAAAAGTTATAGAAAGCCTACAATCTCATAGAAACTGAATAATGCCCGCCTGAAACACCAATGGGTCAAGGAAGAAATAAAGAAAGAAATTAAAGATTTCCTATAATTCAATGAAAATGAAAGTACAACATACCCAAACTTATGGGACACTATGAAAGCAGTGCTAAGAGGAAAATTCATAACTCTAAATGCACACATAATTAAGATGGAGAAATCTCGCCGGGCGGTGGTGGCGCACGCCTTTAATCCCAGCACTCGGGAGGCAGAGCCAGGAGGATCTCTGTGAGTTCAAGGCCAGCCTGGGCTACCAAGTGAGTTCTAGGAAAGGCGCAAAGCTACACAGAGAAACCCTGTCTCGAAAAACCAAAAAAAAAAAAAAAAAAAAAAGATGGAGAAATCTCATACCAATGACTTAACAACACAACTGAAAGCTCTAGAACAAAAAGAAACAAACTCACCCAGGAGAAATAGATGCCAGGAAATAATCATTTTATTCTTGTTTGATTGTTTTTTATTTGTCTGTTTTCTAAAGACAGAGAGAAAGAAAGAGTAGCGTTGGATGCATACAGAGGTGGGAAGGGTCTTGCAGGAGATGCAAGGGGAGAAACTGTCATTCAAATATAGTGTATGGAAAGCATTACTTTCAATAAAAACCAAGTTTCACTTTCTCTTGGTGGCCTATTCCTCAATTATCCAGTGAAATGGGAAGGCTGCAGAAAAACGAAGATGAGCACAGCCGTGCTCAGAAGTAGCTGGAGTGGTGTGTGTTTTACATATTTAGATATCACAAGTTTGTTTGTGGAACTGGAGTGAGTCCACTCCCACCAGACATCTACATATGTTGTGAGGAATGTAGAGTGTTAGGGACCAATGTATGTATCTGAAGAGAAGGGCCACAACTAACCCAATATGAGAAATCACACTGAATGCCTGGAGAGGTACTGAAGATAAAATTTTGTCAGCCCAAGAAGGAAAAAATGACAAGACACAGACTGATGCATGAGGCACATGTGACATTTGTCAGTATCAGAACAAAATAAGTTAGAGAGGGCAAGCAACTTCCCTCATAGATGCAGAGAACTATTGCCAGAGAATTCCTGGGAAGCAGTTTTCATAATTTAGGGTGATTTTAAATAAAGCATGAAAAGAATATTTGCCATTCTGGCTTTTAAAGTCACCTGAAATTACTAATGTTCTGTAAAGCGGTGACTGTGTCCACAAGACTGTCTGTAGCCCAAGCACCAATCCAACCTGAATGAACACAGAGTGTACTTCTTTGTGCTCATCATGAATGGGCCATCTCTACCTCCTGCTCTCAAACTCCTCCCCCATCTCACAAGAGCAGGGCTCCTATCTACTTTAGAACTCTTAGCTCTGGGCACATGTAATTATTTACAGAATAAACAAAGGCTGTTCATCTTCCTAGAACTGTGTTGTACATTCCCTGATGCTCATTGCCCCAAGCCAACTCAAGTATGAATTATCTAGAGTGCCCTGGCAGCTCTGCCCCCAGTACTTCTGTGCATGTGACCTTAACCAGGGTTGTGTTCTCAGATATGATAAACCCCAGTCCCAAAACAGGTACCACCACCAGGGTAAAGGGAACTTGTTTCTTCATCCCAGCATTGGTCTTGCTCCCTAGTCCACTTTAGGCCCCCAACTAACCTTCAGCTTTGGGCTTGTCTTAGGTCTTCAGCATCCTAACCTCTTCTTGGAAAACAAGCTCTGGATATGTTTCAGGTCCTGCCACACTTGGATGATTTGACTAATAAATACAAAAGTCCAAGAAGAAGACTGGGAAATAATCAATTATTATTTATATCCCCATTCTTGTCTCAGAAAATATGGTATTTTAGTGAATGCAAGCTTTTTGTTTTTATATGTTCTTAATAAGAAAGGAGCAAAGAACTTAGAGAAGTTCCCTTGTTTGAGTGATGACTCCCAAATATATCTATGTAATATGCAATGACTTCACCCTACAGGTTGTTGAGATGGACCTCTTTCCTGCAGGAAGCCAGCCCTCTCTACACCTAGGCACCTGCATAGCACCGCTGTCTGCAGGCTCCCAGAACAGCAGACAGGACAGGAGCAGGATCCTGAGCGGCCCTGGTATCTATGTGACTCTACAGGCCAGCAGTAACACTGTACTTTCTGAAGATGAACTTCTGGACCTAATATTTATTTTCATTTAATTGATGGGCTGTTTGAGGGCTTTCTCTCATATCTCCAAGAATTAATCTTTCTCAGCACTTACTGTGTGGCGATCCTGTTGAAATCAAAGCTCAGAACAGATGGTAAATAAAAGTCAATGTTAAAACATGTGCCTGCAGTTCAGTTGCAATCTTTACTGAAGGTTTGTGGCCCAATCATGTACACAAAGGAATGTGGGAGCTAGATCTACATGTATTTATTGGTTGATTATTTCTCTTGTTGGTGAAAAGAGACAGGAAGGCTGTAGAAAGAAATGAAGATCAGTTGGAAAGTAGAGTTGCTCACTGTTATGCAGAGCCTTGTTAGTAAGACATCACAGAAAGGTCCTTTGGATTTGAGGCCAAAGGTGGAGGATCTGGCCACCCAGGCTTTCCCTAAGGACAGCAGGTGGGCAAACTGGGCAGAGGCTTTGAGACTCTAGTATAGTGTGCAGGGACTACTGAGCAGGAATCAGGCTGGAGGTGATAATAGGTACAAACACAGGTAGGATCTTGAAGGACATCATGAGAACTGTCACCTATAGGTCCAGCCAGCTAGGGAAACTGGAGTGTTGTAAGAATAGAAGTATTGCTATTTTGAGTTTGCCACTTAGACCATGGATTGGAAAACAGGCCACACTGATGCCAAATTGTCCTTTCTAATCCCTGTTCCCATGAGAACAGTTAAATATTCTCAAGGAAGGTGACAGAAAAGCAAGCATAGGGGACAGCACAGGGGAATTAACTGAGTGCTTGCCACATGCACACCCTATGCAGAAATTTCAGGGCAGCTGCCATTACCTGGAATGGGACCAAAGCACCCTCTTGCCCTGTCACAAGCATTCATGGAAGTAGCTTTCCTCTCAAGAGAAATCTGGGTTCAATGGTGAATTGTGTAGTGATCACTCTAGTACTAAGGTACTGGATACCTCATTCCTTAGATGAAGTCTTTGAGACTTAGAAAACCTGGCTAGGTTGCCCTGAGTCACAAAGCTGGGGACAGAGACCAGGAAATGAACCTGGATTGCTCATTTGAGTCTCCAAGGTCTCAGGGGTGAAATTGTCTGTCTTACTGGGAAGCCCCATCTGCCCTAGGACACGAATAGGTGTTGAAACAAAGAGGAAAGAAGAGGAAGGGAGGGCAGGGGAGGGGAGGGGAGGGAAGGGAAGGGGAGAGGGAGGGGTACAGGAAGGGAAGGAAAAGGGAGAGGGAAGAGAAGGGAAAGGGGAGGGAAAGAAAGGAAAGTGGAGGAGAGGAAAGGGAGGAGGAGGGGAAGGGAGGGGAGGAGAGGGAGGGGAGAGGGAAGGGAGGGGAAGGGAGGGGAGGATTAATTTAACAACAAACCTAACGTAGTAATTACCTGAACCTTACTTGAGATGTTTCACAACTTTCTCAGACTTTTTTTCGTTTCTTAAAGTCTTGTAAGCGGGACTGTTAGTGCTTAATTTTTTTAAAGTTTATTTAAAGTGTTTTTAATTGAAATAGAATTACATCACTCCTTTCCCTCTCTTCCATACAGCCCCTCTACTGGAGCTGTCCCAAGTGGCTCCCCACCCTCAAGTTGATAGCTTCTTAGCTTCTTATTGTTACCTACGTGGAAATGTCTATGTGTGTATCACGTGGATATAGAAATGCAACCTGCTGACTCTGCTTTTGTTTGTGTGTATATGGTTTCAGGACTGACCACTCTGCACTGGACAACCAATAAAGAGGCTCATCCCCGGGAGAGGCTGAGTGTCCCTCTCCCAGCAGTCTACAGTCTGCATTTCTTTGTCTGGTGGTGAGAGTTCCCCACTTTAAGTGTAAATATCCCAAGGCAGGCCTGATTGACAGCAGCCATGTCCTCGCATGTCCTCTGGGAGTTAGTGCTTGTGCTGAGCTTCCCGCCTTCCTCTTCGCCAAAGTCCAGCATCAAACATTCCTTCACCCATGGATGTGACTTCAAGCCTCAGCCCCCTTATCATCCATCTGTTCTGAAGATAGCCTGGAACTGGAGCTTGTAAAGTGGCCACCGTGAGCTGAGCTGGTGTTCTTATCAGCCCTGAGCACCCTTGCCAGGTCATTAACTAAAGATCCTTAAGGACAGCAAACCAAGGGCAATCAGCTGCTCCTTGGCACTGCTCATTGCCAACATGCCAGACTGTGAATAAATCAGAGGAAGGCATGTAACCAGTTGAACTTGGCAGTGCTCACCCTGGGAGGAAAAGCTCTGATTCCACCAGCAGTCTAGTTCAGCCTCCAAAGAGCAGTGATTTATAGACCATTGGTCCCAAGCACCCTGACTTTTGAAAGCCTTCCAGTAATCCTCAGAAAAGGAAGGGCAAAATTACAGAATTAATGGGCTCGTAGTGGAAGTACAAACTGCATGGAAACCACTCATCCTGTGCAACTAAATTAAAAAGAAAAAAATCACTTTGTAGCAGGTCCTGAGGACTGGATGTAGACCAGGAACTCCAAGCTAAATATTAATCATTGACTTTAAAGAGCTCTCTCTCATCAATCTTGCTGGAGTTCTTCCCTGAGCCGACTGTGGAATGCTTTGACAGATAAGAAGACAATCCTAAAGTATTAAAGGTCAGTGCACCTTCCTTCTCCTTTTGAACCCAGGGTAGAGAAGCCTCAAGTCAGTAGTCCTTATCTGCTGTGGGTTCAAAAGATGTCACTGGAGCCGTAGCTGGCACATGAAGAATGCCCCAAACAGGTGTCAGTCAACAGCAGAATGCTGCTTCCTCACTGGTCCTAGTCTCTAGTTAATTCCTGAATATTGGGATGACGTTATTCTTTCATCTTATTTTTTTTTTATTGTTCTCCCCAAAATGAGTAGATCTTCAGTCTGGGAAATACTGGTTTGACTTTCCAGAAACTGAGAAAAATGAGAATTTGTATCACCTTAGATATACGGTCCATTTTTATACAATTTTGCTGAAAAGGGAGCCTTAAGTTGGTTTGCTTCCAATGAGAAACAACCTCTTGAAGCAGGAAGTGCTAATGGATGAGGTTTCATTAGCTGGTTTGGGGAAGGTGCAGAGAGACATGCTGAGTCTTACTGCTGCTCACACTAAATCAGCCCCAAATCAATGGTTCACTTAAAGTATAATGCAGTTTCATTCCTAGATTGTTTTTCACACATAAAAATGTTTCAATTCTTTACATTGTGGATTAGCTTGTAGCAAATTAGAGTGTTATCACATTCATATGCCTATTAAGAAGATACTGGAAAAATACAAAATAGTCTAAAAGAGTTTAATGTTCATCAGAAAACAGTGCACCTTTTGGAAAACACAAGTGGAAAGTAACAATAGAGGTGCTTGTAAAAGTCCCTTGTTTCTTTTGTAACAAGTGGTACTGTGAGTCTCAAATTCTTCTGAGTGCCTTTCTCCTCCTCCCCCTCCTCCTCTCTTCTTCTTCTTCTCTTTCTTCTTCATGTTAGTATCTGGATGAATAGACTATACAGCCTTGTGATGTGCAGAGAACAAAATAGGTTTCTACATTTCATAGGACACTTGGCATTTTCCAAGTCAACATTTTCCAGGTGAAAACGTGTGGGTTCCACTGAGACTCTCACATGGTGCCTGTGGGGAGTGCAAACCAGCAGAATCAGGAGCTTGGTTATTAATTAGATTTGAGAAAATATTTTTGAAAATTATCAAATTATTACAGATATAAAGAGTTGGCGTGATAGGTTTCTTCTATCATTCTTGCCATTTCTAGATTAATTGGCACATATATTCTCTGCTACTGTTCTGTGCTACTGTCACTGTAACAGGGAACCCCTGACAGCTACTGAATAAGCAAGTGATGGAGACAAAACCAGGCTTTCTCTGTAAGTTTAAAGGAATAAAAGATGAAGTGTCAGGAAAGATGACTTCGGTTGAGGATGGGGTGGGTGTAAAGTACCAGTGAGCTGCTTAGCAAAGGTTTCCAGGGAAATTGAAGAGAGTGGCCCTTAAGTTGAGGGTGGATAAAGGTAAGAGAACAGAGCGTGTTCCTAAGATCAAGGGCCTTGTCCGAATTTTCAGTGCCTCCTCTGGTGTTCTTCACTAACCACAGGAAGTAATTGCCACTTGTGCACCTGCGTGTGCTCACCTCCAGGGGGACTGGATGAAGGGGTGGCTTAGTGGAAAAATGGGCTCCATTCAAGAAGATCAAAGGCTGAAGACAGAAGCTTTACTTATATCAGTCAAAGAACTAGTTTCATTTCATATATTAGAAATCAAGTTTGAATAAATATTTAATGACAGTGATGATAGCACTGGTTAATATTTTGTGGCTCCTGCATGCTAGGAATGTTGCTAACTATAGTAGCCTATATACTATCAATACCTTGTCTCAAGATCTGAAAGTTATCCTGTAACCTAAACACTGTTCTTATGAGAATGTTTTTGCCAATCAAGAGATTCAAGATACCACAGATGGACATATCACCAAACCAAGGCTAGAACCCTGTCAGGATGGTTCCAGAAACTCTGGAAACTTCTTTAGAATCAACAGGGTCAAGTATAAAAAAGAGGCTTGGGAAGCTAAACACACACACACACACACACACACACACACACACACACACACACACACACCTGTCCATATTCATGTGTTCACATACCCTCACACAAACACATAAGATTAGCATACACACATACAGAAACATACGCATACATGAACAAAAAGCCATATGCACACAAATGTGCATAAATATTCAATGCACCTATACATATATTATATCTTATCTACATAGTCATTCAATAATGTCCATTGAGAAAAACATTTTCAGTACAGTATTAGACACAAAATCAAGATGGTTATAAGAAATACAGGGAACAGGAAAAATTAAGGCAGTGTGTAAGTTAATTTTTAGGCAGTGTGGTGGTTTGAATGAAAATGGCCCCAATAGGCTCATATGGAGTACCACTATCAGGAGGTGCAGCCTTGTTGGAGTAGGTGTGGTCTTGTTGGAGGAAGCATGTCACTTGTTGGAAGAACGGGCAAACTTAGGTTTCAGATGCTCAAGCTAGGCCCAGTGTCATTCTCTCTTCCTGCTGCCTGCTGATCTGGATGTCGAACTCTCAGCTCCTTCTACAACACCATGTCTGCCTGCATACCACCATGCTTATTGCCATGAGAACAATGAACTAAACCTCTGAAGTATAAGCCAGCTCCAATTAAATGTGTTCCTTTATAAGAGTTGCCATGGCCCGGCAGTGGTGGCACATGGCTTTAATCCCAGCACTAGGAAAGCAGAGGCAGGCAATTCAAGACAGGCACCAAAGCTACACAGAGAAACCCTGTCTTGAAAAACCAAAACAAAAACAAACAAAAAAAAAAAAAAAAAAAAAAAAGAGTTGCCATGGTCATAGTGTCTCTTCACAGAAACCCTAACTAGGATGGGCAGCAATAACAAATACTCAGTAATGGAAATCAGGTGCTCTTGAGTTCATGACTGCTGATATTGATATAGCATAGTACAGCTAAGTTACATGTGAGTGGTAGTAAAGGCCCTTCCAAAATGAGTTGGCCTTGTACACACCCCTGCACATTTTTTTTTTACCTTGCACAGACACAAAACCAATGGTCCTAGGCAGGGTAAGAAGTTCTCGCACAACCTGTGTGTTAAAACTGAATGCTATCTGTCTTTGTACAACTCAAAAACAAAGATTTTCTGCTTTTCTTTAGTAGTTAAAAATTTTAAACAGAATAGTATATGTTGACAAATAAAGATTATAGGAAACTCTCATTCCGATGTCTGTAAAATAAAGTTTTGCTGGCCACATTCCTGCTTTTGATTGTGTGTTATCTACAGCTATGTCTCACTTGAGCTGTCAGAGCTGAGCAGTCCTGATAGATACTTTTATGGCCCATAAAGTACAAGATATGTGATGTCTTGTCTTTTATGGAAAAAGTGCCATCCCCTGTTCTAAATAATCTCAATTATTTCAGTTTTGAAAAAACTCACAAAGAAAATGCAGTAACATACCCAGAAGTGGCCCTCTGTGAGACCTTATAATGGGCACCTCTTTCCATGTGTACTGTCCATCATTTTCACAATCAGATATCCAGGAATCAACAGTTAACAAAAATCGTTCATGTGTGGACATGTTTTCAAGAGTGACTTCTTCCACGTACCACCTGGGATCCTCTCCACCACTGTCATGGCCAATGCGTATTTTGGAGATTTCCCCAATATCTTTAAGATTAATCTGTAACACAAAGAGGAAAAGGGAAATAAAAATCCTTGCCTCTCGAACTTGTTTTTTTTTTAATCCCAAATTTATACTCAATTTAAATTAAATATTTACTTAAAAAAATAAAACATACAAATCCTACTTACTAGATTCCTTTAAAACTAGCTATGGCTAACAAGTGAGATGCCGTTCTAGACTAGAGTGAGGCACATATCCACTGAGTGTGCAGAAACCTAGCTCTCATTACTTCTTCCTTTTTTAAAAGCAACTTTCCAATTACTATTTTACAAAATATACTGTTTTTCAGTAATTGTTGATACTACTACTTATTTGATAGTGAGACTTGAAAAAATACAATGATTGAAATATTTGGTATAATTAGTTGAATGTTGCTATCAGAATCAAATCTTGAGGAACAGAGACATATAAAGTGGCTTCGATCACACAGAACTGAAACAGGCACAAAAACACTGGACTCCCAACAGAAGTGGCAACGTAGCTAAATTTTCTTGCACACCCCTTCCATCACCCAACGAATTGATACAACAAACAATCAAACATATTATTCACAACCTAGAATCAGCACTATCTTTCTTTTGAAAATTATTATAAGGGTCATATTTAAAATTTGATTAATTATATACTTCATTTTTTAATCTGCCATAACAAATTACCACAATGTTAATAACTTAAAAGCAGACAAGTTTCTTTCCTCTTGTTCTGTGAGGCTGAATTCTGTGCACAGTGGCTCAGCTAAGCCCTCCGTTTCAGACTTCAAAAGCCACAGTCAGAGTGCTGACTGTGCTGGTGTGTCCTCAGAAGGTGCTGGAAGCTTCCCGCCTTTGAGGCTGTTGGCAGAGTCCAGTGAAAAGCACAGCAGACTTCATGCTTGAAACCTGTGGCTTCTCAGCAAAGGAAGCTGCTCATTCTAGAGGCCTCTGTGATTTACACCAGTCCCACTTGCATAAACCAAGCTAATCTCCCTACTTTAAACCCAGCACCCCCAATTATATTTGTAAATGCCTTTGCCACAGAGCACAACATATTCATAGGCATAACACTGGGGCCAAAATACATGAAATTGATCAATATTTTTATTGCTACATGCTATACTTAAAATAATCGTGTCTGTCTTCCAGTATTTTGTCTTTTCTCCACACCACAGCCACATGCAACATCTTTTCTTCTTTCTGATGTTACTATAAACATATTGCCACATAAAGTTACTTCTTTGTTGATGTATGCCTGCCACCCGTTCCTACTAAACTGTTTTTATTGGCAATATAATTCTGGCTTACCATATGGGTGAAAAATAATCTGAGTAAATTCTGTCTCATAATAAAAATGCTCTTAGTTGTGGTATATGGAACAAGAATTTGAGGCTAGATTTAGAGTGGGCTCTGAGTATTATTCTAAAGTCATGCAGTTATTGAAGCCCCATCTCATAGAAATGTGTTAATGTGGGTGTTTAGTATAGGTAAATGAACTTCTAAAATCTCTCTGAAATTTACAATTAGAAGAGAATATGATAGAAAGCAGAATCTATGTCCTAAAGGCACAGAGAGGAAATATAGTATAGTGGGCAGAACTTGAGTTTGAACTTGGTATCAAACACACCTAGTTGTGAAAGCTCCTTCTGGTTTTGTTTGCTATAGAAACTTCAAGTTTCTCAACTTTACTAAATGTGGTGGTTTGAATGTAATTAGCCACCATAAGCTCATAGGGAGTGGCACTATTAGGAAGTGTGGCCTTGTTGGAGGAAGTGTGTCACTGTGGGGGTTGGCTTTGAGGTCTGCTATGCTCAAGCTACACTCAATGTAGATTCAGTTCATTTCCTGTTGCCTGCAGATCAAGATGTAGAACTCTCAGCTCCTTTTCCAGCACCATATCTGCCTATATACAGTCATGGCCTACCATGATGATAATGAACTAAACCTCTGAAACTGTAAGTCACTTGAATTAAATGTTTTCATTATAAGCATTGCCGTGGTCATGGTGTCCCTTCACAGTAATTGAAACCCTAAGACATTAAGCTTCAGTACCCTACTCCTATTTGAGTACTATAATACATATGTGAGTCCCTAAAGCAAATACCCCAAATCTGAAATGCCCTAAAATCCAAAACATTTTTTATGCTGATGGGATAAATACTATGAGGGGAAAATTATATCCCATTGAACTGTATCATGCACACCTTTGAAAATACTGCATAAAATCACCTTTAGCCCATGAATATAGGTACATGTGAAATGAATTCCATGTTAGACTCATATCCTATTTCCATTACATTTTATTGTCTGTAGTCATAAGTTTTCCTGTGTTCTGCAGGTGCTCAGTCTCAAGTAAACACACAGAGGCTTATATTAATTACAAACTGTTGGGTCTATGGCTCAGGCTTCTTGATAGCTAGCTATTATACCTTAAATTAACTCATTTCTATTAATCTATATATTGCCATGTGGCCGTGGCTTTACCAGTTTGTTGGCATATTGCTCCTTGGGTGTCTGAATGGCATCTGCCCAACTCCACCTTCCTCCTCCCTGTCTCTCTCTTGGATTTCCCACCTGGCTATAACCTGTCTTGCCATAGGCCATAGCAGCTTCTTTATTAACCAATGGTAGCAACACATATTTACAACATACAGAAAGACCATCCCACAGCAATGGTCTATATGCAAATATTCCCAAATCTAAAACACTTCCCTTCCTAAGTATTTGAGATAAAAAAATACTCAACTTCTACTAATAATCTTAAAAAGAATTATAACCCTCTAAAACATTGGTTCTCAACCTTCCTAATGCTGTGAACTTTTAACACAATACTTCATTTTGTGGTGAGCCCAACCATAAAATTATTTGTGTTGCTATTTCATAAGTGTAACTTTGTTACTGTTATGAATCGTAGCGTAACTATCTGTGCTTTTCAGTGGTATTAGACAACCCCTATGAAAGGATTGTTTGATGCCCAAAAGCATCGTGACCCACATATTGAGAACTGCTGCTCTAAAATATTAGTAACTACTGCTTTGTTAATCAGAAATATGTACTATAACAAAGAAAAATGTCTAAATCTAACTTAATCTAATGATAACAGAAAAGATCAAGCAAGGACTCACAGAGCAAATAAAAACTAGTATTTGTCTCTCATAAAGGAACCTAAAATTACTAAACCCTGTTAACACTGCTGAGAAAAATAAATATTTGCAAATGATTATGGAAGGGTGCTATGGTACAAGGACTAAATTACTGTCATGAGCAACTGTCCTCTGAACCATCTTGGGGTATTCAGCTCTGCCTTCTTACAAAAGATCATCACTGCTGGGCTTGATGACTGTTTATATCCCTATATATACTCCAGGCTGGAGAAGACTAGACTAGGGCTTTTTTTTTTCCTATGGGGAAGTCTTCATCCTACAGAGTAAAGGCTTTCTGGTACAGCCTGCTGTGGGAGAAGGAGCACCCACCTCCTGTAAGTAACTCTACCTAGGCATTTGAAGGAGGCCTGATAAACTCATTGACTTCTCAGAGTGAACATTGGAATTGTGCCTCACTTTGTTGTTGGCACCTTAGGAAGAAGAGTAGACACTGTTTATGTCTCCCACCGGGATGAAATTTGAGCAACCTACATGGCACTCATGCCTGAGTCAGTCCATTCCAACCAGAGCTACAGTCACCACACCACAGGCTAATGGGACAGAGTGCCCTCAAACTTCTTCTAGCACATAATTCAGATGGTTAAAAAATTTAGCTTTATATATATAGCCAACCTGGGTCACCTCAGCTTCAATCAAATAAAAATACAACATGTCAAGAAATTATTCTTATACATGACTGCTTTAATTTCTGTATTTAGCTTTCAACATTTGAAAATAAAAAGGACAGTGATTCCAAAATGTAGGATAACTTTTATCACAAAGATGCACCAAGCCATGGCTCAGCAACTTTATGTGCTCAATGGAGGCCATAGACATAGGTTAAAATAAAATTGTTTCCAACTCAAGGACCAAAGAGACATGAATTTAAAGACACATGGTCAGAGAGAGCAGGGCAGAGAAATCTAGAAATAGACCCCATCCCTGATTTCAAATGGCACATTTTCAAAACTGAAATGATACTGATAAAATTCCCTCTATGAAACTGGAGTACATGGGGAAAAAAATACTATTGAAAATTTTCTAACTTTAGTAGAATTTTTTTAATTTTAAAATTTCATTTATTACACATATGTGTGTATGACATGTGTGAGTTTGTGCATGTGTGTGTGTGTGTGTGTGTTTGTGTGTGTGTGTGTGTGTGTGTGTGTGTCCCTGTGTGTGTACAGGCTGCATGACAGGATCCAGTTTCTACATGGTCACTGGTCTAACTAGGTCAGAATTTGCTAGACATCAGGGAATGAGAAGAAACACATAAAGCTTGTTACTGAAAAGACTACATGGAAGTCTGGTCCTCTCACCACATTTGTTTTCAGTCATTGTTGTTTACTATCAGTGTATATTCATTGTATGAAATGACGGATTCCATTATAGCATCACCCATGCATAGTCTGTGTTCTGCTTATATTCAGCCCCAATACCTCTATATCTCCTCTTCTCTCAGTTGGTTCTTCCCACTTCCTTCGTAAAAATAGTCTCCCTCTATTTTCAGCTAGAATATACACATATGTTCTAGATTCCACATATGAGATAAAATTTGTGATATTTGTAATATTTTTATGAGTCTGGTTTATTTTGCTTAACATAGTGACATTCAGTTCTACCCATTTTCTTACAAATTACATAATTTCATTCTTCATTGTGATTGAGTAAAAAGCCACCATATTGTACCACATTTTCTTCATCCATTCCTCTTTTGACATGGCACTCACTTCATTCCATTTTCCTAAGACTTAAGTCCCTGTTTGTAAATAGAAAGTGTTGTAATGACTAAATAAGGTTATCTTTAGGACACACATTTTAGTCTACAGACAAAACACCCCCTACACATCTAAGGACAGGCTTCTACAATGAAGCCAGAAAACTCATTTAGGCAGCTTGTGTTCAGACCACCACAGTCCTTTTCTTGGTGCTCGTTTGATTAACACTGTTAGGGAAAATCACAGAGTAATTAGAAGGCTAATCAGGAGATAATTTGAAGATCACAAAAAGAGACTTCTTCATTTGTTAATAAAAATGGAAATTTTAATGCAAAAAAATAGAAAAAAATAAACCAAGATGCTTACAGTTGAAAACTGTACATCAATAAAATACGTTCTCTTGTCAAATTCCATAGTACAATGTACATTCTAAACTTTCAAGTATGGAGACTTTTCTACACAAAAATCTCAGCACCTAGAGAATGGTCAGACTGAAAAAGAGGAAGCCAAGCAAACTGGATATGTGACTATTTATCCTAGTTAGGTTTACTATTGCTATCTTAGTTAGGGTGTTTGTTGCTGTGAAGGGACACCATGACCACAGCAACTGCTACAAGGAAAACATTTAGTTTCAGAGGTCAGTTCATTATCATCATGGTGGGGAGCACGGCGTAATGCAGGCAGAAGTGGTGCTGGCTACCTCTTGGCTCACAGGGAACAGGATGTCAACTGACACACTGGGTAGTAGCCTAAGCATAGGAAACCTCAAAGCCACCCCCACAATGACACACTTCCTCCAACAAAGCCGTACCCACTCCAAAAGCCTCACCTCCTAATAGTGCCACTCCCTGTGAGATTATGGAGGGCAATTACATTCAAACTACCACATGCTGTGATGAGACTCCATGACCAAAAGCAACTTGAGAGGAAAGTGTTTACTTGGCTTACACTTCTACATCATAATCAATCACTAAAGGAAGTTGGGGAAGGAATTCAAACAGGGTAGAAACTAGGAGGCTAGAGCTGATGCAGAGGACATGAAGGGGTGATGGTTACTGTCTTGCTGTTGTGGGATATTTGATCACACTGTGTGATGATGCAACTGTTTTGCCTCATCTGCCTAAGGTACCTTCTGCTTGACTTAATAAAGAGCTGAATGGACAATAGCTAGGCAGGAGAGGACAGGCAGGACTTCGGAGAGAGAGAGAACTCAGGGTAAGCATCTGAGAGGTGGGGATTTGCCAGCTACATGCAGAGGAAGTCAGAAGACATAAGGTACTGAAGAGAGGTAATGAGCCATGAAACAGAATGTAGTTTAAGAAAAACAGGTTAATTTAAATTTTAAGAGTGATTTGGAAACAAGCCTAAGCTAAGGCCAAGCTTTTATACTTAATAAGATGTCTCTGTGGTATTATTTGGTAGCTGGTAGTGCAAAGAAAGACCTATTACATTGCTCTTCATGGTGTGCTCAGCCTGCTATTTTATAGAAACCCAGGACCACCAGCTCAGATCTGGCCGCACCTACGATGGCCTGGGCCTTTCCACATCAGTCACTAATTAAGAAAATGCCCTACAGATAGATTTTAAGGTCAATTGATTGAAGCTCCCTTCTCTCTTGGTGACTCTAGCTTGTGTCAAAGTTGATATAAAACTAGCCAGAAAACTATTTATACTAACATTTTATGGAAAGGAACAATCTCTGCTAGCTACTTGTCTTAAATGTAACTCTTAGACTTTGCATATGTAATAACTGCCCAGTGAATTTTCCTAATGTGGATACTCTGAATCTCTTTGTGAGAAATTTCTGTTTTCTCAGTAGGTACTATGTGGGGCGTTTACCCAACCACCCCCACAGTTCCCCAGAGTTTTCTTGAGTGCGAGCAGCAGGAAATATTAGATAGAAGGATTTATTGCGGAGAATATCGCGGAGATAAACAGATAGAAAATAACGGATAGCCTCGAGAGGGCCTGGAACCTATTCCAACGGCCCCGACTGTCTCTGCCCCAGGGTTTTTATAGAGACGCCAAGGGGTGGAGCAAAAGACCTCCTCCCCCAGCACAGGCAAGTGCAGACCATCTCAGACACCTGCACTCAGGCCCGTGGTCTAATCATCCTCTATGAGGACCTGCTGGGTAAAGGCACGAGGAACCCGAGAACGGGCTCCCACAGGTCCCCCTTTCTTAATATATAAAAAAATAACTATTAATGGCTTACAGCAATCTCCATAGCTGTTACACCTCCCAGTATGGGAGTAGAGGATGATATAGATGGCATTTCTCTTTTGAATTAAGTCCAAGGTGACTACAGCAGTCTTAGCTGCCTCAAGCCCTTTCTAAGCCAAAAACTCTTAAGGCGACTACAAACTTAAAGAATCCCTTAGCTTCATCGTTACCATTAACAGGTTAACATAAACATTGCTATACATAGCCACAATTCTCTCAGTCTTACAACTCAAAGCAAACTCTTAACAGAACCATTTGAATTAGCATATATGGTGCTATATATAGTTAACAATTTTCTCCGTCTTACAACTTTAACTCAATCATTTGAATTTCCTTGTTAACAGAACATAGGAAAAACTTCGATGTATTCACATCAAACTTAAATATTTCCTTAACTCCACAAAACCAGGTGCATTAATATCAATAGGGTAAATATAATTTCTGCAAACATAATTCAACCTCATAACTCCTCCTTTTCTTTATAATTTTTTAAACAAAATCTAAAACCTAGTTAGAAGAACCCAAACTCATACAATTCCTACAAACCCATATTGAAAAGCAATCTTCTCAATCTAACCATTAACACTTTGAAAACTTAGCAAAACATCCAAAAGCAGTTTCTTAATAAAACTCTTTACACTTTAAAAGTAATCTCTTAATATACCCCATTTGCATTTCTTACTAACAAAAACATGACATTAATCCACTCAAACAATTTTTGAAATTAGACTAAGGAATATTAACTCTCCCCCTTTTCTTTATAATTTAAGCAAAATCTCAAGCCTAGTTAGAAAACCCAAACTTCTGTTTAAACAGTTCCGTTTGTAACACAAACCAGTTCCATAAGTAATTCCATTTTTACACAAACAGTTCCACAAAACAATTGCATTTTTAACACAGAATACATGAATCACCAATTAATAAAGCATACATGCATACACAAAACTGCATCTTGATTCTAGGTAGAAATAAATTTCCTCATTTAAACAGTTCTACCTTTAACCCAATTCCAGCAAACAGCTCTAGGTCATCACTACGAATAAACTCAAAATTGTCCCATTGCAATGAAATCTCCACCGTTCACTTCATCTCTTAAGTCCCAAAATTCACATGATAAATTCTGGTACAAGCCTTCCAAATATGAAGACATCCATAACCAAAATCTTTGTAGTTTTATCTTATTTTAAGTTCAAAAAGTTCAAACAAGAAATAAATTCTGGTATCAGGCTTTCACACTTCAAAATATGAAGAGACGTTCTTCAACCAAAACTTTTTGCAGTTAACAATCCTTGTTCAAACAAGTGTCTCCGAACTTATTCTCAAGCCAGAGACCTCTCTAGGTACAGTAGTATTCTAAACCGCACCGCCTTTGATGTTAGCCCAGGTTCCTCTGTGTTGCGAAGATCCTCCACGGATCTCGGCTGCGGATGGCCTGCGCTGGCTCTCGCGTCCGCCATTCCCAGCTTCCCAGCGGCTTCTGGAGCTTTCGAAAACCACTCAGACTGCCTGTTTTGCAGTCTGCTAGGACACTAAGTTCTGTATCTCAGGTTCTTTCAGCATATACATTAATAGACTCACACTTAACATTTACACTTTTTCACAAACTCACATATAACCTTTTGCCTTGCAAAGCATTTAGACTCACATATGTTGAACATTTACACGTTTTTACAAACTCATATAACATTAACATCTACTTATTTAAACTCCTTAAGGAAACTATAGAACTACTTTAGCAAATATATTTCTTATTACTTATGTACTTATTTAAACTTATATTTACAACCAGCATCCTCACCCATTACAACCTTATTACTACATGTCCTAAGACTACATTAGATACTTCCTGCAAGCCCATATTCTTAAAGGAACTCTGTAGATCTATCCTACAAACCTATATAGGGCTACCACTAGCATATATATAATTTAGCAAACATCTGAAGATTTCTTTAACACAGATCTAACAAGACAGAATTTTTACAAACTCACATATCTTATTTTCATCTTTTTCTACCCCCTACTCCTAACTATTATCACTATCTCTATTAGATTTTCTTAACTAGACAGAAAGTACGTACATCATTTCTAAATTTTAGATTTTATAGTCAGCTTTGTTATAAAGCACTGGGATTTAGTGAGTGTTGTTATAGAATTGTGATAGTTGTTGCTAGGGGACTGCAACCCTCCCAGGAAGACGCCACACTCCAAAGTTGCCAGTTCTCTCAGCCGTTCCGGACCGGCAGAGATGCACTGTCAGCAGCAGACGGTGTTTAACTAGAGGCTGTCCCTTCACCCAAATTCATAATAGTTCCCCTAAGTGCTTCAATTCAGACAAATGTTTCTATTACAGCAGTACTCTTGGTTTGTTCTACCGAAAAACTTCCCTTCACGCTGACGGTGAAATTACCGTATTTAGCTGCTGTAAGCTCTTTGCCAAATATCGCACAGTTATTAGGTGATATAAAGTATTTTTCCAAAGGAGCTAGTAAAGCCAAAAGTGGCACAGCTCCGAACTCTATTTCCTCACTGTTTGCATTAACCAGTGACAAAACCTCAGAAACACTAATTGAGCCACTTTCATTCTGGTTCCATTGTAGGATCATTGGAGCTGACCTTTCTTAGTTCCAAGCTCCTTACGAAATGCTCCGGTAATCACCGAGCTTCATTCTCCTCTTGTGAAAAAACACAAACATGTCCTCGACCCCATATTAACACAGGATCGGGACCCTTCCACAATCCCGAGCAGGGATCTTTCCATTTCGCATTACCCTCAGCTAAAGGACCAGGAAGATTGGAGTGAACTCTAATATGGCCCACAAAGCATGGCAGCTTTCTTTTGTAGATAGCATAAGTTTCCTTCATATCTAAGACAACGTTCAGTGTATAAACTGCTCTCTCTTGCTTTAAGGATTTTAAAGTGGCTTGTTTGATCTTATAGGTAGCTTTCTGTCATCCAACTACCGTTAAAACTTTGCACAGCTATTAGGGTAAATAAGGCATTTTACCAATGGAGCCCCAAACAGTGAAGCACCTAGTTCCGTATCCTTTCAATTTTTCATTGGAACTGACACTTAAACTCTTAGATGATTTTCCTCCTTATTCTTTTAAAAGCTGTATTTTAAGTTTACCATGAACGTATTTTCGAGCTGACAAACGTGTTTCAGGGCAATGTCGCCATCTTTAGCGGAAAAACTACCTTTCCCAGAATGCATTTCCCTTATATCAGTCTATAATAATATCAGTTCCTTATATCAGTCCTTTATATCATTTCCCTTATATCAGTCATTTCCCATAGTTCTTTTTGGGTCTGAGAGTCAACTTTTAAGTTCTTTTTTACCAGACTTGCTTACAAATTCTTGCCCGGGAGGTTTGAACAAAGTTTTTTGCTTTTGCAACGGGAGATTTGAACAGGCATTTTACATGTTTAATTATGGGACTCTCCTCAGCTGGCTTTAACAGGTGTCTCTCCTTTAATTGACACTGGCCCCCAAATCAGAACTGTACCTGCCTCGTTAGTGCGCATTGAGGTGGGCAATTTCTGATAGCAACTTTCCTCGGGGCTTGTGTTTGTCTTAGCTAGTCAGTGAAAAACATTCACAACAGTTTTTTCATAGCTCTTTCAGAGAGATTTTCTCCCACTGATCTATCTCATTTTGCTTGTTCCTTCCTTCCCCAGATGCAGAGCTTCAAGTATCTGCGGCTCTGTACCTCTGCTAGCTGCCCTTGGAAGTAGGGGCTTTTTTTTCTTCCCCCCGAATCTGCCTCAAATTCTAGCAGCTTTTTCAGGTCATATTTTTCTGGGGAGGAATCGGTCCCTTCTGTTTCTTTAGAGTCTTTCTCCCAGACAGTTCCCAGTTTGGTCTCAGTTTATTCCCTCTACCCCAGAAACAGTTTCCGACACTACAGTGGTGGCTTTCCCTGCTACTGAAGGTAGGGCTTTTTGTCCGTTTGTTTTCTGGGTCTGTGTGGTTTGTGTACAGACTGAAAATCTAACAAGGGAGGTTTTTGCCATTTCTAAACTCCCATTAGGACAGGTGTTTTGCCTTATCAGACCTTCACCTGGCCCAGTCCCCCAGTGGGTTGCATTTGCTTGTCTGGGTGCTCAAGGACAGAGCTTATGCCAGAGGCAATCACCCCTCAGGGCTACACTCCCTCATCTCAGGGAGTCAGTTGAAACAAAGCTTTTCTCAAAGAGGTGCTTTCTGACAGAAAAGAAAGCTTTACTCCTGGATAGTTCTGTTCTGCCCTGGCTGGGCTCTTTCCCCAGACAGCGTTCTGACTCAGCAGCACAACTGCTTCAGACACAGTTCAGCTTTACTGTTTTCCCAGAAAGGTCCTTACTGATAGGAAAGCTTTTTTCAGATGTCTTTTTGCAGCAGTGGACCTACCAACCCGGGACTTGTAGGAAAGCAGACAACTGTGCCGTTCCCACTGGCTTTAGCTTTGGTTGTTCATTAGCAACCTTCCCCTGGGTCCTGCACCTTCCTGCCTCAGCTCTGTGCTCCAGGAAGTTTGCAACTGCAGGAACCCTAGTATCCCTGAAATGCACTCCAACTCAGAGACGCTGGCCAGTCGCCTCTGGGTTTTTGGTCAGAATCAAGGATACAATGCTTCAGGGGAATCTTTGTGTTAGGAAGATTAGGAGCATCTTTTCGTTCTGAAACGCTCACTCAGAAACAAAACCCTTGATGCCTCAGCTCGGCTGTAACTGAAAAGCTTGGCTTTTTTGCTTTTCTCAGGTAAAGTTTCTGGCCCTTTTGGGCTCTCTGTAGCTCTTTACCCACACTCTCCCAAGCGTTTCCCTCAGGGTACTCTGACCCACTGTCTTTTACTAGCTTGAAGAGACAGAGCTTAGAAGAGGTTTTTAGGAACTTGTCCCTGCCTCCTGCATTGCAGGGAGGATTTTTAAAGCTTGAAAGAACTTAGAGAGGTTTTGCTATCTTAACAGGTTTGTTGTTTTCCCTTTGAGCTAATCACAGGTGGTCCCCATACTAAAATCTTCAGGTGATTCTAATTTTTGCCCTTTTGAGAAAGTTAAAGGCTTTAGTATTTAAGTTTAAGAGCTTTTGAGAAAGATTAAGGCTTTTTAGAGATTTTTTTCCCCAAAATTTTCCAAGAAAAGCTTTTAGTTTAAGAGAAAGTTTTTCCCCCCCACCAAGAGAGAGACCAACTTTTCCCAAAACTTCCCAACTTTAAACTGACTTCTTACACCCCCATTTTTGCCTCAGGGAGAAATCACTTTCTCCCGCAGCTTGGACTTAGCATTACAGTTGTCCCCAGGACAAAAGCTTCCATAGGAAACTTTTTCTTCCCCATAAGCTCAAAGAAGAGTTTTTTTTTTTACTACTCGTAAAGCCCAAAGAGATTTTCCCCCCAGTTTGCATTCATAGCCCCCAAAGTTAGAAAATTGATGAGTTTTTCTGTCTAGTTGCCTTACTTATTTTTTCCTACACAATCTTACACTTCTAAGTTTTTCCTACACTATTTTACTACCCTATGCCTTATACTTATTTTTCACAGATAGAAATTGAGAAAGGGATAGAAGATAGGAAATTTTGACAGAAGAGAATTTCACTGCAGCATCGGACATCCTTCCAGTCCGCTTTCCTTTTCTCTCGAGGATAAAACCCCTGCCTCTCAAAAATATATATATAAAAAATATATATTTTCCATAACACCGGCATGCCTCATCCACTGGCAGGGCTGAACTCAGCACTTTTGCCAAAAACTCTGTAATAAAACTATTATTTTCCTTTATCTTTAGTCCCTGTTTATTTGTCTTTAGTCCCCCCTTCTTTTTTAGTCCCCCCTTTTTTTCTTTAGTCCCTTTTTTCTTTTTTCTTTAGTCCCTGTTCATGGCGCCATTCTGTGGGGCGTTTACCCAACCACCCCCACAGTTCCCCAGAGTTTTCTTGAGTGCGAGCAGCAGGAAATATTAGATAGAAGGATTTATTGCGGAGAATATCTCGGAGATAAACAGATAGAAAATAACGGATAGCCTCGAGAGGGCCTGGAACCTATTCCAACGGGCCCCGACTGTCTCTGCCCCAGGGTTTTTATAGAGACGCCAAGGGGTGGAGCAAAAGACCTCCTCCCCCAGCACAGCCAAGTGCAGACCATCCCAGACACCTGCACTCAGGCCCGTGGTCTAATCATCCTCTATGAGGACCTGCTGGGTAAAGGCACGAGGAACCCGAGAACGGGCTCCCACAGTACTACATATATTATTTTTTAAAACTCAAACCTAGATGGAAATTACATGTCCACAGTCTGTGTTATCTTTTAGGAACACCATTATATCTTAAATAAAGATACAGTTTTGTGATTATTGAAATATATGCATTGTGGAGGTGGAGATTTAACTCAATAGATAGCAACCCTCATTTTATATACTTACTTCCCATCAAGAAACTATGCTAGCTTCTGTAAGAACAAAAATGTGGGTGAGCTGACTGAACTCTTGAATTTGAATAATTTAGAAAAACTGGAATCCTTGGGTAAATTTTACAAGAAAACGTAAGTCTACAAAAAAGGCACAAAACCAACAGCAAACTTTGCCAAAAAACAGGCAATTTGTTATAGTATACAGCATCAAAACAGAAAAAGTTTGCTTTTCTCTTTCACTACACTTTTTCTGGGTGAAATAATCTTAGTGTATTCAATACCAGAAAAATAGAAATTAAGGACTATAATCTTTGTCCTAGGCTTCTCTTCTCCTGTGGTTTTCCTGTAGATCCCTTCTGGACAGCTATGATGACATTCTTTGTGAAAATACTTGAAAAGGGAACTTTTCTGTCTTAATGAGTACACGATACTTGTATACAGATGTAATATTTATTAACTTAGTGTGCAAGGATATTCACTCCTAAAACGCCTTGATTTTCTTCTGAAACTAAACAGTCCTGGCCTTCTTGCAAAAAGGTATTCTTGGTTTCACACTGCTTTCTAACAATATGATGTGAAACCAGGGTCGGGGCACTGGGTGAGGCTATGTGGGACCCTCTTTGCTATTCTTATGAAAAGTAAAATTGAGCTGGAGTTCATTGTGGTAAGTGAAATAAAGCATGATTTCACTCACACTGAGTCTGAAAAGGCCAAGCTTGTGGAAGCGAGAGTAGGAGGTTATTACCAGAGGTGGGCAGTAGGACTGGTTCATGAAGACCGAGTTCCAAGTAGACAGTGAGAAGCAAGCAACTCCAGTGTACAGAAGGGAGACTATCCATAACAGTGAATTATGCATTTCAAGAAAACTAGATGACAAGACTTTGATAGCTTTTGTCATAAAGAAGTATTAAATGTTTGAGTAAATATAGATGTTTAACATAAATTTGACAATATACAGTATGTCAGAAATATGGTACTACATTAATGTGCATGGTTTTTGTTTGTTTGTATCAGTTAAAATAAACTCAGTTTACATTAAAAAGCCACTGAAAATAGAAAAATGAAACATTAGTGGGGCAGCAAGACAGCTCAGCAGATAAAAACACTGGCTATGGACAGCTGAGAACCTGAGCACAATCTTGGAATACAGAAGAAGACAGAAATGACTCCAGAAAGTTGTCCTCTGACAGGCGAGACACTTGTGTGCTTATGCTATCACAGGCACACACAATAATAATTAGTAAAAACTTTAGAGTTTTAAAAGATGCTTATTAGCATTTTGCTGTAATTACGAGTTTCATCTGGATGTCTCATCCACAGGAGAACTAGCTTTTCTCTAGATATTTGGCTGACTTGTCATTTTAGAGCACTCAGTAAGACATTGTGAATGGACATGGAACTGAGACAGGAATATCCACCAGAATTTGGTGTAGTTTTCTTTCCTGGACCCACAATTCAGTGTTTTTTTTCTTCCTTCCCACACAAAAACCAGAACATTTTGGTACTTATGAACAGATACTTAAAGTGAGAATCAAAATACTGATATATTCAAGATATTCACAAAATGTGAAGTTTGAATTTTAATACCCTTGTATGTATAGAGAATTTGAACAATTTTTGATAAAGAGAAGATATCTAATGTGATCATTACTTAAAATTGTTAAGGATTCATCTTTTTTAAAATTTCTTATATGACCAGTTATTAAATACTATACTATGCTTAATGGCTTTGGTATCATTATCCAAAGTAATGATGGATCACCTAGAGTAAGATTTCTTTGATAACTCATGCTGCTCTTTGGGTAAATTTCCTCAGTGACATTTTGCAGATTGTTTACATCTTTTATGGAAGTGAATTTTATTAAAATTTCAAATGGCACAGGGCTTTACAGAAATCCTGTTTATTAACTCTCTTTTATTTATTAAAATCAATAAATAATTAAACATACACCATTGTATAAGTTCTTTGTTATACCTATATTTTATACATTTTATATTCACTTTCCTTTTTTGAATATTATTACTAATTCATGGCCTTTCACATTCTCCACTTTTAATTTAACAACTGTGGTTATGATCATCATTAAAATGATGGTACTTGCTACATACCAATGGAAGCCCCTTTACATTTGTATTTCTGTCCTAGAACAGTGCCCTTCACTGTTATCTTAGTTTCATTCTCTGTTGCTGTCATAAAACATCCTGACAACTTCAGGGAGAAAGTTATTTGAGCTCATAATTCCAGGTTACAGTCTGTCATAGCATGGAAGTGAAGGTGGCCCTAGCTTGAGAAAACTAGTTACTTTATGTCCACAGTCAGAGCAGAGCAATAAATCAACTCATTCCCATTTCCATTGCTCAGCTCACTTTCTCCACTCATGCAATTCAGGCTTAGGGAATGGTGCTACCCTGGAAAGGGTTGAGGGGACTGACTTCCCTCCTCAATCAAGAGAATCTCCCACAGACATGCCCATTGGCTGAAATGATCCAGACAATCTTTCCTTAAGTCCTCTTCTTAGATGATACTAGATTGTGTCAAGTTGACAATTAAAACCAATCACCACAAATAATTTTGTTTTCTATTGTGTTTGTTGTACTAGAAATTGAACTTAGGTCCCTACATATACTAGGCAAGCCAGTTGACACTGAGCTATGTTCTCAGCTGTGCCCTTGATGTGTTT
The DNA here is from genome assembly GCF_949786415.1 of Peromyscus eremicus. NCBI lineage: Eukaryota > Metazoa > Chordata > Mammalia > Rodentia > Cricetidae > Peromyscus > Peromyscus eremicus. The sequence goes on along the minus strand of NC_081417.1, from coordinate 6,098,211 downwards.
TAAGTTATGCTTGGCTCCAGGCAATAAGAAGTCTCAGGCCAATTCTGTTGTTTGTTCCTCTTCTTTCTTGAAGGTATGAAATCAGCTATCCTTCCAGATCCCTGGTTTTTTGAAAGAAGTCCAGTTTTAGAGATACAATACAGGTACTTCAGGACCCATGAGAGTCAGTGTAGAGGAGGAGAAGCCATCACTGAGACAAAGTTCACATATTAGAAATGTGCATCTTGACTTCTCCAAAATGCAAGCAGACACCATAGGCCCAGGTACAGTTCATACCAGTAAGAAGAATGGGTGAATGACCTGGCTCCCAGCTGAGCTGCCCCACTCCATAGACCCTGAACCTCATGGTCCCCTACCTCCCATCTCAGCACCAGAACCACTGCTGGACCCTGCAACTCTGGTAGAATTCTATGCTCTGGTGGAGTCCTCACCAGCTGACAAGAGGGTGAGTGACCCACCTGCCAGCTGGACTGCCCCCATCCCCTAGATTCTGTTCAACCAAGACCCACTCCTTCATCAACTCCTCCCACCTTATCATCCTTCCCACAGTCACACTTCCCCACAGCTCTGGAAGATACCATGGGCCCAGGTACCGTCCACACTAGTCAGAAGAACAGGTGAATGTTCTGCTTTCCAGCTGAGCTCCCCCACTTCCCAGTATCTTATCCCCAGGGTACATCCTGTAGCCCTCCCCTTCACCCACAGAAGCTTTTCCAGAGAACAAGCTGGTCCCAGGGACCTCAGGTGAGTCCCTGCCTAATGCCTGCTAACACTCTACAAAGCTCCCCAATAATCCCAGACTATACCCCCTCTACTGGTCTCCATATTCCTGCCTACAACTTCAGAAGAAGACTTAGGCTTTAGTGGGGGCCAGGCCAGATCTAGGGACCCAAAGTCCCAAAAAACCCCAGAAAAGACATCCTACTGGACTTGAAGATTCACCAGTCAACATAACCCTTGACCACTTACACTAGAAAACTAGAGAGGAAATAGAAATCAAAGGAATAAAACACTCATCCAACAAAGAAAAACACAGGGATCAACATCTAGACCTATAATCATCCCATTTGTCAAGATGCCTAAATGCCAGTGTAAGAACACAATCAATAACAAAAAGGGCAATATGGCACCACCAGAAACCAGCTATCCTGCAACAGCAAGACTTCAACATTCATATGCATCTGAAGCACAAGAAAGCAACCTTAAAAATAACTGTATGGATATAATAGAGGTCCTTAAAGAGGAAATTGTAGATGTAACCGACCATCTTATTAAATAAGAAACACAGTACCAATGCAAAGAAGAAAGCCAAGAGATCAGAGCTAACAGCCTTATCCACCTGCTGCAGCTATCCTCTTCAGCCAAGAGACCTCTCCGAAAGAGACCTTCTTTGTGTCTGTTTGTCTTTATATAGACTTTCTGCCTTCTCATTGGTTGTAAACCCAACCACATGACTACCTCATCACTGCCTGTCTGTACAGACCTCCAGACACACATTGGAGCATGTGTCTCCAATGCTGGCTGTATCCTCGAACACACAGAGATCTACCTAGCTCTGCCTACCAAGTTCTGGGATTAAAGGCGTATGTCACGAACGCCCAGCTCTGCTATGGCTTGCTATTAGCTCTGACCCCCGGGCAACTTTATTTATTAACATACAATTAAAATCACATTTCAGTATGAATAAAATACCACTACAGGAAATGAAAAAGTTCCTTAAAGAAATTGAGGAAAAGACAAAAAATGAGAGGAAATCAATAAGTCCCTTAAAGAAAGCCAAGGGGAAAAAAAGTAGGTAAAAGAAACTGTTCGAGACCTAAAAATGGAAATAGAAGCAACAAAGAAAACTCAAACAAGGGAATTCTGGAAATATAAAATCTGGGTAAGGGAACAGAAACTACAGATTCAAGAATCACCAACAAAATACAAGGAATGAAAGAGAGGACCTCAGGTATAGAAGATACAATAAAAGAAATTGATGCATAGATCAAAGAAAACATTAAATCTAAAAAATTCCTAACACAAAACATCCAAGAAATCTGGGACATCATGAAAAGACCAAATCTAAGAATAGTAGGAATAGAAGAAGGAGAAGAATCTCAATTCAAAGGCCCAAAAATATATTAACAAAATCATAGGAGAAAACTTTCCCAGTCTAAAGAAGGACATGCCTATGAAGGTACAAGAAGCTTACAGAACACCAAATAGACTGGACCAGAAAAAAAAGTCTGCTTGCCACATAATAATCAAAACACTAAATATGCAGAATAAAGAAAGAATATTAAAAGTTTCAAAGGAAAAATGCCAAGTAACATATAAAGGTAGACCTAGCAGAATTACATCCAATTTCTCAATGGAGACTCTAAAAGCCAGAAGGTCCTGGAAAGACATCTTGCAGGTTCTAAGAGGCCACAGATGTCAGCCAAGATTGTTATACCCAGCAAAACTTTCAATCACCATAGATAAAAAAAAAAAAACGAGATATTTCATGACAAAGTCAAGTTTAAATAATACTGATAGCCGGGCGGTGGTGGCGCACGCCTTTAATCCCAGCACTCGGGAGGCAGAGCCAGGCGGATCTCTGTGAGTTCGAGGCCAGCCTGGGCTACCGAGTGAGTTCCAGGAAAGGCGCAAAGCTACACAGAGAAACCCTGTCTCGAAAAACCAAAAAAATAAAAAATAAAAAAATAAAAAATAAATAAATAATACTGTCCACAAATTCAGACCTACAGAAGGTACTAGAAGGAAAACTCCAACCCAAGTAAGTAAGCTACAGCCATGAGAATATAGGCAATAGATAATCTCACACTAGCAAAGCCCAAAGAAGGGAAACACACACACACACACACACACACACACACACACACACAGAGAGAGAGAGAGAGAGAGAGAGAGAGAGAGAGAGAGAGAGAGAGAGAGATTCAGAGATTAAAGCTGGAGTTCAACAATGGTACAAACTACTGAAAGCCTACAAACTCATGAAAACTGAACATTTATCAACTGAATTACCACTGGGTCAAGGAACAAATAAGTAAAGAATCAAAGACTTTCTAGAATTGAATGAAAATGAATGCAAAGCATACCCAAACTTATGGGACACAATGAAAGCAGTGCTAGAGGGAAACACAGCACTAAATGTCTGCATACATAATTTGGAGAAATCTCATATTAGTAACTTAACAGCATACCTGAAAGCTCTACACCCGAAGAAGAGTAGATGGCAGGAAATAATCAAACTAGGGGCTGAAATTAATAAAATGGAAACAAAGAAAACAACACAAAGAATCAATGACAAAAAGAATTAGGTCTTAGAAAAAAATCAAGATAGACAAATCCCCACCCAAACTGACAGAGAGAATATCCAAATTAACAAAACCAGAAACAAAAAGGGTGACATTAACAACAGACATCAAGGAAATCGAGAGAATCTTAGGTCATACTTCAAAAGCCTGTACTCCACACAATTGGAAAATCTAAGAGAAATGGACAAATTTCTTGATAGATACTACATCCCAAAATTAAATCAAGATCAGATAAACAATTTAAACAGATCTATAACCCCTAAGGAAATATAAGCAAATCTCCCAATCAAAAAAAGTCCAGGGCCAGATGGTTTCAATGCAGAATTCTACCAGACTTTCAGAGAAGAGCTAATACCAATACTCCTCAAATTATTCCACAAAGTAGAAACCACCCCCACATCCAACAGAGGGTTGATCTCCAAAATATATGAAGAATTCATGAAACTAGACGTCAACAAATCAAATAATCCAATTTAAAAACAGGGTATAGATCTAAACAGAGAATTTTCACTAGAGGGATCTCAAAAGGCTGAGCAACACTTAAAGAGCTGTTCAACATGCATAGCCATTAAGGAAATGCAAATCAAAATGACTCAGAGATTCCGTCTTCCACCTGTCAGAATGGCTAAGATCAAAACCACAAATGACAGCTTATGCTGGAGAGGATGTGGGATAAGGGGAACACTCCTCCATTGCTGGTGGGAGTACAAACTTGTATAGTCACTATGGAATCAATATGGAGGTTTGTCAGAAAATTGGAAATCGACTTACCTCAAGACCCAGCTATGCCACTTTTGGACATATATCCAAAGGATGCTCAGTCATACCACAAGGACACTTGGTCAACTGTGTTCATAGCATCTTTATTCATAATAGCCAGAACGTGGAAACAACCTAGGATGTCCCTCAAGCAAAGAATGGATAAAGAAAATGTGGTTCATTTATACAATGGAGTATTACTCAGCTGTTAAAAACAATGACATCATGAAATTTGAAAACAAATGGCTGAAACTAAAAAAAAAAATCATCCTAAGGGAGATAACTCAGACACAGAAATACAAACATGGAATGTACTCACTTATAAGTGGATGTTAACTGTAAAGTGAAGGATAACCATGCTACAATCTACAGTCCCAAAGAGGCTAGGTAACAAGAAGGCCTCAAGGGTGGACACATGGATCTCCCTGGGAATGGAAATAGAAGAGATCTTGTGGGTATAGTAGGGACAGGTAGGGATGGGAACATGAGGGATTGGATTGTGGGTGGATGGAGGGGGAGAGCACTGAAAGAGATGACTGGAAAATGGGGAAAGGGGAGCATTTCTGGGTCAGGTAGAAACCTGGTGCAACAGAAATTCACAGGAATCTACAAGGATGACTCTAACTAAGAGTCCCAGCAATAGTGGATATGTAGCCTGAACTGACCATCTTCTACAACCAGGCAAGACTTCCAGTGGAGCAACTAGGACACCAAACTAGCCACACAATCTTTGACCTGCAGTCTGTTCTACCTATGGGATGTGCTGAGGTAAGGGTGGTGCAGATATTGTGGGAGTGGCCAACCAATGACTGCCATGAGCCTGAGACCCATGCCATGAGAGTGAGCCTGTTCCTGACACTGCCTGGAGTACCAGAACCCAGAGGCTGAATGTTCCAGAGACCTAGGATAGAACCAAATATGACTGGAGAGAAAAAAGTCATTGTAACAATGCTTAACAATATTCTGCTATATTCATAAATTGATGACTATCCCAATTGTCATAGAGACCCTTCATCCAGTAATTGATGGAACTAGATGCTGAGATCCACAGCCAGAGTATTCAAGTACATCACAAGAAAACACACAGAAACAACTAACCTGGGTTCATAGGCGCTCACAGAGTCTGAACCAACAACCAGGAAGCCTGCATGAGCCCAACCTTGGCCATCTACACATGTGTGACAGTTGTGTAGCTTTGTCTACTTGTAGGACTCCTAACAGTGGGACAGAGGCTCTGCTGGCTTTGGGGAACCTATTCTTCATACTGGGTTGCCTTGTACAGCCTTAATACAAGGGAAGGTGCTTAGTCCTACCACAACTTGATATGCCAGGCTTTGTTGATTCCCATGGGAGGCCTGCCCCTTTCTGAACAGAAACAGAGGAGGAGTGAATTGAGGAGAGAGGGAAACAGAGAGGAGGTAAGAGGAGGGGATGGAAGGAGAGGAGGGAGAGGATACTGCAGTTGGGATGTAAAATAAATGAAAAACCTAATTAAATAAATAAAAGAATACATTTCAGGTAAATCTTACCTTCCTTGAGATTTCCCTTAATAAAAGTTGAAATGTGCAAAATCAAAAGTTAAAAAAAGAAAGAAGAAAATGTGGATCTTTTTACACCATGAATCTGAGTGAGTTTACCAATAAAACACATTGCTCTCTCATTTTTCCCCAGAGTGTGTGATTTATTGAACTCTGGAACCGGCCTACAATGATAGCTTCACTCTCCTGACCAGCACATGAGGTAAATGTCTGTGGCCCTCTTGCATAGGTCAGAATGCCCCCAAGGTCGAAAGAGTACTCAGCAGGCCTCCATTACTTAACACAGCAACACATGGAGCTAAGTCCACAATTCCCAGACATGGTTTACACAACAAAAGCTTACTGAAACTGAGACAGATGTGTGCATGGAAATTATTTGTATGGTTTGGCAGATATGCTTTTCAGGAGGAAAACCACTGGGTTGTCTTAAAGTCTGCTCAGATGTCTTTGAATGTATGGGTCTGTAGCTCCTGGTGTGTTTGAATGTGTGGGTCTGTAATCCCTGGTGTCTTTGAGTGTGTGCATCTGTGACCTCTGGTGTGTTTGAGTGCACAGGCCTGCAGCCCCTGGCTTGTGTAGGACTAAGTGTTTCTTTGTACATGTGGCACTGTCTGTACCTACACAAAGTGAGTCTCGTTTTATTTTGATAGCTGTTACTAGGCACCGCCTTCGCTCTTCCAAAACACTTTGGTTTACTCTTTGTTCTTAAGCCTGTAACCAAAATGTCTTTCCTTTTTCATTTTGGGAGACCATTACTGAATATGTCCTCAGCAGTGGTCCCCAACCCCCTTCCTCCTAGTGCAGCTTTATAATTCAAGATGCTTCTTAATCACAACATACCACCCTGAGGATTCCTGGAAGCCAGCACTTCCTTATGCTTCTGAGGACTCCGGTGACCTTAGTCCAAGCCCAGCTTGAGTACTTCACCCTGAAACATCCTACCTCATAGAATGCACCCCACCACTGCCAATTTCCTCTTATTTATTGCTCTGTGGTTCCTGTTCTGAGATTCTGTCTTGAAAAAGACAAAACAAATAGTAAATTGCATCACAAAGAAGTTTCATATAGGCGGGGTTGCGGGGGGAACCTTTCCCTCTTCCTGTGGACACAGATCTTGACACACACTCAGGAAACCAGCACAAGGGTTCTCCATCAACCCTTCTCCCTGCATTTTCTTCTGCAGCCCACCCACAATGTGTGAAGCTGAGTCAGAACCCTCACCAGCACCTTAGAAATCTCTCATCAAGGAATCTGCTACAGGCTTTCTATGATGGTAGTTTTGCATTCTTTCTGAATTTTCACGTTTCAAATGAGATTGAGGCTATTATGGACAAAAAGTTTCAACTTAATCAAATTTGAAAGGTTTTTTTTTTTTTTTGGTTTTTTGAGACAGGGTTTCTCTGTGTAACAGCTCTGGCTGTCCTGTAACTCACTCTGTAGTCAGCTGACTTCAAACTCACAGAGATCCTCCTTCCTCTGCCGATGGATTTTTGTAAAAATGGCATCTCTTAGGGTTGATAGAAGTGAAGAGGTAGGAAATCTCTTGTCAGAGAAGGTCATTAGCATAAGGCTTATTTCAGATATCATTTGCATTTTTGCAAGGATGCTGTGTATTGAATTCACTTCACAGTAGAAGAAATTGAGCTAAAGGAGACAGTTTCAGGTTTCACAGGAAGCATGCACAGTGGAGAATACCACCCTCCAGTGAACATCAAAACTCTCAGTCAGATTCACTCCTGATTAAACTAAGGTAAGATGACTTTGACATAAAAAAATACCCTAAGCAGTTGATCTGCAATATGAAAACTAGTGGAAGGTTTTATACATTTCTGTGGTTTCCTGGCTTTTTTTTCTTGTTATTTTATCTTGTTATATCTTGTTATCTCTGTGGATAATATTTTGGGTCAAGCTTCATGGGAAAACTACTATTTCTGCAAGGGACTATCACATTTTCCAAATGTTAAAGGTCTTTGTGAAAAATAATATCAAACAGACTGACCACTAATTATGATTTTCTTTAGTAATAGAAGTTTGTAATACTGCCGCCTGAATATGATCAACTGAGACAAACAATGTGTTACTTTCAGAGGAAAATTATCTTATATACATCATACATATATGAGTACCAGGAGATTTAATCAATGAAATAAAGATTTATTGTAGCATAATTTACTAAGAAAAACATTTCTACACTAGTGAGAAGATCCTTCAGAATATAGCTATGATGTAATTATAACAACATAATTCCTTTGATGTTAAGCATAATTTTATTTTGCACATAAATACATAGAAATGTATGCTAAATTTTGTATGGAAACATTCAACAGTTCTGATTAGTTTTCAAACACTCTTCATCATTTATCTGTTCCTACAGTTTGTCTCAATCTTCACTAATCTCAGTTTCGGTGAGCTCATCTAACTATAGCTCTGGCCCACTTTCCAAAGTGTGAACTTTCCCAGTCATCTTTCCTACCCCCATACCACTGGCCCACATCTCTCTTCCAACTTCTCAAGCCACCAGCAGGCCCCACACAAAGTTTTAGCTCAAATACACCATTTCCTAATCCCCAAGACACCATCTCTAACCCACATGGATTTCTTGTGTCTTAGAATTTCCAAGTTATTTAGTTGTTTCTGTCACTCAGTTTGAAGTTAGGAATTACATGCTGGAAGTCAATCCCAGGGCCTCATGCACACCAAGCATGTGGTATGCTATTGGCTGTATATGCTGCCCAGATATGCCTAGTTACCAATTACTAAGTCAGTCGGTCATCCAAAATTTGAGTCTGTTATATGCCAGATATTGTTCTAGGGAAGATCACATAAGATGGGAATCACATCTAGGCGTGAGGAAGAAAGAACAAGAAATAAAGCAGTCAGATTACCTGCCCTTGTGGTACATAGCTCCTAACAGGGTATGAGAGGTAAGAAACACAAATAATTTAAAAAGCAATGATGTGCTCATTCCTAGGCAGAAATGAATGGATAGGCATTCTAGATCAGCAGTTCTCAACCTGTGGATTGTGACCCCTTCGGGTCAAAAAAAACCTTTCACAGGGGCCGTATATCAGATATCTTGCAAATCAGATATTTACATCATGATTCATAACAGTAGCAAAATTACAGTTATGAAATAGAAACTAAAATAATCTTATAGTTGGGGGTCACCACAACATGAGGAAGTATAACTGAGGGTCATAGCATTAGGAAGGTTGAGAGCCACTGTTCTAGATAGACGTCCTGGAATGTTTCTCTGAGAAGATGATGTTCAGGCTGCAGACTTAACAACAAGAAGACTTGCTGCTAGTGAGTACTACAGGAGAAAAACTGCAAACAGAGACAAGTACCATCATCTTTTAAGAGCTCAAGTCAGGGAGAGTTGGGAGTGTTCATGTTTATAGAAGACTGAAATTGTCTGGGCTCTCCAGATCCCAGAGAAGCACAGATTGTGTGAAGGACAATGTAGAAAGATCACATCAGATGGAAATAGGCCAGTCAGGGCTTTAAACAGGAGAGAACATGACCTGATTTGCATTTGTTTGCTTTAAAAACTTCCCTAGTGTCTGCAAGGAAAGCAGAGTGAGCATAGCTACAACTGAGAGACTGTAGTGTCAGTCTGAGTGAGAGCATGGGACCCATGTGGTACATAGCTTCTAACAGGGTATGGGAGAGAAGAAACACAAATAATTTAAAAAGCAATGATGTGCTCATTCCTAGGCAGAAAGAATGGATAGGCAGGATTAAAAAGACTACTGAAGGGAAGGGGGACAGGTTCCATGTCACATATATTTTTAATTGCTTTATTTTATGTGTATGTCTTTCCTGCATTTCTGTCTGTATTCCACATTTGCATAATGACTGCAGAGGCTAAAAGATAGTGTTGAGTCCCCTAAAACTGGAGTTAAAGATGGCTATGACCCAATGTGGGTTCTTGGAACTATACTGCACGAGCAGCCATCCCTCTTGACTGCTGAGCAGCTCTCCACCCCCTCACACCACATATGTATCTAGTCACCTTACGCTTAAGTACTCAACAAAATACTTGAAAACAGAATCCAAGAACAAATCAAAAAGATAATCTACCATGATCAAGTAGACTTCATCCCAGAGATGCAGGGAAGGTTCAACATACTAAAATCCATCAATCTAATCCACCATGTAAACAAATTGCTCAAATACTAAAGTCCCAAGAAGCAAAAGCAACATGTGCATGTCTAGACATAATCTAATCCTATTGTAATAATTAATTGTGGTCTGGCTGAATATCAAACTCTTTCTGAAAAATATTGGCATTAACAAAGAACTTGGAGGTAGGCATCATTGATGAAAATTACCATGTTAGACTTGTTTTTAATTTTTTCTTTCTCTCTCTCTCTCTCTCTCATAAAAGTTCTTCTGAACTTTAAGGGCTGCACATCAGCTCATAATGCTGTCTGAACCATATCTCAGCCATGACAAGATCTAAAACTGGGCGTCCCAGACCACAGAGAAAATTCTACACTTTTTTGTAATTACCTCAATATTCATACCATAGGCAGTAATGCTGGTCCCGAGCTACACTGTCTAGTGTGTAGTAACTCGTACAGATCCTGTTAATAGGCTACTTCTGAGAAGTGCCCTTTCGATTGAATTTGTGCAAACATAAAATGGGTTGTTTCTGCATTCCACTCACTGGAAGTATAGGAAGAGTTTTATTTTTTGTTTTGAACAGATTTGTTGAGGTCTGACTGATGTATAAATGTCAGGTTTAATGTATATAGACAGCCTATACCTGTGAGTTGCCACTACACCATCAATGGAGCATTCCGACTGGCTTCAAAAGCATATTCCTACTTGAGAACTAGACTATTTCTCTGTAGTGATGAGTCATTCACAAAGCATGGTTTGAAAGTATTTTGAAACTATTTCTTCCATAAACTACCTGACATCCAAAGATACTTTCAGAAGCAAAGGGCTCTGTGCACTAGCTATGGCAGTGGAATTGGGTGAGGGAATAAAAGGGTTGACTCTTAGATTACTTAATCTCTGAAACTAACACTAGATGCTAAGGCTCCCCCCCCCTTTTTTTCTTTTAAACAAAATTTCCACTTTTATCTATGGCAATTCCATTTTATGATTAATGGTAAACTTCTCAAAGACAGAGATAAGACAGCCAAAGTGATTTGAGGACTATCAAACATCAGCTTAATAAAATTAATAATTTATTATACCAGGCTTTTTCTTTTGGGGCCACCAACCAGCTTCTAAATCATGACACAAAGACTTATTATTAGTTTTGAATGCTTGGCGTTAGCTTAGCTCATTTCTAGCTAGCTCTTTTAACTTTATCTGTTTATTTTGGCTTATAGTCTGTGATGGGTTGACTGTATTCTGTTGGGCCTGTGCTAACAATCAGAACAAGAGCATATGACAAAGCAAAGACTCACAACCCATGGGTAGGAAGCAAAATCAGAGAAGAAGAAAGGGTTGAGATACCAAAGTTCCCTTCTGGGGTGCCCCAAAGACCTGTGGACCCAAGTTCTCATTAGGGTGTACTTCCTAGAGGTTCTACTATCTCTCAATAGCAGCACTCTGGGGACCAAACCTTTAACAAGAGAACCTCAGAGCAGCATTCAGTGCCCACACTATGGCAGTATTAAAATCCTAAGTGCTGCAAATAACACAGTCCCTGTGAAATGTTTTGAATCATGTTTTCACTTTAACTATTAACATATGCATACATTCCTTACTGAATTTATTCTAAGGCTAATTTTCAGTGTTGCATAAATAACCTGAACTCTTTCATGGGTTCATTCTTAGTGTTGTGTGAGTAGCCTAAACCCTTCTGTGGGTACATTCACATGTACACATAGAAAACTCCTTACATCTTGCCACTTAAAATTAACCCAGTCTTACAACAAAAACCAGGCTAAGAATCAAACATTTTGTTAAAGCTCTTTAGCTATCTAGCAGATAAGACCCAAGTTCTTTTAAGACTTCAATCTGTTCTGACACCAGCAGCAAGGCCAGCAGCAGCAGGGGTGATTTACATGGGTGGGGGGAGGGGGTCTCTACTAAGTTCTGTTCATAGACCATCATAAATCCCAGCAGAAACTCTTTGAGATACACATAAATCACCTCACTGGAAAAAAAAGGGGGGGGGGCTTCAGGTCAAGTCATCTTCTCGAACTCCAAAGTTTAAGAGCAAGCACTTTGGGAGTGGGACCAGGGCCTCATGGGTACTAGGTGAGCTCTTTAACAGCAGAGCTGCAGCACCACTGACCAACAGAGCAAAGACTCAAACTCCCAGCAAGATTCTCTTTCCAAAAGATGTGGAAAATTGCATCCTAAAACCAGAACCTGGTCTATCTAGAAAAACAGATGAAATAAAAACAGAAACCTTCAGTGGTATGTTCTGCATGTGCCTCACAGTCTCAGTACCATACCTTCTATGTAGACACACCTTGTGTTTCTTAAGAGAACTTGTGGGGATGTGTGTGTCATTCTACCTATGAAGCCTAGCTTGCAAATATTCCTGTGTTTTCCATAGAATTAGATCAAGAGCCGGGCGGTGGTGGCGCACGCCTTTAATCCCAGCACTCGGGAGGCAGAGCCAGGCGGATCTCTGTGAGTTTGAGGCCAGCCTGGGCTACCAAGTGAGTCCCAGGAAAGGCGCAAAGCTACACAGAGAAATCCTGTCTCGAAAAGAAAAAAAAAAAAAAGAATTAGGTCAAATTTTGCTCTTAAAAAATGTATTGAATTAATGTGTTTTATACTCACAGAATGGGAGGAGATGTCTGGGATTCCTCTCAAAGTATGCATGCAGCAGATCCCTGCTTCCTAGTCCCAGCCCAGTTGTGTCATAGAAGTATATTTCTGTTTGCATTAAGAGCTAAGGTACCTGCTTACAAATGCTGACACTGTTATAGCACATTTCCAAGTACAGTTGCCATGATGTAATACTTACATGGTGTGAGTAAGAATGAAACTTCCCAGAGGGAGAGCACCATCTTGCTATGTAGGAGAGACAAGGAAGTTCACAGAAGAGAGGGCAGAACAAGTACTTCTCAGGGACATTGCTGCTTTCTGAGCAGGCTTCTCATGGAATACAGACCCCTCACCACCACTACAGTATGCAGAATGCCAAACGGAGAGTTTCCTATTATCATGTGCTGTTGCTGTGGATTGGCACAGTCTCTGGGTCCAGCTAAAGAGGGAAGGAAAGTACCCCACAGGACCCCTGTAGATATTGATTTGATCACCTACTGTTACTACATTTAGGAAACTGCTCATGACAATTCAAGTATAATTAGAGTTCAAAGCCTGAGGTTTCACTTTCATGCTTGAACTCTGACTCATCTGCTTGGCCTGCAAGCCACAGATCAGAAAGGGTTTCCCCTGACCACACTTTCTGCCATTACCCACAGTAATATTCTCACAGAAAGTCAGAGCAAGAATCACATTTTGACTTATGGCAAAGAAGTGCTCCTACCAATAAAATCTGTTGGCCAGATGGATTCGTGAGAATGGGTTACAGCAGGCATTTAAAGAGTTAGTTACCAACAAGGACATGTAGGAGGTTGTGTAGAGTTATTGGAAACATCATTTCTATTTCCTTAATCTGTAATTCAGTAGAAGATGGATAGATTATAGTAGTCATATAAACTTGGATGCTAGCAGAATTTCAGAAAGACAAGGTTAACATATGCTTCTAATACAAAGGAATTGGGATTAAACATTTAAAATGTACCATCTTTTAGACCTTCCTAAGGTTGATTCCTAGAAGCTGTGCATGTGGGTGAGATATTTGAACAGGCATCTACATATTGTCACAATTGGAACCAATGCAGCTGACAGGAAGTATGGTTTCGAAAAAGAAAACCTTGTGTAAAAATACACATTTCTTATTGTGCTGATGACATCTGTTGTTGTCCTCAGTGCTGACATGGCATGATGTTAGTACTCTGTTGATTACTTTAAGAGAAGAGGCTACAAACTGTTCTTGAAAATGCATACATTCATCTTGTCCATTTGTAAATGTTCTTATTTAATCCTAACTCAGCTACCTCAAAAGACTGTACATCAGCTTTGGTGAGGAACAGAAAGAAACTGAGCTTTGCAGAATAATAAGACAAAATGAAATAAGTGACACACAGGCTTTCAATCTGAATTTATCTGGACAACCCCAAATTGTGCAAAAAACCAAAATGTCAAGATTAGCTATAAACTTGAATGGAATGAAAACCTGGGAACTTAAGCAAACCTTTCTCATACTAAGCTTTCAAATCTCTGGAATCTACATAAAAAGACAGCTATAGGAGCTCAGGAGATATTTAACGGGCAAAGTGCCTACAGCACAAGCATGAGTTCAGACCCCCACTACTCATCAAAAATGCTAGGCACTGTGACTTGTATCTGTAACACCGACATTGGTAGGCCAGAGACAGGTAGATCCCTATAGCACTCAGGTCATCCATTTCTGCAAATCAGTGAGCTTTGGTCTCAGGGAGAGACCTGCTCTCTTAAAAATAGAGAGTAATATAGGGAAATACACAATATAGGCCTCTAGTCTCCAAACCATGTGCTTGAACATACAAACATGCACTTGTACATACACTACACACACACACACACACACAAACACACACACCACCATCATCATCATCTAAACTTTGAAATCAGTAATCAGAAATTGCTGTTTCCCTCACAGTTACCCTTTTCACAGATATGTCAGAGTGAATCTGTCTGGTGCTGAGTACTGAAAAAAGGTGAAGGAATGTTAAATGTCATTAAAATCACCAGTAGTTCTGGTGCTAACATACTGAAGGTAGATTTTGACAAAGGGCGTGGCTATAGGTCCTACAAGACTGCTTCAAGGCAGACCTGAGACAAGGCCCTGAGCTGGTGGCCTTCACAGTTGCCGGGGTGGCCATGCTGCTCATCATAGCTGCACCATAAGAAAAGAACCTCCTGTGTCTTTGGTCAGTGTCAGAACTCACTCACCTTTCTGTACTAGGCTTTAATTTGGCTCTGCTGTGGGATGCCTTTCTGTAGGCTGTGAATATGTGTTGCTCTGACTGGTTGATAAATAAAGCTGCCTTGTCCTATGCCAAGGCAGCTTAGAGGCAGGCAGGAAATCCAAGAAGATATATGGGGAGAAGAAAGGAGAGGAGAAGAGATGCCAGCTGCCGATAAAGAAGCAGTAAGATGCCAGCAGCCTGGTAATGCCATTGCCACATGGCAACTTATAGATTAATATAAATAGGTTAAGTTTTAAGAGCTAGCTAGCGAGAAGCTTGAGCCATAGTTCATTCAGTTCATAATTAATATAAGCCTCTGTGTGTTTACTTGGGTCTGAGCAGCTACAGGACCAGGTGGAACACAGGAAAACTTCTGACTACATGGCTCTTTAAAATTAAGCATTGAAGATCACATTTCAGGGTAAAAGGAGACCTAGACACAATTTAGCAAGTGTCCTTATGCTAAGTCTCTGCAAAGCTGTGTTTCACAGCACTTGTAGACAGTAGGTTGGGTTAGCTTTCTCTCTTTTTGGGGGTTGTTTTTCATAGGTTTACACAGATATGAACTTCTCACAATCAGATGACAGAAGCAAATAGAGACTCTGCCTGTTGGTTCTTTTTGAAACCAGGTGTTGTATGGATGGAGGCTCCCTTCCCCACCCTCCCGGTGACCAGGCACTTCCAGAATCTCATGTCATGGCAGGTCCTTCCTGCAGCTCAAGATCAGCAACACCCAGCGGCAGTAGGGCACAGCATTGGAGCAGGGGTTTTGTGCTGCAGTGTACAGCATCGTGTTTCATTTGTTGCTAGGACGAGAGATCTGTCTTCCTGGGAAAGGGAATCATGGGTATCAGTGGAAATTACTTGAACCAGGAGTTTGCTGTTGATTTACCAAGTTCCTAACAGAAGGAAAAAAATCCACTGTGTGGAAAGTTCTAGGAGACTACATGCCAAGTGATTACATGGAATGTGAATGGTCTCAGAGGACAGTACTATCATCAATTTCAATTATTAATAATAGGAAAGGTGAGAAGCAAGCAGTAGAATGGTAAGCATTTAAACATCTATTTAAACAATGTTTGCCTTCCACACATAATGTAAGGAAATTGCCCCCAGGAAAGAATTAATATTAGGTAGGTGTACAGAAACTCTTTTTAGCCTCCTTGTGGAAACAGCCCATTCACCTGAGTCTCATCTTCTATGAGAAGCAGGGCTCTCTCAGCATTTTCAAGTACTGTTTAGCTGCATTCTACCTCAAAATAAGTACAACTCCAAGCTGGTACCAGATGTAAACTATAAGTTCTTTATGAAAACCACCACAGTGTTTTAAATGGCATCCACTAGAACATATGGTCAGGTGTTTGGCTATTATAAAGGTTACTCACATGTATGTTCCAGTCGTGTGCACTCAGTTTAATGAGAGCCACTGTTTCAAGCTTTCATTGATTTATTTTTCAGATGAGCTTATACACTAACTCTCAGCAGTATCCACATATGAAAATGCTACCATTTGCCAACTGGAGTGCTGTCAAATGCTTTCTGCCTTCTTTATTACACTCAGAATTCAGAAGAAAAGTTTTTATACCACACTGCATTGCAAATGATAGTCTAATTCCCACCACAGGTGAAAGAGCCAAAATTGCTGCTTAATTGTCAGCATCGACCTAACCATACTAAGTAGCGAGCCTACAGTCCTTGTTTTCAAGGTATGCTGCCTGCTCATACTCGTCATCTAAGAGGTATTACTATTTTGTCCTAGCAAAGCCACCAAGCAAAGTGGGTCTGTATTTCTTTTATGCCACAATGACTCTGAAAGACATAGTCATCTGTATTTATAGCATGTCATTTCAGCATAAGGCTGAAATTAATGAAGGCCTCTGGGAACAACAGTATCCTGCTACTTGGAAAGTGTTTTGAGTCTGATTGTTCCATAATTCAGACACCAACAAGCTCCTGTTGAATACCCCTTGCTGCTCATGCATCACCAGGCTACCTTGCTATCCTGTGAGAATTAGCCCTCCCTCAGAAGCAGGTACATAACTTATACTGACACTGATCTAAGTTATGCATTGCTGCATGAAGAAAGGGAATACACACAAAAGAAAGTGTGCCATGTCTGTTGGTGAACACTTATGGCCCACCTAAATTTTAGAAAGATTTTCGAGTTAACAAAAGCCAAATCAGCCTGGCACAGACCCATGTCACTTACAATATAAAGACAATGAAACATGTTAAATGACATTCCCCAGAAGTGAAAAAGAAAAACTGTAGAATACACACAAATACTTTATAAGATCAATGAAAATGAGCTGCCCATGAAGTTAAAAGCTCAAGTTCTTGTGAAAAGTAACTTCATGATTTATGCAAATGAATTCACAGCATTAAATCATCAACACTCAGGGCTCAGCTAATGGAACATCTGTAGAGGACATGAGAACACGTGAGATTGCTTTCCTCACCCTCACAGTGAAGGATGCTAGACAACAAGTCAGTGGTTCAAGTCATCTGCAGCTCACCTCAGACATACTAAAAGAGCCTTTTGGAGAGATGAGTGACAGCCAGATTCGTTGACAAAGGCAAACGTCCATTCAGTCAACACCAGTTTATTGAGGATAAAGGACTCTTAAGTAAGTACCGTTTCTTTCATCCTAACCAATTCTAGGTAAAAAGAAACTTCATGTACCTTTATAAATCCCACATCTTGTGACCCCCTGGTCGTTTGGTTGATGAGAAAGACATTTGAAGGACATGAGAGTTAATTTTAAGTGACAACTTAATTGACCCATGGGGCTCAGATAAGTGGTCAGACGTTATTCTGAATGTCTATGAAGGTTATTTTGAGGTCAGATTTAATCAATGGACTTTAAATAACACAGATTATGTTCATAATAAAAATGGCTTATGCAATCAGTGGAAGGTTTTACTAGAATAAAGATAGATCTCTTTTAAGCAAGGAGGAGTTCTGTCAGGAGATAGCTTTTGGATCTCAAGCCCTATCTTGTAAGTTTTGGACTTGCACCTCTACAATCCTTGCAAATTTAAGGAATTATGGGCCAATATCTTAAAAAAATAAACACACATACCATACTGTATACATATGTAGACAGATACACATAATAAATTGTATACATATATTTACACATGCAAACATACACCATGTTGTATACATATATAGATAAATTTCCCACACATACCACACTGTATACATACATAGACACATTCACACATACCATATTGTACAGATATAGACACATACATGAATACTATATTTTATCTGTTTATACATACATACACACCATATTGTACACAAATATAGATGCACACATACCCCATACTGTATACATATATAGGCACATAAAGACAAACCATACATATATATATATATATATATATATATATATATATATATATATATATATAAACAGAGACACATACACATATCCTATCAATTCTGTTATAAACACACCCTGTAACCTATGTTTTCTGGAAAACCATGAACATAATATGGCCTCCCCTTCAGTCACCTGTCTTAGTTAAGAGATTACCTGAAAGTCCAACAATTGAGCTGATAAGAGAGAAATGTGTTGGACATTTCATACACACATTACATTACTCATATAGTCAAAGTAGTATCTGCACAGTGAAATTGTTACCCATGCTATGGTGAAGTTTAGCAAAACAAGACTTTCAACATTTAATTCCATGACCTTCACTGATTTAAAAGAGTAAAACAGGACCCATGCTTCATCAATATTGTCCTTTGGAGTACAAGTATTTCTTTCCTGCCCTAGTCCCTCATCCAAGTCAGGCAGCATGATATCATAGAAGAATGGTGCCCTTTCACAGACCTAGACCCACTAAATGTGTGCCCTTGCTCTTTTACAGTCTGTGGTTAGTAGATGGAAAAAAATTAGGATGTACATGTACTTCCAACAGACCTGGCCCTGTGCAAGTATTTGGTAAATATTATTTTTCACACCATGATACAAACCAGAATGAGCTATCACCGTATATAAGATCATGCCTATTTTATTCTGTTCTCTTCAGACCTAATTCTATAGCTACCTAGACTTCAAAGACAAATGACTTTAATTGATGTCTTTTTCCAGCTGATTTTAGGCACATGGTCACTTGGTAACCTTAAGAAGAGTATTGTTTCAGAGGGAAGAAAATTACTCTTCTCCTCCTGAAATACTAACTGATCCTCTTTGCCTATCAGTAGCAACCATTTATTTTTTAAGACTGTTTTTCACAAAATTAAAAGGAAGAAAGTAGAGTGGAATATGCTTATGGGGTAAACAACAGGCCTCCTTTGAAACCTGCCACCAGCATCTCCTCCAGAGGACCTTGTGTTAAAGTCTTGGTCCACAGCTTGGAAGGTGATGGGAACCTCACTGAGAGGGCCTGGTT
The DNA here is from genome assembly GCF_949786415.1 of Peromyscus eremicus. Taxonomy (NCBI): domain Eukaryota; kingdom Metazoa; phylum Chordata; class Mammalia; order Rodentia; family Cricetidae; genus Peromyscus; species Peromyscus eremicus. The sequence goes on along the minus strand of NC_081417.1, from coordinate 6,079,203 downwards.
CTTTAGGTTGCTGGAAGATCATCCCCTAAGGGAACTGTGGGACTTGACCTTTCCCCTCTGCCTCCTGGTTTTGTCTGCCGTGTTCCTTCTGTGATGCGCTGTCTCACCACAGGCAGCAAGCAATGTGGCCAATAAACCATGGACTAGAAGTCCAAAACTGTGAGCCAGAAGGAACCTTTTCTTTTCACAAGCCGGTTACTACAGGAACTATGTGATAGTGATGGAAGCCTGACTAACATTGTATATTGACATATAACAAGGCATATAATATCTGGAGTCGTGTTCATGAAACAAATGTGAGGATAAAGAAATGACAGCTCTGAGAAATTCCAAACTTGAAAACAGCACCATATTGATTGCCAGATGGTAATTGCACTTCTTTGCAATGATGTAGCCAAGGAAACCTTATAGAGATGCCTTTTGGGTTGCTGTTATTAAAATTAGCTTTACCTAAGATAAATGTCTGTGGTAGCATACTGAAAGCACATCTGCCTTTAAGCTCTTCAACTGATTCTGTGTTCAGGTAGAATCCCAAATAGACAGAACATTCATCACACCCTTCCCGTTTTGTGTGTGGCACATGCACTCTACAAAATGTAAGGTGTGTCCCCTCATAAAATTAGTGCTCATCTCAGCACCCAGCAAGTATCCTGGATGCTGCTGGGAACACACACTTGACAAGCTACCCACAGGAGCCATCCTTCATAAACTTCCAGGTGCCTTGTGCAATGGCTGGATTCTGTAACAGCTCCCATATCACTGGGAACATCCATTTTGAGTCTGTGGCACCTGCAGACAAAATATTCTAGAGAAATGAGAAACACTTCCAATCTGTGAGCAAACATCTGGTTTCATTGCCAGGATGTTGTAAGCAGTGGACTGACAGGACATTCAGAGGTCAGCCAGGTGCTGCGTACTGTCCACTAATATAACCTCTGACATATATTTGAGCACAGTCTAACTAGCCTGGCACTGTCTCACAGTATATACTATCTATAGGTAAAGCCATTTAGAAAAATGGTGTTGGCGTTACAGGTGTGAAAGATATCACTTTTATTACTTTATTTCATTCTGTGGAAAAGCTGGAAGCACAAATTCTATCTGGTATTCTAGAGCCCTGTATTAGAACCTCGTAAAGGATGTCAACAGTGCCCCCACAAAACAGCTACTTCCAGGAAGATATCTGAAGTTAGAAATAGATAACCATCCAAGCATCACTAACACATAATATGAAACTAAAATACAAACACACTTACTGACACAATATTCAGAAGATGGTTGAATGATCATAGCAGAAGAAAAACATCAGGGCTGCTTAGAAAGCTTTCAGAACCAACCTCAGCACCAAAGCTTGTCTCACTGTGCATTGTCAGAGCAATGTCCTTCCTCAGAATTCTGTCAGAGGATGCTGAAGGTCACAGTGACATGAGCAGCTCTCAGGCCCTGGACTGTATCTGAAAGCTGCATGGATGTTTCCACTGACACCCAACGTTATTAACAGCTGCAGGTGCCTTGGAAAAAATCTTCGCCAATCAAGGTGCAGTGTTTGATATAGAAACAAAAGAGTTCTTATGGTGATATTTTATTTGTACTGAAATGTGATTGTATTTGCATGTTAATAAATAAAGTTGTCTGGGGTCAGAGCTAATAGCAAGTCATAGCAGAAGCTGGGCAGTGGTGGTGCAAGCCTTTAATCCCAGCTCTTGGGAGGCAGACCTAGGCAGATCTCTGTGAGTTCAAGGATACAGCCAGCATGGAGACACACGCCTTTAATCTCAATACCAACCATAGAAGACTTGGAGGTCTGTACAGACAGGCAGTGCTGAGGTCATGTGGTGGGGTTTACAACCAATGAGAAGGCAGAATAGAAAGTCTATAAAAAAGACAAACAGGAAGTAGCTCTCTTGGCTGAAGAGGACAGTAGCAGCAGTGAAGGGTAAGGTTTTTTAGCTCTTAGCTCTGACCTCTTGGGCTTTCATCCCTGCACTGGCTCTGTGTTTCTTACTTAACAAGATGGTTACTTCTACAACTTCTACCTTATGTTTACATTATTAGATCATTAACTACGATCATTTCCTTTTGTTCCACTTTGCCCATCGTGAAGTGAGAGTCGTGTATTAGTCTCTCTTAACTGGGCAGCTATCCAAAGCCATATGGGTTTGTTTTTTCAGGGTGATGGCTGTGCCGTGCTACACACTGATGTTGCCTTAAATGAAACTTCTGGCTTGCTTTGAGTGTCTTTTCTCTCATTCAAGGCTTTGGGGATTTTATGTTTTGTTATCAGATTGTTGTCCTTGTTTTTCTTACTGTTTCTTTTTGTGGTTTGGTTGGGAAATCATTGAAAGAATGTTAAGTGGTTCTCAACTAGCACAAATGTAATGACCCATGAACTTAATCCCACATTGCACAGACAGTCTCCTTATCAAACTAGCAACCTAATGATTATGAATTCTCACAAGTCAAATTACTGGTCTTAAAGTAGATGAGAATAATCTTGTCTGTGTAACCAGTATCACCTTTATATGCAGGCTCATGTGCTGTCTTTTCTTTCTAGAAGCTAATTCCTTTTAGTTAACTTTAAAACTATAATAAATATTTATGTGCTTCCAAATTATTACTTGAAAATGTGTATGTATACACATGCATGTGTGCGTGCACACACACACACACACACACACACACACACACACACGCGCGTCTTGCTTCTGTGCCTGACTCCTTAATTTATCATCTATCAGATAGACAGATAATTATTTATTTTCTTATGGTTTGCTGATTTTTATTTTTAATTAAAAACATACCTATGTGCATTTGTATATATCTCTCAGGTAGGGTTCATTTTCTTAGTATACAGCACAATACATATATTATCCAATTTTTCAGTAAATAATCTGTCATGTAAATAATCTTTACTACAGGAACATCACTACTTATACAACAAGCAACCCCCCCCTGCTTTTTTTTTTTTTTTTTTTTTTTTTTTTTTTTTGCTTTTTTTCAGACAGGGTTTCTCTGTATCAGCCTTGGTTGTCCTGGAACTCACTCTGTCGACTAGGTCGGGCTTGAACTCACAGAAATCCACCTACCTCTGCCTCCTGAGTGCTGAGATTAAAGCTGTGCACTACCACCAGCTCGCAACTTTTCTTTTTAACTTTCTTTTTATTTATTTTCTGTGTCTTTCACATCATGCATCTCCATCCCATTCATTTCCCCATCCCTTCAAACCAGCAATTCTTTTAAAGAAATCACCCCACAATATCTTTTACTATGGCATTTGGAGTATAATACTCAGTAGTGATGGTGTATATCATGCTTTGGACCCATAGGCCAATTCTCAGTTACCTCAATTCCTCTGAGAGTCAATGAGAGTTAAAGCAATTTTCACAGCCCCCAGAAATCCCTGGTGACCCCTGGTATCCCACGCATGTCCCAGCAATTATCTTCTGTGTTTACCCATGATACCTGACTGTTGTACCAACCCATACAGAGTCCTATACATTGTCTCTCCAAGCCTTTCTATGAACCAAGACTGTAAGTCATAGAGGCTGAATCCTTAAGTCAGGGAGGACCCCCACCCCTGCTATAGCTACAAAATTTTAAAAAATAAAGCCTGCTTAAACTTAAAATATTACACAAATGTATTGTTTTGGAAAATAATACTTCGTGGCACTGATTTTCTAGTATGTTCTAGATGTAGAAAACAGTTAGCAGTGGGTAGCTTTTATTGTTTTGGGGCTCAAGAACTTTGGGAAGCACAATGGAAGGCTGAATGAGTTTGAGCTTAGTAAGCTACCTTGCCTAAAAGTGACATTGTGTACCCAGCTCCAAGGTCCATTAGTACTGCTACAGATTTCCTTCACCTGGAGTAGAACCATCAGGCCTTTCCACGGGCCGTAAAGGACTTTGGGGTAAACTGGCTAATGGACCCCAACTCAACATTCTGAAATCTTATCTTTGGATGTGTATAGGCCATCTCTCAAAAGAGCAATTGCCTCTACTGAATGTACCATGCTCTGCAGACTCCCCATGGGAAAACTTGCCTTGTTGGAGGAGGGAATGGAGGGTAGGTTGGGGGGAGAGGGGAGGAAGGAAAGGGGGGGGACCTGTGATTGGTATGTAAAATTAATAAAACAATTCCTTAGTAACAAAACAAGACAAAACAAAACCAGAAAATAAATATTGGGTTTTTTTTTTTTTTTGAAAAAGAGCAATTACTTCATTTTATGGTCTATACTTGGTTGAGCAGTGTTGTGTGGAATGCCTGTCCTCTGGAAACACTTGAATTGAACACCTTTTGAAGATTGTCAGGTTTACAAAAAAGTAGCAAGGGGATGGGGATGTACCTCAGTGGTAGATTGTATACTTAACTCGGCAACAACAACAACAACAACAAAAATTAGATAAAGAAATAACAATTTGGTCATCCTAACACATTTTTTGAACAGCTGTATGAATCATTTAATTTAGATTTTTATTTTATTTTATCTAAGAATTTTGATAGTGGTTTTCTGGTCTACCTAACTCCACACTAGCATTTGAACATTTATTTTGCTTTTTTCCTCATTAAAAAAAAGTGCCTATGTTCTGAATATTTAATACTTTGGACTGAGTACCATGGTTACACAGTTTTTTATAGACCTCCATCTCTTTCTTATGTGTTTGCTTCATCTAAAACAAGAAATACTGAAAATGTCCAAATGATTGCTTAATTGCCCAAGGAAAATAAACTATAATAAATATCATACGAAGGTTTGTTTTATTTAGATTTTTCTTGAAATATGAATTTCTTTTGTTTCCATACAAGTCATTTGTACTCTTCTCAGAGAATATGGGGAGGAGTTGATTTAAGTTTTTGCATAGTAATTGGTGTGTGTGTGTGTGTGTGTGTGTGTGTGTGTGACATCATCAGCAGTAGTGAGGACAATTCTGAAAAATCTAAGAGAAGTAAATAAATCTACCTATACATTGAAATATTCATAGCTTAAGTTCAGAAATGTGAAGTCTGGAAAAGTACCATTGCTGTGGTTTTAGGAGAGTAAAAGCTAAACCTGTTACAGAGCAGGAACCACACTGGATAGTTGCTCTCACTGGAGATGAACATGTGGCAGAGCAAAGCTGCTCACCTCCAGCACCTGGGAAGCAGGGAACAAGATACAGTTCTGAAAGACATCCCTTGGGTGACCTACTTCTTCCAGACAGCCTCATTTCCTATAGTGCCAAGAACCTGTCTAAATAGACACACAAGCTGGAAACCAAGTCTTTAGTATGGAAGCCTTGGAAGAACACTTTATATCCAAATTTTAACAATGGCTTTCCATGAGAATCGGCTTTTCAGGTAAAAATTAACCCGAACTCTCAGTAGAGACCACAGAGACAAAGCAGATCTAAGCATCTGCTCATTGAAAGCAGGTGCCAACAGCTGTCATGTACGTCAGTAAAAGAATTCATCAAGAAATTTTCAACAATTTGCTAAAATGTGAGTGGGAGCCAAGCCAGGGCCCTGATCCCCCATGATTTTCACACCCCAGGTGATGGCGCATGCTCTGGCAGGGCAGTCAATTCCGGGTCATACCTCATGTAATTCACGCTCAGCGTGACCATGTAATCTATGCGCATGTGTGGACTGGAGTGCGCATGCACAAGCTAGTCCTTAAAAGACAGACCCTGGGCACCCTTCCCTCTCATTTCAGACATTTTCCACAGGCTTGAGTACATCTTCTTTTGTGCCTTTTTTCTTTGATAAAACCCTTGGTAGCGGGTTTGCCATGTTTTGAGTCTTTTCCTTGCAGGGTAAGTGCAGCGCAAAAAACAACACCCCATACAGACATTTCCTTCCAGAATCCCATTGCCCCAGATGCTTCCAGAGTGGATACACTGAGAAAGGTGCTTTCCAGGAGTTAGCTAACATGCTGAGGTCCTGAATCACATCTCCTCTCTCTGAGCTGCAGGGAGAAGAGTTACAAAAAAACCCTTCAGTCATTCATAGAATACCCTCCAACTTGAAAAGAACTGTTGTAGTTTAGCAGCATCGGGAAAACACCATACAACAAACTCATGTTGGAGATTTATTGGATGGTGGGGGAGAAAAGGAGACATGGAGGCCTGTCTCTGAAGGAGAAGTGGCAGAAAAAGGGACGGGAGGCAGGTGGGTATAAGGCGACGCAGGGCATGTTCACTGAGACTATGTTGGGACATACTGGATGATGTATTCTGAGGACCCTAAACTGGCCAGGGTGCCTGCCTGAATATTAACAAGAGCATGTACACAGGGGTTACTCTTAGTGGCTGTAGCTGAGGACCCTGAACAGGCCAATGTGATGCCTGAATATTTAGCAAGCATGTGAGCACAGAGAGTGCCTGTGGTTGATGACGTATCCTGCCAGATCCCCAAGGGGTAGGCCAGCATAATGCCTGAATAGTAACAAGAACAACATGAGGAAACAAAGCCTCTGATAATCAGATGGTGGTGGGTTCACACTAGGCTCGCCACATCTGGAGGAGTGTAGAAACACTATGAAGATCATATCCTCTAGACTTGGATTCCCAGAGCCTGTCTGAGACAGAGGCCAAACTATAGCATTGGAAAACACACCTTATGCCTTTCATCACCACACTAACAAGTGTTGTGTTAATCATAAAACACAGCTCAGGGAGCTGCAATAGACATATCAAAGTGAGGTAGATGACCAAAACTAGCTGGGAAGCAAATATTGATGAATTAGATTATATGCCATGCACCAGGGATCAGTCTAGGAATGAGAAAATTAGGATATACTGAAGGTACCCTCAGCGCTGACATCAGTATCTTAAGATAAAAGATGGAGCTAGAGGGTCGGCTCAGCAGTTAAGAACACTAGCAGCTCTTCCAGAAGACACAGGCTCAATTCCCAGCACCCACAAGACAGCTAACAACCATCTGTAACTCCAGTTCCAGAGGATATGACACCCTCCTCTGCCCTCCAGAGTAATTAGGCACACAAGTAGTACAGACATAAATGCAGGGAAAATGCCCATACACATAAAATAATATTAATGTTAACAAAAAGAGAGAGAGAGAGAAAATAGGATCTTAAAAATGATGTTGCAGCTTTGCACATGTTCATGGTTAAGAACACAAAATGGTATTTTACCTTGAAAAGACATGACATTTTCTTGTGGAAGGTATTTGGAAAGTGTCTTAGCATCTGAGTTACTGTCAGGTGATGGAAGGGCATCATCTGGAATCAGAAAATTTCTCCAGGTATGGCTCATAACACACATGGTGAACTAAAGCAGCTGATGAACTTCAAATATGCATGTATGTATGTGTGCATGTGTGTGTGTGCAAGTGTGCATGCACATGTGTGCTCTCACTCAAATGTATGTGCATGTGTGCCCCTGTGTATGGACATGCACGCATACACATGTATAAGCAAACATATGTGGTTTCGATAGCCCTACATAAACTACTTCAGCCGGGCAGAGTTTTTGGCATTCTTCTAGCATTTTTCATGGGTAAAATGTGCATAAACAATTAGGAAGTTTTAGTTTATGCCCAAATTGTACTTTAATCTAACAGTCCTGTTGGAACAAACTCATATTTTCAAAACTAGTATTTCAGCCAAATTGAATGTGCTTTGTCTCTTAACATCTGTTATTACATCTATTTCATATCCTAATTTCCTGTCTCAAAACTAAGAAGTGACATCTTACTGATAAAAGTAAGTCTTCTGACTGTATCCTTGATAGCTATTTAAATGTACAGATCTGATAATTTCCCACAGAAAAAATCTCTCCCACCTGCCAATTTGGCTGTCCATTCAAAACAGGCAGGGTTTTTTGTTTTTTGTTTTGTTGTTTATGGTCTTGGGTAGAGTCAGTCCTACTATCTACCTTGTTATGCCATCTCTGTAGTTAAGATACTGGTAAGCCACGAGCCATGTGACAAGGTATAGATTTAGAGAAACGGGTTAATTTAAGATATAAGAACTAGATAGCAAGAAGCCTGCCACGGCCATACAGTTTATAAATAGTATAAGTATCTATGTGTTTATTTGGGTCTGAGCAGCTGCAGGATTGGCAGGTGAGAGAGATTTGTCTTGACCATTGGCCAGGCAGGACCAGGAGATAACCCCAGCTATAGTCACCTGTTCTTGTAGTAAATGGAAAGTTCCAGTGTTCAGTATCTATACTGTCATTTCTCTGCATGCCGGGGCAGACCTGTTAGTACATGTACATCATGTAGGGGCTCAGCAAGATCAGTAGCATGACTCTTCTGGAAGGCATTGATGCCCCCATCTTCCCTCCCACCCACCCACCACCCACCCACCTCAAGCCCTGCTGCAAATTCATCTCCTTTCAGTTTGTCGTTTCCATCTTTGTTAGAGATGGAGGGATCACCATTGCAATCTCCAGGTGCTTTGCTAAAATAGCACCACCAACTGAGGACTTAAGTAATAGCTCCTGATCTTCAAGTTCTGGGGGGCAGGGTACCGAGAACAAAATGCTGATAGGTCAAACAATTTATATATTCAATGCAATCCCAATCAAAGTATCCACAACATTCATCACAGAAACAGAAAAAAAAAATCCTGAGCAAAAAGAATAATGCTGGAAGGATTACCAGTCCAGATTGCTGTGAGATGCTCTGTATGGCAAATGTGTTGCTGATTAGTCAATAAATAAAACACTGATTGGCCATTGGCTAGGCAGGAAGTATAGGCGGGACAAGGAGGAGAATAAAGCTGGGAAGTGGAAGGCTGAGTCAGAGAGACACGGCCAGCCGCCATGATGACAAACAGCATGTGAAGATACTGGTAAGCCACGAGCCATGTGGCAAGGTATAGATTAATGGAAATGGATTAATTTAAGCTATAAGAACAGTTAGCAAGAAGCCTGCCACGGCCATACAGTTTGTAACCAATATAAGTCTCTGTGTTTACTTGGTTGGGTTTGAGCGGCTATGGGACTGGCAGATGAGAGAGATTTGTCCTGACTGTGGGACAGGCAGGAAAACTCTAGCTACACCAGATCTTAAACCATATTACAGAGCTGTAATAATAAAAACAATAAGGTACTGGCACAAAAACAGACATGTAGAAATGGGACAAAATACAAGACACAAGCATGAGTACATAAAACTACAGAAATACAGTATTTGTCAAAGATTCCAAAAACACACACTGGAGAAAAGAGCATCTTCAGCAAATGGTGCTGATAAAACTCGGTATCCACATGGAGAAGAGTGAAATTTGACTCCAAGTGAATCAAGGACTCACTTTGAAACCCAAAATGCTAAAGTTGCTATGAAACCCTAACACAATTTCTCAATCATCATTGAGAAATGAACTTTATTAAAAGAAGGGGGCTTTGTAACTGGGGCAAAGAAATGCCACAAAGTCATACCATGCAACAGACCTCACTTGAGAGATTTATTTGTGGGGAAAGTTTACAAAGGCTGCCTCTGAGTGAGAATGGACAAGAAAGAGACAGGCCATGAGGGCATGGGCTTTACAAAGGAGTATAGCGCATGTGCACAGGGAGAATATGCAACTCCTGGTGTCACATTTGATGGCTGGTGATGGTATGGCTCCTGGCACTGAGTTACTTAAGGGAGGTTGGTTGGGCAGGCACCAGATTCTGGAATGCAGGTGGTGCTTGGTTTTCCGACAGATTGTGTATCAGCTCCTTCCCTGAACAAACTCATCTGCATCTTCTCCTTTTTCTAACAGTTACCATAAGGCTGACATAAAATATCTTATAGTTTTCCCTTTCTGGTTTATAGTAACATCTTAATTTCACGTAGATATACAACTTTATATCTCTGTCTCTATCAGATCTTTAGATTACTGATACACAGCTATTTCTTACATGTTTTATGCAAAAGAAATCATAGTTCTTTTGATATGTGTACCTTTCACATTATATTTGAAATTGATTTATTCAGTATCATTATGATCCTATAGAATTCTGATTTTAAACATATATAGAAGATACATGTACATTTATCCATTCATGTGTCTTTGCAGTGAGAAGTAGTATTCCTTCACTTTAACTTAAAGATTCCTTTCAGTATTTCATATAAGGCAGATCTATTTGTGTTGAATCCTAGCTTTTGTCTGTTTAGGAAGTCTTTCTCACACACTTATGAAGAATAGGTTTCCCAGATATAATATTACTAATTGCCATTTTTCCTTTCAATTAAAAAAAATGTTACATTTATTTTGGACAGAGGTGAGACATGTGCTACAGCCTGTCCAAAGGTCAGAAGACAACTTGTGGGAATCATTTCTTTCCTTCTACCATGTGATTCCTGGGGTGGAATGCTGGTTGTCAGGCTTAGTTATGACCACCTCCAACTCCTGCACCATCTCGCTGGCCCTCTTTTAATATTTTGAGAGTATTAGTATGTAATTTCCAGGTCTACAAGTTTTTCTGCCTAGAAATTTTCTGGTTGTTGTTTGCGGACTCCATGGATGTGATGACTCACTTTCCTCTAATACTGCCAAAATTTTCCATGTCTTTGAATTTTGAGAATTTAGCTATTTTATATATATATATATATATATATATATATATATATGTATATATATATATATATATATATATATATATATATGTATGTATCAATCATCATTTCATCCTCCAGGTTACTTTTGTGCCACACCTATATGCCTATATTTCTCAATCATTATTTTTAAACATTGTCTCTAATTTTTAATCTTCTCCTGAAATTCTAAAATTCTATATATAATTTCACTTGGTGCCCCATCAGTTCCATAGGCTGTCATCACTACTTCAATCGTCCATCTTTTTTACATTAGTGACTGGATATTTTCAAGTGGCCTGCTAGTCAAGTCCACTGATTCTGTCTTCTTTTTGAGTGTGCTGCTGAATCCCTCTATTAAGTGGTTTTATTTAATCTGTCACCATGTCCCTCACTCTAGGAGTTGTTGTTGTTGTTGTTGTTGTTGTTGTTGTTGTTGTTGTTGTTGTTGTTCTTCTTCTTCTTCTTCTTCTTCTTCTTCTTCTTCTTCTTCTTCTTCTTCATAGTTTATAGTATTTCCTTGAGCTTTCATTTTCCTAGTCTCATTTAGTTTTCTGTTTTCCAAGTCTTTGCTGAATTTTTAGGACTTTTGTTCTGAACTTTATTGTCTATCAACAGAGTCATCTCCATTTGGGTGAGCTGTTTGGAGCTTCAATCTTTCTTCTTTCTACAATGTCAACTTTCCTGAATTTTCTGACTGTTTGTGATCGTTGTACAATTACATTAGTGTCTTTGCATTTGAGAAAACTTTCATTTTTCATAGACTTTAAAGCAGGGGAAAGTGTTCAACTATCAGTCTTCAGCTGGTTTCTAGACGGACCTGCTAGTGTTACATTCACGTGCACATGGCTTGCTGTCAGGATCTCTGCTTAAGCAGGCTTTTCTTGTTCTGAGAGCTTGAGTGGCACTGCTCTGCTGCTATGCAATTGGCACATGAAATAGTTGGACTATATGGTCAGTGAGATTGCTGCATTGGCTGCCTAGACAGGCAAGGCCACCAGCTGGGCTCTTTAGTCAGACAGGACCACAGACTAGGACAACTTGCCTCTGTCCAAGAAGAGTCCCAGGCTACATAAATTTGCTTTCTATTGCTGTGATAAACACCATAACCAAAAGAAAACTGGGAGCAAACTGTTTATTAAACTTACAGATTACAGTCTATCATCGAGAAAAGTCAAGGCAGGAACCTGGAGACAGAAACTGAAGCAGAAGCAATGGAGGAATGCTACTTACTCAGCTTGCTTTTTAATACAACCCAGGCTCACCTTCTCAAGGGTGGCACCACCAACAGGGATCTATCTCTTTCCCACATCAATCAATAATCAAGAAAACACCCCCTCAGACTTGTCTGTAAGCCAATCTGATAGATGAATTTTCTCCACTGAGATTCCCTCTTTCCAACTGACTATCTTATGTCACCCATTGTCAAAAAAAATTTAAATTAAATTAAATTAAAAACAAATCAGCGTATAGGCTATGCTTTCTGGTCTAATAGTATAACCGCTTGGATTAGTTATTGGGTATGGAGTCAGGATGGGCTTGATAATTGTCCTTGAATTAGTGGTACTTCAGCTCTGCTCCCTGACAAGGCAGTGCTATTGGCCAAAATCCATATTCATGTGGAACAGGGTTCTGTAAGCTACTGGCTAGGTTTTCTGATTGCATGGAGCTGTAGATTATGCCTCATAGTAAGAGCCACTGAGTAGGCTCTCTGCCTGTACTGAATTTCTGTCTGTACTCCACAACCAGCAAGAATTAATATTAGGCTTCTAGACTTAAAACATCTGCAGATTGTATGCTGCAGTTAAGCAGAGCTGCAAGGATGTGGTTTGCTGTTGGCTGGCTATGGCCTACTGGGGCTATGCACTATACAATATAATCAGGCATGGTGTGAGTTGGGTTTTGTGGCCATATGGGGCCATAGCCTAGGCACCATGGCTAAGCAGAATTGTTGGCCTGTCCCCTTGCTCAGGGACCCCAGAATTGGACAAGCTTGCTCATTTGTGAGCAAAAGTGGAATCAGTGGACTTGGTTCCATATTCAGGTAGAGCCATAGACTGAGCTCTGTGACTAGTCTGCACCAGATACTAGGCACCCAAGAAGGCAAAACTATGTATGGCCAGTAAGTTCAGCTTCATGAGGAAGTGGTACCACTGTTTGAATGCTCTGGTTGGGGGACAATAAAGTCATCAGGGATGTAATGCTTCTCTCATCTGTGCACTAGTCACTTAGAACCAGACCACATTACTGTGTTCATGGTTGGCTCCAGGTGATCTAGCCCCGCATATTTTTCCCATTGTTCTCTGTAAAATGAAGCACAAGTGGACCTCTTATGCAACATTGAACAATGGGTTGACTGCCTCAGATTCTCCTTTACCCACCAGAGTAATGTAGGTGCAGGACCCTCTTTGTGCAGAGCTGTGCTCAGTAGACTGAGAGGAGGATGACACAGGCAAACCTTCACTGATTACTTTAGTACTGCTCTTCTAGGGCTCTGGGATCAGGAGTGTTTTAGCTTTACTCTCAGGTGCTGGAATTTTTACAAAGATATTTTTATCAGTTGATAGCTGGAAACTGGCCTTTCTAGCAAAGATAATAAGGTTGTTGACCAGACCACCTAGTCTGCTACCTTTCTGGGGTCACTTGTACTGGTATCTGTGGTGGTTAGTTTTATTAACTTGGGCCGATCTAGAATCACCTTAAAAGAAGGTACTAATGAGGGATTGTCTAGATTGAGTTGAACTGTGGCATTGTGGTTACATGAATTGAGGTGGGAAGACATAAGCACTGTGAATGGTACCATTCCCTAGGCGATAGGGAACTATATAAGGATGGAGAAAGCGAAGGACTCACAGTGAATCAGCTGAGTGTTCTCAGCTGCTTCAAGTTCCTACTTCCTTGACTTCCCTACAACAATTGACAATAACATGGTACTGTGAGCCAAAATAAACACATTCTCTATAAATTGTTTTTGACAAGCCATTTCATTACAGCAATAGATAAGAAACTAAGCCAGTATCTATTTCAAAATTCATTCTATATTAGAGGGAGAAAGCACCACAGATTTTATTGATAAGAACTCACAAGTGAAAATTTAGTGATTCAAATTTAGACATCATTTTAAACTGTGTTATCCTTAGTGACTGAGGGAAAAGCTCAAGGTAAACAGTCCCTATAATAAACTCCATTCAGCAGTTGGCCTTGTGTATTACAGAGCCCCAAGCTTCAATTCTACCAGAATGGGGAAAAGAACTTATAAGATAAGGAGCTAAGAAGAGACAAGAAAGATTTGTAAAGAAGAAAGTGACAACACTGCCAAAATCAAGACAGTATGTTGACATCCATCTAGTATAGCAGGCTTTCTCTTTCTTTTGAACCATGAACCAGCTCCCAAATCTTGACACAGAGACTTATTATTAGTTTTGAATGCTTGGCCTAATTTAGGCTTATTTCTGGCTAGTTCTTTTAACTTAAACTGTTTCTCTTTATCTACCTTTTGCCTCAGGGCTTTTTACCTTTCTTTCTGCATGTCCTACTCTGTGTTTGTTGGTTGGTGGCTGCTGGTTGGCCTCAGGCATCTCCCTCTTTTTCTCCCTTCTTCTCCTTCTTCTTCTCTTCTCTTGTTTTCTCTCCTGAGCCTAGATTTCTCCTCTTATTTATTCTCTCTGCCTGCCAGCCCCACCTATCCTTTCTCTGCCTAGCTATTGGCCATTCAGTTCTTTATTAAGCCAATCATGTGCCTTAGGTAGGCAAGGTGAAACAAATGCAACACATCTTTACACAATTAAACAAATGCAGCATAAACAAATGTAACAGACATTTACATAGTTAACATAACATTCTGCAACATAAACAAATGTAACACATTCTTACATCATTAAATAAATGCAGTATTAACAAATGTAACAGACCTTTACATAGTTAAAGTAATATTCCACAGCATAAACAAATGCAACACACCTTTACACAGTTAGTATTCTGCAACAATCTACCTAATGGACAACAATGCGGGTACACATGAAAATCTAACTTTTAAATACTGAAAAAGCCCAGAATAAATGTTCTTGCTATTACTTGTGCACTCAATGACTTGATCTAGGTTAGCCAACCTACTCTTGGCTCCCTCTATTTCTTCCTCCTACTCCAGCCTCCAGACTCTTCTACACAGACCCCCATGCCAGCAATATCCACCTACTAACCATCTGCCAAAGCTGCCTTCCTGCCTTCATTCATCTAAAAAACTGTCTAAAATCCCACTCCATCAGCGTCCTTTCCCAACTTGTGGGTGGGATCAAAAGAGTCAGTCTCAACAGAGTAATAATGTTTTATACTTTATAGAAAGTATTTTAATATTAACTCTTTTAGTCTGTACTATAGTAACAGAAGGGATTTTTGTAGCTATTTTCCATGATTTCTGAAATGGCTAATTAAGGCCACTTCATAAAATCCCCTTTTCCACAAATAAATAACAAACATTTTTTAGAACTATGGAAATTTATCAAAGGCCATTTAAAAAGCAGTTATTCAATGAAAAATACAAGCTGGTAAGAACCAGAGTCAGTGTATTGTAAATGTATTGATTCTCTCCCCTGTCCACAGTATCATTGAAAACCAATAAACCTGTAAACATAGAAGCTGTGGAAACCAAAAGTAAGGTGAGCCACATCTTGACATAACATAATCACACCACTGAAAGGCATGGAGAAAAAAGAATCTTGTAAGTAGCACAGAGAGACAACTTATCACAAAAATGGGATCCTTGGTGGGATCATGGATGACTTCTTGTCATAAGCCATGAGGTCCTCAAATAGTAAGTGGCTCAATATCCTCAAAATGATGAGAGAAAAATATCAGCAAAGACCTTTATGTTCATAGCTGAGACATTTTCAAATAAAGTAAACCTGGAATTCACCAGCAGATAATCCTACCAGGTACACTAACAGAAAGTCTCAGGGTGACTTAAAAGGGCACTAGGGGGTGTATGTCAAGACAATGAAATGATAAAATGGGGAAATATTTGTGAATAAAATATAACATCAGAGATTTGTATTCAGACTATATGATCACTCATTAATTTTAAAAAATCCAGTTAAAAATGAACAAAAGACAATAATAGACATTTCTCAAAGATATACAAAATACTGACAAGCATGTGAAAAGATATTGAACATCATTAGTTATTCAGGAAATTCATCAGAAATACATTGAGATCGTACTTTACACCCACTAGGATGTAAAGGACACACAATAAAGAACTTTAGGAGAAGAGGAATCCTGCACAGCCTTGGCAGGAATCTAACAAACAATGCAGCCATTTTTGAGGACAATAAGTGTTTTCTCAAATTGTTAAGTATGGTGTTGCCATGTGAGCAGTAAATATACTCCTAGTGAAATGATAACATGTCAGTAACAATAACAAAAACTTGTATAGGGATATGCACAGTAGTTAATAGTGGAAAGAACCCAAATGTCTATTAATTAATGAATGGATGTAGTGCAGTGTATCCATACAGTGGAATGTAATTTAGCCACAAAAGAGTGAAGTACTGGTGCATGTTCCAACATGGGTTAACCTTGAAAACATTATGGAAAATAAAAGAATTCAGACTCAAAAGTTCTGTGTTTTATCACTCCATCATTCCACTTTTGTGATGTGCCCAAAGCCAGCAAGTTTTATAGATGGGAAGCAGGACAATGGAAATGGTTTCTTAAGGTTGGGAAATAAGGGATTAGAAGAGAAACTGCTTTTGATTGTGGCTTTTCTTTCAGGGTGAAAACAGTATAAAATTGGAATGTGCTGATTAGTGTACTAATCTGTGAATATGTTAAACACCATCAACTAGAGTGTAAATGTATGAAAGTTAAAATGCACAAACTGCATTTCAATAAATCTCTTTAAACAAGAAGAAAAGAGTTAGCTTCCCTGGAACCACAGTTTGTGGCTGGAAAAGGAACTCAGAAATTTAAATTAGAGTGTATTAAATAGTGTATATGGCAAGAATAGAGTACAATGTGGTGTGTAGCAGTGATCAGTAACAAGTAAAATTTATCATTTGTTCACTGTTTCCCACCAGTAACTACATTATATAATGCAGATGTTTTAAAAATAAAGTTGGTAAAAAAATTTTTGATTAAAAATTATTATTTCTCAAAGTTTATTATAAAAAATAGTTTTGGTTATGAAAGACACCCAGCCTCCCTGCCTAACATAGCTTAACTCAGTTGGTTTTGGAAAAAAGGCCTGAGAGGTACCGAGGAGTTCAGTTAGCCACCTAGCCCCAGAGCGAGGAACTAAAAGGTCAGAAAAAGGTCGGGAAAACCCCCTGTACCCTAGACAGAAGCTCGGGGAGAAACCACGAGCTGACCTGGGTTTGAACCTGGCCTCATCCAATCAGAGCTGGCCTCATTTGCATCACCCAATCAGAACCCGGTAACCAGGCTTCTTGTTTCTGTACCCGTGCCCGACCCTATAAAAACCCTCTGTTCCAGCCCGTGGGCGCGCCAGTCACTTGAGCTTCTTGAGAGACTGTGTCGCCCCGGGTACCCGTGTTCCGGAATAAAGCCTCTTGCTGTTTGCATCTGATTCGTGGTCTCGGTGTGTTCCTTGGGCGAGGGTCTCTCCTGAGGGAAGACTGCCGTCAAGGAGTCTTTCATTTGGTGCATGGGCCGGGAAAAGAGACTCCCCACCTCGGAACCACCAACCCACTGTCAGGAGGTAAGCTGGCCGGCCACTGTATGTCTTGTCTCAGTCTGTCTACTTGTCCTCTGTCAGGCGCCTAGTTCAGGTATTCAGGTTTCAGGTTTCAGGTAGCTGAGTCGGTGGGGGCTGAAGGAGCTGACGAGCTCGAACTTCGCCCACCGAAACCCTGGAAGACGTTCCACGGGTCACGGGAAGTCCCCTGGAAGACGTTCCAGGGGTCGTAATTCAGGTTCAGGTACGGCTACAGAGATCGAGGTTCCTCCGTGTAATTCAGGTTCAGGTACGGCTACGGAGATCGAGGTTCCTCCGTGTAATTCAGGTTCAGGTACGGTTACGGAGATCGAGGTTCCTCCGTGTAATTCAGGTTCAGGTCACGGTTTTTCGGGGCCACTCCCGTATCAGAAAGATACGTGGTGCTGGTAAGAGAACGGAGACCGAGGTTCCTCCATTTCCCCGTCTACGGAGATCGAGGTTCCTCCGTTTTCAGGTTCAGGTAACAGGTTCAGGTAATTTCTGCTTTCGGTTTTACGCCGAAGCCGCGCAGCGCGAATTTCTGTCGTCAGTCTTGTCTTTTTGGTTATTGTTACTCGCCTAACACTTCTTTATCTAGAGACCACCATGGGGCAGGCCGTCACCACCCCATTGAGCCTAACCACGGATCACTGGTCCGATGTTAAGGCCCGAGGAAACAATGAAGGTGTCATTGTTAAAAAGAAAAGATGGATCACTCTCTGCAAGGCCGAATGGGTCATGATGAATGTTGGCTGGCCGCGAGAAGGATCCTTTAATCTCTCTCTTATCTCACAGGTGGAGGGCAAAGTCTTTGCCCCTAATCCCCATGGACACCCCGACCAGGCCCCGTATATCGCCATCTGGAGATCTCTGGTCGAGGATCCATTTCCATGGGTCGGGCCTTTCCTTCCACAGCCCCCTCCAGTCTCTGGGCCCTCGGCGCCCCTCAACCCGGGCTCTTCCCTTTTCCCTGTGCTCCCTCACACGGAGACTCCCAGGCTCCCTGTCCTTCCCCCGGACCCTAGCTCCCCTCTCGTAGATCTCCTGGTGGAGGAGCCCCCTCCCTGTCAGGCTGGACCCGCTCGGCGACCCGGTGGGGCGGGGGCGGCTCCCGCCGCGAAGGCGGTTCCTGCCGCGGCGGCGGCGACGGCGGCGGTGGCAGCAGCGGCGGCAGCAGCGGCAGCAGCGGCGGCAGCAGCGGCAGCAGCAGCAGCAGCGGCGGTGGCGGCGGCCGCATTAGCGGCCGCGATCCGGCCGTTGGCAGATGCTAAGGTTTCCTCAACCAGCAGGACCTCAGATGAAGACAAGGAAGATGAGATGTCGTCCCCCATTGCCAGCCGCCTCCGCGGCTGCCGGGAGGGACCCCCTACTGAGTCCCAAGATTACCCACTCGGAGAAGGGCCGAACCAACAACTCCAGTATTGGCCTTTCTCTGCTTCAGACAGGCCGACTTGGGACGGTTGTCAGCAGCTCCTGCAGACCCTCTTAACAGTAGAGGAAAAGCAGAGAGTTTTCCTGGGGGCCCGGAAGCAGGTTCCGGACGGCGACGGGAGGCCAACTCAACTCCCGAGCATCATCGATGCGGCTTTTCCCTTGATTCGCCCTAACTGGGACTTCAATACACCTGAAGGTAGGGAGCATCTACGTCTCTATCGCCTGTTGCTCTTAGCGGGTCTCTGAGCGGCCGCTAGAAGGCCTACCAATTTGGCTCAGGTGAGGAATGTGATACAGGGAAAGGAAGAGACACCCGCTGCATTTCTAGAAAGATTGAAGGAAGCTTATAGGATGTATACTCCGTATGACCCGGAAGATCCAGGTCAGGCTCCAGGTATTATCCTGTCATTTATATATCAGTCTAGTCCAGACATCAGAGCCAAATTGCAGCGGTTGGAAGGTTTACAGGCGTTAGAGTTGCCAGACCTAATGAAGGAGGCAGAGAAGGTATTCAATAAGAGAGAAACTCCTGAAGAGCGTGAGGAAAAGAGATGGCAGAAACAAGAGGAAAAGGATAGGAGACAGCATAGGGAGATAAAGAAAATTCTGACCGCCGTCGTATCTCAGAGACAGCGGAGAGAG
The DNA here is from genome assembly GCF_949786415.1 of Peromyscus eremicus. Classification (NCBI taxonomy): domain Eukaryota; kingdom Metazoa; phylum Chordata; class Mammalia; order Rodentia; family Cricetidae; genus Peromyscus; species Peromyscus eremicus. The sequence continues at coordinate 6,059,890 of NC_081417.1, read as the reverse complement.
GGAGACAGGTCAGGAGAACGAAGGAGGCCACCCCTAGATAAAGATCAATGTGCTTGCTGCAAGGAGAAGGGACACTGGGCCCGAGAATGCCCCAAGAAGCCACAAGGACCCCGCCGGCCCAAGCCCAAGACCGTGGACCTCCTTAGTCTGGGGGACTAGAGGGGTCGAGGCCAGGAGCCCCCCCCCCCCGAGCCTAGGATAACCCTCAAGATCGGGGGGCAGCCCGTGACCTTTCTGGTTGATACTGGTGCCGAACATTCAGTCCTAACCCATGCCGGAGTGCCTCTTAGCCGGCATTCTGCACTGGTACAGGGGGCAACCGGAAACAAGAGATATTATTGGACTATCGAGAGAAAAGTCCAACTGGCTTCAGGGCAAGTAACTCACTCCTTTCTGCACATACCTGAATGCCCCCATCCGTTGTTAGGACGGGACCTACTAACCAAATTAAAAGCGCATGAAAAGGGACCGAGGGTCACGGGTCCTAGAGGAGACCCTCTGCAAATCCTAGCCCTCAATTTAGAGGAAGAATACCGTTTGTTTGAGTTAGAACCCCCGGAGAAATCACCTGAGGATCTACAGAACTGGTTGAGAGAGTTTCCTCGCGCCTGGGCAGAGACTGGGGGCCTGGGGTTGGCACGCGATCAGCCACCGCTGATGATCTCATTAAAGGCCTCCGCGACTCCCGTTTCAATCCGACAATACCCAATGTCACGGGAAGCTCATGAGGGAATCCAACCCCATATCCGGAGGCTCCTGGACCAAGGGATGCTGAAGCCCTGTCAGTCCCCATGGAACACCCCTCTCTTGCCTGTTAGGAAACCAGGGACAGGGGACTACAGGCCGGTCCAGAATTTGAGAGAGGTCAATAAGCGAGCGGAGGACAGATCAAACAGGCCTTACTTGAGGCCCCAGCTCTGGGTCTGCCAGATATTACCAAGCCTTTTGAACTGTTTGTAGGCAAGAACTCGGGTTATGCTAAAGGGGTACTGGTGCAAAAACTGGGACCTTGGAAGAGACCTGTAGCATACTTGTCTAGGAAGTTAGACCCCGTGGCCACAGGATGGCCTCCCTGCTTCCGCATGGTGGCAGCCATTGCAGTTTTACTCAAGGATGCCGGGAAACTGACCCTAGGCCAGCCCCTGACTGTACTGGCCTCCCATGCCGTGGAGGCCTTGGTCCGACAACCGCCAGACAGATGGCTTTCCAACGCCAGGATGACTTATTACCAGGCCTTACTCCTGGACTCAGACCGGGTCACGTTCGGACCCATAGTCTCCCTTAACCCTGCCACCTTGCTGCCACTGCCTAACCCATCTATAGAGCATGATTGCCTCCAGATTTTGGCCGAGGCACATGGCACCCGCCCTGACCTGACGGATCGGCCGCTTAAGAACTCAGACGTCGTCGAGTATACAGATGGGAGCAGCTTCCTGGAAGGAGGAGAACGCAGGGCTGGGGCAGCTGTCACCACTGAGTCCGAAGTGATATGGGCCTCGGCCCTCCCGCCTGGGACTTCGGCCCAGCGAGCGGAACTGATCGCCCTCACCCAGGCCCTTCGGATGGCAGAAGGTAAGAAGCTCACCATGTATACAGATAGCAGATACGCCTTTGCCACTGCACATGTCCATGATGAAATCTATCGGCGGAGAGGCCTGCTAACATCCGCAGGTAAGGAGGTCAAGAACAAAAAAAGAAATCCTGGACCTCCTGAAGGCCCTGTTTCTCTCGCTCCAGCTTAGTATTGTCTACTGCCCAGGGCACCAAAGAGACAACTCCAAAATAGCCAAGGGAAACCGGCTGGCGGATTTGATCGCCCGGACAGTGGCATCCCAGCCAACAGGGAGCAGCCAGTTAATGGCTATACAGGACACTCCGGAGCTTCCTCCGCCTGGGAGAGAGCCCATGCCATACAGCCCCGAAGACCATGAGCTAGCAAAGAAAATGGGGGCGGAATGGGACTCTCAGGGGCAAGCCTATATGCTAGGGAACCGGATGGTCATGCCAACCTCCCATACCCGATATATGCTGAGGTTCCTTCATGCGCTGACCCATTTGAGCAAGAATACAATGAAAATACTGGGACTGTGCTATTAAACCAGGACCGGGTGCTTCAGCAGGTAACTTCCACCTGCCCAGCCTGTGCTCAGGTCAAAGCAGGAAAGATTCATCTAAACAAAGGGGCTCGTCAACGAGGGCATCGCCCAGGTGTACATTGGGAAATAGACTTCACAGAAATTAAACCCAGACTCTATGGGTACCGGTACCTCCTGGCCTTGGTGGATAGATTGAGGCATTTCCAACCAAGAATGAAACGGCTAATATGGTAACAAAGAAACTGTTGGAAGAGATCTTCCCCAGGTATGGGATGCCTCATATATTGGGGTCGGACAATGGGCCTGCCTTCGTCTCTCTGGTAAGTCAGAAAATGGCCAAATTATTGGGGGTTAATTGGAAATACCGCCCCCAGAGTTCAGGACAGGTAGAGCGAGCTAATAGGACAATTAAGGAAACTTTAACCAAATTAACAATTGCAACTGGCACTAGAGATTGGGTGCTCCTACTTCCCTTGGCTCTTTACCGAGCCCGGGATACTCCTGGGCCGCACGGCCTAACCCCTTTTGAAATTCTATATGGGGCCCCATCTCTAGTCATGAGGTTTCTCCATCTTGATATCTCATCTTTTGCCACCAGCCCTCCCTCAAGCTGGTGCAGAAGGAGATCTGGAAGCCCTTGGCTGGGGCCTACCGAGAGCAGCTGGACAGGCCGGTGGTCCCTCATCCTTTCCAGATTGGGGACTCCGTTTGGGTCCGGCGCCACCAGACCGGGAGTCTGGGGTTACGGTGGAGGGGGCCCTGCGCTGTCTTGCTGACCACCCCCACTGCACTCAGGGTCGACGGGATTGCTGCATGGATCCACACCTCTCACGTGAAGGCTGCCGGGGAGACCGACCCAGCAGGAAAATAAGGTCATCTCACAAACTGGGGAAACGGTCTGGCAGATGCCTTAAACTCCTCCACCCACCCGGGGGGGGGTGCATTGGCCGGATCCGGGATGCCGTCACCCTCAAGCAAGATGTAGATTCGCCCTGTCGGACTTTTATGTCTGTCCGGGGGATGGGAGGGGCTGGGCCCTCGCCAAGAAATGCGGGGGGGGGGGGGGGGGGGAGGAGATTTCTCCTGTGCCCAATGGGGCTGCGAGACCACTGGCGCAGCATATTGGAGTCCTAGCTCCAGCTGGGACCTGATCCAGACCAATAGAGGTTTCAAGAAGGCTACAGGCGGGGGGTCTTGCTCAACTGGGTCCACCGAGGTCAGCCGATTCGAGCCCAGGCTCTCACTTCCCCTAAATATAACTTTCACTGGCCCGGGGAAGGCTGATAGAAACTGGCAACGGGGGCGCACTTGGGGGCTCAGGTTATATGAAACCGGATATGATCGGGGCATAAGATTCACCATCAAACTTAAGATTGAGGAGGCCTCTGCCCCCGTAGGCCCCAATCAGGTTCTCTCTGATCCGAAGCGCCCCTCCTTGCCTGTTCCGGCACCCCCGAAGATTGCCCCTCGATCCGGTTTGATTACCAGCCCAGGTATAACTCCGGCCACTGCCAGGCCGCCCCGGCCGGGAGCCGGAGGCCGGCTCTTGGGTCTGCTAGCGGGGGCTTGCCAGGCCTTAAATGTGACCTGCCCAAATAGAGCGCAGGAGTGTTGGCTGTGTCTGGTTTCCCAGCCTCCCTACTGCGAGGGGATAGCAACCCAGGGTAATTATACTAGCACTCACAGTCCCCCTCCGAGCCAATGCCTAGGGACAGCCCAACCTAAGCTCACAATCTCAGAGGTGTCAGGACAAGGGCTATGTCTAGGGAGCGTCCCCCGCACCCACCAACACTTATGTATCCTATCCATAAGCGATGTCTCTGGATATGTCACTGGCCCTAATGGTACCTATTGGGCATGTAATATTGGGCTCACCCCCTGTGTTTCAGCCTCAACCCTCAATGCTACCTCTGATTTCTGTGTGCTCATCGAATTGTACCCAAGGATAGTTTACCATACCCCAGAGGAGATTTACTCACACTTCGAACTGGGAAGGGACCTCCACCGATATAAAAGAGAACCGATGTCCCTTACCCTGGCATTATTACTAGGAGGGCTGACTATGGGAGGAATAGCAGCCGGAGTAGGGACCGGTACCACAGCCCTGCTGGAAACCCAGCAATTTAGGCAGTTCCAAATGGCCATGAATCAAGACTTGCAGGCCTTGGAGGAGTCAATAAGTGCTCTAGAAAAATCCTTAACTTCCCTTTCTGAAGTAATACTACAAAATAGAAGAGGCCTAGACATCCTGTTTTTACAGGAAGGGGGATTATGCGCCGCCCTCAAGGAAGAATGCTGCTTCTATGCCGACCACACTGGGGTAGTATGAGATAGTATGGCAAAATTAAGAAAGAGACTAGAACAGAGACAAAAATTCTTTGAAGAGCAACAGGGATGGTTTGAAGGATGGTTCAGAAGGTCCCCCTGGCTCACCACCCTCATTTCCACCCTTCTGGGACCCCTTCTGATTCTATTACTCCTCCTGACGTTTGGGCCCTGTATCCTAAGTAGACTTGTCCAATTTATCAGGGAACGCGTCTCTATTGTTTAGACTTTGGTATTAACCCAGCAATACCAAAGGCTTAACCAGATGGAACTCGAGCCACGTCACCAATCTTCCCCATGAATGGAGGATTCCATTCCCGCAATAAGAAAATGGGGGAATGAAAGACACCCAGCCTCCCTGCCTAACATAGCTTAGCTCAGTTGGTTTTGGAAAAAAGGCCTGAGAGGTACCGAGGAGTTCAGTTAGCCACCTAGCCCCAGAGCGAGGAACTAAAAGGTCAGAAAAAGGTCGGGAAAACCCCCTGTACCCTAGACAGAAGCTCGGGGAGAAACCACGAGCTGACCTGGGTTTGAACCTGGCCTCATCCAATCAGAGCTGGCCTCATTTGCATCACCCAATCAGAACCCGGTAACCAGGCTTCTTGTTTCTGTACCCGTGCCCGACCCTATAAAAACCCTCTGTTCCAGCCCGTGGGCGCGCCAGTCACTTGAGCTTCTTGAGAGACTGTGTCGCCCCGGGTACCCGTGTTCCGGAATAAAGCCTCTTGCTGTTTGCATCTGATTCGTGGTCTCGGTGTGTTCCTTGGGCGAGGGTCTCTCCTGAGGGAAGACTGCCGTCAAGGGGTCTTTCAGTTAAAGAAAGGAGAAAGTTCCCCGGTGCATGGGCAGGCTTCTGAGAATCCAGGGCCTGTCGTGTGATGCCTTGTGCATCCTTGGTGCAGTGGGAAGGGGCTTGGACTTGCCTAGGCTCAGTATGCTGGGCTCTGCTGACTCCCCATGGAAGACTCCCCTCGATTTAGGGGATATGGAGATGCAGGGTGGCTTGGGAGAAAGGGCTGGGGAGAGGGAGGAGGTAGGAGTGAGAATTAGTGGTGGTATGTGGATTGAGTAGAAAATTTCTTAATAAAGAAAAATGAAAAAAAAGAAAGGAGAAAGTTAAGGTCAAACACATGCTTATTGTATCATTATTCATAATAGTAAAAACCTAGAAACCATTTAAGTGTTCAACAATACCAAGGTATTTCATTTGTCTGTGGCATAATCCTCATAACCAATGAAAGCTATAATTAAGAAAACTGTGTGGCTCCATGAATGAGTTATAAAATATATACAAAAAGTTGCAACACAATTACATGTGAGTTATAATCTTAATCATAAATATTTGAACAATTTAGGCAGTATAATAAGGATGATTTTATTGTATCCTTTTAAAGTCAAGTTAAGAGTGTTTGTGAAGAAAACTAAGGCATGTGAAGTACTATGTACAGACCACCATGTTTGTAAGTATCAAAGGCAGCCTTCAAATCCTGATCACTTGCCTGCTTATATCACCCTATCCCATATGCCACTTTCCATCAAAGCAACTCCATGACTTATGGCAGGTGCTGCTATAAAACAGACATGGGCTTTGGCAAGTGTGTAACAGATATTCAGTAACAAAAGCACTCAGAGCACTAGTAGTAAAAAGTCCTGCTTTGTTTTTAAGATTTCTACATTCATGTGTTTGTCCCTTTATTTGCACAAATGAAAAATGAGAAACAAAATATCTTATTTTCTGTTGTTCTTGACATTTCCAAACTGCCTCAACATAAAAGTTTTCATGCATTTAAAGAAAATGCAGTGCAACCACATCACCAAAACAACAAAAAGTCCTTCTTGAGTCCATTTTTGGGAAGGTATATATTTTAGTTAGGGTTTTTAATGGCTGTGAAGTGACACCATGCCCACAGCAACTCTTATGAGGAAAACATTTAATTGGGGTGGTTCCCTTACAGTTTCAGAGGTTCAGTCTATTATCACATGACAAGGAGCATAGGGACATGAAGGCAGATGTGGTAGTGGAGCTGAGAGTGCTATATCTTGCAGTCACCTGAGACACTGGGCAGTATCCTGAGCATAGGAAACCTCAAATCCCACTTCCACAGTAGCACACTTTCTCCAAGGCCATACCTACTCCAACAAAACCTCACCTCCAGATAGTGCCACTCCCTATGAGATTATAAGGGTCAATCATATTCAAACCATCACAGTATACCATAGCACATCTTAGTGACCAAGTCATGGGCAAGTGGATTTTACCTTGAATATATCTGCACTGTTGGGGTTAAACAGGTGGTGCTTTCCAGACCCCAGAATAATAGGTCCAGAACATCTTGCTTCTCCATAGACACAAAGAGATACTGTTGCCGTGGTGCCAGCATTTTCAAGATCTCCAGTGACAACTGTCACCTTCCAGTCTCCATCTGCAAAGGAAAGTGATGGAGGAAAGTCCCATTACTATCAGGAAGAGAGGGAATTCTGCTTAATTGGCTTAATTGAGGAGTGAAGTTTGTGAACTAGATGTAGTAAAATAACTGCTTACTGCAGACCTCCTCTGTGGAGGCTAGCATATGAAACAGTTTTGGAAAGGGTACAGCATTTTAATTACAGAACAAACCACAGCAGTCTCTTGAGAACAGTAGATGTTCCCCTTAGGAACAAAGTGTCTGAGGTGGAGGCAGTTAGCACTACTCATTTGGCTGAAACATAGAGAAGTGGGTTTCAGTGTCACAGTCAAATCTTTGACTAAAGATGAATGACAGACACGTCCTGATAGGCAGACATGAAGTCATTATCTGTCCCAGGGAATACCCCGTAAAGCTGGGGTTAATGGCAGCACCGTGAGCATAACAGGAGAGCATTAAGGATAGAAAAGACTTAAAAAGAAACAAAGACAAACTAAGATTTGTTTTTTTGCCATGAAAAGATGCTGAAGTCCTCTTAGAGTTAAAAACCAACCAGCTAGAACAGGGAAAGGCAGTTCTAGATAAATAGAACCTTCCTAGCAGAAGGAGCTGAGCTGGGGGAGGACACATGAAGAAAAGACAGACTGAAAATAGAGAAAGACAATGCATCCTGTAAACAGAACAGATAATTGATCCCCTGCTGAGGCAAGGATGTAAGCACAGAAAGGTTGAGGTAAGCAGCGCATGACCGGAAACATCTCAAAAAACCTGTTCATTGTACTGTGATTGGTTTGGTTGGGAAGACAAATTGAGATAGTATTCATTTTAGCATAATGTTTCTTTGGGAAACTGTACCATCAAACTCATAGCTGGATGCTGCCCTAACCTTACAGCAGGCATTGGGTACACACCAAGACTGCAAGGAGGCAACGTGGCTTCCCTATGCTTTGGAACACACACATCTCTGCTTATCACAGATGCAGCCCTGGGGCAGGGGCAACTTAAGGACATCTTTATTATCATTCTCAGAGGTTCAATAAACAAGCACTTTATGTATAATTTTGACAATTCCAAGATGTAGTAAGACCCACCACCACCACCGTTTTGATTGCAGACATCAGGACCCAGCACCATTATGGACATGTTCTCAGTATTTCTTTCCTTGTAAGGTTTACTTCTGGTCATTTCCCCACCCACATAACCACAAACACCATTTGAAAGCCTCTAGCCACCATAGTGAGACTCCTGTCAAGGACAACGTGGTGTTACATTTGATAACAAAGATGGAAGTGCAGCCTCAAGGGAACCTTTAGCAGACCCCACTGGATGAACTAGAGGATGTCTACCCTGTAGCCTGTTTTCTTTTAGGAGCTTGGACTTGTGTGAGAAAATGAACCATGATATTTTCAAGATGCAATCCCATTGAGAAGCCTGTGGTTATAATACTTCTTACAGAAAACCTAGCACATGTGCTTAGATGTATAATCCAAGAAGATAAAGAACATCCTGTTTTTAGGTCTTATTTCCTCCTTCATTCTTATCTCTTTCCCCCCATCTGCAAGAGCCCTGATATTTTCATCTTACACTGTCCTGGGGAGAGGGACACATATGAGTTTATGTATAAACTTGGATTTTAGTTCATTAAAATAGAGATGACTAGAAAGGAGCTGCTGATTTGTAGAACACTGTGTCCTTCCCTTTTAGAATCAGCACCATGACGTAAGTCTTAATGAAGAAATACTAAGCGAGCATTTTCTGCAGTCACTTCTACTGTTCCTCAAATTTTCCTAAGCATATTTTTCTTTTCTGAAAGTAGAAAATGTTTTTCATAATTTCTATAATGTACTTTTAAAATTTGATCACTCCATCTTTTTAAGGATATCTCATTTCCAAAAATATAAAACACTTAAGGACAGTTTGTAGCTGGGTGTGATGGTGCATATCTAAAGCCCAGACACTCTGGAGGCTGACACAGAGGATCCTGAGTTCATAGTCAGCCTATACTGCATAAAAATATCTTGTCACAAACATCAAAAGAAGATTTGTAGAAAAGAACACAACAAAACATTGAGTTAATATTTAAATTAAACTACCCTGTGAAATAGTTTATTTATAACAGTGCTAAAAATATCTTTACAGTTTTTGAGTTGTTAATTTACGTGTCAAAAATTGCAAGTTTTAAAAATATTTTTCTAATGTAAAATTTCCACCAAAAAGAAAAAGTTGTTTTGTTTGTTTGTTTGGGTTTGTTTTGTTTTTTGCTTTTGCAGGGGTTGCTTTGTTTTTATTTTGTTTTGTTTTGTTTTGGGGTGTGTGTGTGTGTGTGTGTGTGTGTGTGTGTGTGTGTGTTCAGTTTCCCATTCTTTCAATTTCCACACAGCTTCTACCTTAAAATTCTTAGGTCTAATAAAAATAATGTTCTCTATTAATATCTTTTGGAAATTATTTTTATTGCAAAGTTTTTAAGCAAGAAAAATGCCTTGTGGTTGAAGTCTAAATATTTACCTTACGTATACATGCGTTCAGAGAGGTCTCTAAAGTTTGTTGTCACACAATGAACTACGATGCTAGCCAGACTTAAACAGCAATTCTTTGTCATTGGCTTCACCTGACACCACAGCAGTCAGTGTCTTCCATTTAGAGAAATACTGCTTTAGAGAAAGGGATTTGTTTCTTGACACAGTGTCTAGTGACCATGACTCTAAGTGATCATATGTGTCACAAGATCAAATCATTCCTGATACAATGTATAGGCTTTACCTCATAACCCAGTTTATTAATGATTTAATAGAAAGACACCACATGTTCTTGCTTGGGAGAGATCAGAGAGCAGGTAAGCAAATGGTAACTCTTGGGTCAAATATGTCTTGCCACTTATTTTGTGATCTCAGGTTCATATACTAGGTTCTGTGTTGTCCATGGGCCCTTCCACACCGCAACAGCAGAATTATAACAAACACCACATGGCCCATAAACCCTAAGGTGAATACATCTGGTCATTTATTATTAAGGTTATCTGGATGCTAGAGAGATGGCCCAGTGGTTAAGAATGCTTGCTGCACAATCCTTGAAGATCAGAATTGGAATCCCAGCACTCAGGTAATAAGCTGGGTGTCCCACAAATGTCTACATCTTCAGCTTTGAGGAATCTGGCACCCTCTACTGGCTTCTGTGTATGAACAGGCTTAAACATGTACATACACATTCATATATACTCACAAGGGTGTGTACATTCACACATATAGAGACATATATAAATAAATATAATTATTTTTTAATGTTTGTTGGTTCCTCCTCAGGATATCACTGTACTTCAAAAAATACCCTCTCTGTACTATGTTAGGACATGTGCTTATTCTTATTAAATATTCAGGATTTAGCAATAAATGTAGAGGTATTAAGTGCTATTGATTACCATGCTTACTAACAATCATAAGTCATTTCCCCATCAATCCACAAGTGCCAGGTTCATTTACAATAGGCAACCTATATAGACCATTCATTCTGAAGTGGCATTTTACACTATTCATAAATGTCCTCACTGATGTCTCCCAAGCCACTTACTATTTTGCAAGATAGTCATTTAAACTTGGTGTGTTAAGATGTGAGATATTTCCATTTCTGTGAGTGAGGGGCCTTTGGCTGGTGAAACAATGCAAACTGAGATTCTCCGAGGCTAAGGCTAGCCGGCTCTGTGAGAAGTCTTTTCTCTGGTCTTCTCTGTTAGAACCCAACAGCTAAGATGTGAAAACTGAACAGGAGAATAGGCCTCTGAGTGTGCAACCTCAGTGGAGCTCCAAACCCATCAACAGGTAGCATGTGCAGGGCCTCTGAAAGCCCAGCATAAGCTATGCTGTCTGTAGCTGTGCATTATTGAGTGGAAACCACTGAGGGGCCCCAGCAAGAACCACCCAGCTGAGCTATACCATCCTGCTGAGTCATGACAAAGAGTTTAAGCTATGTAGCCTGGGGTGACTCCTCACATAGAAGCAGATGACTTGAACAACCGTTGAAAGCATTTCCCGAGTAAACTCTCTCCATTTTCTCTTTATTTCTATCTCCAGTCCTTTTTGCAAGCAAGTATTTTGAGACAATCTCACTGAGTTGCACAGCCTGAACTTAAAATCACTGAGTAGTCTAGGCAGGCCTTTAACTTATGGACCTCTTGCCTCAGTCACCAAGTATCTCAAATGATAGCTCTGTACCACCTTTCTGGTTTCCATGACCTTTTTATTTATAAATACTGTAGTCTGCCTATTGGTATAGATGCAAGGGAATTTTTTTCTTTTTATTCTTTTATTAAGAAAATTTTTCTATTAATTTTACATACCAATCAAAGATCTCCCTCTTCCCTCCTCCTGCCCCTCCAGCCTCCCCCTCTCAGCCCACCCCCCATTCCCTTTTATAAGAAGGCAAGACCTCCCATGGGGATGTACCTTTAGTAGGGGTCACAGTCCCTCCCCTTGCCTCAAGGCTGAGCGAGGTGTCCCATCATAGGCAGTGAGCTCCAAACAGTCTGCTCATGCACCATGGATGGATTCTGATCCTACCGCCAGGAGGCTCCTTAAGCAGATCAAGCTATGTCTCCTATGCAGAGAGTCTAGTCCAGTCTCATGCAGGCTCCTCAGCTATTGAACTAAATTTCATGAGTTCCCACTAGTTTGGTTTGGTTGTCTCTGTAGGTTTCCCCATCATGATCTTGATGCACCTTGCTCATAGAATCCCTCTTCTCTCTCTTTGACTGGACTCCTGGAGCTCAGCCTAGTGTTTGGCTGTGGATCTCTGCATCTGCTTCCATCAGTTACTAGAGAAAGGCCCTATGATGACAGCTACAGTATTCACTGCTCTAATTACTGGGGTGAGCCAGTTCAGATACCCTCTCCACTATTGCTAGTAGTCTAAGCTGGGGTCATTTTTGAGGATTCCTGGGAACTTTCCTAGCAGCAGTTTCTCCCTATTCCCATGATGTCTTCATTTATCATGGTATCTCTTTCATTGCTCTCCTACTCCATTCCTGTTCCAGCTCGACTATCCCATTCCCTTATGTTCTCATCCCCCATCTGTTGTGAATACATGTTGCTATGATTGATTGATAAATAAAACACTGATTGGCCAGTAGCCAGGTAGAAAGTATAGGTGGGACTAGCAGAGAGGAGAATTGGGGGAACAGAAAAGCGGAGTCAGGGAGATGCTGCCAGCTGCCACCACGAGGAGCAAGATGTAAAGTACCAGTAAGCCATGAGCCACGTGGCAAGATATAGATTAATAAAAGTGGGTTAATTTAAGATAGAAGAACTAGACAGCAAAAAGCCTGAGCCATTAGGCCAACAAGTTTAAATAATATAAGCATCTGTGTGTTTATTTTATAAGTGGGCTGTGGGAATGCTGGGGCTTGGCAGGAGCTGGAGAGTAGCTCTCCAGATACACCCATTCCCTACCTTCCATTGCCCACACCTCATCCCCAGTTTAATCATGGAGATCCCCTTCCCAGTGCGATTTATGTATCCCTCTCTGGGTCCTCCTTGTTAGCTAGCTTCTCTTGAGCTGTGGGTTGTACTCTAGTTATCCTTTGCTTTACATCTAGTATCCACTTATGAGTGAGTACATATTACGTTTGTCCTTCTGAGTCTGGGTTACCTCACTCAGGATGATATTTTCCAGTTCCATCCATTTGCCTACAAATTTCATAATGTCATTGTTTTTCACTGCTGAGTAGTACTCCATTGTGTATATGTACCACATTTTCTTAATCAGTTCTTTGGTTGAAGGGCATCTAGGTTGTTTCCAGGTTCTGGCTACTACAAATAATGCTGCTATGAACATAGTTCAGCATGTGTCCTTGTGGTATGATTGTGCATTTCTTGGGTATATGCCCAAGAGTGGTATAGCTGGGTTTTGAGGAAGATTAATTCCCAATTTTCTGAGAAACTGCTATACTGATTTCTAACATGGCTATATAAGTTTGCACTCCCACCAACAGTGGAGGAGTATTCTCCTTGTTCCACATCCAATCCAACATAAGCTGTCTTCAGTGTTTTCGATCTTGGCCATTCTGATAGGTATAAGATGGTATCGCAGTGTCATTTTGATTGACGCAAGGGAATTTAACTAAAGTGAGTCTTTCAGGTATCCCAAATTTTAAAAAATGGGGGTTGAGGGGGACAAAGAAATTGCATGCCTGCCACTAGCCATTTCCTTCACAGTGTTCTTACCAACTGGAAATTCATTCTCAGTATGGTTTTATTTTGTTTCACAAAGTCCCTACAGCCAGTAAAGTTCCATAGCCCTTCCTGAAATATTCACATCTGTCTTGCCCTTAGTCTGCACATGATGTCACAAAGGTTACATGCATTTGACTTTGCAGCTCAGAAAACCAAACCCATTGTTGAATATAGAAACATCTGTGTCTAGATACATTTTCATTACATGGCAACTTCCCACTGAATACTCAAAGATGTGCAGAAAGGATACATGGAAATTAAGCTCTTAATGTGTATAATTGTTATTCCACCAAGTGAAAAAACTTACAGCTTACTTAAGTATCCATAGCACACAGAAGAATCCCCAAGACAACTTGCTTTGATCCAGGTGTGCGACAGGCATCAGTCATGGCTCTGGGAGTCTGCAGCAGTGGGACCCAGTGTGCAATGAATGTGAGGAAACCCAGCAGGCCTCTGCTGACTGCAACCTTGTACTCCTGACTGAAGTTGGGGTGGACTGAGACAGGATGAGAATGCCCTATCATTGTGTAGGGATTGCTTCTTTGGACTTGGTTGTTGGTGAAGGTGAGTATTGTAGTGGAGAAATATGGAAAATTGTAGCTTTGGGGAGAAAGTCCTGGAGTGAAACAGATTTAGCCCACAAAAGCTCTCTGTGGGTCTTCCAAGTACTGTAGGGATTTGTCCCTATTCACTTTCATCCATGAAAAAGATCAGGATAAATGAAACTTTCCTGATTGCTACTCCATGGTGGTATGTATGTGTGTGTGTGTGTGTGTGTGTGTGTGTGTGTCTATATATGTGTGTGTGTGTAGCAGTATATAAATATATATGTAAATATATATAATTACTTACAAATTATTATGTCTGTCAAATGTTCCTTGTAGCTTTTTTTATGTCTCTCTTAGATTTCTATTGTTTTATGCTTTGTTTCTTTTTAAAGCATACTGAGATCATGGTGTTCCTCCTCAGTCTCCTGAGTGATAGGTTTATAGATGCGTGTCACCATGCTTGGCTCTCAGTTCTTTTTGTATTAATGATATCTACCACCCAAATATCTATGACACTATGGCATCAAGCCCTTCTGCAGGCTCCTCTCACATAGTGGCCTGCCTCGTGATATTCTTTAGTCATTCTGGAGGACTCAAGGGCTCTTATCTACCTCTAGGACTTGGTCAAATGCCTTTCTCAGATTGCCCTCTCTTGTCCACCTCTAAACATATACCTTCCTCATGCTCATCTCACAAATCACCTTTCCTAAAAAGCAAACATTCCTCCCTGTAACTAAAAGGAACCATGCTCCCCGAAACCACATTTTCCTATAGAAATAAATCAATCCTTACCTACCCTGACTGTGATGTCCTTGAAGGCCAAGTTTGCCCTGTTTCTGCATCTCTGATGTCTAGTACAATGTTGTGCAATAGTCTCTCATAAAATGAATGAGTCATTGATGTCTAAAAAGCTATGGGATCCCTTATGAAGTGTTTTAGGCAAGCAAAGGCTGCATATGTAGGAAAGATGTTCAAGAGAATATCAAGGATTTCAGGAAAATATGTAGCTTTCTCAATTAACACTGAACACACCTTGTAGATGACTTGTCATTAGTGTTATTATACAAAGGATGAAGCTATTGTCACTGCCTTATAATTCATCATATTACTAGCACAGAGATAGTGGAAACACAAATGTCCTTGTATCACCCGCATTTTGAAGGACATATACATATATTTTGATGAGATTTAGCAAAGATCCTATAAACAATACAAATTATTAATTTATTCTAATTTTTATTATTTTATCACCAACAAATTCTATGCATCTAAGCTCATGTCTTTCAAAATAATGACTTTATAAGAGGATCGTGTAATATTTTAAATTTCTAAGTACTTTAATTTTTTTCAAAAGACAAATATTATTAATCCTAGTATTCATATAAAGTAATGTATAAATTACATGCTGACTTCCACAGTTCATAGGATAAGATGGTTGTTTCCTAGTCTAGAATAATTTCAAACAATGTTGAGTTTTTTCTAAGTCCAGAAAACAACCCTATGTAATTACCAGAAAAATAATCTTATATATATATATATTTTTCTTGATACTAGTTAAGCATGAACCACATATCATTTCTGGGATTCAATATACTGTTTGTTCTTATGTAATGAGGAAGGAACACCCTGTTATATAGGGCTTCAGGGAAAACTAAGAGAGCTAGAGAAAGGGCAGGTGAGTATGCACCCACTGCAGCCCTAGGGCATACCCAGTGGGTCTGCAGCTACAGTGCTTAAGCCCAAGTGCATTCCATCTATGAAAAGTTAAGCTTAAAGAACAACATATTTTAGACACCTCAGATGTCCTAGACTCTGTTCAATGTCTTACAATTGCATCAAATTTCCACAGCAACCCTGAAAGGGTTTTTAATGAGGACTTCATCCCATAGGAAGAAACCTGAGGCACCAGGAGAAACAACGATTTTGCCAAATAAAGAGTTTTGCAAATAAATGGTTTGGTTTGGGATTCACAGTCTATGCTATTACCAGGACAGGAGCTCGGGGGCTGGAGACTGTTACATAACAGTATTGATTCCAGACGTCTGAACTTCAGCTCTACCTGCCCCTCTCTAGAGCCTTCAATTCTATAGCAAAGCACGGTCATTGCCAGGAGGAACAGTGTGATAAAGAATACCAAATTCTTACTGATGCCTCAAGCTTCCGCTGACCATTCTCAACCTGAAGTTTCAAAACTGGCAATTCCACCTTTTATTCATTCTAGCGTCCTTCAGTTCATCCTTCAGCACTGCCGTTTAACCTCACACAGCCTCCTTTCAGACCAACACCTTTCCTTGGCTTACAAGGAAACAGTTATTTGCTTCTCTGTTTTTTTTTTTATTTGGTTTTTTGTTTGTTTGTTTGTTTGTTTGTTTGTTTTGTTTTGTTTTGGTTGGTTGGTTTTGGTTTTGTTGTTGTTTTAATAAAAATATTTAAGAATTATCAAATATTCTAGGTTCAAACCTCCTGAAAAACCAATTTTAAGATTGCTTTAATATATGCTGGCCAAGAAGATAACATACTTAAGACCCAAGTTTTGATTATATATTTAGATCTACATGAAC
The DNA here is from genome assembly GCF_949786415.1 of Peromyscus eremicus. NCBI lineage: Eukaryota > Metazoa > Chordata > Mammalia > Rodentia > Cricetidae > Peromyscus > Peromyscus eremicus. The sequence goes on along the minus strand of NC_081417.1, from coordinate 6,043,734 downwards.
AGCCCAGTTCTGCTACAGCATTTTATATTGCCACATGATAAAGCATTCTGAAGCTCGTATAAAGACAGTTTGTCTTGCTTTTGACTTCTCTTTTAAGTCAGGCTTGGCAAAGAACAGTATCTTTGTTCCACATCAACTGGAGCCATTCAACTATGGACAGAAGGATTTGTTCCCATGGCTGGACAGTTACTGCTGGCTGAAGGCTCTGCCAGTACTCAAACAAATGACCTTCACACATTTCCATGAACACTCTCTGTGTTGTCTAGGACTCCTCAGGGTGCAGGAGTGCATTCCCGAACTGACAGCTGCAGAGAGCCAGCCAGGCAAGGGTAGCAATATATTTCAAAATGCAATAGTGCATCATTTATGGTACATACTAGTAGTTAGCAAGCTCAAAGCCCAGCTTGGCTGAGTTCATCTTTTCAAAGGAAAGTGGCAATGTTCTAGAAAGAAACATGGGACACAAAATGTTGTTGCAGTTAAAGGCATTTAAGTTACATCTGCCATTTTTAGACTTACCTATCTCAATAGTGTTCAGGATCCTTTTCAAATGTAACCCTGGTCTCAAGGTCAATGGTTATCAACTGGGAGAGAGTTGATTAGGGACATTTAATGATGATGAAGACATTGTTATTGTAGACACAACTCTGTGTGTGTGTGTGTGTGTGTGTGTGTGTGTGTGTGTGTGTGTGTGTGGTGAGCTTCTAATATGTGTAACCATGTATTTTCCTAAACATCCTGTTTTTGAGATTTCAAAAGTTCTTCACAACAGTTAGACACAGTAAAATGTCAGCAGAACCAAGGTTAAGACACCTGGCCTCTGATTCATTCTGACTGAGTTCTATTGTGTTCCAAACCATACCATAGATTCTGTGTAAGAAACACCTGTAAATGTGGATTAGTTGAGAAGGTGGCTTTTATGACAGTGTTTATGCAGATGCTGATAGCTTATTATTACATGACCATTGTGGTGGTTTGAAAGAAAATGACCCCAAAAGGAATGGCAGTGTTAGGAAGGTATGGCTTTGTTAGAGTGGGTGTGGCCCTGTTGGAAGAAGAGTGTCACTGTGTATGGTGATATTTTATTTGTACTGAAATGTTATTTGTATGTTAATAAATAAAGTTGCCTGGGGGTCAGAGCTATTAGCAAGCCATCGGAAAGCTGGGCGGTGGTGGTGCACGCCTTTAATCCCAGCACTTGGGAGGCAGAGCTAGGTAAGTCTCTGTGTGTTCAGGGATACAGCCAGCATTGGATACACACACCTTTATTCTCAATACCAACCATAGAAGACCTGGAGGTCTGAACAGACAGGCAGTGACGAGGCAGTCATGTGGTTGGGTTTACAACCAATGAGAAGGCAGAACAGAAAGTCTATATAAAGACTTTAACACAGGAAGTAGCTCTCATTTGGAGAGGTAGGACCACCACAGGAGGAAGGGTAAGGTTTTAGCTCTTGGCTCTGAACTCTTGGCTTTCTTCTTTGCATTGGTTCTGTGTTTCTTATTTAATAAGATAGTTGGTTACATCTACATTTGGTGCCCAATGTGACAAGAATCCATTAAAAATCACTTAGCTTGGCTTGGTAGCAAGTCTGGTTTCCTGCCTGGGCGGCCTGGCTCTGTAGCTCGGGCCCAGGTCAACTTGGTCTCAGGGCGGACTAACCTGCAGCTGGAGCTACTTGCTTAAAGCCGGTGATACAAACAACTCAGGCCTGCCCTGCCAAACAGGGCCACTGCCTGTAAAGCCAATGCATGTGGTCGGGGCATAAGGTTATAGAAAGAAAGCCTGTTTTCACACAATCACCCTTAATTTATCTGGTAGCCATACAGCAGCTACCTGGTGAAGACAATGGACAAAATATTTGGATTCCAACTGAAATGTTAGACTTACGAAGATTTAAGGAGACAATAGCATCTTATGGCATGCATTCCCCATATGTAAAACAAATGTTAAACTCCTGGTCAACTAATAATAGCATTCTACCACAAGACTGGCGGAAGCTGGCACAGGCTGTTCCTGAACCCGGACAAAACCTCCAGTGGAAAATGTGGTTCAAGGAGGAGGCTAAAAATATAGAAAAACAATGGAGGGATAAAGGAACACAAGTCTGCCAGGATCAGCTTATTGGAGAAGGCCAATATGCTTCAGTATAAACACAATGTTTATATGATGTCCAAACCCTAATTCTATGTCAAACAGCAGCCTTGAATGCATGGGACAGAGTTGAGGAACCAGGAAAAAAACTGAGTCATTTACAAAGGTTATACAGGGCCCAAAAGAATCTTTCACAGATTTCTTACAAAGATTAACTTCAGCAGTAAAGAGAATGGTCCCAAATTTAGAGGCTAGTCAGATAATAATCGAATCTTTGTCCTTTGAGAACACAAATGCAGCATGCAAAACAATAATCAAGCTATTAAAGGCAAGATCTGTACCCTTGGAAGATTGGATTAGAGATACGGTTAATGTTTAGGCTCATGACCATGATGATATGTGGGTAGGAGAAGCAATTTCAAAAGGTTTGAAAATGTTAGATGTTTTGGATGTGGAAAGCAAGGACATTTGAAAAGGGACTGTAAACAGATCATTCCTAGAAACAATGTTTCTTCAAGGAACACCAGCAACAGAATTCCCCTTCCTTCAGGAGTATGCAGAAGGTGTGGTAAGGAAAAATACTGGACCAAGGAATGTAGATCAACAAGGGACAGACAAAGTTAACCTTTGCCTTGGTCTTCGGGAAACACCCAGAGGGGCCTCAGGCAGGCCCCCACAGTAAATTCAGTTCAAACCTTTCCTGCAGTTGTAGAGGAAAACCCTACTCAGAGCAACTAAATAACCAAATGCCTATTGGAATAAATCATGCTAGTCAGGATGATGAAAGAGAGAGAATAGGAAATTCAGGAAAAAAACATAAAGAAAATTTTTTGGCAAACTTCTATTAATGAACAAAGACCAAAATTAACAATAAAAATAAATGGTGTTTTGTTGTCTGGTCTGGTAGACACAGGTGCGGACATTACCATAATTGCACCAGAATTTTGGTATCCAACTTGGCCTCTTTAGGAGGTAAACGTTCAACTGTTAGGAATTGGGACATTATCTCGAGTGAAACAGAGTACAAGATGGCTCAAATGTATAGGTCCAGAGGATAGAGAGGAAAATTAAAACTATATGTGGCTAACATAGCTATGAACCTGTGGGGTCAAGACTTGTTGCAACAATGGAATACTCAGATTAACATCCCTCCAATCTCAGAAACAAATCATCAACTAGCACATGTTTCTGAGAGAAATATTAGAAGATATTATTCTAATGAGTGGTCACCAGCCATCCATGTTATACAAGAACAGAGCACAACAACTGATGATCTTCAAAAAACACCAACAGCTCTACCTTTAAAATCGTCAACAGACAAGCCTGTATGGGTTCAGCAACAGCCTTTAACAACAGAGAAACTCCAGGCTTTAGAAGAGCTGGTAGAAGAACAGTTAAATGCTCAGCATATTGAAGAATCAACCAGCCCTTGGAATTCTCCTGTGTTTGTTATTAAAAAGAAATCTGGTAAATGGAGAATGGTAACAGACCTTAGAGCAATTAACAAAGTAATTCAGCCAATGGGCTCTCTACAATCTGGAATTCCTTTGCCTACTCTGTTACCAAAAGGATGGCCTCTCATAGTTATTGATTTAAAAGACTTTTTCTTTTCAATACTCTTACAAGAAAAAGACAGAGAAAGATTTGCTTTCACAGTACCAGTTAAAAGATTTCAATGGAGGGTCCTCCCATAGGGAATGTTGAATAGCCCAACTCTGTGCCAATATTTTGTACAACAGCGATTGGAAGTGGTATGTAAAAAATTTTCTAAATCTATAATTTATCATTATATATATAATATATATATCATTATATATTTTACTAGCTGACACAAATGCAGATACTTTAGAAAGAATGTTTGAAGAAGTAAAGAAAATTTTGCCTTGCTGGGGATTACAAATTGCTCCTGAAAAGATACAAAGAGGAGATTCCATTAATTATTTAGGATATAAAATAGAGCTACAAAAAAATTAGACCCCAAAAGGTGCAATTTAGGAGAGATAGACTACAGACTCTTAATGACTTTCAAAGATTATTTGGAGACATTTCTCATCTGCGAACTATTGTTGGGGTAAAAAAATGATGAACTGAATAATTTATTCAAAACATTAGAAGGTGATAAGGACTTAAATAGTCCAAGAGAATTATCACCTGAAGCTGAGAAAGAATTGGCCTTGGTTGAAAAGAAAGTACATGAAGGGCACATGGACTGTATTGATCCAAAGCTGGATTGCATTTTGGTTATTTTACCTTCTAGGCATTCTCCTACAGGAGGAATATTAATGCAGAGGGAAGATATTATATTGGAATGGATATTTTTACCAAATAAACCAAATAAAAAATTAAAAATTTATGTGGAAAAAATCTCTGACTTGATTTGGAAAGGAAAATTGAGACTTCATCAATTAGCAGGAATAGACCCAGCAGAAATTTTCGTACCTTTAACTAAGGAGGACATTGAAAAATTATGGACAAAAAGTGAACCTTGGCAAAGAGTTTGCATTAATTATTTGGGAGAAATTAACAGCAAATATCCCCAAATCGATTGAATTGATCTTATAAAGAGAGCTGATTGGATCTTGCCTCTAATTGTATGGGAAAAACCCATATCTGGTGTTCATACATTTTATACAGATGCCAACAAACAAGGAAAGGAAGGTTACAAATCAGAAAATTTAAGTAAAGTGGTTCAAAGTCCTTATAATTCAGTTCAAAAATCAGAATTGTATGCTATTCTGTTGGTATTAGTGGATTTTTCAGAACCTCTCAACATAGTAACTGACTCTCAGTATGCTGAAAGAGTAGTATTACATATTGAGACTGTAGAATTTATTCCTGATGCTTCAGAATTAACTTCACTATTTATTCAATTACAAGATACAATCAGGAAAAGGAGTCATCCTTTATATATAACTCATATCCAATCCCATACTGGTCTGCCAGGCCCTCTAGTACAAGGCAATGATGAGATTGATAAATTATTGATAGGAAATGTGCGGGAGGCCTCAGAATTTCATAAAAAAAAAACATCATGTCAATAGTAAAGGTTTAAAAAGGGATTTTTCTGTAACCTGGCATCAAGCCAAAGAAATAGTAAAGAAATGTCCTACCTGTTCCTTCTACAATCAAACGCCATTACCAGCAGGATGTAACCCAAAGGGTACTCAGAGAAATGAAATCTGGAAGATGGATGTGTTTCATTTTGCAGAATTTGGAAAATTGAAATATGTACACCATACCATCGATACTTAGTCAGGATTTCAATGGGCAACTGCTTTGACTTCTGAAAAAGCTGATTCTGTAATCACTCATTTTGCTAGAAGTTATGGCCATCATGGGTATACCTACACAAATCAAAACTGACATTGCTCCATCATATGTCTCTGTTAAAATGAAACAGTTTTTTGCTTATTACAATATAAAGCATATAACAGGTATACCACATAATCCTACAGGTCAAGCAGTTATATAAAATCAAACAGAACTCAAAAGGATATGCTAAATAAACAGAAAGGGGTAACAAAAAAACCCAGAAATAGACTACATAATGCTCTATTAACTTTGAATTTTCTCAATGCCAATGAGAAAGGAACAACAGCTGCAGAGAGACATTGGATAATAGAAAAAAACTACAGAATTAAATCAGCCTATATACTTTAAGGATGTGCTGACCTCAGAATGGAAACGAGGATATGTGTTACATTGGGGACGAGGTTTTGCTTTTGTTTCTACAGGAGAATATAAGCTGTGAGTATCATCAAAATTGACAAAGGTTCGATTTGAACAAGAGAGACCTTTTAATTAGAGGAGGTGATAGTTCATCAACCAGAATGAACACCCAATTTAAACTAACTTATACCAGTAACACATGCCTTTTCATTTAATCAGATAGTAACTTACCAAAAAGGAACATCCCAAAAAAACCTTGGGGGAAGGTTTTTGTTTTTGTCTTTAGGAGAATGAAGGTTAAGGAATCTGAAGAACACTGGACAAATGAGACAACTGAAGAAAAGGGACAAATCATCTATCCCAGGAAACAGAGTGAAATGGCGTATGGGTATATCATCTAAAAAGTTTTATAAGTCTTCGAAAATGTTTGTTTCTGCTCTTCTCTAAAAATTTAACACTATTGGTCTTCTAATAGTCCCAGTTCAATTAAAATTTAAAGCTGACTTTGGAGTTGGAGTATGGCTCTCTTGCTCTGGGATGTTCTGTATGGCAAATGTGTTGCTGATTGGTCAATAAAACACTGATTGGCCGTTGGTTAGGCAGGAAGTATAGGCGGGACAAGGAGGAGAATAAAGCTGGGAAGTGGAAGGCTGAGTCAGAGAGACACTTCTAGCCACCATGATGACAAACAGCATGTGAAGATGCTGGTAAGCCATGAGCTATGTGGCAAGGTATAGATTTATAGAAATAGATTAATTTAAGATATAAGAACAGTTAGCAAGAAGCCTGCCATGGCCATACAGTTTGTAAGCAATATAAGTCTCTGTGTTTACTTGGTTGGGTTTGAGCGGTTGTGGGACTGGCAGGTGAGAGAGATTTGTCCTGACTGTGGGCCAGGCAGGAAAACTCAAGCTACAAATGGCGTCCAACGTGGTGGCAAGAGTTTCCACCTAAAAACTGAGAAAAAAGATTCTAAAACGGCGCTAAAAACAGCTTCCTAATTGTCTCTCTCAAATGAGCAGCAGCTGCTGGTTTGAGCTACTGGTGGGTTCCTAGCGTGCACACTCGACCTGCCATATGGCGAGAATGAGGCCTCTGCAAGTGGCACATTAAGCTGCGTGGTGGATTTAGCCTTTCCTAGTACAAAACAAAAGAAGAGGTTTCTAGGCTACACGCTGCTTGGATAAAAGCATAGACCCACGATAGCTCCCAGAGCTGGCGGTAAACGTACCGTACCACTGCCATGTTGGGAAGCTGAGGTGGGCAGAGCCAGCAGCCACAGCTGCTGCAGTTTAAAGCAATAGATTCACAATAAGACAGATTCAGATGTAATAGTTTACAATGTGTGTAAAATATACATAGGCTTGAAAGAGACAAAAAAAAAGATGATATATACAGTTTTATAAACAAATACATAGTTTTAAAAAATAAAGTCTTTAAAGAGACATTAAAATTAATATAAAAAATAAGCCACGTAAAGATGAATATTACACAGAGAATCTGGATTGTGTTGTCTTTGGGAATTTTAACTGCAGAAAAACATTTGATCGTAAAAGATGTTGAGTTAAACCAATATGTATATTTTAAAGATACCTTGACTTCAAAATTTGGATATAAGGATATGTTACTTTGAAAAAGAGATTCTGCTTTTGTTCCCACAGAAAGCCAAAGGCTATGGATTTGTTCCAGATTAAGATACATCAGGTTTGACCAGCCAAGACCCCCTGAAAGGTCTCCGATGACACCATGGCCCAGATGATCCAACATCCAGAGTGGTTTAAAGGCAACTGGCTCAGATGATACAGCCTCATGGACTATTCCTTAATCCTAAAATTTTCTTTGTGTCCCCATAAGATACAGCGCCCCCCTCCAGCAGGAAGTAGTAAGAGAAGCTATGCCCAAATTCCCAAATTATATGTAATTTTACTTTGTTAAGGTTAAAACCTTCCTTTTTGAAAAAAAAAATAGGGGAAGTGCTGTGGGATGTTCTGAATGGCAAATGTGTTGCTGATTGGTCAATAAAACACTGATTGGCCCTTAGTTAGGCAGGAAGTATAGGCAGGACAAGGAGGAGAATAAAGCTGGGAGGTGGAAGGCTGAGTCAGAGAGACACTTCTAGCCGCCATGATGACAAACAGCATGTGAAGATGCTGGTAAGCAACGAGCCATGTGGCAAGGTATAGATTTATAGAAAAGGATTAATTTAAGATATAAGAACAGTTAGCAAGAAGCCTGCCATGGCCATACAGTTTGTAAGCAATATAAGTCTTTGTGTTTACTTGGTTGGGTTTGAGCGGCTGTGGGACTGGCAGGTGAGAGAGATTTGTCCTGACTGTGGGCCAGGCAGAAAAACTCAAGCTACACTCTCTCCTTCTTTAAACTCAAGAATGTTGTTAAAAGGAAAATGCAAACTCCCTGTGTCATGCCAGAAGAAAAGAGCCATCTTCTGCTATGGGACAGGAGAAAAGCCAAATTAATTAAGGGACTATTCTATTACTAATCTCAACTCTTTGATTCTATTCTGATTCTTTAAACTTTTCTTAAAGTATAAATTTTGTAGCAAAATTTACAAGATTAATATACATATAGATATATATATATATACATTTTCAACTTTGTTATGATATAAATGGTCATAAAGAGTACTAACTAATTCTAGAAAGAAAAAAGGCTTCAATTAGCTGTATGTATATGTCTTTGTGTTCGAGTCTCTTATCAGTTTTCGGCAGGAAATCACAGCCAGTCCTAACATCAACTGAAGTCTCCAGAAAGAAGATGGGGCCCCACAACAACAACAGTTCCACATGAACAATAATAATATCACTAAGCTGACAAACATCATCTACAGATCAGCTTTGAACTACAAAGTGCTCAGAGCAATTTTGAGGGGGCTAGCTGAAATGATCCAGTCTCAAAGACTACTTGAATAAGGATTTGAGATAAACCCTGAACTTTGGCATTATACACAGAATGGATAATGAAGGATATAGTTACCTTTCCTAGAATTTGACAATTAACCTAAAATTTTTCTTTTCAGGATAAAGATACCTTCACCCATAGCCAGCAGGAAGCAATTTTAAGAATACAACGCCCACATTCCCAAAGAGGTGGTGTGCGGCTGGTGGGGTTTTTTTTTGGGTCTTTTAATGGGTTTTAGGTCTGAGATAATTTTCATTGATTAGGGGGGTTGGTTACAAGTTGTTGTCAAGGGTTAGGAAAAGGACTAAGCAAAGGGGATTAGATTTAAGGTTCTTGTTTAAAAAAAAAGAAAGAGAGAAAGAAAAGAAAAGAAAAGAAAAGAAAAGAAAAAGACAATTACTAGTTTTAAATACTTTATATTGGATTGGATTGTTTTATATTGTATACAAAATATATATGTTGAAATTGATATTGTTAGAAAATGCTATATGTTTATTTCTAACTGTATACCATTCATTTAACATTGTAATGCAATTTTCTGATCCTTGAATGTTATTATTACCAACTATTAGGATATAAAGAAATGAAAGTTAGTAGTTAGACATTATAACAGAACTTGTAGTCATATTAGGTATGTTTTTAAGATTGAGCAGATATATTTTAGATAGACAGGTCATCTTCAAACCCTTCAGAGATCTACAAAATATGGCATTTTAAATGTTTTAATAACTTAGAAAATTTTTCTTTTTTGTTATGACTATGAGACATGTCGGCTCCTGGCAGTACCAATCTACTTTAGAGAAAATATGGGCATTGAAAAAACTGCAATTGGAGTTAACTTTCATTGTGGCAAAAGTTAGCCACTGGACAACAAAGTATTCTTGAATTAACTGCTGACAAACAGGACAGACAGGACACGAAACAAATTTTTGCCAAAACAAGTATGGTTATGGCTTTATCAAAAGGTATCTTCTGAGGCCAGGACAATATGGCACCATCCCTGAAGTGGCCTTCATTATCCGGAAAAGGTACAGTGCCCTTTTCTTCGAAGGCAGCTGAACAGGCAGTGGGCCAATGGCTTCTGATGTGCAATGGAACAGCAGCTGAAATAGTTGTTCTTGAAGAATAACTAAGCTGTCTCTCAAAAGTAGAATGGCATTTAATAGAGGGATGTGGAGAAGAACGGGATGCTGAGATGAAGCCACATACACACATAGCCAAGAAGAATGGACAGCTGAATTCAAAAAACATCAACAATTTCCAGAATTTAAAATCCTGAATTATGACATGACACTAGTGGAATTCAGGTGTTTCTGGTGTATAGACTGCCCTCACCCAATGTGAGGTTGAACTATTGACCTTGTGTACATCCTACTTCACAAATGAATCTGTCAGATACTCTAAGCCTATAGGCTGAAGATGATGCCCCAACACTGCGGAGAAACCTCAGATGGCTGTCCAAGCAGCTGGCTGTTTCTGTCAACTCACAATTTTTTGGAAGTTGCTTGCATGTACTTCCTGTTTTTATTTTTGTTAGCTAATATTATTTCCTTCTTAGGTCTCTGAGGGTGTTGAAGATCAGTTAGTTATAGTAGAAGATCAATTAGGATAGAAAGTAAATTAGATACATTTTGGACTTACCAAAATAGGATAGATAATGGAATTATTTTCTCTGAATTTGTCAAATACAAATGGACTAGACATTGTTTGGGTATTTATTATTTGTATATATTGTATATAGTTATTGTACTTTTGTATATAGTTTTTCTTATGTTAGTTATAAGCTTTTTCCTTTTTTCTTTTTATTAAAATAGAAAAGGGGAAATATGGTGATATTTTATTTGTACTGAAATGTTATTTGTATGTTAATAAATAAAGTTGCCCAGGGGTCAGAGCTATTAGCAAGCCATAGGAAAGCTGGGCAGTCGTGGTGCATGCCTTTAATCCCAGCACTTGGTAGGCAGAGCTTGTAGCTAGAGTTTTCCTGCCTGGCCCACAGTCAGGGCAAATCTCTCTCACCTGCCAGTCCCACAGCCACTCAGACCCGACCAAGTAAACACAGAGACTTATATTGCTTTCAAACTGTATGGCCGTGGCAGGCTTCTTGCTAACTGTTCTTATAGCTTAAATTAATTCATTTCCATAAATCTATCCCTTGCCACATGGCTCGTGGCTTACCAGGCTCTTCACATGCTGTTTCTCATCGTGGTGGCTGGCAGTGTCTCTCTCACTCAGCCTTCCACTTCCCAGCTTTATTCTCCTCCTTGCCCCGCCTATACTTCCTGCCTAGCCAACGGCCAATCAGTGTTTTATTGATTAATCAGCAACACATTTGCGATACATCCCACAGCAAGAGCTAGGTAAGTCTCTGTGTGTTCAGGGATACAGCCAGCATTGGATACACACGCCTTTATTCTCAATACCAACCATAGAACACCTGGAGGTCTGAACAGACAGGCAGTGATGAGGCGGTCATGTGGTTGGGTTTACAACCAATGAGAAGGCAGGACAGAAAGTCTATATAAAGACTTTAACACAGGAAGTAGCTCTCTTTTGGAGAGGTAGGACCACCACAGGAGGAAGGGTAAGGTTTTAGCTCTTAGCTCTGACCTCTTGGCTTTCTTCTTTTCATTGGTTCTGTTTCTTATTTAATAAGACAGTTGGTTACATCTACAACTGTGGAGTTGGGATTTGCAGTCTCACATATGCTTAGGCCACACCCAATGTCTCAGATCACTTCCTGTTGCCTTCAACCCAAAATGTAGGACACTCAGCTACTTTTCCAGCACCATGTCTGCCTGCATGCCATCATGTTGCACCATGATGATAATGGACTAAACCTCTGAAAATGTAAGCCACCCCAATTAAATATTTTTCGTTTATAAGAGTTGCCATGGTCCTGGTGTCTCTTTACAGCAATAGAAACCCAAACTAAGACAACCATATCACTGTCAAATCCATCCCATTGCTGTGTTCAATTATAAGTATTGTCTGAAATAAGGAAAGATAAAGCAATGTTCTAGAATCAATGTAGTATCAGTGAATATTCAAATAGTAACTGTTGACTGTCAAGAGAGGTAAAGCTTAAGCCAAAAGGGTACTTGGGAAGCAGTGTACTGTCCTGGCATCTCACTTAACTCTTCTTGTCAATGACAAAGTGTCTAGGAAACCAAGCTCTAAGACTAAGCAAATGCTGTGTCTGCTAAGTAGCATCCATTGAGGCTTACCTTTCCCTGTTCTGATTTCAAATGTATTCAGACCATTGACTACTTTTTCCTATTTACCCCAATTGGAATTTGTTAACATAGTTTAATGATATTTGTGTTGGGACTAATGGGGTAATCCTTGACATGACTCTTCTCTCTTCTTTGTTTCTTACCATTTGCCACTTATCTAAGACACAAACCTCTCAAGTAACCACTCAGTGTCTTCCTAGGAAAGACAAGAATTATTCAGTAGGCTAAATTCTCCAACCCAAGAGATCTGTACACCACTTCATCATTATCCACATCATTACAAAAATGTGTCCTCTGAATTATTCAGAGCAAGGAACAATTGAAAGCCATCAGAATATGTGATAATAGTCTGGATATTTTATATATCAGTTATGATTAGCTGAAACTAATTGTTACATTTAACTTTCTTTCCTCAAGCAGATACTAATTGGGCACCAAGGATAACCAAGTATAGCTGGACAAATAGGATTGAGGGGCAGAGAAATTATTTTAATGCTCATTACAGATAATCCACCAAAACCCTAATATTCATACTACAAAGAGTTATTAATTCCTGTTAAGAAACCAGTAATCACTCTGAGATTTTAAATTCCCTCGAATCAAAATCTTTGAGAGTATGTAAGAAGCTGAGTCATAGAGCAGTTTTGTATAATACTTAAGAATTAAGAATTCTGGCCCACAACCAAACTCCAGCAAAGCACCCACCCCACGCCATATAGCCAGGGTGGGTGGAGCACAGCCCAGAATGGACTGAAGATTCTAACTTCAGCCTGCAACTGAACTCCAACAAAGCACCCACCCTACACCATATGGCCAGGTGGGTGGAGAGCAGCCAAATGCACTAAACAAGAACTCACCTGGTACCATAGGTGCTGGATGGTTCATCACTATAATGATCTCTTTGTGATAAGGAAGCATGGCCCAGCCCAGCATCATGGTGACCTGAGTGGGAGAGGGAGACCTACAGGTGGGCCTGGGGCTGTCCACCCTGGGCTCCAAGGAGAAAACACGGGAACACCTGGCACCTTACAGCACCAGCCAGATGGGCACTATTAGAGGAAACAGAGGTATGAAGAGGTATGACATGGTATTTTATGGGGGAGAGAGAAAAAAAATGGTTCAGGTCCTGTGGACAGAGGTAAATCTGAAGAGACAAGAGAGGAAGAGAGCAGGCTGAAATGATGAGGGAGTTGACTCCTTGACCAGCAGCAACACACGGCAAAGTGAGCCCTGTCCTTTGTCTGGGCAGCACAGCAGAGATGACCCTGTTGATGAGAGCACAGGTGAGCCAACCTGGAGGACTGGAGCAGGAGAGACCTAGCCCCACCTCTCATCTCCCACATGGTGGCATGGGGTGAGGAGAAAGGCCTTTTCCCACCCCACCCATCAACTCTTAAGGCAAGTGAGAGAGTCAATCCTGAGGTAACAAGAGCGGGAGAGCCATCCCTGCCCCCTACAAGCTGCAATTCTTGGGAGAGCAGGCCCTCTACCTTGCCAGGACAGCACAATAGAGCCAACCTTGTTAGCGCAGGTATGAGTGAGCCAGCCCCAAAATTGTGAGCATCGGAGAGCTGTCCTCATTACCCATCTGTCTTGTGGCAGCATGGGTAGGAGAAAGTTGTCCTCCTCCCCTCGCGTTAATGTCTGGGGCAATTGGGAGAGATGGCCTTGTGGTCATAAGAGCAGGAGAGCCAACTCTGTTTAGGCAGGTGTGGGGAAGCCAGCCCCGAAGTTGCAACCATGGGAGAGTTGTCCTCTTTCTCATCTTGGTGGACCAACCCTATAACTGCCCAGGCCCAGACCCAGGGTTATGACTTGGCCCACCCCAAAATCCACCCCATCTATGATCTGCTAAAGCGTGTGGAGTAACCTGACCTACAGACCCAAAGCTGCAGGACAACAGGATACCCAGGAAGAGTCCTAGTGATCAGAAGCCTTGAACCAGACCAATGACTCTTTGCAATGAACACTAGCCAGTAAAGATATATGGACAAAGGGGTTTATGGCATGACTCAGTAGGTCACATTGCAGCTTTCATAATGAGATTTTTAATTTTTCCCTCTGTTATTCTTTTTTTCTTTTTTTTTTTATTTTGGGGTGGGGTGCAGGGGTAGAGGTCAGATGAGAAGGAATGAGAAAATGAATAAGATCAAGATACATGATGTAAAAGACACATAGAATAAAGACAGAGAGAGAGAGAGAGAGAGAGAGAGAGAGAGAGAGAGAGAGAGAGAGAGAGAGAATTAAGACTGGTATGGTTGCTCATACCTGTAATTAGCATTCTGGATGTTGAGGCAGGAGAATTGCCACAAGTTTTGAAGTCAGCCAGGGCTATACAGTGAAATTGAGACTAGCCTAGACTTTGTCTAAAAAAATAATGATTAAAAACAAATTTCAAAACTAATTTATCACAAAATGCTTAGTGTTGGACAAGGCTCTTATATTTCTGAGCCATGTTTTCTGGAATAGTATTTTAAAACTCCCTCACTATAACACAACTGGATTCTGAATAAAATACAAAAGAATCCCGGGTTTCCATTTGTGGTGATATATTGTGTACACTAATAAACTTGCCTGAGGATCAGAGGACAGATCCAGCGACGAGATTAGACATAGAGGTCAGGCAGTGGTGGCACACACCTTTAATCCCAGAACTGGGAAGCACACATGCCTTTAATCCCAGGAAGTGATGTCTGGCCAGAGAAAGGTATATAAGGCATGAGGAAACAGGAACTCACTCTCTTTAGACTGAGGATTTTGTAGAGGTAAGAACTAGTGGCTGGCTGTTCTGCTTCTCTGATCTGTCAGCTTTCACCCTGATATCTGGCTCTGGTTTCTTTATTAAAAGACCATCTAAGATTTGAACAACTTCCATCTGCAGGAAAGTAAAAAAGAAATAACAATAATAATAGTAACAGTCAAAGGGACCATTACCAGAAACTAGTAATGAGCATTCCACAGACAAGCAGGCTGGGACTGTACCTATAATAAATGTCAAAGCTCTGGGCCAGGAAAACTGGAGACCACAGTCTTCACATGCATGAGAAATTCAACTGAGACTATGAAGCAAACCAAAGCTGGACTCTAGATTAGTGACAACAAAGGAAGCTTAACTGAAACCCAATCTAGATTCACAGTTCCAGATTTTTAAGGAAATATTACATGGAGGCCTAGGAAGATGGCTCAGTAGGTAAGAGCACTTTACTGTCCAAGCATGAGGACCTAAGTTTAAACCCCCAGGATCACCTTCAAAATGCATAGCACTATAAAGAACACAGACAAGAAGAATCAGGATTGCTGAGATCAAACACACATGACTTTTCCTAACAAAAGCATCCTTTCCCTTGGGTCAGGGACAAAGTAAACCACTACAGAACTAAAAAATTGGCCTTCTGAGTTTGAAAAATAATGCAAAAAATAAATCCAAACACATGGAAGATGTGCACTTGCACACATACTCCATTAATGACCAAGATCAGTTAGATGCAGCTCCTTCAAATAAGAGCATCACTACCCATTAATACAACCCAAATTCATTCAAATTCTAAATCTACATTAGCCACTTGTACTACTTCAGCCATTAGAAACAAACCCAAGTCCTTTAGCTTGCTTGCCTATGAAGTGGAGTAAGGATTCTAAGCACTTCATGAAGTTATTACATAGATCAAATAAAGTGGTTTAGCAAAACCACTTCATTATAAAGAACACTAAATACTATATGTGTTTCTCTCTAAGGTTACTGCAGTATACTAGAGTCTATGTAGCATATTAGAAAAATAAAAGGTACTCTTATTAAAATATGAGACCACTGACATCAGATTTCTCAAAAAATATCTTGAAGAAATTTATTTAAATTAGCATTTTAAATTATTTATTTTATATTGTAAATACGTTAAAATTAATGAATGGGTTTTCATCAAAATAATGAAAAGTAAAGCGAATACTAACAGAAATTACTAACAGAAAATTAATTTCTCTATGAATTGATGTTGTTGATGTGTATTTAATGTTCAATAACCTTAGTCATCAGGGAAATGCAATCAAAACAATTGAGATTTTTTTTTCTTATACCTGTCAAAATGGCTAAAATAAAAAACACAAAAGGCAGCTCATACTGGCAAGGATGTGGAGCAATGGGTACACTCCTCCATTGCTAGTGGGAGTGCAAACTTATACAGCCACTGTGGAACTCAATATAAATGTTCCTTGGAATACTGGGAATTGATCTATCTTAAGACCCAGATAGACCACTTTTGGACATATATCCAAAGGATGTCCATCCTACCACAAGGGCACTTGCTCAGATGTGTTCATAGTAGCTTTATTCATAAAAGCCAGAAATTAGAAACAACCTAGATATCCCTAAACCAAAGAATGCATAAAGAAAATGTGATACATTTATACAATGGAGTATTACTCACCTATTAAAAACAATGACATCTTGAAATACTCAGGCAAATGGATGAAGCTAGAAAAAAAATCAACCTGAGCAAGATAATCCAGACCCAAAAAGACAAACATGGTATGTACTCACTTATAAGTGGATATTAGCTGTAAAGTAAAAGATAATTGTGCTACAATCCATAGACTCAAAAAGGCTAAGTAACAAGGAGGGCTTGAGGGGAGACACATGGATCTTCTTGGGAAAAGGGAAATAGAATAGATTTTGTGGGTGGACTGAGGGTAGGTGGGGATTGGAACAGGAGAGTCCAAGTTAGGGAGAGGAAGATGGAGAGAGAGGGAACTGGGAGAAACTGGAATTGGAGATCACTTGGATATAAATAGAAACCTAGTGCAGTGGAAACATTCTGGAATCTATGAGAGTGATCTTAGCAAAGTATCCTAATAATGGGGGATACAGAGCCAAACAACCCATCTTCTATAACCACTCAAGACTTCCAGCAGTGAGACTAGGACATCAACTCAGCCACAAACCCCTCTACCTACTATTGTCCTGCCTACAAAAGGTGCTGGGGTAATGATGGTGTAGAACTTGTGAGAGTGGCCAACTAATGACTGATTCAACTTGAGGCCCACACCACGAGAGTAAGTGCACATCAGTATAAATGAAGGCTTTTTTCTGTACTGCCCAGTCCTGCAGCCATTTTCAAAAAATCATTCAGAGGCTCATATTACTTATAAATCTTTGGCTGATGACTCAGGCTACTATTACTTAGCTCTTATATTTAAATTAACCCATTTCTAATAATCTAAGTATTGCTACATGGCCGTGGCATTACTGGTCTGCTGGCATGTTGTTCCTTGGGTGGCTGGATGGTATCTCCCAGACTCCACCCTTCTTCTCCTGTATCTCTCTGCTTGGATTTCCCACCTGACTCTATCCTGTCTTGCCATAGGCCAAAGCAGCTTTATTTATCAACCAATGAGAGCAACACATATTCACAGCATACAGAAGGTCATCTAACATCATTTCCCGTTTTTTGTCTAATCAAAAATGAAGGTTTTAACCTTACCATAGTAAAATTTCATATAACAAAACAGTTATCAAGCAATAATTACAGCTACAATATTAAATCTATTTGTGTTTGGAAAAAATAAATAAAATATTCTATCATATATCCTATCTTTGTGAGTCTAAAGTTTCATATATAATTTATCTTTCTCATAACTAAGGAAAATTTTAATTATAGCTGTCTAGTCTTCAACTCTATCAAAGATCCCAGAAGGATATAATATTGCCTGAGTAAACAGGAAGTGTATTGCAAATGAGAGAGACATCTGACTGCCTAGACAGTCACCCAAAGTTCCTTTGCAATATTGGGGCATCCATCTTCAGCCTATAGGCCTAGAGTATCTGGCAGACTTTTTATGAAGCAGGAAATTTGAAGGACTGTCTCACATATTTGGGCAAAGTTTGTCAGTCACTTTACTCTGTGTCCTGAAGAATATCTGGCAGTTTCTTCTGTGAAGCAGGAACCTCAAAGGACCATCCCACCTTGTTTTAGCAAAGTTCAGCAGTCACTTTTCTTTAGGTCCTACATGTCCAGTTTATACAGCATACTGTCAAGCAGTCCAGGCAAGAGCAGCTTCTTGCCCAAATGGCTAGCCCTGCCACATTGAAAGCGAATTCCATAAAGAGTTTCTTGTATGTCCATCATCCTCTTTGAAGTAATTGGTGCTGCCAAGAGCAGACATGTCTCATTGTCATGAAAAATATTAGGTAGCTGGGTGGTGGTGGCACATACCTTTAATCCCAGCACTCAGGAGGCAGAGCCAGGCAGATCTCTGTGAGTTCAAGGTCAGCCTGGTCTACTGAGCAAGATCCAGGAAAGGCACCAAAACAACACAGAGAAACCCTGTCTCAGAAAAACCAAAAAAAGGAAAAAAAAAGAAGAAAAATATTAGGTTAACAAAACATTTTAAATGCCATATTCTGCAGGTCTTTTAAGTATTTGAAGTATTTGAAATCCATCTATCTAACTGAAATATATCTTTGTATACCTAAAAAAACCTAACTAATATGGCTAAAGTTTGACTATTATTGATGACTAACTAATGATCTGTATCTTTTAATTATATATTACATTTTTAAATGAGCTGCATAAACATAATATCTTAAGCAAGGGTAGAAATATACATACATTATAACAAATTAACTTCACATTTGTATCAATAAACCAGAATCCACATCAATGTAAAATATGTAAGATTAATAGTTGTTTGTTATTAAAGTAGATTCAATAATCTACCCTTTATCCTATCATTTCTATATCATATACCTATTTCTTCTTTTAGAAAGAGATTGATTAAGACAAATAACAATTTGTAACCAAATATCTTAAACAAAGACAAATATCAAAAATCCAATTTTGGGGAATGTGGGCATAGTTTCTGGGCTACTTCCATTTGATTGGGGGTCCTGGTAATCTTATGGGGATTCTGAGAAAATTTAGGATTATGGTCAAGTCCTGATTGAAGTATTCTGTGTGGGTAAATCATCTCAGCCAGTCACCTTGAAGCTATTCTGGATGCAGAACTCAAAGGAAACTGCAACAGAGGCATTTTGAGCTACTGGATCATGAAGGCCATTTGTTTTCATTAGTGTCTGGTTCCCTCATTCTGAAAATATATAAATTTTTAAAGGTAACATATATATATCTGCATTAATATAAATATAAACTGTGTATTTTATATAAGCCAGAAGAAGATAATTTTTTGTTTCATGTTTGAGGAATTAAAATATATGTTACATGTCTTGTAGTTATTTTAGGTTTATTTTTTCATGTGTGAAGTCAGGATTTCAGGGGATCTTCCTTGATTAAATCTGATCATTTTTAACTTTGAACGAATCCATAGCCTCTCATTTACTGCAGAAACAAAAACATAACCTCTCCCCCAAAGTGGCATATCTTTTGATTTAAATTTTGATGCCAAGATATTTTTAAAATATTTAAGTTGGTTTAATTCAGCAGCTTTTATAATCAAATGTTTCATAGCAGTCAAAAAAATGTTTATCCCCCCCAGAGCTGAAAAATGAACCCAGGGCCTTGCACTTGCTAGGCAAGCACTCTATCACTGAGCTAAATTCCCAACCCCAGCAGTCAAAAATTTTGAAGACAACATAATAATATACACAATCCAGACTTTTGTGCATTTTCCATCCTCATGTGGCCCATTTTTTATATCATTTTATTTCCCTTTCTAAGAACTTTATTTTATTATTTTAAATCCATATTTTAAGTCTATACTATAAATTTTTTTCTCTCAAGCCTACACATATCTTTTGAACATACCATGACCTCTTTAGAGGCTTTCTCTCTGTATCTTTAACCCTTTGTCTATAAGAACAAAAACCTTAACCCATCCCAGAGTGCACTGCCAGGGCTAGTGCTGATAGCTTAGACCCATAGGCACCAGCTGGGAGAAGCCTCTCTGTAACATGGCCCCTGTGAGAGTCTTTGGAAGCCCATCACATGGCATGGATCATGCAGTTGGCAGCTGTGGCGAGCCACAAGAATAAATTTCAGAGATTCAGCTATGTATTAAAGCTATAATTTGACCTGCTAAGGGTCTGTCAAAAGGCAAGCCATTCATTATGAATATTTGGTGTTATCCAGCTTTTAAAATTTCAGCTGTCTTCTGCTATGAAATTCTTGCATGCTCAAATATTCGCAGGCCATTTGGCAAACAATTCAGCTCCTATGACCTGCTGAACTTCTAGGTAACTAACTCCCCTAGGAGACAAGCTGTGGAAGACATATAGCTTTGTTTCTTGTGCTAATGAAGCTCAGATGGTCCTCTTGCCTTGAGGCCTAGTAGCTCTCCAGAGCAACTGACTGAGAACAAAAGAGGGTATTACATATCAAGGTGGAAAGTAGGGTGGAGCAACATTCCTGAGGAGGCAGAGAACCTGTGGCCAGGGAAAAAGCAACAGGCATTTTTCTGTAGAGGAGATAGAATAACAGGACCAAGGAGAAGGGAAGAACACAGAGGTTTTTGTAGACGGTAAGGCAGAATTCTTGTAGAGTTCATCAGAGCCAGGAGTAGAGAACAAGAAGAGATGAAGGGCAAAAAAAATAGAGGACAAAGATGAGGCGTAAAGCATAAGATTTTAGTTGTTAGCAGTGTTGGTTAAGTAACAGAGCTTGTGGCTGGTGGCCACTGGTAGCGGCCATGCCAACAGATGTTATGGTGGTGGAAGAATCACAGTCCATGGTTATGTGAGACCAAAATGAGCCATCTTAGAAATAAGACCAAAATGCTTTCACCCTAAAATTAAGGCCTAAGATTTCTCCTTTTGGGAATAGGCCATTAGTTAGTGAAACCAGTCAGTTCAGATTCCAGAAACCAGGAAGTGTAAAAGTACAGAGTCACAAGATAGTCTCGAGGTAATGCCTGCCAGACTATGGAATGTCCTCTCCCTGGTTTCCAGGGTAACTGACCATAAAAATGCCCCCACCTGAGGGCCGCCAATGAGAAATTGTGGTGGGCAACCACTCCCTTAGAAGTAATATTAAGCCATGATTTCTAGAAAGCCCCTAGAAGCGAGCCAATCAGAATTGTACCCATACTAGCACCTCTAAATGATGTAACCTTGTGATTTTTTTCCCTTTAAAAACTGAGCTTGCAGACAGGTGGGCATTTTCTCCAGCCTCCACTGTGTTGGATGTATTGGATGAAGTCCCTGCCTAGGCTTGTATTGCTTTTGGATATCCAGAATTAAACCTTGCTTTTGCATTCCGGCATGCTCGTCTTTGATGGTCTCTCTGGGGGTCATGATGTGGGCACAACAGTTACCTTTCTAAAGCTTTATTGGGAGAGGGGGAGAGAGAGAGAGAGAGAGAGAGAGAGAGAGAGAGAGAGAGAGAGAAAGAAAGAAAGAAAGAAAGAAAGAAAGAAAGAAAGAAAGAAAGAAAGAAAGAAAGAAAGAGAATACAGAAGGAGCGAGTGCAGAAAGAGAGCACAGAGAGGCCACACCCACCTTTTAGGCTGGGATACCAGGCTGGTGATGTAATTAAGCACATAATCCTTACAAATAGGACTATGAGATGACAGTAAATGAGGGAACAAAAAAGAACTGAGTGTCAGGACAGAACTGAAGCTATGTAGATAGGATTTTATCCCAGAGAAATAAAGTAGTTGGACAAAGAGCTTAGTGTATCTAGATTTGTTCCTGCCCTGAATGCCTGATGGATCTGTGGCTATATAGATAAAATTTTGTCTTAGTGGAATAAAGCTAACAGACTTAAGAGCATAGTGTAAGTAGATTTTTTTCCCTCAGATATCCCATGCCAGATGTAGTGTATTCCCTGGACTCTGGGCAATCCATAGGCAACCAGCTCCAATTTCACAGGTACTATAGCTGGCATGAGAGACCAGGAAGCCCATTGTGGCTCTGTTTCTGCACATTAGAATCTTTTTAAAGCTTTCTCAGGTTTTATGTGGATGTATGTATTGGCCCCACGTTGGGTACCAAATGTAAACAGGCTTTTTTTATGTCCCACCTGGTCTGGCCACCATTTTCAAATAACCATTCAGAGGTTTATATTACTTATAAATGTTTGGCTGATGGCTCAGGATATTATTAATTAGCTCTTACACTTAAATTAACCCATTTCTAATAATCTAAGTATTACCAAATGGCTATGCTGTTACCAGTCTGCTGGCATATTGTTCCTTGGGTGGCTGGATGGTATCTCCCAGACTCCACCCTTCTTCTCCTGTATCTCTGCTTGGATTTCCCATCTGACTCTATCCTGCCTTGCCATAGGCCAAAGCAGCTTTATTTATCAATCAATGAGAGCAAAACATATTCACATTGTACAGAAGGACAATTCACATCACACCTGATACTATGTGGATGGCCAGAACCATAGGCTTAGCTGCCCATAGACCTCGACTAGAACCAAATATGATTGACAAAAAAAATCAATAAAATGATTCTTAATGATGTTCTAGTATACTCATGGATCAGTGCCTACCCCATTGTCATCAGAGAGGCATCATCCAGCAACTTATGGAAGCAGATGGAGAGACCCACAGCTAAACACTAGGCAATTCCAGGAGAACCCCATAGAAGAGGGGGAAGAGGATTCAAGGAACCACAGGGGTCAAGGACACTATGAGAATGCAACCCACAGAATCAACTAAGCAGGGCTTATAGAGACTCCTGGAGACTGAATTAACAATCACAGATTCAGTGTGGATCTGAGGTAGGTCCTCTGCATATATGTTATGGTTGTGTAGCTTGGTGTTGGATTCCTGAGAGTATGGGTTGGGGATCTCTGATAAGTTTGCCTATACTTTGGACTATTTTTCTCCTACTGTGTTGCCTTGTCTAGCCTTGATATGAAGGGTTGTGCCTATCCTTATTGTAATTTGTTATGCCATATTCAGTTGATATCCCTGGGAGCCCTGCTCTCTTTCTTTTTTTTTAAGGGAAACAGAATAGGGGTGGATCTGTGGGAGAGAGGAGGTGGTGGGAGCTGAGGAGTGCAGGTGAGGGAAACTTCTGTCAGGATGTAACATATGTAAAGAGTAAAAATTTTAAAGAGAAAGTAAAAAGAAATTCTCTCAACCAACATGTCACTTACTCTCATGTGATTTTCATACCATAAATTAGTGCTTTTGCAAAAGTATAAAACTACTAATGCTTTTCTTAAAATCATGTCAAGAAATATTAAATATTTAATAAATTAATATTGAGATTATTCACAATTTTTAATTAAATAAGAGAACAACATAAACAATAATAGTACCACATGAACTAAGGCCTCT
The DNA here is from genome assembly GCF_949786415.1 of Peromyscus eremicus. NCBI lineage: Eukaryota > Metazoa > Chordata > Mammalia > Rodentia > Cricetidae > Peromyscus > Peromyscus eremicus. Next base: position 6,020,577 of record NC_081417.1, on the reverse strand, counting down.
GACAAATCTACTTTTGTATGATAAAAAAGTAATCTTAACAAGGCTATTAATTATCTAGTAACCAAAAAAGACACAAAAATAGTTCATTTTGATCAGAAGTATAGTTAATGAAATGTGTCTAAGCAAGTCCTAGACAGATACTTCTATGTAATACACCTTCATTCTCTCAGTAGCACAGAGTCAATACTGTGGCTTAAACTGCTGTATTAGTTGAGGGTCTTCTTGTTGTGACAAAGCACATGCCAGAAGGAACTTAGAGAGTAAGTATTTATTTGGGCTTTAATAGTCCATGACAGTGAGAAAGGCATGAAGGAACTCATGACAGTTATGAGTGTGTAGCTGGGATCCCTCACATCTCTCTGAGACAGGAAGCAGAAAGCTGGGGCCAAAAACACAACCCATCCCACCAGTACTCTGCTCTTCCAGGTACGCCTCCACATCCTAAATATTCTATGACCTAAAAGAGCACCGCTAGGTGGAACAAAATGTCCTAACATGGAAGACTGCAGGAAACACTTCACATCCAACCTGTAATAACCCTACCCTGGTCCCCATGAGGCATTTGCTGCAACTTCAAAGTTCCCATAGTATTAACAGTGCTAATTTTATTCAAAAATCTAGTTTGTTCTGAGACTCAGCCACTTTCTTAACTATGAGGCTCTAAAAATGTTCTAAAATTCAAAAGACAAAACAAGGTACATACTTCTAATTTAAAATGACACTGACTAAACAGAGATGAAGCGAGAAACCTTGAAAAAGGACTGGATCCAAACAAGATGTAAATCCAGTAAGGCCAACAACAAACTTAACAACAACAAAGCCAAACAGCTCCTAACCCAGTGTCCATAGCTCACATAGCAGCAGCAATTGGGCTCTAAACCATTTGGCAAGGCCTGACCCTACAGCCTTGCTCAGCAGAGCATGTGGACTCTTTATTCTGTCAACTCCACTCAATGCTTTCCTTGGCAGTTCATTCATGTTCTCAGGATCTCCAATATCCTGAGTCCTTCACTGAAACTTGCGACATCAAATTCACAGCTTCATAACAACATACATAAGAGCTCCATGCAGGAAATTCAGTTTTTCTACAGACTATCTTCAGTAGTTTTTTTGTAGAAGACTGGTGCAAGCTCTGTGACCTTTAGATCATGAATTCTTCATAGCTCCATAACCAAGACTGCATGGATGATACCAAGCCTTCCACCAGCATGGGATGTACAAGGACCCCTTGGACCCATTGCTGTTTTGGCTTCTCAATGTCTGCATGGTTTCATCTGAACTGGGGAGAATATTTCCTTAGGTGGCAGTCTACTCAGTGTTCTATTGTTGTAAAGGGACATCATGACCAAGGCAACTCTTATAAAAGAAAGCATTTGATTGGGAGCTTGTTTGCAGTTTCAGAGGCTTAGTCCATTATCATCATGTCAGGGAACATGGTAGCACATAGTCAGGCTCTGGAGCAGTAGCTGAGAGCTTTACATCCTGATCCACAGGTAGAAAGACAGATAAAGACACATTTGGGCCTGGTATAGGCTTTTAAGACCTCAAGGCCTATCCCTAGTGACATACCTCTTCCCATGAGGTCACACTTCATAATATTTCCTAAACAGTTCACCAACAGGGGACCAAACATGCAAATACATGAGCCTATGGGTGCCATTTTCATTCAAACCACACAGTGGTCTTATTCTATATGAGTGCAGAGATTCTGACTTCCCAAGTACTATCTTTTCAGGCTTTCTCCTTCAAATGAATTTGGATTTTTGCCTTGGAGACATCAACAGGTGAGGTAGAGCCATCAAGTCACCTTTCCTGTCTCCTAGTAAGAAGTGTACTATTTCTGTTTCACAGCTACTTTCATTTTCATTTTCATTCTACCTTGTCTACACCTGCCTTGTGTGGTACTACAGAAGTCAACAAATATCTTTCCTTACCAAATTGTACATTTTTATAATGTCCTGTTCCATATTTTGGTGTGAGTTTTCACTATAAACTTGGATAAATAGAGTGAGTAATAACTATGCCAAGGTCTGAGCACTTGGATGTCTTGAAATATCCTTGTATCAGGCTTTTAATTCTGGGCAACCAACCAGCACTGAAATCATGACACAGAGACTTATTATTAGTTTTGAATATATGGCCTAACTAAGGTGTGTTGCTGGATAACTCTTTTAACTTAGATTAACCTGCTTCTCTTTAGCTATCTTTTGCTTTGGGGCTTTTTACTTTTCTTTCCTTTTGTAAATTTTACTTTCACTGCTTCTCATGTCTGCTGGCTGGTGGTGGCTGCCTGGCTTCTTATCCCAGGCATGTCCCGCTCTTTGTCTCCTCTTCTTCTTCTTCTTCGATTCTTCTCTAGCCTGGATATTTCCTCCTATGTATTACCTTTGCCTGCCAGCCCCACCTGTCCTTTCTCTGCCTAGCTATTGGCTGTTCAGCTCTTTATTAGACGCATCAGGTGCCTTAGGCAGGCAAGGTGAAACAAATGCAACACATGTTTACATAATTAAACATATGCAGCACAAACAAATGTAACATACCATTTCACGGTTAAAGTAATATTCCACAGCATAAACAAATGTAACACCTTTTCCCAGTTAAAATAATACACCACAACATTTCCTCAACAAAGCAAATTAGTCCATAAATTCATCCTAGTTCAAATGTTCAGGACATAGACAGAATGTAGTCAGATGCTTTGCCATAATCTGCTATGAATAGCATATACTCTAATTTCTAAAAGAATCCCTGTTCCCTACCTGAAACCTCATGAGGTTGGCCTTTACTGTCCCTGTTTCCATCCTGCCCTTTTGTACTGCCACCAGAATGACCTATTAAGTTCTGATTACAGCATTATAGGGTTCCTTTACTCCACAGCTAAGAAGTTTTCTATATTCTTCCCTCAAACCCATTCTGAAGGCTTATGAACAAATGGTCAAGTTTATCACTCCAATTTCCCTGCTCCTCAGTACCTTTTCTATACCAGCTATAGTCCAAGTTTGCTTTACTATTTCTGTGATAAACACCATGGCTAAATGCAACTTGGGGCAAAAAGTGTTTATTTTAGCTTTCAAGCTCCAGATCATAATTCATCTCTGAAGGAAGTGAGATGGGAACTCAAGACAAGAACTTGGAGCAGATATCATGGTAGAATATCACTTACTGGTTTGCTATCAGACTCTGATTCATCTACCTTTTTTATATGGCCCAGATCCACTCTCTTAGGGCTTTATCACATAGGCTGCACCCTTCTACATCAACTAGTAATCAAGAAATTTCCCCCACAAACAAGTCCACAGGCCAATCTGATAGAGGCAGTTGATGGGGGAATGTCTTTCTGTATGCTGAGAATGTGTGTTGCTCTGATTGGTTGATAAATAAAGTTTTGGCCTATGGCAAGGCAGCTTAGAGGCAGGTGGGATATTCAAGGACAGAGAGAGGAAGAAGGCTGAGATAGATACCAGTGAGCCGCCACCAGAAGAAGCAAGATATAAAGGTACCAGTAAGCCACGAGCCATGTGGCAAAGTACAGATTTATAGAAATGGATTAATTTAAGATATAATAACTAGATAACAAGAAGCCTGCCATGGCGATAGTTTAAAAATAATAATATAAGCCTCTGTGTGTTTACTTGGGTCTGAGCAACTGTAGGACTGACAGGTGAGAGAGATTTGTCCCAACCACAGGCCAGGCAGAACACAGGAAAACTTTCAGCTACAGGCAGTTCGTTAACCAAGTTTCCCTCTTCCCAGGTGACTTTCAGTTTATGTCAAGTTGACAAGCTGAAGCTAACTATGACAAATGTTGTCTGTCTTTGAAACAAAATCATCTGATAAAGTAACCTAAAGCAGTTCATCATGGTGAAGAAAGTGTGGGAGAGTTCAAAGTAGCAGGAGAATATAGTTGGGATTCCTTTTATCAGTGGATCAGGAGGCAGTGAGCATGGGCCAGAAACAGGGCTGGGCTTTAACATTCAGTGACTGTTTGCTAGTGAGCCACTTCCTTCACCTGGGACCATATAATCTATAGGTTCCACAGCCTCCAAAAAAGCACTCTGGGGTCCAGGTCTTCAAATAAATGAACCTATAGGATACATTTCACATTCAAATCATAATAATCATTGACAAAATGCTTTCAACATTTCAGCCATAATTATAATCTTCTGTTTAAAATTATTGCTTTTTATATTCATATATGCTCTCTAATTTTTAGAAATAAAGCACATACTTTCTGTTTAGAATGCCATTTCAAGCCTTATTATTTAAAGATTGTAATTTGTCAAGATGTTTTAAGTTCCCTTAAGATTACTAAAAGTTCCCAGAACACTGATGAAATTTAGCCTACTGTATATGCATATAAAATATTTTTCTTATAAAATCATAAAAAATAAAATATAATCTGAAATATAATTTCTAATATAAGTAAATTCAAATGTTAGTCTTAATGAAATCTTTGTCTTTCAGTGGGAAACCTTATGAACATAATCTTAAGGCATGTCATAATATTAGCATGAATCCTACTTAGTTCCAAATTATTGAATAACACACACATAGTCTTTAATATATAGAAATTTATTAACCTGTTATGCATACTAATAATTGGAATTTATCTGTCTTATCAAGATGCACTTTAAAATATAAGCATATTTTTAACATAATTTCAGGTTAATCTGAAAAGAATATGACAGAAAAACCTAATCAAAAAGGACTTGGACAGAAAACTTTTAAGCCAATATAAAAGTACAATTAATAAAAATTTATAGAAATTTATTACTTCACAAAGTGGGTAAGATGACAGGTTAGAAGCTTCCTAAGCATGATCTCTAAATGAGAACAGTCAGGTAAAGAAATCCAGAGGTTTCCAGCAGAACAAATGGTGGAAAGCATAGGAAAACATTAAATTGCTAGGACAAAGATATAGAAAATTAATATAAGGAAGTAGAAAATTAATTATAAGAGAATAAAGTAAGCCAACATCCCTCCTTGCTGGTGGTCACATCAGAGGAGCAGCAGGTGGCAATTGAAGTTCAAGGTGTCAGCCTACAGGAAGGAAAATCTCTGATGGGTAAATTTTGATTAGGCAAGGCCTTGTAACCACAAACCATGGAATGCCTTTTGCTTCTGCTGTGCCTTTACATGTTTGCCGCTGCCATTTTTCTCTGATATCTGACATGGTGTGAATGGATGGGGGGAGATCCCCACTGCCTGTAATGTAGTGTGTTTATCTCATTGAAACATCCCATTCTACTGAGCATTTTTACCTGTGGGTTATTATGAAGATCATTTATTCCTAAGCTGTACTGTCCAAATGATATTAATAATGTTAATTAAATAGAGTTTTGATGATTGAAAATATAAACAAGGAAGTATCACATTACTACAATACGTGAGTTTCTACTGAGAAGCTGTATAGACTGTGGCTTAGGTTAATGATTAAGAAAAAAAATTGAGTCCCAGTTAGCCCAGTTACCTTAAACTTTTTAAATCTTAATGTTGGGAAATGTGTTCATGGGTTTTGGAGTACATGATAGCAGAAACAAAACTTTGAAAATAACTTAAAATTAGACTAAGATGTTATTGAGAATTAGATTTGAGGTGAAAAATCCAAGAGATAATACAAAGTTTTATAAAGGCATGTAGTTTAACTCATTAAAGTCAGGAAACAAGAACAAGTCAGAAAAAAAAAAAAGCTGATGCACTTTTCTTGCTAGGATTGGTTGATGACCAAAGGTGATGATTAATTGCTTGTGCCCATTTTGCCTCCAATCTCCTAATATAAGAAACTATTGATGAGTGGCTATGCACCCCAAAGATTTAAAGTAGAGATGACTGATTCTTTTTCATACATAAAAGTTTAGATTCATGATTCCTTTAAGATTCCTTATAAGATTACCTTTCAAGTAATAAAGTAATTGGCCCTTTCTTTGTAACTGCAAAATGCATCCTGCCAGTGGATACTTTCCTTGCCAACACAGTTAATCTATAACAAGTTGCTTGGGTATGAATGTACATGGTTCCTTGGGATAATTTGTTTTTCACCTGTAATATGTAAAATGTTTAATCATGTAAGGGATATGGAAAACATGCTGTTTTTTACTGTTTGTTTTGTATTCATTGTAATCATTCACCTGAAAAATGGAATGTAATTATATTGTAATTTTTATATTGCCTGAAAGATTTTGCTGGGGTATATAAGCTATAAGGGAAAGAATAGAGATAGAGTTAGGGAGAGTTCAAATGGGCTAGAAGAAAAACATCAAATATGAAAGTTAGAAGGAAAACATCAAGAATGAGAGAGTTAAAATTATGTAGAAGAAAAATATCAAGAATGAGAGAGTTAGAAGAAAAACATCAAGAATGAGAGAAGGAAATCACCAGGAAGATAAAGAATAGAGAATGCAAAAGAAGAATAAAGAAAAGGTCTGAAGGAAACCATCAAGAGAATGTGTGTGTGTGTGTGTGTGTGTGTGTGTGTGTGTGTGTGTCTTTTTCTTTAACCCCCTCAGATAGAAAAGTCTAGTATGTGCTGATGTCATGGATTCCTTTTGAGCCCTGGGCTGTCTGGGCTGGTACACCAGGCAGCAATACCTGACATCAGACTGGCACTGCTAACAGCAAGATAACCCTGCAAGTATCACAACCTTATCCAGTAGGGAAATTTGGTGTGATAGTTACTCCCCCTTTGTAGCAGGTCATCGTTTTAAGTTGACTATGTCACTACTGATACACTGGAGTTCTGTGTCCAAGCTCCATCTTGAAGGAGGGTCTATTGCTTGAGATGGGTTTTAACTCTAGAAACTTGAGAGCAAAGGACAATTGCAAGGCAGCAAGCACAGGACACCTTGCCATAATGCCTATGTGGGAATGGCTGACAGAAGGAGTCATGGAAATGGTTAGGGCTGGGTTAGACATTCCTGGAAGTTTGCAGTGTTAATGAGCTCCAGTAAGGGACATGGTCATTGGTGGCTTTATGCTGTGTTGTAAATAGTAAGCTCCATCTCCTCATGCTTACAGTAGAGGTTGACGCCTTTGAGCCCACTCTCAGTAATTCCTCAGCACCCAGAACTGTGCCCTTGTTGCAAAGGGTTAATTGTTGGATGAGAATGAGAGCCTTGAGCCTTGTATCCATGTAGAATTCAATGTTTCCTATATGTAAAAACTGTGGACTGAGGTGGTGGAACAAGTGGGTCAAGAAATGAGTGCCAATATGCAGAGAGAGAGAGAGAGAGAGAATCCTGCACAGAGAGCACAGCCAAAAGCTGACATTTAACCTGTGAGCTAGCCAGCCACCAGGTTATATATAGTTTGTTTCGATGCTGTTATTTTATGAACTAGTTTATACTGGAATGGATACTAAGGATTAAGCACACAAGGAAAAGCTGCAAAGACAGGTGTCAAATATAGCCAAAAGAGATTCTCATCCTAACAGATGCACAGACTGCATGTTTAAAAGGTGAACAAGAGATATGAACAAACAAGGCAACATGACTCTGCCAAAAATATACAGTTCATCAGTAACCAAATCCAGTGATACTGAAATGACTGAAATGTCAGACAATAAAATAAAATTTCTAGTTTGAAAATCATCCCTGACCTCAAAGAGAATTAAAACAGATAGGTAGTCTCATCAATAAAAGGTGGTGGATAAATTGATATCCACATTTAGAAAAATGAACTTATGTCCCTTTCTCTGACCCTGTAAAAAAGTCAGTTCAAAATGGATCAAAGTCATTAATGCAAGACTTAAAACTGTGATGCTACTAAACAAAAACACTTGAAGATGTAGGCCTAGGAAAAGACTTTCTGAAAATCAGGACTACAAATCCTAGGAAATAATATCAAGAACTAACAAATGAGATTGCATGAAATTGTAAAAACTTCTGTAGAGCAAAGGAAGAATTACTAATTTGAAGCCTACATAGTGTGAGAAAATCATTGCAGCATTCATATGTCAGGGCATTAATATCCAGACTCTATATAGAAGTTTAAAATCTAATTGCTGAAAGAACAATTACCTCCTTCAATGAGTGAGCAAATGAACTCAGCAGAAAGTTTTCAAATTATGGAGTACAAGTGACTAATTAATACATGAAAAAGTTTCAACATACTTAGCTATAAAGTAAAGGCAAATCAGACTGTACCATCATCCTATTCCACTCCACTCAGAATGGCTATCAACAACAACAACACAACCAAAAGACAATTTGGCAAGGGTGTATATAAATGGAACCCTATATATTCTTAGTGTAAATATGAATTAGCTAATCACTTATGGAGATTCCTCAAAAACTAAAAATAGAAGCAGCATAAGATTTTGCTATGCCATTCTTAAGTATGTACCCAAATGAAACAGTCAGCATAAAACTGAGATACTTGAGCACCCTATTGCCATGTAGCACTTTCATGAGAGCTGAGTCATAAAATTAGCCTAGAATTAAGAAAATGTGGTATGTATACACAATGGGGATTCATTAAGCTGTAAGGAAGAATAAAATTATATAATTTACAGGAAAATTGTTGGAATGAGAGGTGATTATGTTAAGTGAAAGGGTCTGATTCAGAAAGACAAATTCTGCTTGTTTTTTCATATACAGAATCTACATCAGAAAAAGAAAGAACTAGGGAAAAAAGACACGAATGTAGAAGGGGTGACTTGGGGGAAGGCAAAGCAGAAGGAACTACAGACAGAAGAATGTAAGAGATGAAAATAATCAAGAATGCCATGATGAAATCAATCATTTTTTATAGATAATACATACTAAAATATTTTAGATAGAAAAGAAAAAACATGAAAAGCCATTTGGAAGTGTTTGTTTCTTATGTATATTTGTTAATGATAGGAGGGGCTAAAGTTGTTCATGTCAGCTTTTTAAAATATATCAAATTTTATGGTTTTTTTCTTGAACTCACTTAAAGTATTTTTAATCAATTGTTTAAACTCAATAGTAATATATTATAAAAATGTTCAAGGCAGGAAATACCAAAGGATTATGCTAGATGATTAGGAGATGAAAAATGCAACAACATTTACCATTTGCTTCCTCTTGTATTTTAGGTGGATGATTTATTTGCATTTCTGCAAAAGTAAAAGTGAAGTGAAGTTAATATTAAATCTGTTTGATTACATTATAAGGGGGAGAAACAACAACAACAAATAGGGTGAGTTCAAACTCTTTAACAGTGAGAAATCCTTCAGCTGATTCCTAACACTGTATGGGGGTGCAAAAAACATCACCAAGACACACTTCCACGTATTTGTATTTCCTCTGTAAGGAACATCGGGATATCTGTCCATGTCACACTAGCAATGAGGACATTCTGGGACAATTGGGAGGTCATCTTCCATGATGTCCAGTTGTAACAAAAGCCTCTTGTGCCAGTTTTCTTAATCCTCACCTTGACAATAAAGTTCAATTTCTGAATGCATTGAACCTTGGGACATGAAGGGAATCCATCTGAAGAAAATGAAAAACAGAAGAAAGAAAAGGAAAAGAAAATTTATCATCTTGGTTTTTATAATGAGTTGAATTTGCTTTATTTCTGTACATTCAAAGATAACAATAAAAATTGCTTTTTAAGAAAAATAGCCAAGCCCAATCCAACATATTACATCCTCATTTTTAGGTTTCAAACCCAGGACAAATGGTTGAAGTGCCTATTAATCCATCAAAACAGACTCTGGCCACCAGATTCTTCTACCATCTCTAAGTTTCTACCTGTTACAGGACCCTCCTGGCTGGCAAACCCCAACTCTACCCTGAACTTTCCAGCCCAGGTATTGGGCTAAGTTTCCCTCTCCCAGCTCCTCTGGTCCCTATACAACTCAGTCATTTTGGCTATGCCAGTCTCTTGGCCCAGACCACTCCTCTTGGTGGTGGTTCCTTTCCTCTCTCCCCTCTCCTCATATGACCCAGCTCAGGGTCATGTTCACTCTGGACTCTCCCAGATGTCTCTGTCTCTGCCTGTGCTCTCCCTTTTATTTACAATAAACATTCTCTTCCACCATACAAAGAAAAAGTCATTTCCTCCCTTTTTTATTTCTTTTCTTCATTTATCTAGTGTTGAAACCCCAGGAGTGGCACAAATGATTTCCCTCACACAGAACCAAGCTGCTGGTTTGACTCAACTAAGGTATGTAGGGATTGTTTGTTCTGCTGTTTCCATTCATCCATCAAATCTGATCCCAAATTCTAGAGTCTGTCTACTCAGCTACTTCTCCCTTTCACATACTCTAACCATTACTCTCTTTGTTTATGCCATGAGTATCTCTCTGGCTTCTTGAGCCTTTTATACCCTCCCAAGGCACACACCTGGGCACTAGTCTTAACATCTCTGGCTCTGGCCTACTACACCCATCTGGGTATCTCTACTAATGGCACTTAGGGTCTCAGCTAACTTTCTCCCACCTCCCCCTAGGGACTGCGACCCTGCCTGCAGCTCCTTCCTAAAGTTGAGCCTGGACATTGCAAGTTTTCTTTCCTTCCCCTACGAGGTGCCTGCTAAGTTCCACAGCTTCTTTAGGCCCTTCTGGGCCTCTAAGACCTTGCCTCTCCTCTCCCTCTACTCCCTTCTGGAAATCATGCAGCTTCTATATGTCCTCATGGCCTTTATGACATTGGAAATTTCCCTGTGGTGGAGTTATTTCTGGGAACCTTCCTCCATTTCTTCTTGAACTCCATTCCTCCCTGGAACTAAGAGATTTAATAAAATCTTACTGAAAACAGCTTGGCTTCAGTACAGATCAATGGCCAAAGACAGCACATTTGAGTTCCAAATTCTTGCAGATTGTAAGAACTTCTGCCACTGCACAAATAAATGATCTCAAAATCTCTTCTATCTAAATTTTCTCAGCTCTACACTTCCTATGCCTCCCACTCTTAAAAATCTTCTATCCCTACAATTTCTCTGCACTCTGTTCTTTAAAAAAAATCTCTTAAGACTATGCTACAAACTCTGTCTCAGGATTTGTAAATTTATTGGGTATGGTTTTAAAAAGTCTATAAAATCTGTAACAAAAATCAGACTTTAAACTTATAACTAAAGGCTTATAATTTAAAAGTCTGTGCAAAGGTAATCTTAATTTGCTATATCTTACTATATATTTGATCCAACTCATATTTAGAATATACTGTATTTTAAATAATAGCCACATGACTGGAGCCAACTTTACTAAGGATAAAGAGTATATGTCATGTGACTTCAGCATCTGAAAAGGACCACATGAAATAAAGCTGCAGTTATAAACTTCTTATTCTTAATGACCTCTCTGTTTATCATTATGTCTCCTTTTTTTTTTTTTTTTTTTTTTTTTTTGGTTTTTCGAGACAGGGTTTCTCTGTGTAGCTTTGCGCCTTTTCCTGGAACTCACTTGGTAGCCCAGGCTGGCCTCAAACTCACAGAGATCCACCTGGCTCTGCCTCCCGAGTGCTGGGATTAAAGGCATGCACCACCACCGCCCGGCTACTTTTTAGACTAAGGAGACAACAACACATCTCCAAAATATCTTGGATTAGGATGGATTTTTATGATTAAATATAAGGTTATAGACATCTACTTAAATAAACAACAGCTGACTAAATATGCACGTGTAACTAGTTATGTCTTTGGCAACTGTGCTCAACACAAAGCTTCTAAAAAATTTTAAATAAGGAACAACATAGGTATGTTTAATAAATAAGATTTATAAATTCCTAAGATGTACTCAGTTTAACAATAACTGATTTAAAGACATTTGTCTAGCTTCTTTGTTAACTTTATTAAGCTTTAGCTATTTGAATAAACTGAGTCACACAAGAAACTATGATATTCTACAATGGTACACTATAAAAGTATCAGTAAAGTTCCCAGTCATTTTGTGGACTGTGTTCATGGTTTCAAGGTTTATTTTGATGCTAAAGGATCTTCAACTAAAGCTTCAACTCAAATTTTTAAGGCTCAAACTTAATGAAAATAAATTTTGTAAAATGGCAGGAGAGAGACCTTGGTGAGTTGTAGCCAAGGTGCCCACAGCAGGTGAAAGAAATATGCCGGGCAGAGAGAGAGAGGGCGAGGGCGAGAGAGAGAGAGAGAGAGAGAGAGAGAGAGAGAGAGAGAGAGAGAGAGAGAGAGAGAGAGAGAGAGAACATGCAGACAGCACTCACATGGAGAGTTTTATTGGGGGGAAGGGAGAAAGGGGAGCTAAGGAGAGAAGAGGTAGAAGAAGAAAGGAGAGGAGGAAACAGGAAAGGGGAAGAGAAGAGATACAGATGCAGTCTCATGGGAAGAGAGAGGGAGAGAGAGAAAGAAAGGTAGGCAGAGCCCACATCTTAAAGTGGGCTCAGTAAATGTACAAATGGGCTATGTAGGATGACTAAGATCCTGAGCAGACCAAGGTACTGCCTGCTTACTAGCTAGGTCCCCAAGGGGCCAGTCCGGTAATATCTAAATGCTAACAATAAAGCTATAAAATCCTAATCTTATAAAAAACTATTAACTTGTAAAGTGTTATGTAATTCATTAAATGGCAAGCTTTATTTAGCCTCCTGTATGTGTTTTCAAGGTTAAGTGGAAAACAAGTAACTAACTCAAATATTTTTAATAAATGGTCTTCAAACTCTTAGAGATCTTCTGGACATGACTTTGAAAATGTTTGATAAAAGAGTTTCCCATAATAGACAGTACTGCCCACTCCTAGCAGGAACCCCTAAAGTCTCCAAATAAGATAGATAGGGCACCAGCTACTACTCCTGTGTTGTGGTAATGCTGCTAACCACTGGTTAAGGAACTGTCCCATGCCTCACCTGCTGTGAGGGCCCTACATAAACTGTGGTTGCTTCTGGGTTGACTGCTGCAATTTGACTGGTCAAAGTAAGATCAGTTTTCCCAAGTTCCTTCTCCACAGGAAAACCTCTAACAGCCGAAGGCCATGCTGCTCTGTGTGACAGCTGACGATTAAATCCTGTCCTGCATGATAGCTGGATATCCACCACTGCTGCCAGTGAAGCTATTGAGACCATGGGAGCCTAGGACACCTGTCTTGGTAGTGGGCACATCTCTGTCAATTTAATTGATACATAGGACATTTGGATTATATTTCCAGCTATAAGTTATCCTTCTCGGATCTGTGACGGTGTTAATGACTAGGCTAAGTGAGGCTTTGTCAATTTAGCAACAGCAAGCATACCACCTTTCCCCCCAAAGATATAGTTGTTTCTTCTTCATATGTAAAAACCAGGCCTCAGTCCTCACTTTCCTAAAGTTACTAGGTCTCCAGCTGGGAAGGTCAGTTTACCTTGCTACTAGACTTTGAAAAGTGATAAATTCATAGATGCTTTTAACCCAAAGTCATATTTGGTTTCCTAAGCTTTTAGTATGACTCAAAGGAATGAGTCTACTGCCTTGTCTACAATGTGGATTTCAGTATAGATTACAAACAGTAGAAATAATAACATATCTAAATCTTGTATCTCTGTTTATGAACTCAAAAAATTCTCATAAGCTTCAGGGAATCAATTTAAATCTACCTCCTATAGGCCAAATGGGCTCCGGGCAATTACTCCTAAGTTTCTCTACCTGTCTATTCTTGAGGGTAGCTCCCCTGGTCTTGGGACTCATGTCCCCCAACTACCAGGACCTAGGGCCTGGAAGTTTTAAATGTATACCTTAGATTAAAATTTCCCCCTAAACTTCTCAGTTTTACCTTCTCTAATATATATCTGTTCCAGCAGATTTCCAATCAACTAAAGACTGAAAACTGCTCCAAATTCACCAGCCCCAAGTTTTTCTAACCAGCCTGAGCCTCGCATCCTAGATGACTCCAGACCTAGTATCTGCAAGAGTCCCACAAACTGTTCCAAAGTTCCCTGCACTTCTCTAGTCCCAGATGGTCCCACAGAGCCTGTACAGTTAACGAAACAGCCTGCTCTTCCTGGCTTTGGCCAGCATTCCAGCTTTTTGTATCTCTAATAACAACAATGTCAGCAGGAAGCAGTCATAGAAAAGACTACATCATCCCTCACTATTTATTTATTATTTAAAAAAAGGTGGGATCTTTGGTCTCAAACCCAGGACAAATAGTTAACTGAGGTGTCCAATAACATATCAAAACAGTCTCTCTGCCACCAGGTTTTTCCACCATCCCTGGTACAGGGTCCTCCTGGCTGACATGCCCCACCCTCTACCCCTGAACTCTCCAGCTCAGGGCTGTGCTTCCCTCCCCCCAGCTCCTCTGGCCCCTATATAACTCAACCATTTTGGCTATGCCAGTCTCTTGGCCCAGGCCACACCTTTTATCTACAATAAACTTTCCCCTTCACCATACCTAGGAGCATTTATGTCCTTCCTTTTTTATTTTTATTTTTTATTCACTCATCATTGTGGCTATATTGTAGCTAGAGCTTGTAGAATAAAACGCACCTGTGCTGGACTCATCAGCCTCAATCACCAGCTTCCAGTGAAAGTTGCAGGAGCTGTAGCAAGCTGCACTGGACCAAACTAGAACCCTAAGAAAATGTGACCCACTCACTGCCTAAGGGAAACTTTTCACAGAAAAATTAAACTTCACATTTTAATCTTTCCTTTGGGGAAGTTCTTCTTGCTATCATATGCCTTTATATAGAATCTTTTCCTTGATGTCTGAATTATATTACCTTAAAATACATTGAAAATATAACCGCTTTGGAGAATGTGCATAAGATAAATTGTATGCTAGCAGCTACCACAAATCAACCAAACTTTTGTATCACAAGCTTCCTGTTGCAAAAAAAAAAACAAAAAAAACAAAAACAAAACAAACAAAAAAAAAAACAACAACAACAAAAAAAAACATCAAAACAGAAATGACCTGGCCCAGCAGGTCATTCTTCAGTGTCAGGATCCTAAGGGAGAGGACCAGGATATCAGAAATAAAGAAGATAGAAAAGTTGGGCTCAGAAGGTCTTTCATGAGCTCTGTCTTATGCCAAGCAAGCTTACTAAGAATCATAGCTTCTTATATAAAGTTTGCAGTGGGGAAATGGGACAGAGTTAGCAGAAAACTATCATACCAGGGACAAAGTCAGCAGGAAGCTAATGAAGCAATGTCGAACAAAGAGAACTGGATAAGAAGGAAAGACTTGGTTTTTCAGGATCCAAAGCTGCAGCTCGCTCAAGGCCCTAGCCCCAGGCTATTACTGGCTCAGCCAAACAGTCTTGATTTTAGACAAGGAACTGAATTTCTCCACACACCAGGGCCTCCAGGAAGACATGGATCAGCCTGGATACCAACCTGGACTTAAAAAATGAACTTTCTTTTACTGATTTGTGCCCTCTTGGAGCTTAGTTTTGCTGACTAAATGATCTGCCTCATTCATAGAACTGTTGTCAAGCTGGAATGAAGAAGCTATGAAAAAATTTTTATGTATTACTAAGTAGTACATGTAGGGTCCAGTAATATAGGAATAAGATAGGAATTTAGGAATAAGCATAAGGGATGGAACTGAGAGCCATCAGCTTGGCCAGCAAAAGGAATTAACCTTTGACTGGGTCCTTCCGTGTTTTATGATGGGCAGC
The DNA here is from genome assembly GCF_949786415.1 of Peromyscus eremicus. Classification (NCBI taxonomy): domain Eukaryota; kingdom Metazoa; phylum Chordata; class Mammalia; order Rodentia; family Cricetidae; genus Peromyscus; species Peromyscus eremicus. The sequence continues at coordinate 6,005,050 of NC_081417.1, read as the reverse complement.
TCTGTCAACAACCCAAATGTTAGTTTTCTTTTACTTAAGATTGCCCTTTGATATTAGCTATTCCTTGATAACCCCCATCACTCACTACCAAAACCAAAGGTAACTTTTAATCAGTTCTATGTGACAACCTTGTTAGTTTTTTGTGGAGGCACAATGTTATTCATTAAGCGGCACTGTTTACCCTGCGAGAAAAGCCACGAAGTACGACAAAACCCACTATAAGAGTTTATTAGGAAAAGGAACAGAGGGGAGTGCTTAGGCCTATGGAGATTGTGCAGGGAGAGAGAGAGTAAGAAGAGGAAGAAGGCCAAGGAGTCTGTGAGCCACTTTTTATGGATTCCCCACACATGCGCATGAGTTTACATAGCTATGCCATGCATGTGCATAGATTATGTGATCATGCTGTGCGCAAATCACATGACCATGCAGCAGATTACATAGGACATAAGGCCCCAGGAAGACTAAGCCTTTTGCTTGGCTACCAAACAGCACATGTCTGGTCATGTAGCTGGGGGAGTGGCCAGTGGCCAGGGATTCCAACAAACCTGCCTTGCATTGTTTCGTATTCCCCCACTATGGGAGCCCAGCTATGCCAGGAGAAGTAGCAGGTTTGAGCAAACATCAATTAGCTGAGTCATGAAGGGCTGGAGGGATATACAAATATTGTTTAGCTAAAACCTTGTTAATGGAAAATTGTAAAAACCTAAAAACAATTTGTCTCTAAAAGTTTAACTTCAAAATTGCAAAAATTCCTTTGTCCGTGTCTAATGCTTACACCTTACTATAAATAGGGGCTCATTACCCCTGTCCAACTGCCAAAACCTCAGAATCCCAAATACTGGCTGTGGTCTCAGCTAGCTGATAAGCTTTTGTGCCCTGAGGTGATATTTCCATTCTTCCATTGGCCTTTTATTTATTTATTTATTTATTTGCAATAAAATCTGCTTCTGATTTAATAGACTTTGGTGGTCTGTCCCCCATTATTACATGACCCCAGACCCAACAGTGCAGGAATGTTATCATTGTACCCCCAAAACCAGTTACTGCTACTCTGTTTCTAAATGTATATCCATTCTTCCTATCCACTTGTCTACTCAATAAAGTCCTAAAGAAAGTCTCATCTGTGTGCCAGACAATTTGATAAATGCTGGGGCTATAAGAGCAGCAAAAATATGGATTCTGACCTGGAGCTCCCACTATCAGAGAAATATAAAAACAATGTGTATGACAAAATATGGTAAATGTTTTAGGAAATACAGCAGAAATAGCTAGTCTCTTTTTCTCCGTACAGTAAAGAAAATAACCAACTATGAATGGCAGGGTTGAAAGGCACAAAAAAAAAAAAAAATGAGCAAAAATATTTCAACAAAGAGGCAGGACTTAACTGGAGGCTGAACAATAAGCAGTTGCCTGATAGGCACTGCCAAGGTCAGGAATGGTGCCACAGAGAGAGACAGCCGCAGTGTCAAAACACATGACGGGCTGGCTTCATGTGTTAGACCTTAGGGGGAGACTGGTACATGAGGTGGTAGGGGTACAGGATACTTGTGTGGGGATCTGAGATGTCAAGAGCCAGAGCTACAGGACCAATCCACCACACTAGCCTTGAAATCACCAGATGGTGGCCAGATGGTACTGTAAGGTGAACTGTGAGCATGTACAGTCCTAGCCAGCTGTTCGGATCACTTATCTCTTCATTTGAGAAAGCTACAAGAGATCTCATCTCCTGGTTGCTGCAACTCACATTGTGCTTAATCTTTCTCTGCTACAATCTAATGACATATATGATATATGCTATACTTTTAGTTTTCACAAATTATACAATCTTGATTAATTAAATGGGTTTTGATTACTGTACCCATCTTTCCAGAAAGAGTGTTTCCATAGTAATTTTAAACTATCATGTGTAGTAAGCCCACTATCATTCCAGCATTCAGGAGACAGAGATGGGAGAATGGTGAATTTCAGGACTGAGCTTTGTAGTGCAATTCGGTTTTTTTTTTTAAAGCATTTGCATAAGATTCAGGGTTGAGGGAGGAGGCCCATTTAGTAGACTATTCATTCACACATAAACTGGGCATAGTAGTGAAAGTTGTCCTTCCAGCATTTAATTAACAGTCAAAGATACAAAATGAACACAAGGCCAGGACCACATAAGACCTCTGAGAGAGAGAGAGAGAGAGAGAGAGAGAGAGAGAGAGAGAGAGAGAGAGAGAGAGAAAGGATGAGAATAGGATAGAATCTGGATCTCTCTAAATCTATTTCCCCATCTCTGAGGAAAATAATCTTCCTATTACATAGTAAAATAGAATTAGACATGTATTAATCAGTCATGATTTCTGAACATGATAAATAAGTAAGAAATGTCAGTGATTACTCTTGAGATTCACTGCCAAGCACAGTACTTCATGCTTCATTGATATTATAGCAAATATACTTGGAGTGATTGTTAGTGAACTAACAGGAACACATCCTTTTTCAGATAGGCTATGAAAAACTGAACCTTGGATTTTAATGTTGGCAATACAATGAGATATCTGGATTAGTTAATTAGATATTCTCTCCAGATCTTGGACTAACAGACACGGAAATGGTGATCAGATTCACCTCAAAAGGAGTCACCACAGTATTGCTAAGGCTGGTTGGGTCTATGAGACCAAAAGTCGGATGAGACTCAACAATATGCAAAAAAGGAACTTTTCCAATAGAAGAAAACATGTAAAGTATTTTAGTTTTCCCTATCTATTGTCATGACACAACACCACCACCCAAAAACTTATAGAAAAATTTATTGAGGCTTAAAATTTCAGAGGATGAGTCATGAACATCATGGTGGGAGCATGGCAGCAGGCAGACAGGCAGACAAAGTATTGGAGCTGAGAGCTTACATCTTGATACACAACCACAAGCCAGAGAAGAGGCTAAATGAGAATGGCATGGGGTTTTGGAACCTCAAAGCCTACCCCCATTGATACATTACTTCTAATAAGGCCACACCTCCTAATCCTTCTCAAACAGTTCCACCAACTGAGGACAAGTGTTCAAACCACAACAGAAAACTTTGGCAAAGTAACAGTGCTGAAAATCCAAAGGAAATGACTGGTTCTTTGATGTTCTAATTTGCAAATACTTAGATTTCTTTCTTAAAACTGAGTTACATGACAGTCATCTTCAAGATTATCTTTTGAAAACTAGTTTTACTGAATTTTTCATTCTTGTCACTAAATCCAGGTGTATTGACTGACTTAAAACCATACTCTTTGGTCTTGCCTCTTGTTTATTTCTTTTGTCACCACTCATTCTTTTTCCTGAAGATGCAGTAAAAGTGATATGGTGACCCATAGCCACCACATTGCTTGAATATTACTATATACAATCCCTTCTAGTTTATGCTAGGCTCAGATTTACTGAAATCAAGACTATTACTTTTAATCTTCTTCCGTGAACATCACACTTGAAATAAATGAATTCCTTAGAGTTGATCCTAGGGATTTTTTAGAAAATGGTTTTATATGCTGAGCACAGTAAAACACACCTGTGATGCTAATACTCAGGAGGCCAAAAGAGGAGGATTCAGAATCTAAGACCAGTATGGACAGTCTCTGACAATCTCTCTGAATTTTAGCTCACCACCAAGTCTTCCCTCCAAAGAGCAGAGGCTCATGAAGACAGCAGAGTGTATTGTTGCTGCCCTAAATTGATCTGCCTACAGTATACGTCTCTATTTTTTTATATGTGTGCTTCTGCATGCCTACCTATAAATGCAGCCAAGCCTCTCTATTTTTATATATATATATATATGCTTCTGCAGGCCTGTCTAACATGTGCTAAGTCCATGTATTCTTTCATATATCTGCTTCGGCATGTCTGTCTAGGCATGCAGCCAAGCCCTTCCATGAATACTTTAGTTTGTGCATCAAACTATGTTATAAGAAAACCCTCAAAAGCACAAAGTTAACTAGCTAGGGTTAGGAGTTAGAGATTATGACTCAGATTTTTGTATTAGCTCAGCAAAGTTCCCCAAAGCCCCAAACAGGAGTGCTGGAGAACTGGGCTTTGAGGAAGTGATGTAAAGGGAGTAGAATACAAGGTAAGCTGTATAAGCTTGCTGCCCCAGATTACTGTACACAGTATCCAGATATTAGCAAGTGCATATATAACATTCCATCCCTAATTACCAGGGAGCCCCTTTTCACTGGCTCCATAGAAAAGCTAAAGCTAAAGATTATCTGTGTCTTCATGATGAGAATAGGAAAGGATTGGTCGCACTGCCCTAAAACATATGAGCTGAGTTTTGCTGGCTTCTGCCACCCGACATATATGACTCCAAACTCTAGAGCCGGACTCTTCAGCCACTTCTTCCCTCCACCTGTTTTTACCATCTGCCTCTTCTCACTACTTAGTAAGTGTCCTCTCTCTGGCTCCTGAAGCCCGGCATGCTTTTTGAGGCACCCATCACCTGGACATCTCTCTTTCTCTCTATCTTCTGGACCCTGCTATGCCCTCTGGAGTTCCCAACATGTGGGCATCTCCCTAATACACCCTCGAGGTTCCCACCACTTGGGCAACTCTCTGCTTACTAAACCTATGCTTCTCTATGCCACCATGGCTTCTACAATATAAGAACTCTCCCCTTGGGTGGAGTTACTGCTTGTTCTTCCTTATCCCTCCTGACTACACTGTTCTCTGTCTCCAAGCCCCCTCTTGGAGCTTATTGGAACTATCCCTCTGATGGAATTTGTTTTTTTATCCTTTCTCCTCTTCTCCTTGGACTCAATTCTTTCCTTGGACTAAGATTTTTATTAAAGCCTTGCTATATTACTGCAAACAGCTTGGCCTCAGTACAGCTTAATGGCCAAAGATGGCCCACTCAAGTTCCAAATTCTCATAGATATTAACAATCTCTTCCACTGCACAAGCAAATGATCCCAAAGTCTTATATCTGAAAGTTTTTCAACTTTCCAGTCTTGAAAGTCTTTTCTCTCTACAATTTCTTTGTGTTCTGCTCTCCAGAAAGCTTTCCATACTATCGTGTAAACACTCTTTATCTGTACATTCATTGGGTACAGTCAAAAAACCTGTAAAATCTATAATAAAAACTTGGCTTAAAACTTGTAACCAAAGGTGGTAAAGAAATTATAGGAGTGGCCAATGGATGAATGAGAAATCTTGAAAATCATGCCACAACAGACAGCCCACCTCTGACATTGCCTGGAGGGCCAAGTACTAGAGGCTGGATAGTCCAGAGACCTATGAAAGAACCAAACACAATTGGTAAAAAAAAAAAAAAAGGTCAATAAAGTGATTCCAAATTATATTCTGCTATACTCACAGACAGGAGCCTAGCATAATCATTATCAGAGAAGCTTCAGCTAGCAACTGATGGAAACAGATATAGAAACCCACAGCCAAACATTAGGCAGAGCTTGGGGAATCCTGCAGAAGAGGGGGAGGAAGGATTGTAGAAGTCAAAGGGTTTAAGGACATCACAAGAAAACCCACAAAATCTGCTAACCTGGGCTCATAGGGAATCGCAGAGACAGAACTGGCAACCAGGGAGCCTATGTGGGTCTGAGCTAGGTCCTCTGCATATATGTTTTGCTTGTATAGCTTTATCTTCTTTTGGGACTCCTAACAGTGGCATGTGACTCTTTTGCCTTCTTTTTGGGACTCTTTTCCTCTGACAGAGTTGCCTCATCCTGTCTTAATATGAGGGGAGGTGCTTAGTCTTATTGCAGCTTAATATGCCATGTTTGATTGATATCCCTGGGAGGCCTGCCCTTTTCTGAAGAGAAATGGAGTGAATTAAGGAAGGGAGGAGAGAGTGAGAGGGGAGAAGGGTGGGAAACTGTGGTCAGAATGTAATATATGAGAGAAGAATAAATAAAAAAAATGAAAACAAAAACTTATAACCTAAGGTTGAATCTTAATTTGCTATATGTGATATATGTGATTCAACTCTTATTTAGAAAAATATATCTACTTACTGTATATGTAACTTGGGTTCAACTCTTGTTTAAAAGATAGATCCATTAGGAAAATAAATATTTTAAATAGCAACCATGTGACTTGTCTCCATCTTGTCTGGTGACCTCATCAAGATGGAAGAAACCATGTGATTGCCAGCCATCTTTGCTAAGATTAAGGGATACATACCATGTAACTTCACCACCACTTTGGTTAACATAACCATGCAGTGTAAAGCAACAATTATAAAACTTCTTAGTCCTACCGAGCCTTCTGGTTATCATTGTATCTCCTTTTTAGACTAAGGAGACAACAGCAGATCTCTGAAATATCTTGGATTAGGATGAATTTTTATGATTAAATATAATCAAGGTTTAAAAATTCCTAAGGTTATTAAGGTCTATTCAAATTAACATAAACTGACTTAGAGATATATAATCTAACCATTTATGTCTTTGCCAACTACATTCAACACCAGGATAGATTCCTAAAGTTTACTCAGATTAACAAAAATTTACTTAAAGATATATGTCTAAAGTTTTATTTTTTTTATCCTTTTCAAATCTCTGATGGTGTTGACAACTAGGTGTTGACAACTGTAGTTCTGTCAGTTTAACAACAGCAAGCATACCAGCTCCTCCCCCAAGACTACAGCTGCCTTCTCTTCGTATGTAAAAATCAGGCCTCCAGTTGACAAGACAAACAGTTGACCTTGCTGCCAGATTCCAACTCTGACTCCAAAAGAAGATAAACTCACAGATACTTGTAACTCAGAATCAATCTTGGGTTCCCAAGCTTTTATGATGACTCAAAGGCACAAGTCTACTGCTTTTTCTACAATGTGGATTACAGACAGTACAGATTACAAACAGTGGGAATGCTAACATGTCTAAAACATTGATCTCTTTTTGTAAACTTAAAAAATTCATGTAAGCTTCAGGGAGACTTTGATCTACCTGTCTCACAGGTCAAAAGGATTCCAGATAAGTATGCCTGTCAACCAACATCCTTAGTTTCCCCACCTACTGGCTATTTCTGAGGGTCTCTCTCTCTCTCTCTCTCTCTCTCTCTCTCTCTCTCTCTCTCTCTCTCTCTCTCTCTCTCTTTCTCTCTCTGGTCTTGAGACTCACCTTTCCCAACTACCAGGACTTTGAAGTGTACACCCAAGATAAAAAATCTCCCCTACTCTCCTTGACTTTACCTTCTATCTCTAGTCTATGTCTGCACCAACAAATTTGCAATCAAGTAAAGACTACAAACGGCCGTCAGTGTTCTAGTCCTAGGTGTTCCTTGGAGCCTCCATCCCAGATGGCTCCAAAGTGTCCTGCACTTCCCTAGCCACAGGTGGTTCCACAGAACCTGGGCAGCTAGTGAAACAGATGTGTCCCAGGATACCCTTTGACTATCATTCCAACCTTCCTGACACCCCCCACCAGACAATGATGCCCCAATTTCAGCAGGAACTAGCTATACAAGAGATTACTGTACTCCTTTATCATCAACAGAAGGCTGCAATGTCAGGTCTCAGACCCAGGACAAACCTGTGTATCCTTACCAGAACTTTCCATCCTGCCCCTCCCCTAAACTTCTCCCCCGACCCCGGGGCTGGGCTTCCACTTTGCGTCCTCCCAGCCTGATTCTTGTATAATCCAGCTATTTTGGCTACACAGATCTCTTGTTCTCTTGGCCCAGGCTACCTCTCTTGGTCAGTGGCTCTTGTCTTGCTCTGACTCCCCCTCTTTCCTCTCATAGTCCAGTGTGGTCTTCTGGCCAAATTCAGCCTCGACTCTTTTCTCTGCCTGCTTTCTCTCTTATATCTACAATAGAAATCTTCTCAATACACTAATAGCCATCATGTCCTCATCCTTTTATTGCATTTTTTCATTCAATACGTTTTTGATAGGGAACTGAATACTAGTATTGAAAATTGTAGAAGAAATACTAGAGTCTTTGCCTCCACCTCCAACCAAAAAGAAAAAAGAGCAGGAGACTCACCCTGTACCTCATCCTGTCATTTTCCCACCATTACTTTGCGTCACTTTCTCACCAAGAAATGGCTCAAAGTGACAAAGAGCATGGAAATATGTGGCAACCAAATACATGCTCAGAATAGCAAGGGATGATTAATACAGGCCTCTTTCAGAAAAAAGTCAGTGAAGCTAAATGATTGCTCACTATCTCCTGATAATTTTTATTATTCTTTTATTCTATAAAAAGTGCTTTACATTTCTGTACTTTATCAAAATGTCTATATCTTTTTAAATCTATATTGCTTATTATTTCCTTCTATTTCCAGAAAGCAAAAAGGAAATGATTTGTTCATAGGTTAATTATTTTGAAAATAAGCAGATGCATAAAAAACTTTTAATTAAACATTTGAAGTTGTTCTTATGGTAGAGAACTAATATGAATATTATGTAACCTCTAAGGGTTCCCAACTTAGTATTCCATGGTGCTCACGCTCTTCTCCCTTTTGTCTTTTTTTTTTTTTTCAGAAATATTAACTAAATCCCCACTTGGTACGAGAAACCATGCTGGAAATTAAAATGAAATACATGAGGCCCTGTTCTTAAGAAGATTATCATCTGGTACCCAAGAAAAACACTTTCACAATGATAGTGATGCCATGTACACATACTGAATGGAGTGCTCATTGAAGCACTTGAGGATTTTAAAGAGAGTAAACATGAGTTCAGTCTTGATGAGAAAGCAGGGAAAGTTTCATGAGATGGACAGCTGCTTGTCTTGCACATGTAAGGATGAAGATTTCAACAAATAGGAGGGAATAAAATCAGTTACTACACATGAGCACTGACATGGAGAATGTTTAAGGAAGGATCCAGACTACTTTACTGATAAGAATTTTAAGACTAGAAAGCCTGTGGCCAAGGAAGTTAGCTGGTTTCATTTGAAATTCATCACCACAACCCCTGCACACTCTGAGAGGAAGTTCTTCCTATCAAATGGACATATACAAAAGAAGAGTACAGTGTCAACATGGCTGCTCCAGGGTCATTTCCTGTCCTTTACAGCACAGGACTGAGTCTATGACTTATTTGTAAGTTCACTAATTTAGAAAACACTTCCTGAGCATCCATGATGTTTTGTTTGTCCTATGAACAAGATTTTGATTATAATTTCCTGAGGGCACAGGCATTTCCTGTGATCTTCTTGGTATGACCTCCAGAACTTGCAAAACGATTAAGTAAGGGAAATGCTTAGGATATTACAACAATGGGGGTGGGTGGGATGGGTAGGGGTGAGTGGGGGTAGGTGGCCATAATCAGGCTTGCAGAGGCTCAACAATGTCTTGCTGTAAGATGCAGCCCACCTGCACTCAGGGGTCTTGCAACCACAATGTAGCAGTGGAGAGGTGGTCATGGGAGAATGTCTCTCACCATAGCTCAACTGATAATTTCCAGTTTTCAAAACTAAATTACCCTGAAACAAATATTGTGCTATGATTAAAATTCTACATGAGTAAGATATAAGTCCTTTCTTTCTTTCTTTTTCTTTTTCTTTCTTTTTTTTTTATTCCTGTGTTAATTCTAAAAATTACTCTTGGACTTTGTTAACACTTGAAAATGGGAATTAAGTGACCATTTTGTTTATGAATCATAATAAAAATTGAGGCATAATTAAACCTTTAAGATTTCATGTTCGTAGTATGTACTCACTCACAAGTGAATACTAGATGTAAAGCAAATGCTAAGCAGACTGCAACCCACAGCTCCAGGGAGGCTAGCTAGTAAGGAGGACCCTAGGAAGGATGCATGGATCACCAGCGATGGAGAAATGGATAAGATCTACATGAGCAAACTGGAGGTGAGAAGGGGTAATGGAGGGCAAGAGATGGGGGAATGAGAGCTTAGGGGAGCGGGAGGTTCGAGCTGGAACAGGAACAGAGTGGGAGAACAAGGAAAGTGATACCATGATAAATGAAGGTACCATGGGAATAGGGAGAAGCAGAGTACTAGGGAGGTTCCCAGGAATCCACAAAGATTACTCCATCACAGACTACTAGCAATGGTCAAGAGAGTGCCTGAGCTGACCTACTCTGGTGATCAGATGGCCAAACACCCTAACTGTCATCATAGAACCCTCATCCAGTGACTGATGGAAGCAGATGCAGAGATCCACGGCCGAGACCCAGGCAGAACTCCAGGAGCCCAATCGACGAGAGAGAGAGAGAGAGAGAGAGAGAGAGAGAGAGAGAGAGAGAGAGAGAGAGAGAAGGGATTCTATGAGCAAGGGATATAGAGACCATGACTGGAAAAACTAGAGACTACTAGTCAAACTAGTGGAAACACATGAACTGTGGACCAATAGCTGAGAAGCCCCCATGGTACTGGACTAGGCCCCCTGAATAAGCAAGACAGTTGGTTAACTTGAACTGTATAGGGGGCTCCCAGGCAGTGCAATTGGGACCTGTCCTTAGTTCATGAGCCAGCTTTTTTTAACCTAGTGCCTATGGTGAGACACTTTGAGCAGCCTTGGTGCAGGAAGAAGGGGCTTGAATCTGCCTCAACTGAGTGTACTAGGCTCTGCTGACTCCACATGGGAGACCTTGCCTTGAAGGAGGTGGGAATTGGGGGTGGACTGGGAGGGAAGGCTGGGGATGGGAGGAGGGAGGACAGGGGAATCTGTGGTTGATATGTAAAATAAATAGAAAAATCTCATAATTAAAAAAAAAGGAAAAAAAAGATTTCATGTTCTAATTCCAAACAGTCACCATGATTTCCCTTAAAGACCATGGTGTCTTGAGTATCCCATTATATTCTAGAAAACATGGTGGAGACTGAAAGTAAACATGAGAGACATCTTCCAACCTTGAGGAAGTCTATTATGAGATGAAATAAGGTAGGCAGACGAACACACACACATCTGGTTAAATTAGGCACTGGGTTAACAGCCTGTGTCCTATGAAAGGTGATGATGGAAACCACACAGGCTTCAGAAAACACTCCTGGAAAGAGGCTACACAGCCTCTGTCAGTTCACCAGTGAATGTGGTGGTGAATATGCCAAGTGTTAGGCAAACACGGAAAGGCAGCACCCACTGAGAAAACCGGCGGCTAAGGAGAGCAGAGAGCACTGTCTGTAGATCTGGTCTGGTCCTGCTGTCTGATGGGGGCAGCCTCAGCTTCTATGGCCCCCAGAGGAAGCAAGGAAGGTCCATGAGCCTCCCTGTCCAAAGACAGGCCTCATTTGTCTGCAGGCCCTGTAGTTATTTCAGTGAAACAATTGACTCTTTAAAGCAGTCAGGAGGAAGATACGAAGGAGTTCATGGAGATGTACAAACCTTGGGTCTTATTCATTTCAGTGTGTAGTGCTTTGTAGTTCCAAGTTTTATAATAATATTTTTTAAAAAGGCAAGTAAATAGAGAGAAGGCACCAAGGATTGTGGAAAAATAGATGAGTTGGAACCAAAATAGAGAACCCACACTACACCCCAGGACTTAGGATTTGTGGCTGGTTAGTCTGATCCATGGTAGAAACCTCTTTATACTTTTTGTTTTCCTTTCACTTTTGCCCAAAGTATGTGTTTTTAACTTTTCTCAAAGAGAAGAACAAGGATAGGAGAAGTAGGAAGAGAAAGTGATGGATGAAGAAGAAAGGAGGAAGAAGGGGAGGAGTATCTGAACTGAGGCAAGAACATTTTAAGGTGGTAGCTGAGCTGTTAATCCTAAGGAGCACCCTCTTTCTTTAGTCAACGTGCCTGAGTGTCACCCTGCCTCTCTGACCACAGTGTTATTTGGAGGAAACAAGGCTGGTGCTGTGCTCTGCCTTGAAAAGTCAATTTAGTTTTTTTAAATAAACATCAGTTATTTGCATTTAGCTTTACAATCCCCATGTGTCCCTCCCACAGGTAGGCCTTTCATTCAAATAACTTGTTTGTACAAGTTCATGTCAAGTCATCTTAGAAATAGGTAAGGAACAGCAGATGGTGACCCTGGATTCTTGGCAATGCTAGCCTTTAAGCCTACTAGGTTACCACAAACATCACAAATAACAGTCTTTGTGTTAAATATAGATACTAACTCATTTTTAATGATTTTACCATCACAAATAAGATCACTCATAATACTGCATGAAATTCAATAGCTCAGAAACCTTGAAGCTTTCACTGCACAATATACTGCAAGATTCACTCCAGTAGCATCCTAGATTTGAATCCTCCCAAAAAGCCAGCTCACCTAGAACCTCCCACTATTTAAAGCAGGTGCTTGCAGAAGTAATCTTTAAGCTCTCACTGGAGTCAGATGGACTTAGTCCAATGGCTAGCATGTTATAAAAAAATTAAAAAGCCTTAAGTGGCAAAAGTCACATGACCACGGCAACAGGTTTCCAAGTAATGCTGGTAAAATCCCTGGAACATCAAGGATCAGCAGCAGCCAGGAGGGGTGAGCAGGAATAAGATTCCATGGTGGTCAAAGGCAGTATGGTTCAGCCAACTCTGAAATGCCTAAATCCCTGTTGTTTAAAAGTACCAGGTTTGTGGCCATTTATTACATCAGCCACAGGAAGTTAATGCAAATAGTAAATAAAAAAATATAAATCTATTAATAAACTCACACAAATGTTTTCCTTATTCAAATAGGATAATTTTGTTGTTGTTCCAAACCTTAAGTGGCCAAACCTGCCTACATGGCAGACATTCTGTGACATGTACTTTTATCTATACTACACATACAAAGGGCAGAAAATAGTATCTTTAGGCATAAAAGTAAAGCAAAACCATAAGGATATGGGTGCTGAGGGAAATGAGTGATGAGAAACTCGTAGGAAGCATCTATAGTGCAAAGTCGCTATGAGCTCTGCTCTACATTTTACCTAAGTATTTCCGCTAGCTCTCAGAAGGGCAAGCAGATGGCAGCCCTCCACACACATGCAGGTGTGCCTGCCAACACTTGCTCTTGGAGGATTCTCCAAGGAGCATGACCAAGATGATCTTACTTTTTCCCTTTGTGATGTGTCTAGCTGAACATTTCTACCCCCACACCCCAGAAAAAATGACTCAGGGCACACCCTACACAGCTCCTACCTCTGGGAGAACAAGGACCTTGTACACGCCAGTCCTTGTGTGGCTGCTGACTCCTCCCACCCTGAATGCAACCTTCCAGACTCCATCTGCCCAGGCTGACACTACACAGAAGCCATTGCTGGTGACTTCTGAATGATCGTTTCTGCTGTGTTTTGTTCCATTCCCAAAGTCATGTTCCTGCTTCCTTCAGAACTAAGGATGCAGGCTCTCTCCCACCTCTTTATATCTGGATAATGGGAAGGAGTGAGTGTTCTCATCAGAGTTCTGGAAGGATGAACACTGGCCACCATTTCTTCATGACCTTCTCTGTTTGGGGCATTGAACATTAGCATCTAATGTTCAGGGCATCAGACACTGGCATTTGATATGTCCGGATGGTGCATATCTTTTAACTGACTTTTAGTTGTTTCATATATGTTGTCGTGAAACTTGTTTTAACTCCAACTCAGTTGGCACTAATTATCTCTTCCTTCCAGATGATGTTATGTTAGCATCATAAATAAGAAGTAGGAAGATTTTACATATGAAAGAAATCACTTGGTTTGGTATGACAGAATCGAAGAAGAACATGAAAATTGAGGGCCAGTCAAGTACTCTGTAGCCCTCAGATGTAGAGTGTAAAATAAGGTTGTCTATGATGCCTGGAAACTGTGTGTGGAGCAGGCTGCCCTCTTCAGTACCGTGTGTCCCTATCACATGGAGAGGGTTGTGGCTTCTAGTTGACCATATTATGGTAGAGGTTAAGTCTGAACAAGACCTTGAAGGATGAACTTGTGATAGGGAAAGGAGAATGGGAAAAGGCATTCCTGAGTAAACCAGGGCATACTCCATGGGCAGAGGGAAGGTAAAACAGAACCTTTTCAGGTGATAAAAAATGCTCCTATTTCACAAAATCTTGCAAGAGGATAGCTATATGAACAAATTGGAAGTTTGTAGGGTGGAGTTCAGGGTATAGCCTCTAACAGACAGGACAGCAAGGTTTGTTTGTTTGCTTGTCTTTGTATGTTTGTTTTGCTTAGCTTTGTTTTTTGGTTAGGCAATTAAAATTGCTGAAAATTTATAAACGTAGAGAGATGTGACTAAAATGTAGCTTTCAGAATATTTCCCCTCTTTTTAATTCAAAAGTTTAAGAGGAAAAACTATCTGATAAAATATTAAAGGTAAAAATTCAAATTACAACAAAGATAACTGAGAAAAGTTCAGGTGGAGTCAGAGCAATGCTGGTAACTTTGGTGGTTGATGTAGCATAGTTTCGGTTGCTGCAATAAAACATTGGCCTAAAGCAACTTAGGTACCAAGGGTTTCTTTGGCTTACAGTTTACAGGCCACTATGGAATTAAGCCAAGTCAGAATCCTGGAGGCAGAAACTGAGCAGAGGCCATGGAAGAATGCTGTTTACTGGTTTGTTCCCTATGACTTGCTGAGCCTGCTTTCTTTACAACCCAGGACCACCTATGCAGAGGTGACACTGCCCACAGTGGGTTGGCACTCCCTTGTCAATCTTTAATCAAGAAAATGGTCCTACAGATGTGCCTGGTGGCCAATCTAATGGAGGTAATTCCTCCACTGAGATTTATTCTTCCTATATGATTTCCCAAGTTGATGAAAACTAATCAGCTCAGAGGTATAAGTGGTTTGAAAGTGGTGGAAAGGGTAAGGAAGAAGAAAAGGAAGCTAATGAGATTACTGCAATGATCTAATATTGATGAAACAAGAGCATTTGTCAGGGTGAAGGTAGTGAGAGAGAAGAAGGAGGAATTCAGCAAGGTCCTGGAGAAGGAATGGCTGACCTTAGTGAATCAAGAGGCAGGCAAAGGAGAGGCCTGTAGTGCTCCCTGCTGGTGACTCTTCCCCCATTGCTCTTCTGTACTCTGCTACCCTCCAGTATTCATGGCATTCCTTGTTAGTTGCATCATCTTGCAATTTGGGTTTTGCTTTTTGCTGGTACTCAAAGTTGAGATTATCTTAGCATCTCCAGACCCAATGATAGTCACACCCTAGTGATCGTGCAAACTCTGGTGAGACAGTCATTTCTGCTCAGTCATTTCTGGGTCATACATAAACCCGTGTGCTACATGGTCACATAATTAGCGCTCAGTGTAACCATGTAATCTATGCCTATGCATGGAGTAGCTTCGTGGACTGGAGTGCATATGCTCAGGCTAGTCCTTAAAAGGCAGGCCTGTGTACTCTGCCCTCTCTTTTCACACATTTTCCACAGGCTTGAGCACATCTTTTGTTCCTTTTTCTTTTTGATAAAACTCTTGTTAGTGGGTTTGCTGTGTTTGTGTCTTTTCCTTGCCACCAACATTTTGGTGCTGTGACTTGGATGTCCTCCTGGCGCTCTGAGCCTGGGAATCTGTGCTGAGGTTCTGCCCTGTCCATGACAGCCCGCCTTCCATTCGCCTGGCTGTCGGACTTCTGCACACAACACTGGCCCTCTGATTGGTGAGTTAACCCCTTCCAGCTAGTATAAAGAGCCTCTTGGACCAGTGGGAACAGTTGTTGATCATCTGGCGCCCACTTCTGTCTCTGAGGCTGGGAGCGCCCCCAGCCATGGCTTTCACTGGCTGCGGCCAATCCCTAAGGCTGGCTCAGGTTTCTATCCATTTCCCACGTCTGCACTTATTTATTTCTCACTGTCGGACTCACTATGTCCTCTGGCCGCACATATTTCACTGGCCTGATGAGGTAGTAAATGCTATAGGACTCCCGGGGAGTCCCCACCTGTGTGAGCCTAGCCGCACCCCCCCCCCCCCCCCCCGCACTTGGCAAAGCATGGTGGTGGCCTGTGCCTGTTTATAGACCCAGTCTTAGTCCTGGGGACTCCTGGAACTTTGACCTTGGGTCATTACGTTATTCTTTTTACTTTTTATTTTTTATTTTTTCCTCTCTGTTGCAGACATGGGAAGTAAGTCTTCCAGTCACATCAGTCCCACCTCCCCTCTAGGATGTGTTCTGGAAGCTCTGAAACCTCTCAGCTTAATGCCTTACTTAAAGATCCCTAAGCTTATCCACCTCTGAACTAAGAAATGGCCCAGGTATGCTTTAACTAATAACAAAAGCTGACTGCCTAGCACCTCCTTAGACCCCAATACTTTATGGGAACTGTCTAACTTCTGCCAGCGAACAGGCAAATAGAAAAAGTTACCCTATATTCAGGCTCTTTTCTATCTAAGCTCTAAACCTTCCCTTCTTGATTCCTTCTCTCCTGCTCATGTGCTTCTAGCTATTAATCCTGAACCTGAGGAACCTCTGACTCTAGACCCCACCAACAAACCTCCACCTTTCCGACCTTCCGCTGCTGATTCCACTGCCGCTTTTGCTCCTACCCCCACCCCTGGGCTGCCGATGCTCCTCCTCTGGCTTCCTCTTCTCCTCTGGTACTGGATACTTCTAAAAGCCTGCCTCTGGCTCCAACTTTCACACCTCCCACTACCCGCTCTCGGACTGCTAAGGGATCTGACCCCAGCCATGCCAACCCGCAGACCATTCTCCCTTGTGAGAGGAAGCCGAGGTGGATGGACTGGTAAAAATTCATGTCCCATTCTCTCTTTCAGAACTCTCTCAGATAGAACAAAAACTGGGTTCCTATACCTCTAATTCTACTTCCTTTATTAGATAATTTCAATATATCACTCAATCTTATAATCTCACTTTTCATGATGTATATATGATACTTTCTAATAACCTACTTCCTGAGGAGCACAGGCGCATTTGGGAACAGGCAAGAACACGTGCAGATGAGACACACCAGACTAACCCTGCCCACCCACCCACCAGGGGCCGAAGCACTTCCCAATCGGGACCCACATTGGGATTATAATACCCAGGGCAGGTTTCTAGCCAGAGATAGATTTATCACTTGCCACCTGGCAGGCCTCCCTAAGGCTGCCCTAAAGCCAGTGAACTATGAAAAGTTAAAAACTATAATTCAAGATAAAGATGAAAATCCATCTAATTTCCTAGAACTACAAAGGCCCTCCTTCAATATACCAGCTTAGACCCTGAAAGCCCAGAGGGCAGGCAGTTACTCATGACCCACTTTGTCTCACAGAGTTTCCCCGACATTAGGGCTAAGCTTAAATGTTTGGAGAGAGGCCCCTTGACCCCACAGGCTGAACTGTTGGTGGTGGCATTTAAGGTGTATCATGGGAGAGATGAGAAGGCCCAAAACCAAAAATGCCAAACGCTGGCACATGCTGTCTGACCAGCTCCCTGAAAGCCACCGAATCCCTGCTTCAAGTGTAGGCAAGAAGGTCACCAGGCTTGGGCTTGCACTGCTTCCTGCCAGCCCCCGCCCCCTGGGCCACCTAGAGGGGTATTGGCCCATTGACGGCCCTCATGTACCTGGTGGCATGGGGTCATCAAATGAGGATCACCCCCGGGGCTGACCTCCTGGGCTTGGTTTTGATCGAGGATGACTGAAGCTGTCCACGCCCATCTCACACCGGGAATCCAGGGTAATCATAATAGTAGCTGGATGGCCCATCTCTTTCCTTATGGACACTGGAGACACCTACTCAATCCTGACGGAGTTTTGGGGCCCAGCTACTCCTTCTCATCTCCCTATTGTTGGGGTAGGGGGACAGCCTTCCCTACTTCATCAGACCCCACCACTTAATTGTATTTTTAAGGACATTCCTTTTACACACACATTTTAGTAGTGCCAACCTGTCCTGTACCTCTAGTGGGAAGAGATTTCTTAGCCAAACTAAGAGCATCAATTTCATTTGTTCCCCATATTCGCCTCACTCCAGAATCACCAGCAGCTCCCCTCCTCCTCCTCCTAGCCACCCACTCTACTAACTCTAACAGTTCATTTCCCTTGCCAGCCTCTCAGGTGGACCAAAATGTTTGGGATACCCAGAACCCTTCTATCGCTAGGCACCAGCCCCTTATCACTATCCAGTTGCAAGACTCTGCCAGGTATATCACTCAAGTTCAATATCCTTTCTCACTCCAGAGCTTAAGATGACTTAAGCCTATCATTTCTGACCTTCTCATGAAAAAGCTGCTTTGCTCAAACTCTTCACCTTTTAACACCCCCATACTTGCAGTTTAAAAATCTAATGGAACCTGCCACCTGGTCCAAGACCTCTGGCCCACTAATTCTGCAGTGGTCCCCCTCTATCTGGTAGTGGCTAACTGCTATACTCTCCTGTCCACTATCCCTTCAGGAACCTCTCATTTCTCAGTTCACCTCAAGGATGCCTTCTTTTCTATTCCTCCAAGCCCTCAGTCTCAAAATATCTTTGCTTTCACCTGGACTGACCCTGACACTCATCTGTCTACACTGCCGGGCGGTGGTGGCGCACGCCTTTAATCCCAGCACTCGGGAGGCAGAGCCAGGCGGATCTTTGTGAGTTCGAGGCCAGCCTGGTCTACAGAGCGAGATCCAGGAAAGGAGCAAAGCTACACAGAGAAACCCTGTCTCGAAAAACAAAAAAACAAAAACAAAAACATCTGTCTACACAGCTAACTTGAACTGTCCTGCCACAGGGATTCAGGGACAGTCCAAACATATTTGGTCAGGTTCTGGCCTCTGACCTGCTCTCTCTGTCCCTCCCTGGCTCTAAGCTAATACAGTAGGTAGATGACATTCCGCTCTGCAGCCTGTAATTATGACTTAGCCAAACTAACACCTCTGCTCTCCTAAATTTCTTATCCAGCCAAGTTTACAGGGTATCCCCTTCTAAAGTTCAGCTCTCCACTCCCCAAGTCACCTATTTGGGTCTAACTATTTCTCCAACCCACAAGGCTATTACTTTAGATAGAAAGCATCTAATCCAGTCTCTTGCAGGAGACTGAACAGGAGATTCTGTCTTTCCTAGGAATAGCTGGCTTCCTATGGTCCTGGGTTCCATCCTTTTCTCTGCTTGCTTGCCCCTTATATGAGGCAGCTCAGGGCTCCCCTCATGAGTCCCTTCTTCATCCTGTTACTAAACCTTTCCAAAAGCTCCAACATGCTCTCCTTCAGGCCCCGGCACTTCATCTCCCAGATCTAACCTGCCCCTTCTCCCTCTATGTAGCAGAGAAGGAGGGATTTGCCCTGGGAGCCCTAGGGCATCAGCTGGGACCCTCCTTTGCACCTGTAGCATACCTGTCAAAAACTAGATCTTACCACTCAGGGATGGGCACCCTGTATTCATGCCCTAGTGGCTGCTGAACTCCTTATTAGGGAGTCAAAAAGCTACTTTTGGGTCACCTACTACTGTCCTCTCCCACCACAACCTGTCCCATCTCTTAACTTGTAAAGGTTTACAAACTTTACCTTCCTCTAGGGTTCTTTCTCTCCAGGTGGTGCTACTGAAAGATGTCACACTTAGTTTCAAAACTTGCTAGCCTCTTAATACATCAAGTCTTCTCCCTCAACCTAACACTGATTATTCCCCCTCTCATTCCTGCACTGAAACCTTGCAGGAACTGTTGCCACACCCTTCACACATACAGGAGGGCACATTGCCCCAGGCCACTCATACCTGGTACACAGATGGCAGCTCCTTTTTATATGAAGGGACCTGTAAAGTGGGCTACGCCATAGTGTCAGATACTGAGGTGATAGAAGCACAGGCATTACCTGTACACACTACTGAATATTAATAATAACAGACTGAACTAATAGCTCTCACCTGTGCCTTCCAATTGGCACAGGGGCAATCCCTAAATGTTTACACAGACTCCAAATATGCTTTCCATATCCTCCTTCCCATGCTGCTATCTGAAAAGAGCACAGGCTCCTTACAGCAAAGGGAGGATCCATATCTAACTCAGGCCAAATAATGGCCATGCTAAAAGCTTTCCACCTTCCCAAGGCTATAGTAATTATCCATTGCGGCTCTCATCAGACCAACAGCTCCATCATCTCCAAAGGAAATAACTGGGCTTACCAAGCAGCCAGAACAGCAACTCTTTGGGGCCAAGACTCACCCCACCCACCATAGGGAATCCATACATTACAGCCCACACCCTCTCAGACAACTCCTGACACTAGGCAAATTCTATCCTATCTACACCATCTCTTTTACCCTAATAGTCTTGCTCTGTTTCAGTTTGTGAAAGCTCACTTGCAGTCCACCTCTGAGAACGTGCAGTTAAGAACTATTACTGCCTCTTGTGAAATTTGCCAAAAGATAGACCCCAATACAAAATATGGAAATCAGACTTTTCCACCCACCAGACCAGAGGTCCCTTCCAGGGACTGACTGGCAGCTCTATTTTACCCATATGCCCACCATCAGGAAAATTAAATATGTCCTTGTGATGTTGGACTCATTTTCGAACTGGATGGAGGCATACCCAGTTTCTAATAAGCAGGCTCAGACAGTTGTTGATCTCCCTCTCCAAGAAGTCACTCCTCGGTTTGGGATTCCTGCATCTTCAGTCTGATAATGGTCTGTAGTTCACCTCCCATATTTCTCAGACACTAGCTAAGGCTCCTTGGCATTTTCATATCCTATACTGTCCTCAGTCCTCAGGAAAGGTGGAGTGTACCAACTGGTCTTTAAAATCTATTCTTACTAAGATGTCACAGGAACTTCACCTTGACTGGGTAAAATTATTGACTCTGGCTCTTTTTACACTCAGGGTCCTTCCCAAAAAGCCTCTTTCAGTTTCCCCATGTGAACTAATGTATGGGAGGCCGGCCTTACCACCAGGCCTCCTACCCAAATCTTCATCTCTCCAGATAGCCTGTTAAGTCCTTTACTCCGTCATCTCAGGTCTGTTCTATGGAACGTCACAGACCATTCCTTACCTCAGCCCATGTGATAGTTCCTGCCCACCCCCAATCTACATTGGGGATCATGTTCTTCTTTCTCCTCTAGGCCAGTGCCCCTCACCCCTTTCTCCTAAATGGCAGGGACTCTTCAAGGTTCAAGAGTAACTCCAATAGCCAGTAATCTCGAGGACTTTCCTCACTGGATTCACCTGTCCCATCTGAAGCCTTTCACTTCACCTCTATCCCAGAAAAATCTCTCTTCATACACAGTCACACAGACAGGGCCCTGCTCTCTTAAGTTCCAGAGGATACCAGGATCCACTGACCTGCCATCAACTGCAGAACAGTGAGGTCCCAACCCACATGATTTTCCTTCCTGGTTCCCACTCAGCTAACAGTTACAGGACCACCATAAGGCCAGAGGCGGAGGACCACTGAGAACATCCAGGTGGTGAGGAACAGTAACAGTCCTCAGCAATTGATCGCCTGTGTCTCTTGGATGCTAAACAAATAAAGGAAACAGGTGCCTTGGAATTTGTCTCAGATAAGACATATCTCAGGTAAAAAAAAGAAAAAAATTTCCCTAAGCTCCAGAAACCAGCTTGAATTCATCCGGAAGGATTGGATCTGGTTCAGAATAAGTATAACACTAACTTTCCTGGTGCCGGGACCCCTTCCTCTCCACCCCCACCTCACCCTGGGACCCCCTCCAAAAGAAAAAATATAAATAATAATAATAATTTTGTTTGTTTGTTTTTTTGCTAAATTCTCTCTGTCTCACTAGTGCTCTCGCAGATACAAGCAGCCATGAAGCCCCAAGCCAGGACAGATGTACGGCTCCAGGACAGCAGATGGCAGACCACCATCCCAGGACACCTGACTACCTCAGAAGTCCCCTTCTATCCTCTCCTGCCCATCAAGAGTCAACCAATGCCTACCAAGTCAGCTGGAAGCAGTTTTGGGGAGACAGGACGCCCCCATACCCGCTTGTCCACCATCTTTTATAAAAACAGAGTCTGGAATGATAGTCATGTCCCCGTGATCACTCATGCTCTGGCGGGACAGTCATTTCCGCTCAGTCATTTCCAGGTCATATGTCCTACATAAACCTGTGAGCTATGTGGTCACGTAATTCACTCACAGCATGGCCATGTAATCTATGCGCATGCATGGAGTAACCGCATGGACCCAAGTGTGCATGCACAGGCTAGTCCTTAAAAGGCAGGCTCTCGTACCCTGCCCTCTCTTTTCAAGCATTTCCCACAGGCCTGAGCACATCTTCTTTTGTTCCTTTTTCTTTTTGATAAATTCTTGTTAGCGGGTTTGCCATGTTTGTGTCTTTTCCTCACCACAAAAACCAACACCCATGCCTTTGGGTTTCCCAATGCCTTCATTTTGTCTGTCTCAGCTGTATTTCTGCTGATTATCTATTAGGGAAGCTCAGGACACTGAATATTCAAAATTCCAAGATGGGCCTGTGAATGTAGCCAGGAGTAGAGGCTTGTCTCAGCAGGAGCAGCACTAAATCCAAATTCACAATCCAATCCCCAAACAAAAAATTTCAAATCAGATCCACAACTTTCTACTTTGAGGCTCAATATAGATGCTCCATCCCATTCTTGAAGTTGGGACTGGGCCCTCACTTGTGACTGAGAAGCTAAACAATAATTAACACAATGTCATCTTTAAGGCTAGGAGTTCTGAGGTGGAAAGTCTAGGCAAATATCTGAAGACCAAGGCTGCCTCTGTGTGAACAAGTACCCCTGTCTCAGCAAGGTGTGCATTTCTTAGGAGGACCTGGGCTTAAACCAATCCTAGGTAAGGAATGGAGGGAGCTGTCTTCATCACTCAGTAAAACACACCTTACCTAGGTATGAATCTTTGTCTATCACATATTCTGTAATGAAAGTTCTCTCTAGACTCCATTCTTCATTGCCTTATAAAATTGTTTTAATTCTACAATTTTACTAAAGAAACTTTCTCACTGTCTATTCACATAACACTTTTCAGGGTTAAACATTGAACCCCTTGTGATACATTGAGTAGACAGTGGGAAAATGAATCATAAAATTTCTCAAATTCATAGTGAAGAGCCTTTACTGAGCCATCAATGGGCAGCCCCATTATTTGCAGCCTCAGGGAAGGACAGGACCCATGACCTGACAGGAACACACAGGCTGAGCCTCAGCAGTTTCCTCCTGAAGAACATCCAGACCAGATTACCTTTCACAGGTGAAGATGGATTCTAATGCAGTGCCTGGATCTTTGACGATGACCTTCTCACAGTACCAGTACTGGGCTTTGTCACTAGCCTCGCAGTGCAAGAGCACCTTCTGCAGGTTTCCAAGAGACACGGCTTCTATCTGAAATGCATCAATCTGGTGGAGAAAAACCCCATGGAAATAACTAGAGTCCAGCAAATGACAATAAGAGTAGCCCAAGTCTATCAGGAGTGGCACAGTGCTTGAAGAGAGAAAACTTTACTGCAGTTAATAGAAAAATGGGCAATAAAGGAAGGAAACATAAGCAAATTACTATTTATTAAAATATATTTCTGGCTGTTTTCTCTTTTCCATTTTATTTTCTTCTTTGGACTTTCAGAATTGAAATGAAACAGAACAAAGGGGCCTCCAGCTGCCCACCCTGAGAAGCAGCTGCTTCGGAAGCGGCTGGCAGTGAGTTGAGCTCTGGCACTTGCGAAGGCATGAGAGACAAGTTTGCCTTTCTCACTTCCCTTTCCTCCTTTCTCCAGTGACACCGCTCACCACCTTCCTCTGGAAATGTAAATAGAGGGCATCTTCGGGTTTGTCGTGGCAGTGTACCCTGGAATCTTCACTCCTAAATAGAATCAGTTTATTGCATCAAGAATGCACTGACTTTTTTTAGCGATACAAGACCTGAATGAAATGTTCTGCTGGTTAGAATAAAGACTCCTCCCCAGATGCCTTTTTCATAGACTGCTGGTTTATCTGAGGAAAGGGTCATGAATTTAATTAAATTTGACAAGTGTTCAGAAAAGACAGCTGTCTTTTAGCTAATGTTACTTTATTTTCTGGTTTTGAAAAATGTGAATTCAGAATTGCCTGTGTTGTCTTCCAGGGTTGGGCAGTCTTAGCTGCGGTCTACAGTGTCACTAAATTAAAGTTCAACTTAGTCACTGCAAAACACTCCCAAGTTCAAACTGTTGGTTGGTATTGATAGAAACCTTCTCTTGCTTCATCCAGACAAAAGCTGCACCTAGTTCAGTGAGGATGTGAATCCTCCTAAATGTGCTTTAGTAAACTTCCTGCACTGTCCAGGGTACCTTTCAAGTGTCACCTATTACGCAAAGCCAGCTGGCTTCTTAACACTGTTTTGTAAGTCTGTGATATACCATGCATTAAGAAAAATAATTTTTTAAAAGGATAAACTCTAAAATGAACCATTAGTCTCTGATTCTAGACTTTAAATGATGCCATTAAACTTGTCCTTTGACTCCTCTTTATGCAGCATGCAGCTACACACCTTTTCAAGTTCAGTTTCAATCTATAGTGCACCCGCCCCACTGTATAGGAAATACGTTTCATGAAGGTAAGACCAGTCATGAAGATGCTTGTAAATTCTTAGCATGGCATCTTGATTAGTTCACTTGATGTTAGGCCACCTCAAAGCACTGCAAGTCATCTGGGTACTAAGGTGCCCTCACCATATATCAGTGAGAGGATGGCAGAGTCTGGACCTTATGCAAAGCCAGCCAATTAATTCAGAGGACAATGTCACTGAACACTTAGAGTAAGATTAATGACATAATATCTAAGCTTTGTTTCTGCTAGAAGTTTGTTCGCACATGAAAACAAAAATTGGGCATAATGTTTTTGGTCTCATTCAGTCAGAACCCATTCACCTACTCATTCCCATGGAAACTCTTCTATGACATTCATGAGTAAAAGGCACAGGTGAGTTTTACTTTCTCTGATATTTCAGAATTCATAAGCCAAACAAACAATCTGAGAACAGCCCTGTCAAACAGCTCCTTTTTCTTAGGAATACATCTTTGAGTAATTTCCCATGTTAATCCTATACTTTCAAGTAGTGCCTTCTTCCCAAATACAACCAAAAAGTGCCAGAAATTGAGGGATTTGCAGATGCACATAGAGAACTCCCAAGTGTTCAATTACATGCTTTTATATAGGACAAAAGGTCCTAACATGGGGCTTGATGTCATTCTAGTTGTCTTAAAGGAAGACATGAAATAAGTTAGAATCCCTGTGGTCTGACCTAGAACAAAGCTTTGAGTCCATTAGGGGCATGTCCATGCATATTCTCCTTTAAATCTTTTCAACTCAGTTTGTTCTTTTCCTTACACTACTAATTTAATGTATTTTTCTTCTATTGTTCACTACAGATTTAGCAGACCCTATTGGTCTTTCAAGAACAACCTCAAAGAAAAGCTTTGAAAATGAGCAAAAACAAGACCCTTGAGGAATTCAAGTTGGGACACTTGAATTAAAGGTGCTCTAAAGCTTGGTCAAAGACTGCCAAGCACCCTTCCCTTTTTAATGTTCACATGGCCACATCATAAAGAGCTTTGTTGAAACTCACCTGTCCTCTTTGAAACCGCACTGGCATATTGGATCTGTGCAGCAGTCGAAGGCCAGAGTCTCCCCTTTCCCCATAGAGACAGAGGGAGACTTCAGACTCTGTTTCTGCTTGTTTCAACTGCCCAGTATACACATCAACGTGGTATCTCACTACTGCCAAAGCAATGGGGAGAGAAATCAAGATGAAATACATTACCTCAGAATTCAAGCAGACAGAGCCTAGATCTACATGTTCTCAGGCAGTAGCTAGAAAAACTTACATGGCAAATCTGCCATCTGTATTTTCTTCCTATTAAAAAACCTTTGACCTTTAGATTTTAATTTTTGTTCTAAATAGACATTTTTCAAATGGAGAAACAAAAAATTCCTTAAAAGGCTGGTATACAAATGGCATAGAAAGGTATTTTATCCTTAGCAGTGAGAGAGACCCGCTTTTATATGTGATGCTGAATGTTGAAATGATATCAAACTGTTCTGAGGAAATAAGTCAAGACTGCAGTGATGGGTGAGTGGACAGATAGCTCTGGGAAAGCCAGACAAGCACGTGCATGATGTTCCTTATAATCACAGCCTTAGCTTTTCTGACTATTGCTAGACCATAAGAACCATTTTGAGATCTGTTTAATCCTATATCTACTGGTGACTGGAGTGGTGCTTTTTAACGAGAAACAAGAATCTGAGAAGCAGAAAAAATATTCTCCAAATATATAGTGCAGAAGCAAATTCAATCACCTACAAAATAGTCACCACATGCAACATATGTTACCAAAGATTAATAACACACATGGAAAAACAGGCTCTCCTTCTTTCATTACAGGAAGCTCACAGACAATGTCCCCATCTGCCTGATTCCGAGACAGCCACACATTTGCAACAAAATTTAGGGTCTTCTTGCTCTTCATATGTTCCATTGTTACCTGGCATTAAAAGAAACAATGATCAAATGCAGTGATTTATAATTTTTCATCCATCTCTACATACAAAACACACACAGGGATTGTTCAAAGTGGTCACTATGGTGGCAGTAGAATGGTTGTTAGCAGTGGTTTGCTAGGATCATTGATCAGATCTTTATTTGATAAATGTTTTGTTAAGCACTTATTTTCATCCTTAAAAAATTAACCTTTTAACCATCACCAAGCAGGTTGGTAAATTTATGACAACTTTATCCACAAGAAAATGGAAACTTGGACGTTTGAAATAGACTCTGTCCAGTTGAAAGATCTCAATTCTGCCTATGGTAGTGACTTAAAAAGTAAACTACTGGAGAAACTCAAAAGGAGAATCTGTTTTCATGTTCATTACCAAAGCAAGGCACACAACAGAATGCTTTAAAGTTTCTATTGCCCTGCAAGTGCATTCCAACACATGCAAGCTGCAGAGAAGCCCCAAACTGTCCACTTGTTTTAGCATGTCTTCAGGGCCCTTGCCTCCCTGCTGACATAACATGATCAGAAGCCCTGCTCCTTTGGACTATTTCCCCATGTCCTTGTCTTCATATCCCAGTAAACCAAGACAAGTCTTCCCGAAGTAACTTCATACTTGTTTGTCTTCCCAGCTACATAAGGGATGAAATGCCCATGAGTTGTGTGGATGTTGTCCTCAGCAATGGGCCCTGCAGTCAGTTTGTGGAAAGCAACCCAATTGTCTTAGCAATATACTGGGTTATTTGGGGATTTCTATGAGACCCCTTTGGCCACCCAGTCCCTATACTGGAAAACTTATTTGGTGACAAGAGATGGCCAGATGGGACTCTGTCACCCTATTATTAAAGAGACCTTATTTGGGTTGCCCTCACATATTTTGGGGATTTCCCACAGCACTGGGTTTCCTTACCATCCCTCAAACGCTTCTCAGTTCTAGCCATCTCTCCCTACATTCCCCTCCTAAACCCTATATCCTTTCCACTCTCCCTACCTGATCTTCCAGTTCACAACTCACCCCACCTGTAGTCCACCCATAAAATCCAATCTATTTCCCCATCCCAGGGAGATCCATGTGTCACCCTAGTCCCTTCCTCTATACCTAACCTCTCTAGATCTACAGATTGAAGGTTGGCTATCATTTATTTAATAGTTAATTGTCCAAATATAAGTGAATACATACCATATTTATCTTTCTGGATCTGGGTTACCTCATTCAGAATGTTTGTTTTTTTTTCTAGACTCTGTGGGTTACCAAAGAGAAACAAACACCAACCACAAAACCTTTGACTTACAATATGTTCTCTCTACAAGATATGTTAGGGTAATGATAGCTCAGAACTTGTAGGAACAGCCAATATCTGATTTGACTTAAAGCCCACTCTGTGAGATGGAACCCATAACCGACCCCATTTGGGTGGCCAAGAACCAGAGAAAGAGACTAGATAGCCAAGAGACCTAAGATAAAACCAAATACTAATAGTCTTTAAAATAAAGTAGCAATAAAATGACTCCTAGTTATATTCTGCTATACTGATATATTGGTGCCTAGCTCAGTCATCATCAGAGAGGCTTTTTTCCTGTAGCAGATGGGAATAAATATATAGATGTGCAGCTAGGCATTTCTCAGAAAGAGAGAGACTGTAGCTAGAGTTTTCCTGCCTGGTCCACAGTCAGGACAAATATCTGTCACCCGCCACTCCCACAGCCGCTCAGACCCAACCAAGTAAACACAGAGACTTACATTGCTTACAAACTGTATGGCCGTGGCAGGCTTCTTGCTAACTGTTCTTATATCTTAAATTAATCCATTTCTATAAATCTATACCTTGCCACGTGGCTCGTGGCTTACCGGTGTCTTCACATGCTGCTTGTTATGGTGGCGGCTGGCAGTGTCTCTTAGCCTTTCACTTCCCACTTCCACTGTCAGCTTTGTAGTTTTACGGAACTCCTGAGTGTATGAAGGAGTGGGTCTCTGATTCTTGTGTCTACTCTTGGGGCTATTTCCCTTCTGTTGGGTTGCCTTGTCCAGCCTTGATGTTATGATTTTTTTTATCTTATTATATTTTATTTTGTCATTTTTGGTTGTTAGCTCTTAGAATCCTATGCTTTTCTAATGAGCAACAGAAAAGGAATAGATCCAGAGGAGAGAGGAGGTGGGGAAGGAGTGGGAGGAATACAGAGAGGGGAAATTGTGATCAAGATACATTGTATGAGAAAAGAATCTATTTTCAGTAAATAAAAAAAATCAAAAGTAAATAAATACAATTTTAAAAATTGTGTTTTATTGAAAGAAATCCAAAGTTCCTTTTAAAATGCAAAATGAAATAAAAATGTTTTAAACTATGGTTTGGGGCTCCTTTCTAATATCTTCCAAGTACTGTGCAGAGGAATGTGTTGGTGTGTAGCTGGCTTTATACACACCAACACATGATGAACATTGGAAATGTGGAAGATATGCTATAAGATCTGGTTCTAGGCAGGGAGAGTCAGTGCCAAGGTCAGGGATTAACATTTCTTTCTGGTGTCGGAATGTGAAAAGGTCATAAGGCTTTAACTGCTCTTGAAGAACATTTTAAGTGTCCTTGCAAATCAGATGCAGTGTCAGCCATGGGCTCTGAAGACTTACACTTCCTCCT
The DNA here is from genome assembly GCF_949786415.1 of Peromyscus eremicus. Classification (NCBI taxonomy): domain Eukaryota; kingdom Metazoa; phylum Chordata; class Mammalia; order Rodentia; family Cricetidae; genus Peromyscus; species Peromyscus eremicus. The sequence goes on along the minus strand of NC_081417.1, from coordinate 5,976,177 downwards.
GCACCTCTTGCTACTCTCATTAGTTACAAGCACTGGACAAGGGATCAGGGACGAACAGCAGCTCTCTCAAATGCTCAGATTTATGTTTAGTTCAAATAAGCTAGCACAATTTTGAGAGTGCGTCAATAAATTGTTGGCACCTTCTGGGATTAAACATTTGACTAAAGATTTTCAGAAAAGAAGCTGGTCTTCCTGCTGCTCACTGAGCCAAAAACTATTTTTCCTGCTGTAGTTCAGTACTTGTTCTTTCTTTTCAGTGATTCCTTCTAGAACTCTGAAGTCAGGAAGTAACCAAAAATGAAAGGAAATGGAAATACTTATGAGATAATTCAGCTAAATCTGAAGGTTTCCTGGGGTTCATACCAATCAAGCTATCATCTCTAGTAGTGAAAGGGTTAGTTACCAGATTCACCAAACCTATGACACAGTCAAAGGCTCAAAAGTATTGAAAGGTTTCAGAAGGACTTTATTCTATTTGAGTCACTTTATGCAAGTACTATGTAGCAGAGGCAGCCCTCAGGTAGGAGAAGGGGTTCTGGGCCACTCTGACCTCTTGAAGTGTAAATGAGCCAAGCATTCCAAAATGTTCTTTTACCTGTTCTTCATACATGGTCATGGCTCAGCCATGAAATTCTAAGCAGTACTATATGATTTCTTTTTGATTAACATGAACTTACAAAGTCTTTCACATATTTTATAAATATTTCCTAAGTGAACAATATTTATTTTTATCAATTTATAATTAATTTCCACAAATATTTGCCCAACATCTGATGAGCACTATTGTAGGTTTGGTATCTATGGCGTAGCTCCTATTCTGTTACTCACTTGCCAATAGAGGTCACACAGTAAACAAATATAAAGATAGTAGATAAAAACTCTGTTACATAGAAAAGAAAAGGAGTTAATATAATTGAGAGCCCCTGGCTGCTGGCTCAGTTTTGAGTCATAGGGCAGTCTGCAGCATGAGACCAGTGAGGCTTGAGTGCCATGACCACGTACAGAGATGTCACAGGAGTTGGGGACAGCTGGGGATAGAGTTGATGTGATATCTCTCTCTCTCTCTCTCTCTCTCTCTCTCTCTCTCTCTCTCTCTCTCTCTCTCTCTCTCTCTCTCTGTCTCTCCCTCCCTCCCTCCCTCCCTCCTCTCTCTCTCAAGATCATACCAGCTCTCTGAAGCTTGCTTGCTAATGTTTGGGAAAAGAAACTGAAGAAATATTATAGGAGACTTTCGGCAGAAAGGAAACTTAAAAAATAGAACTTAGAATAAAATGATGATAATGCAATGAAAAAATACATAAAATAGAGATAAGGTCCAGCAGTGAGGTCACTGAGATTCCTAGGATTTGGAAGCAAGAGAAGTAACTAAGTCAGAAGAATGTACAGGGTTCTGCCTTGGACTGTAGGAGGGTGGCAACACCATCTCCTCATGCAAGTAAGCCTAAAGGAGAAGCAGCTGTGGGTCCCTGATGAAGAGTTCTGATAGAGCTTCACTTAAACCTTTCACTTGGTGTGTAGAACTTGTGGGATAGGGCACAAGTAAAATTGTGCCCTACTAAAGTTAGAGAAGCCTTAGAAAGTGACAAATTTGGAGAAATTAAACATCCTTTATGCCTGTGACTTCAATTCTAAAGTTTATAACTTGATTTGAAACAAAGTGAATTCCAGAGAAGGAAATATAAAAAAAAATCAAAGATTAAAATTTTTTTGACAGTATTGCTAAAATGCTTTCCAATTGTTTTTTCCTCAAGAGCGTTAACTTCTGTCTGACTATGCTCAGCTATAGGCACCTTCTTTTAAATCCCAAGTTACTCAAAAGTTAAATTGGAATCAATGCAATAACCTAGATTACAGTTCTATTATAATAGCATGGGCACTGACCGGCACACTTGGTCGATGTATAAAAGGAAGTCAGACCTCCAAAGCACCCCTAATATTTGTTGTGAATGAGAAAGAAAAGTATAACAGTGTACAATGCCATAGACCCCCCCCCAGGTATATTGAAAGCCCTATGATACAGACCCCCTAGTACACAGATAGCCCCACACCACAGACCCACTAGTGTACTGATGGCCCTATGACACAGACCCACTAGTACACTGATCGCCCTCAGTTGTCAGAATGTCAGGAAATAGGTGGCCACTCCTTAAATTTTAATTTTGATGTTTTACTGATTTTGAGCTTGAAACTCTGAGAAGTTCAGCCAACATTTGCTAGACCCACTGACTTGCCCCAAACAGTAATGTGTTCTAAGTAAATTCTTGTTAATCACAAGATGTAAGGAGTGCATCAGTACCAGCTGGGGAAGGAACCTCATGGGACATAGCCTAACGATGGCAGATGTTCAGATTTCCTCAGTCCATTAAAGGCTGCCATGGTTCATTATAGAAACAAAACTTCCCTTTTAATTCATAAATAGTATTTTCTCCTGGCTTTCATACTGAAGCATGATCTTATATTATTCTATCTATATTAAAAGATCTAACACTTTGACTTTTGTTCTAGCTTTGGTAAAGAGCCACTGAGCATGAACTACAGGACTGGCACCAGCTTCAATGTCAAATGTGAGAAAGGAATGGGGTGAATTTCTGGAAGTTATTTTGCATTATAATATGAGCTATTCAGTTTCCTTTTTAAACAACAGTGCAGAAAATAAGCATTGTCTTTACAATAAAATACCCAGCACTTGCTTTGGTTTCCTAAATGAACAGAAAGGTTCTAGGAATGTCCTTGACAAAAACTGCAGCTCTAGTGCAGAGCTTGACCTGAGGAATCATAGCCCCACATATGAAGGGTTTTACAAGACAACATTGCCATACAAGACTACTTTGTTTCTTAGAAACTTAAAATCTATGGATTACTTTAAGAAATTGCACCCAATAGACAAACAAATTTCCTAAAAAATATCTGAGAGTCATGGCAACATTTCCAATGACTGCATTACCATTAGAACTGAACACCTAGGCTATAACACCTCAGTCACCCAAGCTTTCTGCTCAGAATCTCAAAGTAGGAGAGGAGTCAATTCAGTTCTTACAAAACTTTCAGGAGGGAGGGAATTTTACTGGCTTATGAAAATTAACATTGCATTTCCAAGAAAGGCTAATTATGTAGTATGTCAATGACGGACTGAACTCTTAAAGACAGTAACTATACCTGTGTCATCTTGGTGAGTTCATCAAGCAGAACCATTTTTTACAATGGGTACACTAGCAATACTTGAAATATTTTGCATACGAGTACAAATTGTTTGTCTGTGCTGTTAATTATTTTAGCATTTAAGTCCAAGGACTGAGCTGTCATTCCCCTCCTCAAACTCTGACATATTAAAGTATGAAATGAAAATTGCCATCGCTTACCTGTCCTAAAACATAAAGTGAGTATGATTAGTCTATGCTGTATAAGAAAAAAATATTAAGAGGACCAATAGAGAAGGCATAAGAATTACCAAATTATGCCACTGAGCAAAGTGTGTTGTCCAGTGCAGTCATGAAGCACCGAGCAAGGAGACTATTTGTCAGACAGACTGATAATGGCAACATTTTGCACATGACTGTGTCTACAAAACTGAGTAGTGCTGTAAGAGATGATGGCAAAAGACCTCTGCATTTATCAGCTGGATCTATCTGAATAAGATCAGGGTACGTTTATCTGCCAAAGTCCATTCCAGCTAGAGACCATTCAAGTACAAAGAAACTCTAAGCTACTTCAGTAACAGATACTTCCACTTGCAATGGCAAATAAGTCACTTAAATGTGTGACTAAAAACATTTCATGACAATTGGTGCCCATCACTGATAACTGAGAGAGATGCAACCTCTAAACATTTACCCCATCTCCCCTAGGTGTGCCCTCACTCACCTGTCTCTACTCTCCAAGGTCCTCCCTCCACAAGTCCTTCCCAGCTGCTCTGAGGAAGACATTTACCTTTCTTGCTGGAAAACTGCTGTAACTATGGCTTCAACTTTACCCACCCTCTAATTTCTGTTTGCTATTAAATCTTGTTTCTCCTTCAAATTGACCATGAGACCCATTTTCATTCCAATTTGGGATCATTTTCATAGCTAAGGCCAGACCCATTAAATTTATGACTTTCTCTCATATATACCATAATAATTCACTAATAAGACAAACTTTTTCTAGATCAAATGATTTGTTGGGATCCCATGTTTATTATCTCATTTTCTAAGTCATGTCAGTGATAAACACCTATGTATTGTTAATTATGAGTAGAGTCATACAAATATCCATTGTTTCCCACTGTATAATTGTCATGTTAATGAGATAGAGATGGCCTCTGAATATTGGTCCCTATGTTTCTTATTTCTTTGTGAAGTTCATACCCAGCACAAAAACCCATAGACAATAAACTCAAAATTTTAAACATCCAATAAATTTTAAAATAGTCTAAATTTTTATTATTATGATAAAACAAATATCCTTAGGGCTGGAGAGGTGGTTAGGTGGTTATAAAACATGTATGTACTGCTTTTGCAGAAGACCCAACTTTGATTCTTAGCGCCCATGTTTGGCAGCTCACAAGCACCTGCAACTCCAGCTCCAGCAGGATGTGACACCTCTAGCCTCTGAAGGCACCTGAACTTGCAAGCCCATAGTATCAGAGACACAGACATTTACATAATTTAAAATAATAAAATAAATCTTCTTTAAAAAGAAAACAAATATCAACAATCAGACCTTGAGCTACTTAGAGACTTCTTATTCCATATACCCACAAAACTGTGGCCAATTGCTGATAAGTATTTGCAAGATGTATTTTGTTATGTAAGGCCACCCTTTGGAGCTTTCTGAAAGACATCCCTACTGTGTAAGCAAAAATCCCACCAAGACTCTAGAGAGCCCCTATGCTCTCTTCCCCTCCTGAGCATTCCCTGACAAAGCCTTAGACAGGCACCTACTGGAAGAACCCTGAATGCAAACTTGCCACAGTATCATCCAATCCATTCTGTGGATGCTACTGCCTCTGTCTAATGGTTACATTTGTTTTCTAAGCAAGCCTCCATACACTGTAAACTCCCTCAATAATGGATAACATAAATTTTATATGATGCTGATAGGTTTCTTGTTTGTCTGTTTTGTTTTGTTTCATTTTCCTTTTTGAAATATGGTTTCTCTGTGTAGCCCTGACTGTTCTGGAACTCACTCTGTAGACCAGGCTGGTCTTAAACTCAGAGATTCACCTGCCTCTGCCTCCTGAGTGCTGTGATTAAAGGCATGTGCCATCACTGCCCAGGCATGCTAATAGACTTTTTTCAGAAATATTTTGTCAATGGCAAATTTAGTTTTTTGTTTTTTTTTAAAAAAAAAAAAAAAAACAAGTTTATTCCTTTTCTAACTGTGTTAGGATTATTGAGAGGAACAGAGTAATACAATACACACACACACACACACACACACACACACATATATATTATACATATATAAATGATAATAATTACAGTGGTTTACAGGTGGTGGTCTGGCTAGTTCAACAGTGGCTGTCTCCCTACAGAAAGGCTTAGAATCTGGTAGTTGTTCAGTCCACGAGACTGGATGTCTCAGTTGGTCTTCAGTCTAAGTTGGAAGTCTGAAGAAGTAGGTCCTAATATCAGTGAAGGAGTTCCTCAGCAGCAGATAAGGTGAGGGCAAGCAGGGAAAAAGCAAAGTCTTCCTTCTATGTCCTTTTTTTATGGGCTGAAACTTGAAGGTGTGGCCCAGATTTAGTGTGTATCTTCTGACCTCCAATGATCCAGGCTTAGGGTTGCTTCTTTCCACTTCAAATAACTCAGTTGAGAAAAATCCCTCACAGGTGCGCCCAACTGCTTGCCTGATAGTCAGTTCCAGAGGCAGTCAAGTTGCAAATTTAGTTTTAAAAGCACTGCTAAACAAATTTCTTTGCCATCGGGCAACACAGAGCTTTTATTATATTTACTACGTACCTTGACCCACTCAAGCTAGGAATAAAAAGCTCATTTTACCATGGAAACACTGACTATGAAGCATCTTGTGAAAGCACATCCAGCCTACCACACCGAGGAAGCATCCTCCAGGCTTAGGCATTAGTGGAAAATAACTTCTCGTGTTGTCTCACATAAATATTGTTCAATATTAATACCCTTTTCTGCTAGGGTTGCTCGAAAATGTAGCTGATTCTAAGACTTGAACAAAAGAAAGTACTAAATAAGTATGAAACATATTTTTATGTGAGAAAGTAAAGAAGCTCTCTTAAAATGGATAGCAACATGTCAAAAGGATATAGAAACTTAATGGGTCAAGGATAATTTCAGCATCAAAATTAGAACAGACCAGGCCTATCAAAATAAAATTCTGCTGTGTAGGCATCCCTTGATATACCAGAAATTGCTTCTAGGGCCCCATGGACATTAATATTAATGGATGCTTAAGTCCATATAACAAATAACATTGTTTTTACATAGAGCTGTTATAGTCTCATAAACAGTTTATATAATCTCTAGATTATTTATAACAACTAATACAATGAAATTCTACATAGCTAGTTGTTAGATAGTTTCAGGATTAACTACCAAAGAAGTCTGGAATTTTCACTTAAGACCCTTTTTTCTTTCAAAATATTTTCATGTATAGTTGGTTGAATGTGCAGTCAGAGTCCACAGATATGGAAAGATGACTACATAAATAAAATGAAATCTTTAATTAAGGGAAAGAGAAAGTTCTACTTCAGTGAAGAATGACAGGAAATGCATAAGTAAAAATGTAGTCAGAAATTCACTATTTGGCAACCAATACAGTGATGACTGATTCAAGACAGAATCACCAATAGATCCTACACTTGGTGGGTGGGAGTTTTATGATGAGTAAGATATTTACAAGACTAAAGTGCCACTGGTCTAAAACACCCCATAAGTGACAAAACACACATTATACACACACATCATAGTAGAGAACAAAGAAGGAGACAGCCACTGGTGAACAAATGGGGACTGCTTTCATTACTTCAATTTTAATAAATTTGAAACCACTTGAAAAGAAAGTGTATACAGATATGCCTTCTTCCATATCACTTTGGTTTTGGACCACAGTTCTAGCTGCTGAATTCGTTTGCTGACTCTGTTATTTGCTGTCCTCCCACTCTGCTATTCACAGAGGTCTTTATCACTAAGTGGGGGAAGGATGGCCCCTTTATTCATTCCCAGAATTTGGTGCCTCCACATGCAACAGGTTCTGCTTGGGATGTGAATTTGAAGGCTCTGTGAGTTTTTTATCTTGGAAGTTTGCTGTGGGATGGTCTGTATGTCAAGTGTGTTGCTGATTGGTCAATAAATAAATCACTGATTGGCCAGTGGCCAGGCAGGAAGTATAGGCGGGACAAGGAGGAGAATAAAGCTGGGAAGTGGAAGGCTGAGTCAGACAGAGAGACAATGCCAGCCGCCATGATGGCAAAAAACATGTGAAGATGCTGGTAAGCCACAAGCCATGTGGCAAGGTATAGATTAATGGAAATGGATTAATTTAAGCTGTAAGAACAGTTAGCAAGAAGCCTGCCACGGCCATACAGTTTGTAAGCAATATAAGTCTCTGTGTTTACTTGGTTGGGTCTGAGCGGCTGTGGGACTGGCAGGTGAGAGAGATTTGCCCTGACCATGGGCCAGGCAGGAAAACTCTAGCTACAGAAGTTCATTCTTGTCTCTCTTGAATTCTCTCAATGATTATGATTCCCTCCCTTCCTCTATACCATCGACCACCATACAGGGCTCTCCCACCTGCTCAGACTTCTGGACTAACTGACTGCACTCACTTGTTCTCATGCTATAAAACTGCACTTCTCTGTGTTGGGTATGTGCTAAGCCTGATTTTAACCAACAGGTTAAAATCTTCTCAAGCTAAAGGGCCTGAGTTCAAACCCTGCAGCTAGATGAAAGGAGAGAACTAACACAAAATTACCCTCTGACGTTCACACACTGTGACACCACACACACACACACACACACACACACACACACACACACATGCATGCATATGAACGCATAAACCACACATGCACACAAATGGTAATAAGTACAACTTATACAAAAATTCATCAAATATTTGAGCAAACTGAACATTTTCTCATTTACCTTCATTATAAAACCAAAGATACAATAACAAAGATCACAGATAAGATTATAAAATACTTAAACTGGAGAAATATTTTGTCAGATTTTACCAGTGGTATCCATATTTTAAACCTCAGATATTTTAAATAACATACCACACACTGTAAAGACATCAGTGACAGAAGTAGATGTTAAAGTAGATACAATCTATAATTCTACTCTATCATTTTACTTCAGTAAAATTTACTATTTCCATTTAGAAATTTAAGAACCTTCAGGGTTTAATTACTGCTTTTAAAAACAATAGCTGAATGGCAATGCTTAAGATTCTCTCAAGACCAATGTACAAGACAACCATTTACTAAATGACTGTAGCAAAATTACTTGACTTCATTGAGCCTCAGTTTTCACATCTATAAAGTAGGAACATCAATAGAGCCAAATCAAAGAGCTACTGTTAAGTAAACATGCACTAGCACTGGTAAGGCAGCTGGCTTCTGGCAAGCATTCAGCTGACATTATTGACATGATTAATTGAAAGCATATAAATAAATAGGACATCTAAGTGTGTATATAAAATGATTATATTTTATTAAAAACATGAGAGATGCACATTTGAATATAAATATATTTATACTAATAAGCACATTTATTTATCTCTTACATATATTCATATTTTGATTCATATATTCATATTCATGATTCTATATACATATATATTTAGAGAGAGAGTGCAGATTCAAGTATACATGGAAGAGATTCACAGAAAAAGTTGTAAAGACCATGAGCTACTTAGGTGGTGATAAATATCACAGAATAAAAATGCCCTTTGATTCTTACACCTTGCTATATTCTTCAGGTTTTCACTCATTAATAAAAGTTCTCTTTATAAATATCATTATAAAATGCTATTGTTAAAATCTATCTCACCATAATGAAGCACTTTAGAGTGTTGTGTCCACAATTTTTTTGTTTACATTACTTAGGACAGTTTCTAAAGTATTTTCCATTTCCCACTCTTTTGATCAGCATAAAGCATAAATTACAAAGGAAGTCATTACCCTCTGCAAGCTCCACTCTGGCTGCCCACTCGTTCCGTCGTGTCCTATCCTGATCTTGTATATCTCTCCAATGCTGCCCAGAACAACCTGGATGAAATGCAAAGGGGAGAAGTCACTAAGGTATTTTAAACAGCACATCACAATGTTTTTGCTCTTTTCAGACTGAATGTACTTTGTAATTGTTGCTGATGGATGAGATACTTTTAGAAGGCCTTGAAGAACAGAGTCCTCTCCAGAAGCCTGTCTATGAAACTCGAAGAAACAGAATGAGAAAACATATTCCGTAACTTGACTAAGAATATGCAAAAATAAGTGAGATAAAGGAATGGGATAATGAGCATGCTATGTCCTCTGACCACCACATATTTCTCACTAGAACCAACACTTTTTGCATGTCAATCATACAAAGAGGGCTTTAAGAAGAAAAACAAAAATTTTCACCAAATAAAAGTTAAATGTATAAAAATGTTACAAGTTTATGGAAAGTACCTGTGCTTTCTGGTCTTACTAATTGCTAGCTGGTCTTATTAATAAAAAAAAAAAAAACTGGAGTCAGATAATGGGGTAAAAACTGAGAGATCAGAGGAATAGGAAAAGCCACAGCCAACCTCACCTTACCAGCCCTCAGCCTCCAGAGATGTATATGCACGCCTATATCTTTTCTGTCTCTGCCATCTCACTTCCTTTCTCTGCCCAGCTACATCACTTCCTCTTTCTGCGCAGCTCTGTCATTTCCTGTCTGTCTATACAGACCTCCAGACCTTTATGGTTAACTAGTGTTGGAATTTAAAGGTACATACCACCACACCTGGCTCTGTTCCCAGTGTGGAGCCACAAATATATTTACTTGATCAGTTTTTATTTTGGAGAACTGGCATCAGAATTACTGTGAACTCAATGGAAATGCTTGTGATTTTAAATTGAAAATATTATGGCATACATCTCTGGCCCATATTTCCTTTATATATTGAATGGACATAATACATTTAAAGTAAAAATCTAGACCTTGTACAAGGTCACAGATATGAAAAATTAAAACTGTGGGGAATGACTTTCTGTATGCTGTGAATGTGTTGCTCTGATTTGGTTGATAAATAAAATGCTGATTTGCCAGTATCCAGGCAGGAAGTATAGTTTAGGCAGGACAAGCAGAGAGGAGAATTCTGGGAACAGGAAGGCTGGGTCAGGAGTCACCAGCCAGAGACAGAGGAAGCAAGGTGACAAGGCAGAACTGAGAAAAGGTACCAAGCCACATGGCTAAACATAAATAAGAATTATGGGTTAATTTAAGATGTAAGATCTAGCTAGCAAGAAGCCTGAGCCATTAGGCCATACAGTTTTAATTAATATAAGCCTCTGTGTGTTCATTGGGGTCTGAGGGCTACAGGAGCAGGGCATGACTAGGAAAACTTCAGCTGCAAATGGTGCCCAACATGGGGCAAGAGTTTTCACCTAAAATCTGAGAAAGAAGATTCTAAAATGGAGCTAAAAACAGCTTCCTATTTGTCTCTCTCAAGTTAGCAGCAGCCTGTGGGCTTGAGCAACTCTATGGCAGGTTCGTGGTATGCAGGCTTGACCTACAGCATGGCAGGAATGAGGCATCTGCAAGCCACACATACACTACATGGTGGATTTAGCCTTTGCTAGTACAAAAAAAAAGGGGACGGTTTCTGGGCTACATGCTGCTTTGATAAAAGCATAGACTCTCTGCTTCTGATGGTACACATGGTTCCCAGACCCAGAGCTGGTGGTAAACGTACCACTGCCATGCTGGGAAGCTGAGGTGGGTAGAAAATGCTACAGTTTAAAGCAATAGATTCACAATAAGACACATTCAGATGGGACAAACCTCTCAATGGTCTACAATGCATGTAAAAATGTGTGTAGGCTTGGAAGAAAAGAAAAAAAGTGACATATGCAGTTATATAAAGAAATAGATAGTTTTAAAAAATAAAGTCTTTAAAAAAATAAAGTAATATAAAAAAAAGCCACGTAAAAACAACACAGAGAATCTGGATTGTGTTGTCTTTGGGATTTTTAACTGCATAAAGATATTTGATTGTAAAGGCTGCTCAGTTAAACCAATATGTATATTTTAAAGGTACCTTGACTTCAAAATTTGGATGTAAGGATATGTTGCTTTGGAAAGGAGGCTCTGCTTTTGTTTCCAAAGAAAGTAAGAGGCTATGGATTTGTTCCAGATTAAGATATATCAGGTTTGACCAGCCAAGACCCCCTGAAAGGTCTCCAGTGACACCATAGCCCAGATGATCCAACATCCAGAACGGATTCAAGGCAACTAGCTCAGACAATACAGCCTCACGGATTACTATATAATCCTAAAGTATTCTTTATGTCCTCATAAGAATACAGTGCCCTCTTCCAGCAGGAAGTAGTATGAAAAGCTATGCCCAAATTCCCCAATATACCAAGCTGGCTTTGGAGATGGAACTGACTCACTCCTCTAAACCCAAGCATATTGCTAAAAAAAAAAAAAAAAAAAAAAAAAAAAAAAAAAAAAAAAAAAAAAGGTTGAGAGATTCTTCTGTCCCACATCAGAAGAGCAGAAGAGCCCTCTGGTGTGGGACAGAGAAAAACCAATATTTTTATTTAAAACAGGTTAATTATAAATGCAATCTCTTTCTAAAGAAGAAAAGAGGATAGCATAGATATGTAGCATGAAAGGATAGATCAATGAACCTACTTTTAAAGAGCAAGAACTTGTTTAAAAATGTTTTATATTGCTATGGATTTTAGTTTATTGATACAAGTTTAAAATTAATTTTGTTATATATTTTATATATATAAATATATATATTTCTACTCTCATTTGAGGTATTATGTTTATGTAACTCATTTAAATTGTAATGGATAATTAAAAATACAGATTAATAATTAGTCTTCTATGATAGTCAAACTTACAGTCATGTTAAATTTTCTAGGTATACATGGATATAATTCAATGAGGTAGGTAATCTTCAAACACTTCAAAGACCTACAAAATATGACATTTAAAATGTTTTAAAAATTTAGACTTTCTGAACATTGAGACATGTCTGCTCCTGGCAGCACCGATTTACTTTAGAGAAGAGGATGGGCATCAAAGACACTCTATATGGAGTTTATCTTCTTTTTGGCAAAAATAGCCATTTGGGCAAAAAAAACTGTTCTTGCCTGGACTGTTTGACAAAATGTTATATCTACTGGACATGCAGGACCCATAGAAAGGTGACCACTGAACTTTGCTTGGCAAAATGCTTCGCAGAGAAAATTGCCAGACATTCTAAAGGACACAGAGAGAAGTAACTGAGAGACTCCAGGCCTGTGGGCTAAAGACAGATGCCTCAACTATACATAGGAACTTTGGATGACTGTCCAGGATGCCAGCTGTCTCTGTCTACTCTCACAAGACTCCCAAAAGTTGCTTGTGTCCTTCTCCTGTTTCTCAGGTAATATTATATCCTTCTGAGGTCTTTAATATAGTTAAAGACTAGATAGTTATAATTTCCTTAGTTATGATAAAAGATAAGTTAGGTATAAAACCTTAGACTCACAAATATAGGATAGATAGGATAGCTTCTTTAATTTTGCCAAATAGAAATAAACTAGATATTATAACTATAATTCTTGCTTGATAATTGTTTTGTTATATGTAATTTACTATGTTAAAGTTAAAATGTTTCTTTTTGAAAAAAAGAAAAGGGGAAGTGCTGGGGATGTCTTTCTGAATGCTGTGAATGTGTTGCTCTTATTTGGTTGATAAGTAAAATGCTGATTTGCCAGTAGCCAGGCAGGAAGTATAGTATAGGCAGGACAAGCAGAGAGAATTCTGGGAAAAGGAAGGCTGGGTCAGGAGTCACCAGCCAGAGACAGAGGAAGCAAGATATGAAGGCAGAACTGGGAAAAGGTACCAAGCCACACGGCTAAACACAAATAAGAATTATGGGTTAATTTAAGATGTAAGATCTAGCTAGCAAGAAGCCTGAGCCATTAGGCCATATAGTTTTAATTAATATAAGCCTCTGTGTGTTCATTTGGGTCTGAGGGCTGCAGGAGCCAGGCATGACCAGAAAAACTTTAGCTACATGAAAACAGTCTTCACCTTGGAAAAAATGTATAACAAAGAAAAGAATCACTCTGAAGGCAAATTTTTATAGTATAATAAAATAGGCCTAGATATGGACCTGTGAAGATTTAGAAAATGAACAATAGCACCTAATCAACTAATTGCTTAATGAAGAGCTACTTCAGTAACTGTTATGATAGGCAACCCCCTACTGCTAGAGGCCATAGGTAGGAATTCATTAAAATATCCTGTTGCAGGCTACTGTAGGCAGGTATGAGGAAGTTATGGGGAACTTTTGTGATTGCCTGTCCATGGCCCACATAGATGACTCAAAGCCATTAAAACTCTTTTACTTCTACATTCTAGGCTTTGATATTTTTATTTTTATTTTTTTTCATGTGCTCACCACTGTTTTTCTCTATACACTAGGAGTTAGAGCATCTCTGGACCTGAAGCAGCACCAAGTTATACAGATTGTGCCAGTGCTGACTGGGAGAAGAGAAAGCAGGGTCCAACTTCCTTATTTCCAGAATTGTTCTCAGTGGCAGAGCTTGTAGGCTAGCTCTTTCCATGAGAGGAAGTAGAAAGTTGTTTCATCTTTGGGGCCAATTTTGTCTCAAAAAGGTAAATCAACCTTTGTTGATTTACTTTTGTTGTCCTAAAAATCAATTCGCTCTCGATGATAAAATAACCTTTTGTCCACATTTTAAGTGAAGACTCTAAAGGAGTATCTGACAAGTCAGGTCACTTGAAGCATGTGACTTCATGCCTGCACAGGTTACCACAGGAAATAGGAGCTACCCAGCACAGTAATCACATCCATAGCAGCCAGGTACAAGGGTTTGATATGCATTGTTTTTCAGCACAGCTTGGCTCCAGGAATTGGTCTGACTAGGACATCCATAGAATAAAGAAAATACAAAAACAAAGAAACATAGAAAAGTTGGGAGCAGGTGAGATTAGCTCTCTGATTGAGAAACTGCAGCATGCAGAAAGATCAGTATATTTATAATATACAGCCAAACATGGAGGTAGGGTTTATAGTATACAGCTGAACCAATGAGGCAGGCATAGCTAATTTCAGCAGTGAGCTGTTTCTGGAAGGGAGCAATCTGAAGGATGTAAATATCCAGGGAGAAAGCTATGGTGGGCATTTTCTCCACACACTGCTTCTGTCTGCACATGGACCTCAGGAATGCTGTCATCTCTCTGAGCCTCACCTAGGAGGAAGGCTTTGCCAACTTCCATGGGTCTGCAGCTTTGGTCTTTGACCTATCTGGCTCTTGTCTGTAGCACACACACACACCAACGACTTGACATACTCAGAGCTTCCTCAGTTCCTCACAGTGCATGGTTTATTCCAATGGCCCAGCAGCGCACCGGAAAGGAAGGCTCTTTAAGGAGTCTACTTTAGAGGATGAAGACTCTCAAAGAAGTTAAGTCACTTCCTTAAGCATACACATTGTATGCACATCAGGCTCTCAGAGTATAAAATGTGAATTCATATACATTGTATACACATCAGGCTCTAGGAGTATAAGATGTGAACTCAAGTCTTTTTGATCAGATATGCTACATTGTCTTCAAAGACAGTTGTAAAAATACTTGAAGACTGAAAGGAAAAAGTTATAGACAAATTCAGAAGCAGCAAACAATGCAATGCAAAGGAGTACAGGAAACAGTACCACAGATTAAAGAGTGTGAATGAGCTAATCCTAATTTAGGATTATCCAATTACAAGAGGTGCTGTGGGATGGTCTGTATGTCAAGTGTGTTGCTGATTGGTCAGTAAATAAATCACTGATTGGCCATTGGCTAGGCAGGAAGTATAGGCGGGACAAGGAGAAGAATTCTGGGAAGTGGAAGGCTGAGAGAGAGACACTGCCAGCCACCACCATGACAAGCCGCATGTGAAGATACCGGTAAGCCACGAGCCATGTGGCAAGGTATAGATTTATGGAAATGGATTAATTTAAGCTGTAAGAACAGTTAGCAAGAAGCCTGCCATGGCCATACAGTTTGTAAGCAATATAAGTCTCTGTGTTTACTTGGTTGGGTCTGAATGGCTGTGGGACTGGCAGGTGAGAGAGATTTGCCCTGACCATGGGCCAGGCAGGAAAACTCTAGCTACAAAGAGGTGCTGACCCAGTGCCTCATGATCCTCAGCCCAGGCCTTCTTATACTTTAGGATACATACATTACCTGGGAATCTTACTAAAACTTAGATTCTGAACCAATGGGCATGGAAAGGGACCTGATATTCTGCAGGCCCCATTGGCTCCGGGTATTACCTATATTACTGTCTTGAAGTTCACACATCTGCAGAGGCTGAGAGGCTTCCTAGACCCATCCTTCATTGCTGGAAATTGGATAAGCAATCAATCCAAAGTAAAGGAACTAGTGATAGGTTCATTTCATCTTAATTCCATATTCACAACACCAGGGCCTCTGTTCTTTCCAATTTACAATTAAATTGGTGCAAAAGGAATTATGGTTGCAGATTGTGAACTTTTGATTATTATAACTAAACCCCAATACATCTTAATTAATCAAATTAGGAAACACTATACATTTTTGTTGGTAATAAATAAGTTTGTTTATTCCTATAACATTAAATTTGTACTTTGTGGAAGGTTTTCCCTGAAAAAAAAGCAATAGATATGTTTGAAGAGATTGTAATTTATTGGCAAAAGTCAGGAGAACAGAGTGGATGAGGCAGAACTTTCTAGCCCAATACTTTCATCTTCTGAAGCACTGATTGTTCCACATGCAGTTTGAGATTGTGGGGCATCATGGAGAAGAACTGAGCTCATTCCTTGACCAACACTGCCACCACTATTGCAGTTATGGGAGCATCCCATCAAGTTCCTGAGCATATTTATTAGATGTGGTTTCACTGGGGTTCAGAAAGCTGTCATGGATCAATCCTGCAGCAGATGACCCAATGGTGACCATGACTGTTTTTGTACAAGTTTGGCACTGGGAAATGCTCTAAGAGCTTCCTGCTGTATGCAATCTACTTTATGTCACACATCACAATCTTATCAAGAAATCATTCATCAGTGAATAGAATTAAGAGAGAATTACTTTAAAAAAATTATATTTTTTTCCAGTCAGCTCACGGGCACTCACTCACTGAATCTTTTGACCTTTTCAGTTTACTTCAAAGGATCACCTCTGAGTTCTTTGGCAACTTCTCCTGTATCCGTAAAAGGACCAGATTTGACAGTTGCTCTCACTGGTGGGACACTGGCTCCTGATGATAAAGGTTCCCACTCACTCTGCAAAACAGCTTGATTCTCCTAGCCGCCACTATTCCTGAGCTAAATGTGTTTCGATGTTGCAGGTTCCTCTGCTGCTTTATAACCCATTTTGAACTCAAATAAGAATATATCTTGAATTTTCTTTTTATCTTACATAATTTTCATAGTATAAAATAAATATAAAACAAACACCAAGTCATTAGCCAAAATCATAAAGGGAGAGAAACACACATTAAAATGATGTATGACTTGACTGTATTTATTGAAGAAGGTTTTCCAATTTTCAACACTGTAAATTTTAACACTGCAAAAACTGACACAATTACTTTTTCACTGACTTAATACATTTATTATGTAGTAAATAGGATTCTTTCTTAAGGTTTATCCATGTTCTTTCTGTCATACATCACCCAGGGATTAAAAAGGATGGAAATAATTGCCCCCATTCTACACATAAAGACAATATTGGTATGGGGAAATTAAATGACACTTTGTTGTCACACAGTTGTCACACAGGAAGCCAGCACCAGTCCAGCACACCAGGCTTACATACAGTCTTGTGTTGGAACTAGGACTAGTAGTAGTGACTGCACTTTAGAAGCACTTAGGGAGCTTTAAAAATGTCGGTGCCCAGGCTGCACCCAAATGAAATGAACCAGGTTCTCTGCAAGTGCAGGCAGTCATCATTAGTTTTCAAAGCTCTCTAGATATTCCAGTGAGCAGTCATGAGTCTCTAATATTCTACCCTGGTGAATATTTTCCAGAAAAACTATGATATAATTTACCAGCACATCAATACATATAACATATGATACATTATCACGAACGCCGTGCTTCTGTTGGTGGCTTGGAGTTCTAACCCTAACATGCATTCTGAATTATGAACTATCATCTTTAAGAAACCATTCAAAACACATGTGTATAAGGAGTGACCACCATGGACAACATCAAACTACCCCTCCATCACTGTAAAGAATCATGCTCCATCACTAAAACTCCATTAATGAGTGTAAAAGTAGACCTATTATAAGCTCACAGCTGAAGATGCAAAAATCATCCAGATAATAGTGAGGCCAGGTGCTGGTCTCCCAAACAGCTTTGGCAGCCTGGTGACTTGGGTTAGCTGCCATAATTCTCTATTCCCTAGTGTGCATAGGGATGCTGTTGAGGATGAGCAACTGCTGTTCAATTAAAGCACTGAACAACCATACTACTACCACCCTGCAGGGGGTGAGAATTAGTCAAGTGCAATGTAACTGTCCTAATTGAAATTTGGCCAGTGCTCCTATAAACCAGACAAGCAGCCAGCCGTATTCAAGTTACAATAGCTCAGAACTCTCCCAGCAAGAAATAAGTGAGAGGGAGATTAAAATTGGCATGGGCAGAGCCTCAGAACATGGCCTGCAAAAATGCCTAGGAAATTACTTCACACACATGCAGTTCAGCTGAGCAATGTCTGAAAGTATACTAACTGTAGAAAGAGGAACTTCCATTACATCAAGAGTCTCCCATATCTTTTTATGCAGGGACAACTTGAGCTAGAATTGATTTTTAGGATTTGCTTTAAATGCAATGTCCTTAAAAAAATTTTTTTTCTTCTGTAAACTTCCTTGCTTCCTTGCTCAAGAGACATGACATGAGCAAATATGCTTATTTTGATTATTACAATAGGAAATTGAAATTAATTAATTAACAACAGTGTTCATAACAGACTAAGTTTATTTTATAAGTCTCTCTCTCTCTCTCTCTCTCTCTCTCTCTCTCTCTCTCTCTCTCTCTCTCTCTCTCTCTCTCTCTCCCCATACTACATGCCTTTATAATGTTCAAACAGATGTTGCCTACCTGAAACTCATCCTTCTGTCCTGGAAGGAAGAGCTGTTCTGGGCTGTCCTTGGTAAGACTGATTGGCCCAGTGACTCCTTCTTCTCCATACACCCAGAGTGTGACATTGGCCTGTGTCCCTGTATCTCCAGTCAGCACTAGCACCTTCCACTCATCTTCTGACGGAAGAGTCTCAGTACTGTGGGAATGCCTGCTTTCTTCTGTATAGAGTGGGAGAAGGACAAAAGGAGCAGATCGGGTACTTTAGGCTAACAGAATCCTTTGTCACACTGGGGTCCAAGAATATCAAAGAACACCCAAAGGAGCATGGACGATGTGGGGTGAGGGAGGTGCTGAGGTGTGCAGACTCCAGGGAGCTGGCTTGTGCTTCTCTCACCACAGCAAAGTTCAGGGCAACTGACTCAACTACTGAAGAAAACCACACGAACACAATAATTACCTGCCATGCCCAGGGAGCTATTACTTGTACTCAGTGCTGCACCACCAGAGAGTATGCTAGAGCCAACAGTTGTGAGCCCATAGATTTTTCATAAAGTTACTTATTAACTTTATTTATACATAACCAATAACTACCAAAGAAAGTAACAAAATGAATTAAAACATGCCTTCAAATAACATTAAAATAGCATGTCAAGGATAGAGAAATTTTTCTGAACTATTTCTAAAAAGTATCAAACTAGAGAAGGAGATAAAAAGAATTTGGAATTAAAGTGAGCGTTGGAACCCACAGAGGTTTCCTAGTAGTTTTACCCAGCAGAACTGCATAAGATGATGATTACACCACTGGCCTGAGTGCCAGGTATTTGGAAGAGTCTACAATTTCTTGTGTCTAGCGATGGCGGTCTTTTTGCCTCACCCTTTGGCATTGTTGTAAAAAGTCCTTTTGAGTAAAGTTCTGGGCTGGTGGATAAGGATCTAGGCCCACCCGAGACTGTCTTGCATTTCTATTTCTCTCCCTTCTATATTTCTATCTAAGTCTCTTATTCTTCTCTCCCCAAGAGTCCCTGGGGTAAATAAATGTGAGAGCTGGTCTCCCACAAGTGAGACTTTTCACATATACAAATAGCTACAGTGAACTAATTTTTAAATAATATTACATATGAAATTAAAATTGAAAAATCTATAAAAAATAATGTATACTTTCTGAAAGTTACTTTCTCTTGGCTTGGATGATCTGTCAATACAATAATAATCACTATTTGCTTATTTCTCCCCCTCTTCTGTGTGTGTGTGTGTGTGTGTGTGTGGTGTTTGGATCAAGGGTTGACATTGAATATCTTTCCTTGATTGCTCTCTACCTTTGTTTATTGAGACAGAATCTCTCAGGGCACCTAAAATACACTGAATTGACTAAACTGGCTACTCAATGAACTTCTAGGAGCTACCTGTCTATGACCCTCCCTAAACTGAGATTTTAGGCACTATGACCAGATTTTCATGTCAGTTGTAAAAATTAGGTCCTCATGTTTACATGGCAATTACTTTATTTACTAAGCCATCTCTCTTAGGCCCAATAATGACCATTTATCAGGACTCTATTTTTGAGCTTTGTGTTAAGTGTATCATACACAATTTTCATTCAATCATCTCATAAGTTTTAAGGTGAGTCAAATACTAAGGTCTGTTTTAAACTGCAGAAAAGAGTCAGAGAAGTTAAATAATATGTGAATTAAATAAGTACACCACTAGTGCTTATGTCCAAACCCTCTGAACTCAGCTGAGCTTGAGTGGGTGCTGTGTTCTGTAAATGTAGTTTACCAGGCTGCAGCAGTCATGGCATTGCTGTTATTTAACATGCGGTTTTGTGTTACGTGTTATGCAAAATACTTACTCATAACAACGTCATTCTCATTCAGTCATCACATTAGTCCTACAAGATCCTTCACCCATGAAGCAGGTAGGAAAACTAGGCCTCACGGGTTAATGATTTGGCATAATCACATAGGCTGGGCTTCAGCCCAGGCAAAACTATGGATCTTGGTATATTTGGACATAATACAAAATTACATAAATTTGTCCAAGAAAACCTTATGACACAATCTACATTTCAAAACTCAAATAGTACCTACAAACTGCTCCTCTTGCCATTTCTTCTCAAGAACACTGAGAACTTTCTGTGCAGTATTGTAACCAAATATCCACAAGTTCTACTGATATATCATACTTCAGGAAAGAAATTAGAGATCCTGGATCAGCAGATATCCCTTAAGATACTGATAATTTATTTTCTCAGAGTATCTTAGTCATTTGAAGGATCACTTTTATTTAAGAAAACTTCAGTGCATATTATTTACTAAACATAGACAAGTGTATTGCTCTTTTAACAATGGCAATGATTGAAAGTCAGAAAATAACTAGAGCATCTTGCCCTCGAGGTATGTACTATCTAGTGGAGAGGACAGGCAAACTAATATTTTATCTAAAGCATGCAAATACACTTATAGAAAACATAAGAAGTATTGTAAAGTTCAGGTATAGCACAGACCAGGGAGTGATAGAGAAAGGAATTGGTAGGGCTTCCATTCCACTGGAAGATATAGGAAAGAAGAAATGCTAGATATAGAAAGAGGAATCTAGACTTTGCAAATAGACATAAAGGACACTCTAGACAGAGATAACAACATGTTCAGCATGCCCATGGAAAAATTGTGTAAGTGCCAATGTATGGCTGAAAATGAAATAAGATATTGTAAGTGAGAAGGAAAAGAGGGAGTGTGAGGGTATGAAAAGCAAGGGCAAGGAGGAACGAAGCTGAGACATGCTTGTGCGGATAAGAGGGAGTGGTTTCAAAGTCCAGTGGTGTTCTTACACAGAGAGAACTGGGGTTTCTGTGTGTATGTGTGTGTGTGTGTGTGTGTGTGTGTGTGTGTGTGTGTGTGTGTGTCTTTAGCTTAGTTGTTTCATATAATCTGCAAATAAGTTGATGACTGCTAAGGACCCTTCTACACTAACATGTTCTTTCATCATTTGCACAAATACAACACAGACTGAGGACATACTCATAAAATTTGATAGTTTAATCTGTAACACAGTGTGATGTAGTAAAGTCTGTACTGTCATCATTTAAAAATGAATGTCATCTAATGCCATGATCTTTTGGAAATGAACCAAAGTCCGTTGGCCTCAGACTATAAATTTCTCCATCTGAGAACCATAAAAAGGTTTTCTTGCTTGACAAAAGGTTTCAAAATGCTTAGAGGTGGGCTAATATTTGAAGAGAATGATGCTAGATAAAGCACCAATTATCAGGAAAATCTCATTTAATAAAATCTAAAAGGGATTTGTATGATTCAAACCTGTTTTTTCTAAGCATTATTGAACACTTTGATTACACTGCAACTAGATTGATTTAAACAAAACAAAATAAAACAAAAACTCTTGGCTACTTTTTGCTGCTGGTCTTCTGAAAGTCAGAAAGAAAAAACAACTGATGATACTGATAACAAACAGGCTGGTTTTAATAGTTCACATGTAGATGAATAAAAAGTCAGCTGAAGGCAGGTCACTAACAGAAATGTGGCGATGGAGAGTGTACAAACTTTTTTAAACTTATTATTTAAAGATAGTGTTTGAGTAAAGTTTTCTATAATAAAATGTAAAGAAACTATTGAAAACAAATGGCCTTTATCATTTGATAGATAGCACACCATCACAAAAATGATTCCATTTTAACCCTAACTTCAACAAAAGCATCACTATCTTTAAAATATAATGGATTAAAGAATACTCTCCCTAGTTATCTTAAAATGAAAATAAAATTTGTTAAATTAACATTAAAGTCTTGAGTAATCACAAAGTTATCATTTTTCAATTTAAGATAGAGCAGGCACTTAAACAAAGGACATGAACAAAAGCCCCATATAGACAGCTGACAAATAGATCAGAACACGAAAGTTTGTCCAATATACCATAATGCTGGATTGACACACGAAACAACAACAACAAAAAACAGCCAGGATCAAGGGAAAAGTTGGCCTCTCTACTCAGAACATTAAAAATAGATTTTATGCTCAAAATATATGATATATAAAATAATCTAAAGATCACAATATACAGAAGAAATGAAATGAAGATATTTTAAACGGTCCTTAAAGTAGAAGCACTATGTACAGACTTTCAACTAACATTAAAGGAATGCCATCATTCTACATTGTTTGCATTTCATGAGAAGAGTTTTGAAGATTCACAGTTTTTTATTAATTTTTTATTTATTTTAATACCAACCACAGTTTCTTCTCCCTTCTTTCTTCCTGTTCCTTTACCCCAACTCTTTTTTCCACTCTTCAAAAAGGGTAAGGCTCTCATGGGAATCAAGAAAGCATGGCATGAAGATTCACAGTTTAAGGGAAATATTTATATAAGTAACATCTAGAAACCATATATTCAGAGAAAGTAGTTAAACTGAATTAATATTATAAAGATTTTAAAAATTGACAAAATAGACTTCAAAACAAAATTAATCAGAAGAGAAAACCATTCATTAAAGGAAAAACCTACCAAGAGGATGGTACAACTCTAAACAATACTCTTTAAATTATTTCACAAAATAGAAACTGAATGAACATTTCCTAATTCTCTTTATAAAACCACTATTATCCTAAAACCAAAATACACAGACCCAACCAAAAAGAAAGAAATAAAAGAAGGAATTAAAGAAGGGAGGGAGAGAGGATGAAAATTAATTACAGACAAATATCCCTTATAAACATAAATATAATTCTCAATAAAATACTTGCAGGGAAAATTCAAAACATATCAAAAAATATTATCCATCATGTTTAACTTGGCTTCATTCAAGAACTACTTCTGTATAGCAAAGGACACCATCATTGAGAAAAATGGCAGCCTATACATATTTATTAGAAAGTTAGTATCTGGAATATATAAGGAAATAAAAGAAAACCTAGACATCAAGAAAAAAATTGCCCAATTTAAAAATGGGGTATAGATATAACAGAAAATTCTCAAAAGATGAAATGCAAATAGCTAAGAAACACTTAAAAATTGTTTAACATCCTTAGCCTTCAAAAATGCAAATCAAGATTATTTTGAGATTTAGCTTACCCAGTCAGAAGAATGGCAAGTATCAATTAGAAAAAAAAAGATAGCAGATTTTGGAGAATATGCAGTGGAAGAGGGACACTTACTCATTACTAATCTGCTGTGGGATGGTCTGTATGTCAAATTGCTCTGATTGGTCAATAAATAAAACACTGATTGGCCAGGGGCTAGGCAGGAAGTATAGGCGGGACTAACGAGAGGAGAAAATAAAGAACAGGAAGGCGGAAGGAGTCACTGCCAGCCACCACCAGGACAAACAGCATGTGAAGATGCCAGTAAGCCACGAGCCAAGTGGCAAGGTATAGATTTATGGAAATGGATTAATTTAAGCTATAAGAACAGTTAGCAAGAAGCCTGCCATGGCCATACAGTTTGTAAGCAATATAAGTCTCTGTGTTTACTTGGTTGGGTCTGAGCGGCTGTGGGACTGGCAGGTGACAAAGATTTGTCCTGACTGTGGGCAAGGCAGGAAAACTCTAGTTACACTAGTCAGAATGCAAACTTGTACAACCAGTATGTTTCAGTGTGCAGGTACCTCAAAAAGCTGAAGTGATGTACTAGAAGATCCAGATATGACACTATTGGGAATATACCCAAAGGACTTTGTATATTTCTATAGAGATACTTGCTCATCTATGTTCATTTCTGCTCTATTCATAATAGCCAGAAATTAGAAATCACATAGATGTCTATAAATTGATTACTAGATAATGAAAATGTAATACATTTACACAATGGAATATTTTCCAGCTGTTAAGAAGAATTGAAATCATGAAACTTGCAGGTACATCAATAGTTCCAGAAACAATCATCCTGAATGAGATATCTCAGACCCCAAAACACAAATATTTAATATTTTCTTTTATATGTGGATGTTAGATTTTTAACCACAGAGTTTAGGTAGCTAGTAATGAATAGTAGGGAAGGAGTGGACTTCCAAGGAAAAGAAAGTAGAATATAGTGTCATAACAAGGTAACCAAAGTGGATTAAATTGGGAGGAATGGGAGGGCAGGGTAGAGGAAAAAAAGTGGGGAAGGACAACTACAGCTAAAGACCTTTTGAAAAGCCATATGGAAACCTTACAGCATATACATGTATGAAAGGAATTTTAATGGAGTTGCCATATAATGGGAAGACAATGGCCCAGTGGACATGTTATGCCATCAAGTAAATCCTCCAGTGTCAGGAATGAAGTAAAACTTGTTGAGGCAATGGACAAAGGGACTCAATAAAAACCCAAGCATCACAAGTTATTGCCAAGACTATTGGGCACTCTTTACAACCTATTGCTGAATATACAACTTATTTATGTCATTAAACAAATAAAAATCAAGCTGGTACCAAACTAGAAGATTCATCCCTACTGACTATAATTCATGGTGCTAGAGGATACTTTGCCTGCTGCTGGAGGAGAAAAGAAATCATCAGTTTTACTCAGCTAAAAACCAGGCAACTAAAACTGGCAAGATATAATGGTGCAATAGTGTCACAACTATCATTCGAATAAGAAACCACTTTTTGGTTAGATTTGTGGACCACTCCATTAAATGGAAACAATATATGATACTACTAAAGTGTCCAAGAAATTGAGACTAGATGGGTCAAAGGCCAAACCTATTATTATTATTCTGCTAAAGGGACGTAGAAATAAAATGACTCCTAATAACATACTGCTATACCCATAGAGCAGAGCATTGTTCAACCCTCATTAGAGAGGCTTCTTCTTGCAGTAGATGATAACACAGAGATCCACACATGGACAACACATAGAGAGTGAGATATTTTGCAGCACCCAGCCCTAAAAAGGGTGTCTTTTTCACACCCTTCCCCTCAAGCCTCAGATATCTATGCAGAAGAAGGCAGAAAATTTGGAGAGCCAGAGTTTATGGATGACTCCAAGGAGACAGCATTTCCAGATACAACCCAACTGATATACATATAAACTCACAGAGACAATGACAGCACATATAAGACCTGTACATGTTCAAACTAGATAAAATGCCAGCACTGAAAAGGGGAAGTGAACAGAGTTCCATCCCTAACCAAGGAGCTATCTGCAATAGATGCCATCTGGGAAATGGAAAAAAAAATCAGTTTTCGCCAATGGAGTGTCCTAGAAATATCAGCCATACTCAGGGGCAGACCTGATGTCTAGGAGTGGTTGGCCAACACAAAATGACTCCGTTATGGTTTTGTGGATTTTGTTTTATTTTCTCTTTATTTATTTTAATTTGTCTGTTTTGTTTCATTTTTGTATTTTGTTGTTTTCTCCTGATTCTGTTTTGTTTTGTTTTTAGGAGAGAGAGAAAAAAGAACTTGAAGTTGGGTAGGGTGGTAGAGAAATTTGGGGAGGAGTTGGAAGAGTGGAAAGAAATGATCAAAATGTGTTTTGTGAAACAAATTTATATAAAAATAATTGTCTTAGGGTTTCAGTTGCTGTGAAGAGACACCATGACCACAGCAATTCTTATAAAGAAAAATATTTAATTGGGGCTGGCTTAGAGTTTCAGAGGTTTAGTCCCTCATCTTCATGGTGGCATGCAGCAGACATGATGCTGGAGAAGGAGCTGAAAGTTCTACATCTTGATCTGCAGGCAGCAGAAACAACTGTGTCAACACTGGGCATAGCTTCAGCATAGGAGACCTCAAGGCCCATCCCTATATTTCCTCCAGCAAGGCCACACCTACTCCTACAAGGTAACACCTCCTAATAGTGCCAATCCCTATGGGCCAAACATTAAAACACATGAGACTATGGGGGCCATACTTATTCAAAGCACCACATTCCACTCCCTGGCTTCCATAGGCTTATAGTCATCACATAATGTAAAATGTGTTTAATACAACTTCAAAAGTCCTCATAGTCTATCACAGTCTTAACAATGTTTAAAAACCCGAAGTTCAAAGTCTCTTCTGAGATTCATGCACTCTCTTAACTGTAATCCCCTATAAAATAAAAAATTTAAAAAAAGATCACATATTTCCAACTTATAATAACATAGGATATACATTACCCTTTCAAATTGGAGAAGAGAGAGCATAGTAAGGAAATACTGGAACAAAGTAAGACCAAAAACCAGCCAGGCAAACTCCAAACTCTACATCTCTATGTCTAATTTCCAAGCACTGTTCAGATCTCCAACTACTTTCAGCATTGTTGACTTCAACACACTTCCTTCTTTTGAGTTTGGTCTATTCCCTGTTAGCAGCTCCTCAACAGATATCCCACAGCTCTAGCATTTCCAACATCTTAGGATCACCAAGGCAATTCAGGCTTCACTTCACAACTTCACAACAATGACTTCCCTGGGCCTCCATGCAGGGACATCCCTGACACATATCTGGCATCAGCAGCTTTCTTTGGTCACCGAGGAAGATTCCAAAATCCTTTTCTTCTATCCACAACTCTAAATTCAGAACCACATGGCCAAAGCTGCCAAGTTCTGCTGTTTGCTGAGGCTGGATCCCTCATTCAATTACATCTTCACCTGCTTTCTGTTTTCTATGATTTCCTTCACTGCCCAAGCTTGGCTGTCCTGAAACTTGATCTGCAGACCATGCTGGCTCAAACTCAGAGATCTGCCAAAATCTGACTTTCTGAGTACTGAGATTAAAGGCATGCACCACCATGCCTGGACCTAAGATATTCCCTAATTCCTTTTCACAAATTGGAGGCTCACCTGAATAGAGTCTTGTCCTGAGATCACCACTCCCTTTATTTTATTTTTTAATCTGTTTGTCTCCTTGAACACAAGACTTAGTTTCATTCTACTTCCTGGTGCTCCTTTTCTTCTCAAATTGTGTATTTTGTATTTTTCCTTGCTCTGTTTGTTCTTTTTAATTATTGACCTGTATAAGATCAATAACCACATAACAGAGTCAATACTAGGCTGTTTTTATATTTCCTCCACCAACAGAATTAATTGAAATCTCTTCATTTTAGCCTCAGTCAGACTCTTTTGACAAGGGCAAATAGCAGCCACACTCTTCACCAAAACATCAGAAGAACAATTTCTAGGCAACGTATGAAAATTCTCATCTGAAACCATTTAAGCAGGGCCCCCACTGTCTTTCATGTTCCTACTAGTATGGTCCATTAAATAGCACTTAAAGCATTCCATTGCTTTTATAACCCAAACTCCTAAAGTCCAAGTGACACCAAATAAAAGCATGATCAGGCCTACCACAGCAATACCACACTCCTGGTACCAACTTCCGTCTTAGTTAAGATTTCTATTGTTGTGAAGAGACATCATGACCTCAAAAATTCTTACAGAAGAAAACATTTAATTGGGGCTGGCTTACAGTTTCAGAGGTTTATCCCATTATCTTCATGGTGGGATGCAGGCAGACATGTTGCTAGAGAAGGAACTGAGAGTTCTACATCTTGATCTACATGCAGCAGAAGCAACTATGTCTACACTGGGTGTAGCTTGACTTCAAAGCCCACCTTCATACTTCTTGAAACAAGGCAACACCTCCTAATAGCTCCACTCCCTATGGGCCAAGCATTCAAACATATGAGTCTATGGATGCTATACCTATTCAAACCACCACAATAATAAATAATTTTAAATGAATGTATTATTTGTATGTTATTCATATAAACGTCTCCAATCAAAGATTTTTCCAAGTAATGAAAACTTATGTCAACTATTCATGCTATTTACTACACTAACTAGTACAAGCATGAAACAGTAAACATATTTCATTCCCAATGCTGAGAGAATATTTTTAGTATTTAAAGCAACACTATGGCTATAACAAAAAGAAAAAGGAATACAGCTTATTACCCAGAATACCCACTTCTAGACAGTATTCTTAATGTCCGTGTGTGTGTGTGTGTATATTCAGACATGCAGTACAAATGAGTGCTCATTGTAAGTTAGTAGAGTACATAGTGGATATGTTTTGTGCTATCTATTGGCAGTATTGCTTATAGCAATTAAGTTGATTCACAAAAGAATATTTAATATTATTAAAATGCTTATAATTTTTGTTACTTCCTATTAACTGGAGAGCACATTATAAAACTGTGAACCCAATATAACCTATGTAGATGCTTTTAATATTTTGCTTTGTGCTTTATGTATTTTACTTTTTATATAAATATAAATTATTATTATATAAAGAACAAATTTAATTTGTAGACTACTGGTTTGAAAAAAAGCTTTAATTTTCAAGTGGAAAATTTAATCCATGTTTTTCACCCATATTTCTCTCTGAGTTTTAACATTTATGGACTGGCACCTTTCTGCACTTGAAGAAAGCTGTAATGCCAAGTAGTCAGCCCTGAAAACACACACATACAAGTAGAATTATATGAACTGAGCAGGTTGC
Source organism: Peromyscus eremicus (assembly GCF_949786415.1). Lineage (NCBI taxonomy): Eukaryota > Metazoa > Chordata > Mammalia > Rodentia > Cricetidae > Peromyscus > Peromyscus eremicus. The sequence continues at coordinate 5,947,468 of NC_081417.1, read as the reverse complement.
ATTATTGTAATTATATATAATATGTTGTTTATTTAATGTACATAATTACATTGTGTATAATTGTATTGTAAATATATATGTATATATATGATGGGAATAACAATGAAAAAGGAGTATGCAAATCTGAAGAACAGGGAGGGCATATGGGGAGCTTTTGAAGGAGGGAAGGGAAGGGAGAAATGGTGTAATAATCTCAAAAATATTTAATTCAAATCTTAAAAAATAAAAATGATGCAATGGCTTTGCTTCAACAGACACCCAACAGCACCTCTGAGCATTCACAGCAGACAGAAAATTGGCAGTGTGGCTGCCTTTCTGCTTGTCAGCACCAGAAGCCAGGTACTGACTCCATGACTGCAGGGGAAACCCCTAACACATCGCCTTCTCTTGGCCCTGTGCCCCTCATTTGTAACAATCTAAGAAGGTTCAGTTCAGAGCTCACATCATGTCTTCCCTGTCTATATTTTGTCTGATTGTGTTTAGATGCAGTATTTCCAAACTTAAAACTAGGCAGAAGTAGTTTATATTCTCTCACAATATAATTTTTAAGAATATGAGTTTCTAAAGTATTTATAAATAAAATGATTTGGTGCCTTAGATTTGCTTAAAATGACCCAGTTGAGATGATATGAGATACTATGAATGGCCATCAAGCAAGATCAGCTTATGGTAGGAATTTAAACCAGGTAATGGGTACATAGGGAATGTATTATACTGTCTCTATTTTTATGTAAGTTTGAAATTTATATAACAAAATATATTGACTTTTAACAAAAATGAGATTTCTGCCTGGCATCCTCTCTTTTATGAAAAGTGATTAGAATTCATCTTGATGTAAAGTAAAACTCTGCTCTAGTAATGGTAGAGATCCACCTGCTACTGCAGTGCAGTGTTTATTATACCATACTCATGGCAGTGCAGTGTTTACTATACCAAGTTGTTTGCAGTGCAGTGTTTACTATACCAAGTTGTTTGCAGTGCAGTGTTTATTACACCAAGTTGTTTGCAGTGCAGTGTTTATTACACCAAGTTGTTTGCAGTGCAGTGTTTACTATACCAAGTTGTTTGCGGTGCAGTGTTTATTACACCAAGTTGTTTGCGGTGCAGTGTTTACTACAGCAAGTTGTTTGCAGTGCAGTGTTTATTACACCAAGTTGTTTGCAGTGCAGTGTTTACTATAGCAAGTTGTTTGCAGTGCAGTGTTTATTACACGAAGTTGTTTGTGGTGCAGTGTTTATTACACCAAGTTGTTTGCAGTGCAGTGTTTATTACACCCAGTTGTTTGCAGTGCAGTGTTTACTATAGCAAGTTGTTTGCAGTGCAGTGTATATTACACCAAGTTGTTTGTGGTGCAGTGTTTATTACACCAAGTTGTTTGCAGTGCAGTGTTTACTACACCAAATTGCTTGCAGTGCAGTGTTTATTACACCAAGTTGTTTGCAGTGCAGTGTTTACTATAGCACGTTGTTTGCAGTGCAGTGTTTACTACACCAAATTGTTTGCAGTGCAGTGTTTATTACACCAAGTTGTTTGCAGTGCAGTGTTTACTATAGCAAGTTGTTTGCAGTGCAGTGTATATTACACCAAGTTGTTTGTGGTGCAGTGTTTATTACATCAAGTTGTTTGCAGTGCAGTGTTTACTATAGCAAGTTGTTTGCAGTGCAGTGTTTACTACACCAAATTGTTTACAGTGTAGTGTTTATTACACCAAGTTGTTTGCAGTACAGTGTTTATTACACCAAGTTGTTTGCAGTGCAGTGTTTATTACACCAAGTTGTTTGCAGTGCAGTGTTTACTATACCAAGTTGTTTATGGTGCAGTGTTTATTACACCAAGTTGTTTGCAGTGCAGTTTCTATTACACCATGCTGTTGGCAGTGCAGTGTTTATTACACAATGCTGTTGTCAGCTTCTAATTCTCTTGCCCCCCTGGTATAAGTGAGAAAAGTTTTATCTTTCTTGATAACTAAGCATTTTGAACAAAGGCAAGTTTTTTTGTCTATTAATACTGAAAGACTGGATTGATAATGAAGACAATCTTCAATTTGCTTTTAAATGTCTTTAAAGGCAACAAAAGGTTTTCCAAAGTGTTTTAACATATATTTTCATGTAAATTTAACTAAATTTTTATGTTTTCATATGATTTCAATCAAAATGTATGTAGTGTGAGTTCTAAATTGTCAAACCAAAAAGAAAGTATTTCTTGAAAGAAGCAATACACAGTACTACAACTGTCTGGTGGGGGCTGGGTGGCAAAGACACAGGAACACTCAATGCATTTTTCTACCCAAAATCATATATCTCTTAAATCCACTCCTGCTGCAGCCTAGAAAGGCCAAGTTCAAGCACACCATGCACACATGCCTTACAGCATGTCACAGGAGATGCCTCTGTGTCTGCTGTCTGTGGTGTGTCAGCAGCCTGTAAACAATTTGAGCTCAGCCTCCTCCCTTTTGTCTTTAGCCTTCACTCCCACATTGTCATTAATTACTAACAAAGAATTTACAAGACTTTACACGAAATTTAGGATTCAATGTTTATTTTATACCTAGAATGCCCACTATCAGTCTGTAGCTTTCATTTTTGTATGCTTTAATATTTGATCCAACCCACTTACTCATTAATAAATTTTGAGACTGCTACGGCCAAGTTTGTTTTCCTCCTCACTGTATTCTCTTATGTACTGGCTAGTTTTAGGCCAACTTGACACATTAGAGTCATCAGGAAGAAGGAAGCCCCAATTAAGAAAATGTCTTCCTGGGAGATTATCAGTTCATCTGTCTCTGACATATTCATGTCTTCTCTAAGCAGCATTAGTGAAAACTTTAGCATGTTTCTGTAGTCAGCAAGAGTCTTTACACCTTCTAAGTGTCCTGTCCCTTAGCCAGGCTCCTTCTACTTTTCTCTCTCTTACTCCCATCATTTAACTCTGAAAGCATGGGCTCCATGACCAACCCTGATCATGTTCAGGAATGTCTATATTTAGACTCATTTAAGAATCTGCCTTGACTTCTGGACATATCAGTTGAAGTGGGGATGGGTAGTTACCTTCTTTGCTAAGCTCATGTTTATTGTTACTATTCTGTTGTAATAAAAGTTCATAAACATGAAATCATAAAAAAAATGCCTCCATAAGATAGGGCTATGGGCAACCATGTAGGGCTTTTTACATGATTGATAGGGGAGGACCCAGTCTTTTGTGGGGGTCCCATCCCTGAGCTGATGGTCCTGGTTCTATAAAAAAAAGCAGGGTGAGAAAGCCATAGGGAGCAAGTCAGTAAGCAGCACCCAACCCTCCATGGCCTCTGCATCAGCTCCTGCCTCCAGGTTCCTGTCCTGCTTGAGTTCCTGCCCTCACTGCTTTTGATTATGAACTGTTACATTGAGCTGAGAATGAATAAATCCTTTCCTCCCCAGGTTGCTTTGGTCATGATGTTTCCTCACAGCATAGTAACCCTAAGACACCTTATATTGCTGATCTGTTAGAAACAGGGTATGTGTGTGCTTATAGTGACTAAGCAAAAGAATAGTGTCGAACATCTGAATTATCATAAGGATTAGTTCTCTCATCTTGCCCAAGTCATTTAGTGTTATGTTGAATGAAGACAGGTGTCTGCTAAAGGTCCACAGACTGACCTTTGTCACCAGGGTGATGCTGTTGCTAAGTGATAGATCTTTAGGGGTGGGTCTTATAGAAAGTCCTTATGTCTTATAGGACATATCCTTAATGAAGATTCTGGAATCTCCCTCTCCCTCCCTGACTCCCCCCTCTTCCTTTTCTTTATTCCCCTTTCCCTCTCTCCCTTTCTTTCCAATCTCTATTCCAATTTGAAATGTAATCATTTGCTTTCAAAATTCATTTCCAAACCTTTGACCTATGAAATGATGCTGTAAAAAGAATTCCTGTTTTATACTACTATACGGACTTTGTAGTCCAAAACTTAGAGCTAAATAAAACTTTTCTCTTTTTAAGACAATTGCCTGTGGTACTCAGTCATAGTAATGCAGATAGCTAATATATTTCATTTGCTTCATTCAAAAATTCTATAGTTCCTACCATTCAAAATTTTAACAATGACAACATTTTAAAATGTTTTACAAGAACAATTTTATTGGAAATATAAAAGTTTTCTCTATGCTTTTTTCTTCACTCACAAAAAAATGTCTATTTCTGAAGATTTCAGCTAGCATGCTATTTTGAACATCTTGCTTGAGGTAGCCAACTCTTATTTAAAAGTCTTTACTTCCTGACACAAATTGAATTCTTCTATGAGAAATTTTAACTAAGCACATTTCTCATGTGAGTAATTCTTCACACTGCTCCATGAATCTGTGTTGTGTGGAAATACAGTCCAGGACTAGTCCATTACAGCAAAAAGTCACAGTGATGATTTACCTATGGCTAGTATCATAAAGATGTAGGCATATCAGAGAGACTTTTTATTTATTCTTTGACAATTTCATACCTGTATTTGTTGGTTTTGAGGCATTTAACCCCCATTTTTCTCTTACCCACTCTTCTTCTGAAAACCTTCTTTCCAGCAAGCCTCCTCCTACTTTGATGTCTGTCCCTGCCCTCCCTCCCTCCCTCCCTCCCTTCCTTCCTTCCTTCTTCCCTTCTCTCTCTTATTTATTTTTTATTTATTTATTTCTCATCAAGTTTGAGGCTGCCCACATGAGCATGTTAGGTGTGGGATGGGTGTGGGAGTTACCTCTTGGAATGTAGGCAACTAATCAGTGGCTATCCCACTTAAGAAAATCATTCCCTCAGAACCCACTACCCACCCATTGTCACACCGGTGAATGAGTACCTTAAGAGATCCTCATTCATGCATCAGAAAATAGTAAGAAATCTGGTCTTCCATAGATCTTACACAGGTAATCACGCCTTTGGTGAGTTCACAGTATAATGAGCATGTCATTTCCAGAAAACTTTTGTGGCACTCTTCTCCATTCTCTTGCTCTTAAATTCTTTCCATCCCATGTTCACAATGTTCCCTGAGCCTTGTTGGGGGTGATGTATATGACTTGTTTCAAGCCAAATAATCTACTATCACTTATTCTCCACAATTTGACTACCCATGATTTCTGCCTTAACTGCCCCACTCTGCAGGAAAAAAAAGTTTATCTTATGATGTTTGAGAGACACCAATTTGACATCATGTTCATTTAGCACAGCAGAGAGTTCTCTGTTGGGGCCTAAGACCTCTCGAGCTACAGACTCCTGGGCAGATTTACAGTTCAAGGCCTCAGTTTTCTTTTGTAGAATGGGCATCAAACCCAATTAGAAAGGATTTGGCTACGGTCATAGTGTCATGCACTAGTAGGTATATCTTGCCAAGGAGGTTATTTTTATCAATTGCCATTTGAAAGAAATAGCAGTACAGCCAATAATTAATTTTTAAAAACCATTTTGATAAAGGTAACATCCTAGTTATATATAAAAATGGGCTTGTTGAAAAAAGAAAGAAGCCGGGCGGTGTTGGCACGTCTTTAATCCCAGCACTCGGGAGGCAGAGGCAGACAGACCTCTGTGAGTTCAAGGTCCTCCTAGGCTACAGAGTGAGTTCCAGGAAAGGCACAAAGCTATACAGAGACTGTCTCGGAAAAAAGAAAAAAAGAAAAAAAAGAAAAAAGATAAAAAAAAAAAAATGACTCAAAGTCTGGTGTGGTGGCACACAACTTTACTTCCAGTCTTCCGACTGAGGATCACAAGTTCTGGGCAAGACTGCAAGAGTCTTGCTCCCTTCTGTCTGTTGATGGTTACATCACAAAGCACAGAACTTGATGGATGCTGTACATTATAATTACTAGTAAGAATATATTTGAGAAAAAGAAAATAATGAAACAAATATAGGAAGTAGAAATCCAAAACTTTAGGATTTGGAGTACTTTGTTCATGGTCTGCCCAATTCATCTAATTTTACAATTGTAGAAATGAAAATTATTTTGATTGTGTTAAATAATATAATATTCTTCCTAAAGTAACTACAGGGAAGAAGCAAAGTAGAGAAACAAACCAAAAAAGAGGAAAAGACTGCTGCTTACTTTCTGAGGACAATGGTGAGGGGTGTCTGGCCTTGGATTCTAACGGTTTTTCTTTCTGGTGTTTTGACAGATGGATCTTGTCTTCCCCTTGGCTGGGTGTTGCAGACATTCCCATTGGGTTTTCTCTGCCAACTGAAATTAAGATATTTAAAAATTGAAAGACACTATCATTTCAAAATCCCAATTTCTTCTCAGAATGTTCACCATATGCTCAGCACCAAGTCTAAGTTTTCCCATTGTTTGCATTTGCCTATTAAAATCATTTCACTCCTATCACACAGTTCCCAGAAAATGACTTTTCATTCTTACCAGCAGGCTATGCATAAATTGCATTCCTATAAACCCTATTCACTGTTCCTGTATTCCAAGCAACAAGCAACAGCTTAACATCTCAATACAAATCAAATGACTTATTCAAGATATTTTCCTTACAGATTCTAAATGGGAGCTACTTCAGTAATCTGCTGTTTTGCCTTCCTCAAAGAAAAAACTGAGCAAAGCATCATTCAAACAGAACTTCATGCAATCTTACCAGAATATCTAACCAGAGAAATATATACATATCTATGAATGAAAAAGAAACTAGCTACTTTTCTGTCATCTATAAAAAAAGCAAGTGGTTTGGGAGGCTGCATCAAAAATAGATATCTCCAGCTTCGTTGAACAATGTCTGTTTAAGCTCTATTCAAAAGTGTTACTTATGTTTAGAATTTCAAAATTAAGTTGTATTTGTTCTTTAGGATCAAGCATAAGAAAGGTGATAACTCTTAAATGACAGTCATTTAGATTACAGATGTCAAGTTTTAGAGAGTGCATTGCAACATTTATATAGATGCCTGACTACATAAGATTATACTCTGATGACTCATAAAATTAGACAGCATGAAAACCTTCTAGGTGTGGAGTGAGTGATACTTAATGACATGAATGATGCACAGACAACAGTATACTGGTGTCTGAAGAACTGCCTGGGACATTGTACCTTAGTTATATCCTGCAAGGGTTAAAAGGTGTAATTCCAGGATAATGAGATTTTCAACACCAAGTCCTATGAAGCTTTGGTTTTCCCATTATGTCTACTTATAGCATAGTGTTTAAGCACTGGAGATGGATGACAATAAAGGAATTCAAAGTAAAAAGGGAAGTTGACTAGACTTCTACACGTTCACTGGGTAAAGATTGCTAAACATAACTTAGGGTCCATTTGCCTATGAATAAAATAAATATCTGGAATTACGAGGGAATATGAACCAATCTTCTAGTTACTGTCATAATCTTAGAAAAAAGGAAGTACATAAGACATGGCGTTGGTATTTATGGGGTTACAGCCGAGAGGGAGACACACTTAAACCATGACCTCTCATACATATGCAGAGTGCTTCACAAGACCTATGCAAAAGGTATTCAGGAATATAATGAAGAAACTAACATCCCAGTCCAGAGACAAACACAAAAGGGGCTGCACATAGGATCAGCACAGATATGACTATGAAATAAAAAACAATGTCTCCAGTCTCTGTACCTTCCTTGTAATAATTTCTCAAGGTTCTACCTGGGATTCTCCAATGGGTTGATGACATCTTTTTCTATGGAAAATATGTTTTCTGTAAATGCAAGAGCAAGGAAGCTCCTGTTACTCTATGCAGAGGGAGCAGGTGACTCACAGAAGGTGGTTCACACTCCAAGTACTAAAGTAGCCCTCTGATAACACTCTGGATTAGAGCCTATACTACTAGTGTGTTCTCTTATCTAGTTCACAATTGCCAAAGGAGTGTGCGGGGCTATGGATATAGCTCAAATGGTAGAGTGCTTTCCTTGCATACACAAAGCCCTAGGTTTCAGACCTAGTACCCCATAAAACTGAGCATTGTGGTATATGTGTCCAATCCTAGCACTTGGAAAGAGGAGACAGGAAGACCAGTAGTTCAAAAGTCATCCTTGGTTATTTGGGGATATAGTGAGTTTGAGAATAGCCTGGATACATGAGACACTGTCTCAAAAAATTAATTAATTAAAATTTAAACTTAAAAACTAAAATTTAAAAAAATCAAAAGTTGAATGTGAAAATTTATTAGCAGCAATGTAAAGTGATAATTGTAATGATAATAAAAGATATATCATTTTCCTTATAGAAAATTAATTATTCACATCTGATGGTATCATTATATGCATAATGTCCGTTATGTCAAGACTCAACCAGACTCTACAAAGTCAATTAGTAAAAATATTTTGTTTTATATTTAAAAAAATAAGAAACAAACAACTACAATGATGCATTTCTGTCACATGTTGTGAGTGAGATTATTGTACACATAATTAGAATCTGATGAGCTGGCTACTATTGCACTTAGGTTTTTATGTAATTTCATTTTTATTTTTTTTTTCAAATATCAAGCAAAAATGAACTTTCTAAACACATTTTACAACAAATATCTATAAGACTTAGTAGGAGCACAGAGGCCTTTGTGCTTACAGACATGTACTAAGGGAGCCTGGAATGTTAAGCACACAGGGTTGTTTCTTCAAGAAAAGGAACCCAAAACCTGTTCTCCTACCCACAGGGCTGGAGCAGACATGCTCTCTAGCCTGGTGACCTTTTTGCTATCCGTGTAGCTGAAATTTTCTGGTACTGGATCTTCCCCAGACTCTTACCTTAAATTCATTTTTCTCAGTCCAACTATAGAACCTATCTTTTGGACTTTACAAAGAGTTTTGATGTCACATCTGATCTGTTTTTAGCTTACTTTCCTGTTGAGAGTTACGTATGCTTTGTTGTATATGCAGGACTGAGGTAACCATCATCAAAATAGTTTTCACCAAACCATGCTATGCTTAAATGTGACTAAAATAAACTACTTGAGGTAAGACTCCCAAAGTTTGAACATACATCAACTGCTGAGTCATATTGAGCTGAACTTCCTTCTTGCTTCCTGTGGCTCATCACTTTGCTGGCTGTGAGTGTCACAAAAACCCTCAAAGATGTAAACCCAAATCCTTTTTTTAAAACTATTATTATTATTATTATTATTGTTGTTGTTGTCATTTATCAGTGTGTGTGTATGATGTGTATGTATATGGGCATACACATGCCATGGCACAAATGTGGAGTGAAAGGACAGTTTTCTGCATTGTCTTGTAGTTGGTTGTTTTTACTCTTTACTCTTTGGGAGGTCCACCATCCAGCTCCCAAATAAATCACATGGAGGCTTATTCTTACTTAAGAATGCCCAGTCTTAGCTTGGCTTGTTGTTTGTCAATTTTTCTTAAACTATTGTGATGATATTTTATCTGTGTCCCCCAATAAAGTTTATCTGAGGGTAAGAGGAAAAATCCAGCCACTATAGTAAACATAGAAGTCAGGCAATGGTAGCATATGCCTTTAATCCTAGGATTGGGGAGGCAGAGATTCATCTGGATCTCTGCGAGTTCAAGGCCACACTGGGAACAGAGCCAGGTGTGGTGGTATATACCTTTAATCCCAGCACTAGCCATAAAGGTCTGGAGGTCTGTACAGACAGACAGGAAGTGACAGAGCAGAGCAGGAAGAGGAAGTGATGTAGCAGGGTAGAGAGAGGAAATGAGTTGGCAGAACAGAAAGGCATATTGGCGTGGGTACACGGGAAGCAGCTCTCTTTGGAAGCTGCAGAGTTGGTGAGGTGAGGTTAGCTGTGGCTTTTCCTATTCCTCTGATCTCTCAGGGTTTTAATCCTGATATCTGGCTTTGGGTTTTTATTTAATAAGACCTTTTAAGATTCATTTTAAAAACTATCTGTCTACATTTGGCCTCTGGGCTTTTACCTTTCTCTATTTCTGTATATCTTTTCTTTCCTTCTTATTCTATGTCTGGCTGTGTGGCTGACCCCTTCTTTTCTCACTCTTTGATTTTCACCTCACAGATTTCTCCTCCTGTTCATTCTCTCTGTCTGCCAGCCCTCCCTATCCTTTCTCCTGCCTCACTATTGGCCATTCAGCTCTTTATTAGATCATCAGGTGTTTTAGATAGGCAAAGTAACACAAGTTCACAGAATTAAGCAAATGCAACATAAAAGAATGCAGCACATCTTTGTATCATTAAACAAATCTTCTACAGCATAAACAAATGTTACACATCTTAAAATAATATTCCACAACATTGCTTCTTTCCTTCCACCTTTACACGGGTTCCAGGAATTAAACTCAGTTCATCAGACTTGTACATAAAGCATCTTTACCCACTGAGTGATCTCGATGAACATAAGAAGTTTTTACTGTAACAAAAATGTAGTATCTAACTCGTATATTTAGTTCTATGTCTTTCCAGGTTATTGAGCTAGTGTCTGTTCACTTTTTTTTATAAGGAGTGTAGCTCACACCATACCACCTAGCCAGACTTAGAACAAGAAAGGGCAACTTTGTGTGCATGAATGAAGCCTGTGTCCTAAAACCTTGAATGAGTTTACTCCGCCTTCAGTATTCTATATGAGTAGGTCACTGAAGCTGATGAAAAGTGTAACACGAATCTTAAAAGGACTTACAGTAAAAAAAAAAAACTCAGAGTCAGATATTGGGGTGAAAGCTGAAAGTTCAGAGAAACAGAACAGCCAGTTACTAGCTTACCTCTAGGAAATCCTCAGCCTCAAGAGAGAGAGTTCCTGTTTCCTCACACCTTATATACCTTTCTGTGTTCTGCCATATTACTTCCTTGGATTAAAGGTGTGTGTCACCACTGCCTGGTTCTGTGTCTCTCATATAGCCCAGTGTGGCCTTGAACTCACAGAGATCCAGACGGATTAAAGGTATAATAGGATTAAAGGTGTGTGCCACCACTGCCTAACCTCTATGTCTAATGTAGTGGCTGGTCTGTCCTCTCATCCCCAGGTAAGCTTTATTGGCATACATGATATATCACCACAGAAAGGTTCAAGTTCTAAGGATCTTGTAACCCCACACAGAGGGAGGTTTCATTACTTGGGTTTGTAAGTGTTGGTATTACCTGGAGTAATAGGAATGTATGAGATTCCCAAATGACCCATGTATCTGGATAAAGAACCTCCTGCCCAGTTCAGCATAATAAATGCTCATGTAAATTTGAGTACTTTCAGTTTCTCTTATATATGAGAATCATATGTTCTGAGTAAAATTCATGAAAGAAGATGAAGAAGTTTTGCTATACAAACTGTCTATCACAGCTAAATGATAGTGAGAAATGGTTTTATTATAAATTCTCTATTTTCAATCATTAAATCAAATCTCAACCAAATTATACATGAAGAAATCAAGTTACAGAGAAATAATGTGATTTGCCCAAAATGATTAGAAGACATGATGAAATACTATTTCTTGCCTTCCAGAAATCTATCAACTGTTTAAATTATAAAAGACACACTGTGAAATATTTTCTTCAATAACTATAACAGCAGTCACTTATAGAGCACTCATGGAGTGTCAGACACCCTTAGATGTTAATTCACGTGGCTCTTACACTAGTTCTGTGTTAAGGTATTCTTGTCTTCGTTTCATAGAAGAGAGGCATGAGGTCCAGTAGCTGTGAGGGCACAGGCTGCCAAGAGACCATCTGGGATCTGGACATTGACAGCTTTGCCCTCCCAGCCCACATGGTAAAACATCACCTCCCAAAGTTCTTGCTGTTTGGAGGCAGATCCCGTCCATTAGAATACCCTTGCCTTACAGGAGTATGTAACCTCTCTGTTCTCTTCCTACCACTCTCTCCTCTCCACCCAAGCTCCTTATTGGGCACGTTCTACTCTGAATTTCAAAAAATAGTGTGAAAAAGCTTGTGTTGTAAAAATAAGTTGTTGACTTGGACTGTGTTGAAATACAAATAATTCAAGACTCAACAATTTCAAAGTTTTAGTATTCTTTGCTTCTTCCTTGGAGAAGATTCAATCTATCAACCATATTTACATAGTTCAGATTCTGTAAGATTCATATTATTCTAAAATTATAAAGATTACTAGGGTAATTACTGAAAAAAGTTTTAATAAACACTCTATCATCCCTACAAAACCTTGTGATAGCTTTCTGGGAGAGAATTGTTTTTATTGTGGTACTTTGGGAAAAAAAAAAAAACTAAGGCTTTGCACATTAAAGGAACACTGTGCCAGTGCGCTATCTCCCACTCCAATCTAGGAGACATTTTCAGCATTTTCTGCATCACTTTTGAAGGATCCTTTTGAAGGACCAAAGGAAGATCACCAATAACTCCCATCTCAAATACAAATATTTCCATAGGATTCATTTACTGAAAATACACACACTTGCAATTTCAAATGTTCATGGATTCAAGCAAAAAAAATCTTACCATAGTATAATGTTACTATTCTTACGTACATATGACAAAGCAGAATCTGAGATGTTTAATTAGGTACATATTGCTAGCACATAAAAATAAAACCCAGGCATGATACGTCATTGGGTGACTGTTACAGCATTTGCTTATTCAACGAATACAGCCAATTTACCTGCTCTGAACCAAGCACTATGCTGCATCTGCAGATGCTATGGGATGGGATCAAGTGCTACCTTTAACTGTAAGTGTTCAGAGAAGCCCCCTAATGCCTGGGAGTAACAGGGTAAGTTACAGATGAGTACCCACCCCTGTGCTTTCCTGGCCTGACAGGTAACTCAGCAATTCTCAGAAAAGTAAAGTGGGCTGAGAATGAATATCTGACCACATAGGGTTCTCACGGTGGCTCCTGCTCAGCAAAGAGCACCCTGCACATAAGAACCAAGCTTTGTGTTTTCTTTCTCTGGAATGTTCAGTGTCTGTTAAGACTCAAAAATAAATCTCTGAGAGCAGTTGCAGCTGCTTACTCTGCAGTCACACTCTTCATTATCCCAGATGGGAAACACACAAATTTGCCATGGAAGCCAAGAAGTTTTCATGGTGAGTGTGAACATGCAACTTCCTGAACACTGGGATTTCCCCCTCAGAAGCATAAGAAACCAGTGCTGGGAACTCCATGGCAGGAAACACCAATGCTTTCATACACATCAGGATGCTCATGACTCAGTGCTATGATGAGACCTCTGAAGCAGTATCTCTGTATTTTGCTCTTACTAAAATAAGAAGTTGCCCTTATAAACAGGGAAGGAAATGCAAAGTGCTCAAGGTCTAGAGCAGAACAGATTGGAGAGTTTGTAATATGATTTTTGCCTATAAGTTGACAAGTGTGGTCTCCTAGTATCTCTCATTTATCTGCAGGGCATCCCTTCTTTCCATGTCCTCTTCTATTTATTTTTACAAATTTATTTATAATTATCATTATCTGTTCTTCCTCATCTTTTCTTCTCTGCTTCTTCCTTATTATGTGCCCTTTCATCCTTTTTTCCAGAAGCTTACTGCCTCCTGCTAGCTCTTCCTCACTCATCTACTCCACCCTGCAACCTTTTGTGTGTTCTCAAGTTATCTGCTGCCCTTCAGAGTTCCCTAGGCAGATTGCATACCCATTTAGCTGAATGGGGGTGTCACTCTGTGACAGTCTGTGGGAAACATTTTTACTAGCTCGACAATTTATAGGGTCTTAAACACAGAAACTTAAGGTTTAAATGGAGTCAATGCAGATAAATATAAATAACTAGGTCAGATGGATATACTGTCATGATATAAGGCAAAGACTTCTGAGAGGAGAGAAAAGAACATCAATTGAGAAAATGCCTTTAGAAGATCTGGCTGTATGCAGGTGAGTCTGTAGAGTACTTTCTTAATTAGTTATTGATGTGGGAAGGTAGAGCGCATTGTAAATGGGCTGGGCTGGTGGTCCAGGGTTCCATAAAAAAGCAGGATGAGCCAGGCAGTAGTGGCACGCGCTTTTAATCCCAGCACTCGGGAGGCAGGCGGATCTCTGTGAGTTCAAGGCCAGCCTGGGCTAGAGAGTTCCAGGACAGGCTCCAAAGCTACACAGAGAAACCCTGTCTTGAAAAACAAAAAGAAAGAAAGAAAGCAGGCTGAACAAGCCAATAAACTGCATTCTTCCAGGGCCTCTACAGCAGCTTCTGCCTCCCGGTTCCTGCTCTGTCTGAGCTCCTGCTGTAACTGCTTTTGATGATGAATTAACATATCTATCAGGCACTGTGAGTGAAATAAACCCTTTCCTCCCCAAGCTGCTTTTGGTCATGGTGTTTCATTACAGCAACAGTAACCCTAATTAAGACAGAAATTGCTAGCAGTATCATTGGGCATTGCTGTAATAGACCTAACCATGTTGTTTGGGGGAGGATTGTGGAAGGACTTTGAAATGTTGTGCTAAAAAAGCCACAGGGTGTTCAAAGTTTGCTGAGCTGTTCCGTGGAAGGCTGGAAGATAAGGATATTGAGAGGAATGCAGAGAGTAGACACCTGGTTTGTGAAGTTCTGAAGGAAGTGAGAGGGTTTTTTGAAGACTCTCTTGGAGCTCTTGCATATTTTGAATTAAGAATGTGTGGTTCTAGTCATTTGGGGCTGAAAAAAGGGCAGATAATAACAAGATAACAGAACCACTAAAGTAATACCTTTTCTTTGCTGGGACAATTGATGCTGATTACCTGGAGCTAAGAAATCAGCAGTTATTAGGAAGAGACCAACATCACTGAGGTGAAAACTTCTGGAAAGTGTTTCCTCAGAGTGAACACACTGAGGCTGTGATCCAGAGCCATGCAAGGTTGTACTTCATGCTGGCAACAGAACTTGGTGGTGTAAAAGTCACGTAAGTGGTACTGACTTTGAAGGCGTAAGAGGGTCATGGAGAGCAGCTGGGGTTTGGAACTCTGTGGCAGAACTGAAGTTCAGGAAGAGAGGCCATTAGTGAAAGTGCAGCCAAATTGCAGCAGAGACCCCAACATTTTGAATATGCCAGTGGAATGACTGCCAAGAACAGCAGAAGCTATGGAGTGGAGCCAGCCTGAGCCTAGAAGATAAACTGTGTGTGCTGCAGAGAGCCAAGCCAGAGAAGTGACCCAGGTCCTTTGGAGGAGTTCAGGGGATGTGGAGTAAATCCCAGGCATTGGATGGTGAGTTACTTACACTGATGGGAGTTTGGATTTTTTTTGATCCAATTGTGACTGTGCCCTGGTGCTCCCCTCTTGGAATTAGATAACATTAAACTTTTTTTCCTTTGTAGGAGGAGCCCACAGTTGAGAGATATTGAACTTTTAAATAGATTTTCAAGTTTTAAAGAAACTGAATTTTGAAAGAGACTTTGAACTTTTGAATGGTCTAATTTTTAAAGACTGTGGGACTCTTAAAAGTTGGTACATTTTATATTATGATGTTGATATTAATGTGTGATCTTGGGGATGGACAAGAAAGGAAAGGTTATAGCTTAACAGTGATATGTTTGGTTGTCAAGTTGACAAGGGGTTAATTGTGCTTCCTAGTTTCCTGTCAACTGGACATAAGCTATAACTATGTACATGTGCACACATAATTTAATGTTATGAAGGACTTCAAGATAGTCAAAACTCTGTACTTTATATTAACTACTTGAAAACTTGTGGGGAGCAGTCTTCATTGTATTTCTCATACCACTTTTAGTATTAGTATAAGGATAAAGGTCTAAGAATGGATATTTTCTTATTAAAACTGCAGTGAAATTTTCAGACATTCTACATAGTGCATCATAAAGTCAAACAACTTTAAAGTATTTGAAGTAAACATACACTGGATGACACGTGGGTAGAAGCAAACATTCTCATCTTTAGTATAAATGACTGGTTTTGCCTGTCCGTCTGGTTGAAGTCCAACAAACAGTCCTGGGCTCTTCAAAGATTCCAGACTTATAGATGCATTTTCCAGGTTCCTCTTGATTTTAAAATGACAATCAGTATCTCCAGTGCCCTACAATAAATATGACATGATTTCACAAATGTGAGCAAACACTGGAAAGAACTGGAAACCACTCATTGTCAAGAATACTTTTCTTCTTTTCAAGCCATCTGCATAAATCTAAAGCCTTTTTAAACTTTTTCCATAAGGTCCAGAGACAGAAACCATATGATGGCCAAAGAGAGAGCACAGGGCTAGGAACAAAGTTCTCCAAGTCACAGATGAACTTCACCTAAGGAAAGGCTACTGTGTGGTGTTCTCTTCAGAGCTGCTCACCACCAAAAATGAGCACAGAATATTAAAATATGAAATTATACCTTTAGAAAATAAAGTCACACATTGCTTAACAATAAGAATACATTCTAATAAGTGAATCATCAGTCCATTTATCATTGTTATAACATCACAGAATGCATCTATACAAACACACAGATGTGTGTGTGTGTGTGTGTGTGTGTGTGTGTGTGTGTGTGTGTGTGTGTCTAAGATATGTGTTACAGCCTATTACTTCTATGGCCGTGGTTATCAAAAGAACATGAGATCCAATAAAGCATGAGAGAAAATATTGCAACAACTTATAAATATAAGACCTTAAGACACATCATACTGTTTTTATAGTAAATTTTTCAAATGTAAGAAGAAACATATTCTAATGTAGTTGTACATGGTAAGTAAATATACACCATCAAAATGGGCTATAGAGCTAAACAGAATTCTCAAAGGGAGAGTTTCAAATGGCTGAAAGTCATTTAAGGAATTACTTAGCATCCATAATTATCTATCAGGGAGATATAAATCAAAATGACTCTGAGATATCATCTTACACCTGTCAGAATGGCTAAGATCAAAGGCACTGCAGACAGCTTATGTTGGAGAGGATGTGGAGCAAGGGGAACACTCCTCCACTGTTGGTGGGAGTGCAAACTGGTACAGCCACTTTGGAAATCAATATGGCAGTTTCTCAGAAAATTAGGAATCAATCTATCTTAAGGCCCAGCTATACCACTCTTGGACACATATCTAAGGAATACTCAATCGTACCACAGGAACACATGCTCAACTATATTCATAGCAGCATTATTCATAATAGACAGAACCTGGAAACAACCTAGATGCCCTTCAACTGAAGAATGCATTAAGAAAATGTGGCACATATACACAATGGAGTGCTACTCAGTAGAGAAAAACAATGATATCATGAAATTTGCAGGCAAATGGATGGAACTACAAAATATCATCCTGATTGAGGTAACCCAGACTCAGAAGGACAAACATGGTATGTACCCACTCATAAGTGGATATTAGGTATAAAGCAAAGGGTAATCAGGCAACAACCCACAACTCCAGAGAAGCTAACTAACAGGAAAGACCCAAAGAGGGATGCATGGACTGCCCTAGGAAGGGGAAATAGATGAGATCTCCATGAATAAACTGGGGATGAGGGGTGGGCAATGGAGGGTAGGGGATAGGGGACGAGAGCATAAGGGAATGGGATGGTTGAGCTGGAACAGAGAGGGAGGGGGAATGCAATGATAGAGAGAGACATCATGGGTATAGAGAAAAACCCAGTGCTAGGGAAGCTGCCAGAAATCCCCAAGGATGACCACCAGCCTGGGCTACTAGCAATAGTGGAGAGGGTGCCTGAACTGACCTGGCTTGCCCCAGAGATCAAACCGGTGAATACCCTAACTATCATCACAGAACTTTTCTCCAATGACTGATGAAAGCAGGTGAAGAGATCCACAGACAATCACTAGACAGAGTTCCAGGAGTCCAGTCAAAGAGAGAGAAGAGGGATTCTATAAGCAAGTGCATCAGGAACATGGTGGGGAAACATGCAGGGATGACCAAACCAAACTAGTGGGAACTCATGAAAGTTGGATCAATGGCTGTGGAGCTTACATGGGACTGGACTAGGCAGGCCCTTTGCACAGTGAGACAGTTGTGTACCTTGATCTGCTTGGGAGGCCCCTGGCAGTAGGGTCAGAATCCATCCCTGGTGCATGAGCAGGCTTTGTGGAGCCCACTACCTATGATGGGACACCTCGTGCAGTCTTGAGGCAGGGGGAAGGGGCTGGACTTGCCTCTACTGAATGTGCCTCCACATGGGAGGACTTGCCTTCTTATGGGAGGGAGCAGGGATGGGTCGGGAGGAGAGGCTGGGGGGCCAGGAGGAGGGAAGAGGGGGATCTTTGATTGGTGTGTAAAATGAATGAAAAATTTTTCTTAATAAAAAAGACATAATCTCACATACCTTAAAAAAGTGGAAACAAGTAAGCAATATACATAAAGCAAAACATAATGTCACTTTAAGAATTTTGTTTAAGTTATTAAAATGTTCAAGGAGCACTTGATGAGAAAGACAATTTGATTACAATGTTTAGTGTACATCATTTCTGTAAAATATATAATGTGTGTTTTATGCCTGGGAAACTTGCAAGACAACTCATGCTCGCTCTTTATAATGACCGTTTAGGAGAAGTATGACATTTTGTTTCCTTTCAAAGTAACTTAACTATTTTATAAAGAGCATGCATTAATACTATAGACAGAAAAGAAAAACACAAAAATAAGCATGGTATAGAATAAAATACCTGTAATGCTATTTACAGTAAACATTTTACTTGTAACCCCCCTCCCAAAGAAAGAGTTCTGGACAATGAGTTTTGTGGGAATGAATTAAAGTTTCTTAATTCAACCATTTTATTTATAAAAGATTATATTCTGGTCTTAGTTCAAGTGTTAGGTTGCTGTCAGTAAGAAACAAATATCTGTCTGTGTCTCTCTCTTATCTTATACATATGAATTAATCAGTGTCTACCTTCTTCAGATTCTGCTTTGACTTGTCCATAGTCAAGCACCAGAAATCATCACAAAGCAAGATAACAATAGCATAAGTATAATGGGGTAGAAACAAGTTCCTGGGGCTTGGAAAATGCAAAAGAAAGATGCTAAATTTGGAGGAATCAAATAAGTCTTCCAGGAGAAGATGAAGCATTAACTAAGACAAAATTAAGTAGGGAATGGTGGGGATAGGAAAGCTTTGGCAAAGAGTCGCTAAACAAGCTTCTGGTGTGGGTAAAGAGCAAGGGGGCAAAGGAAATGTAGAAGTCAGCTCAGCTTGCTCACAACACTGGAGTTCAGGCCTTAGCTTACAGCATAGCAGTCACAGGAGGTTTACGAACTTAGCTCAAAGGTTCAGGGCCAGCAAATGCTGAAACTCCAAAAGAAAGTTTCAGCATTTACCCAGTTATGCATTCCTTTGCAGTTTTCAAACAACAGTCTAAAGAACCTCATTTCTTCTCTTTTCCTCTAGCATGGAGTCTTTATTTAATCTTTTTCTTTTTAATGTACTTGACTTTTTAAAAGAATCTTAAAATTTCAACAAAAAAAAACCCAAAAAGATGGTATACTGATTCCACCTTTCTGCAACTGCCACCATGTTATTTATGATTACAATGAGTGAGCCTATGTTGAAGCATTATTAACTGATACTATGGTCACATTTCTTTTATTTTAGCTCAGTGCCCTTTTGTACTCCAAGATCCTATGCTGGATATCCCATCAGTCTTCATGTCTTCTTAGGTTCCACTTGGCAGTAAGTTTATCAGGCTCCCCTTGTTCCTGACAACCTTGGAATTTTAAGAAATACTAGTCAATTGTTTGGTAGGATGCTCACTATTAAAATGCATCTGTTTTCCTCATTATTACACTTAGATTGTGAGTATGGGGAAGACTACAGACACAAGTAACACTTAACAGATGTCTCCATCATAAGAGTTTTACACTCCCAAATTTGTTTATTGTACACACAAAAAGAGAATTGTTATGTTAAGCCTGGGTCTGAGAGGTAGGGAACTATGTTTCACCTCTTGAAGGCAGACCACCTGTACAAGCCTCTTTTCTCTTGCTGTGGTAAAATGCCCCAACCTAAGAAAAACAAAGGAGAATCAGTTTATTTTGGCTTAGATGAAGACACGGCCACAGGCAAGAAAGGCATGTAGCAGAACAAGGAGAGGGTTGATCCAGGAGAAGGAGGACAAAAAATGGGGCCAGACTAAAAAACCTCAAAGCCATCCCAGTGATGTATCTCCTTCACAAGGAGATCCACTACTTTCCCAAACTACAGTGCTATCTGGGTAACAGATTCAAATACATGAGCTTGTAGGAAACACTTCACAGCAATAGCTTACACAATTTACTCAGAATTCTTCTATATGAAAGTTTTTACTCTTCCAATTTACTCATAACAATATGGACTCGTGACTATTTCTTTCAGATTTAGGGTTATAATCACATGTATTATTATTTATTACACAAATTGTTTAATAGTTGACCACTGTGGGCTTTTCCAGTTGGTTTCTATGTACCTATGACACTTCTCCATCAGTAAGTGCTGGGTTTGTTCTGTTTTTATGTTTCTGTTTTTGAGAATTTCATACTATATATTTTGATCATATTCTTTACCTTCCATCACTTCCTCCCAGATTCTCTCCATCCTCCTTTGCCATCCAAATTCATATTATTTTTCTGTCTTGGCGGGGGAGCATGGAATAGTTTGTGTTGGCAAACTCTTCCTGACCATTAAGAATGCCCTAGAATGCGGTTGATATACCTATTGCCACTCCATTAAAGAAACTTATTTATCCTAACTATTGCAAACAACTTCTTGGTTAAGAGTGGGACTTTGTGTCTACCTCTCCTTCTCTATGTTGGGACTTTTTCTGGCTTCGAATTGTGCAGATTTTGTCTCTGTGAGTTCATTATGTACACCAGTCCTACTGTGTTTGTGAAATGCTGTTTTCTTATCAACCACCTCTGGCTCTTAAAATCTTTCTACTTCGTCTTTCACGTAGATCCCTTATCCTTTAAGGAAGGGATTTGATAAAGATACCCCATTGGTCCTGAGTGCTTCAAAGTCTCTCATTCACTGAAGGTTGTCCACTGTGGGTCTCTGTGTTAATTGCCATCTACTCCAAGAAGAAGCTTTTCTCCTCTGGTAGTGTGTAATGTACCTTCCATCACCCACTAGTAGTGAAGCTTCCAGTTGAGCACCAGCTCAATTTGTCCATCTTTGATGGCATAAGTATATGGTGTCTTTAACAATAGGGTCTTACCTTTAAAGTTTGTAGAGGGTAGCCAATAGCACCGACAATAGCCTGTAATGTTTGGGTGGCCTATAGGACCCCTTTGTCCAACATCTCAAAAAGATGTAAACCATCCCTGGTACTGTGGATTTTTTTTGGTATTTCATCTTTTCCCAGTCAGAACAGCTACACTTAATATCAAATAATAACAAATGATAGTAGATGCTGGCAAGAATGCAATGAAAACTTATTCACACTGGTAGAGGTGCAAACTGGAGCGGATACTGTGGAAATCAATATAGAGGTTCCTCAAAAACCTAGAAATCATTTTATATGGTGTCTGGTTGGCGTACAGTTTGGAGTATCTATTTGGAGTATTGTTTTCCCATTATATGGTAAATCAGTTTAAACTCCTTTCGTGTGTGTGTGTGTGTGTGTGTGTGTGTGTGTGTGTTAAGAAGCTTCTACAGTAGTAGGCTTCTATGTGGCTTTTCAAAAGGCCTTCAGTGTTAGTTATCCTCTATATATCTTCTCCCCAACACTAACCTCCCATTTTCCATCCCATTTAGTCTCCCTGTTCTAATTTCTCCTTTATCCCCTTAAAACACTATATTTTATTACCCCTTCATTGATAGAGCTCATCTTCTCCCAGTCCCTTACTAGCTACTTAGCCTCTATGGATATTCTAAATAAAACACACATACCTAATGTGTAAGCATGGGAATTAAGACCAGTAATTAATAAATGGGACCTCATGAAGCTAAAAAACTTCTGTACAGCAAAGGATGCTATTATCAAGCAAAGAGGCAGCCTATAGAATGGGAAAAAAAACTTTACTAACTATATATCTGACAGAGGGTTAGTATTTAGAATATATAAAGAACTCCAAAGAGCTGAACACCAAGAAAACAGATAACTCAATTAAAAATGGGGTATAGAACTAAATACAGAGTTCTTAAAGGGTGGAATACAAATAGCTGAGAAATACTTTTTCAAATGTTCAACATTCTTAGCCATCAGGGAAATGCAAATTACTTTGATATTTCATCTTACCCCACTTATAATAACCAAGACTAATAAAACAAATGACAACAAATGCTGGTGAAGATGCAGGAGAAGAGGAACACTCATTCATTACTGGTAGGACTGAAAACTGATACAGCCATTAAGAAAGGTGATGTGGCAGTTCCTCAAAAAATTTTAAAATAGATCTACCACATGATTCATCTCTTGGACATATATCCAAGGGACTCTATATCCTACTTTAGAGATATATGATCATCCATGTTCACCATTACTCTAATCACAAAAGCAGGAATTGGAAACAACCTAGATGTTAACCAACTGATGAATGGATAATAAAAATGTACATCTACTCAATGGCATATTAATTGGCTATTAGAGAAATGAAATTATGAAATTCACAGGTGAATAGATGAAGCTGGAAATAACCACCCTGAGAAATACAACACAGACCCAGAAATATAATATTTCTTGTTTTCTCTTATCTGTGCATGTTAGTTTTGATTCTTTAGACATGTGTGCTACACTTTGAAGTTAAACACGGTGTGTTTTTAAATGATTTGTGCGTATAAGATTCATGTGTTGAGAACTTATATTCCAATGCACAATCTACAAGGTGCTGAAACTTTAATAGACAGGGACTAGTGTAAAGTTATCAGGTTATTTTTCATCTGAAATTAAAATACTGAGCATTTTAATGAATTTATAAAAGTCAGCCTAACCACTGAATCCCTCTGATTTCTGTTTCAAGATGTCATTTCCTCTCAACATGCGCTCTCAGTATTTACAATGGAGTCTTGCTGGCTGGAGGTCTGTTGTTTGAACTTCTAGCCTCCAAAGCTGCTGTGGGATGTTCTGTATGTTAAATGTGTTGCTCTGATTGGTTAACAAATAAAACACTGATTGGCCAGTAGCCAGGCAGGAAGTATAGACGGGACAAGGAGAGAAGAGAATTGTGGGAAGTGGAAGGCTGAGGCAGAGAGACACTGCCAGCAGTCGCCATGAGAAGATGTTAAGATACCGGTAAGCCACGAGCCACGTGGCAACTTATAGACTAATAGAAATGGATTGATGTGGGGGTATCTTTGTGGATTTCTGTGGGCCTCTCTAGCACTTTGTTTCTTCCTCTTCTCATGTGGTCTTCATTTACCATGGTCTCCTATTCCTTGTTCTCCCTCTCTGTTGTTGATCCAGCTGGGATCTCCCACTCACTTAAGCTCTCTTTCCCTCGACCCTCGCCCTTCACTACCCCCACTCATGTCCAGGCTGTTCATGTAGATCTCATTCCATTTCTCTGTCATTGGGCGATCCTTGTGTCTTTCTTGGGGTCCTGTTTTCCAGGTATCCTGCCTGGTGATGTGAGTAGCAGTCCAGTCATCCTTGTTCCACATCTAGTATCCTGTTATGAGTGAGTACATACCATGTTTGTCTTTCTGAGTCTGGGATACCTCACTCAGGATGATTTTTTCTAGATCCATCCATTTGTCTGCAAACCTCATGATGTCATTGTTTTTCTCTGCTGAGTAGAATTCCATTGTGTATATGTACCACATTTTGTTTATCCATTCTTCAGTTGAAGGGCATCTAGGTTGTTTCCATGTTCTGGCTATTACAAACAACGCTGATACCCCCACAACAGACTGCTGGCAATGGTCGAGAGACAGTCCGAACTGACCTACTCTGGTGATGGGAAGGCCAAACACCCTAATTGTCGTGCCAGAAACCTCATCCAACTACTGAGGGATCTGGATGCAGAGATCCATGACTAGGCCCCAGGTGGATCTCTGGGAGTCCAATTAACGAGAATGAGGAGGGTTTATATGAGCAAGAATTGTTGAGACCAAGGTCGGATAAAGCACAGAGACAAATAGCCAAACAAATGGAAACACATGAAATATGAACCAATGGCTGAGGGGTCACCAACTGGATCAGGCCCTCTGAGTGGGTGAGACAGTTGATTGGCCTGATCTGTTTGGGAGGCATCCAGGCAGTGGCACCGGGTCCTGTGCTCACTGCATGAGTCGGTTGTTTGAAACCTGGGGCCTATGCAGGGTCCCTTGGCTCGGCCTGGGAGGAGGGGACTGGACCTACCTGGACTGAGTCCACCAGGTTGATCTCAGTCTGTGGGAAGGCTTTGCCCTGGAGGAGATTGGAATGGGGGGCGGGTTGGGGGGAAGGTAGGGGGGGGAGGGGGGAGAACAAGGGAATCTGTGGCTGATATGTAGAACTGAATTGTATTGCAAAATAAAAATTAAAAAAAAAAAGATACAAAAAAAAAAAGAAATGGATTGATTTAAGATACAAGAACTAGATAGCAAGAAGCCTGCCACGGCCATACAGTTTATAAGTAATATAAGTCTCTGTGTGTTCCTTGGTTGGGTCTGAGCAGCTGTGGGACTGGCGGGTGAAAGAGATTTGTCCTGACCATGGGTCAGGCAGGACTGGAGAAAACTCCAGCTATACAAAGCTGTAAGATAAAGAAACCATTTTTTCTTCATAAAGCCATTTTCTTTACAGTGACAAGAAACTGATTAATGTATATTCCACTGGTCTGTGTAGAAACAAACCAAATCATTAATACTGGAAACTAGTATTGGTCTGCAGAACAAAATCCTGTGGTCCTGTATTTGACTTTATCAACTTCTATTTTCAAGTTTTGCATCTAGATAACCAAGGGAAAAAGGGGGAGAAATAATCAAACAAACAAATTAAGGTAAGTATGTAGGTAAGCTTCAGTTTTATTATTGACCTATAATAGACTAATCTTTGAACTTGACAGAGGAACTAAGATATACGTATACTATTTTAGAGGGAAAAAAATAACCAACTTAACTAAGCATGCTAGCATGTACTAGAACTACTTGTGTGCTTAAGTACATTGTAGATTTTAGTCAAACTTTCTTTTTTTTATAATCTTTTTTTTATAATCATTCTTCCAAACCTTAGGTCCTCTGTAAATAATCCCATTTCCTACACAGATACCAAATTTATGAACTTTAATTTTATTCTCAAACATAACATCTTTCCTACTGAATATTGATGTCACTTTGTACTAAAAAGCTCAAAACATTGCCCTTGATTCACACAATTTGAAAAGCCTTCCCAGGAGACATGTCATTCCTCCCAACACTAACATGTGCACATATTTGAACTGCTGCTCTTTTCACACTGGAGCATAACTGCCTGTTTACACTCTTTTAACTGAAATTAAACCAGGGAGAAGGCGTGCCTTACTGCATTTCCTACAGCTCTACCCACAGGCAGTCTCTACCTCCCCACAAAGCTCGACTGTTTGTTAGCACTGTTAGAAGTCTCTGTTTTGCCATTGTAATTGGTCTGTGTAATACCTTTTTCTCTCTTATGTGATAATGAAAAGTGGGAGTATACCCATTAAAATTCACCATTCTGGAAACTTCTCCTGACTACTGTCCAAATCAATCCTTTCTTTAAGCCTTTAGATAAGCATTTGAATAATAAATGGGATTTCTGGTTTTCTATTTTCTCTGTATTATGATTGTATATATATTTTTTCAGTGGCACCTCAAAGAATGATATTTCTCTCCTTCAAGTGAAAAACTGAGAATGAAATTTAATATAACTAAACTTTCAAACACCATAATTTCCTTCAGTCCTTTTTCCTTAAAAACAAACAAACAGTTCTGCTTTATCTCTAATCCAATATTAACTGGTTAAAAGAATTCAGGTGGAAAATAACAGAAAGCATGTTCATTCTATACACAAAAGGGTGCTGTGTGGCTTCTAAATATTAACAACAATAACAAAGTATAAGAAGCTACTGCAGGGTGTCAGGTGCAGGCTTTCACCATGTATCCCATGACCATGTTCCCTGTGGCTAGTTAGAAAAGAAAAAGTCTAGGGACTTCACCCAAAGTGACATTTTTAACTTCTCTTTCATTCAGAATTTGTTGAGCACCTACCAGATGTCAAGACTTCTGAATTTGGAATACTGTAATAAATAAAGCAACAATGTCTTTTTCATTCTATTACCATAGATTCTGTACATTCAATATTACTAATGTTCTGATCAGCCTTCTCTTCAAAAATGAATCACTTGATTTTCTATTCCTTAAGCAAATCTGTGTGGTCCTGATAATAAAATCACTGTTGCTATCTTCAAGGCTCTCTGTATACCCTCTAAAACTAAAATGTAGATTGTGGTCTACAATAGCATTAAATGTGAAGCCATTTGATAGAAAAGTTAACTGAAATATTTTATCTTGCATGTGGCTATACATAAATATGACGTTATTAAATTGATTTCTTTAAAAATGTTTGATTAGGTAAAATATGATTTATAATTACTTTCCTAAAACCAAGTAAAACTCTGATTAGGTTTCATACTTTCTAGTTTACTGCTAACATTGTACATACTTAACCATAACTCACTTAGATAAAATATGTGTGTGTGAGTGCATACTCGAGTGTGCATGCTTAATATTTCAACTTCTTACTGACATGAGTTGCCCTTAACTTTTAAAAAATTATTTTCAAGCATCTTTTGAGTGAACAGAAAAAAATAGATAAATCTTCAATAAAAGAATAGTCTTAGTTTCTTCAAACTGAGCTGTTGCCCTTCACCAGCATCCAGCTTACCACATTAGTACACTAACTTTCTTTTCTTTCAACTCCTACAGCTCAGTTTTATTTGCATTCATTCTTAGTGAGCTGGTGAGCCCCAGCCATGCTGTTCTGAAGCTGTT
This sequence comes from Peromyscus eremicus, assembly GCF_949786415.1. Lineage (NCBI taxonomy): Eukaryota > Metazoa > Chordata > Mammalia > Rodentia > Cricetidae > Peromyscus > Peromyscus eremicus. The sequence goes on along the minus strand of NC_081417.1, from coordinate 5,920,789 downwards.
TCTTTTTGAACTGTCCCCAATGAACTGTGTGCTGTTTCTTATGAACCTTATCTCTACTATATCAAAACCTATTAAAGTGATTTACTCCTACAGAATAAGCATTTTCTGGTGACAGAATTAGAAACATTTGTTATAGGATCAACATCACTTGGTTTAAAGATGTGTTTACCTATAAGAAATGTTCTCGGAGGTATGCTGGCAAGCACATTAGAGCCAGTCCTGCTTTTATTCAATTCAATTCATTACAGTAAGCATTTGTGGAGTAACAATAAGCACCAAAGCACTCTTGGGCTTTTAAGGCATAGTGATATGAACATGCGTTACCATTTACCTCAAAGCGCATTTTTGTATCTCCTTGGAGACAGTAAGTATACTTCACCTCAGCCTCTAAATATATACAAACTACAGTAATTACAATAATGTTCTTATTTGTTTTCAAAAGCAGTGTCATTCCAGAAAAAGTCTAGTGATTCCTGTCAGATACAAAGAGAAAGATAATGCTCTTCACTGGCACACATTAAGAGTCACAGGAGGAGAGGAACATAGGCATCTTGGCTACAGGGACTCACTGACAAAACCTTACTTAAAGATTTCAAGTCACACAACCAAACTGAGTCATGAAATACATTATAAGATGCAGAAATTGCTCAAGGGAAGTAGCCAGATAATTTTTAACTCTAAAAACAAAACAGGCTGCTGCTGTTGCCCTTGGTTGCTCCCCAGAAGTTGAAGGTATGGCTTTACTGCTGAAGGCACCATGCACCTTGGACATAGGACTCAAAGGGTTTGCACTGAATCTGACCAGAAAGCATCCTGAGGACTACCATTCATGGTGTTTCCAAAGGTGCTGAGTAAGCTGCCAAGGAAAGAGAGCAGTCAACAGTCTTAGCCAGCAGTGACTCCTGTGAACCACAACAATGTGGCTAGCGAGGTCATGGATCTTAGAGAACATACTATTGCAACATCTAAACAAACATAATTCTAAACTGCAGTCTAAAATTTATTCTTGTACACCAGAATAAGTGTGGGTCTCACCCCTCAGCAAAAAAGCTTCTATTTGAAACAGACAGAGACCATTACAGAAAGCCACAACTGGTCAAAATGCAGAAAACAACTGACTATGAGGTGCACAGGCCCAACTGATATATATCTACACCCACACCTAAAGCTCACTGAAGAGGGAGCGGAAAGAATCTAAGAGCCAGAGAACCATGAAGCCTACTGAAAGACTGTGTCTTCCAGATACGACAAGGAGGCTTCCCTCATGAAACCTCAACAACATGGCCACTTGAACAAGATGTACACAATGACAGTATCAGTTGATGATGATGTGAGAAATCTCACAAATTCCACCCCAAGATGAAGAGCTACAGACAATTAATGACTGCTGAGAGAAGGAAAATGAGTCTTCTCCAGGAGTGAGTCTCCTAATTGGTTATCTGATATCAAGCAGTCAGGCCTAAAACCACACACATTCAAGCAGCTTAACATGACTCAGCAGGTTTCATTTGCATATTTACTTGCATATATATATAAAATAATTATTATTAAAGACGAAGAAGCCGCAAATTTGAGAGGAAGGGAGAGGTATGAGAGGACCTCGAGGAAGAGGGGAATGATGGAATTTATATTTTAATTAAATTTAAAAAACAAATTAAAATGTTACCCTTTCGTGATGAGCAAAATTATTAAATTCTTCTTTAAAAAATGATATACTTTCCATGGAGAGTCTTCTCTATAAAAGCACCAGAGTAATTCTAAGCACACCACAGAGATACTTACACATCACATTTATTGCTACACTATTCACAAGATAATGGAACCAGCATAGATGTCTATCCACAGGTGTATAAACATAGAACAGATACAGGTAAACATGAAATTTTATTTGGCTATAAAGAAAAATGAAATTCTGACATTTACATGAAAATGGATGGAAGTGGATATTATTATGACAAACAAAATGAGCCAGGGACAGAAAAAAAAATATTGCATGTTTTCTCTCACATTTGGAATGTAGATTTAAATATCTTTGGGTTGTGTGTGTGTGTGTGTGTGTGTGTGTGTTATGAAAATACAAAGGGGACTATGTGAGATAAAAGGTATAAAGATGGATAAGAACGGGGACTAGAACTTCTGTGTCATGAAAGCAGAAGATGGGAACTCTGCAAGGATAAAGAGGAAGCAAGAAGAGGACACAAAGGAACAGTGGAGACAGTGAAATAGAATGATTTGTTGGTTTGTTACAATAAAACCCATCTCTTTGTACTTTAGCAAAAAAAAAAAAAAAAGCAAAGAGAGTGTGGCTACAAGAGTCAATGCTAGAGTGAATGCTTAGTGGCGACTACCATCAGAAGGTAGCCTTAGGGGACTCATGTTAGGGACTCAGGCCTTATAGGCCCCAAATAACTTTCTATATGGAGGCCAGGAGAACCCTCATTAATCCCAATGCTCTGTGACAGCTTGTGTGAAAGGTCACAGCCAGGGGTCCAAACCCAGTGAAAAGCTATGCTAAAACTGGTCTAAGCTAAAACTGATCTTGTCATGTCTGATTGCATGAGGTAAGAAAACATGATCCCAAAACATGGTACTGTAATTAACACTTAGAAACTGTTTTATCTTTATTTTGTATCTTTTTCTTTTATTTTGGGTCATTTGTCTGCTCCATTTTACACACAAGGATTTTAATCACTCAGGATGTCCACTAAGGAACTTATGACACCTAACTCCTCTCATGCCTTTTCAAGGCTGAAAGTACAATTCTAAGCTAGTGGACCTGTCTTACTGTTGTCTTTTACAGTGTCCTGTCTCAGACCTCAGACAGGTCTCCAAAGGACTCTAGTCATTGTCCTAATCCTCCAGCTACCTTCCATTCCAGGAATTTGAGGACTGATTAATAAGCATCTTTTTGAGAGATGCTTACTAAAACTACCTGCTAAAAAGGGAAGGAAGTCTGGGGTCAGTTCAGAGTTTATTGACAGACAAAACTAGTACACTACCCTTAGGATACGGAATCAAGAACCATGCCGCTGCTAATCCATCTGCTGCTGCCTCCTCATTCCCAAGGGACATGGGGACCAAACTGCCAGCCAAGCGTTTAAGTGGCTCATTGCCAGTTCTGCAAAGCCGGGGGGGGGGGGGGGGGGCAGGGAGGGGGAGGGGGGCCCCACTCCCTGCTGTCTTCCACTCCCCGCCATCTTCTTATTAGGTCATGTCTCCCGAGAGAATACCACACCCATTGGGCCAAGCTGCTCCCTACAATTCGTTAATGGGCCAGCATCATAATTTTGGCAACATTTCCCCCTCTTGTCTAAGAAAAATGGTTCTAATCCTAACATAATAAAAACTATATACAATAAGAGCTATTAAAACGTATTGTCCAGAAGATGGAAAAGGTAATAATCTTAACAAAAAATGAAACTACATAAAACAAGAACAATTATCAAGAAATGCATCCTAGACTTCCAGACAATAGGTAATTGGCAATTTTTATAGAGATTACTCCAATAGTTGTCCTTTCCTGAAGAATCTAAATTTTGTACCTAATATATCCTTACAAAAGATCCAGGAAGATTATAACTATAACTATCTTGTCTTCAACCCCATCTCTAAAGTTCTCATATTATCAGTCACTTTTTTGTTCTCTTCATTTATAAGAACTTCTAAAGTCTTTATTTTATCAATCAAAGATGTCTTATCCTCCTTGGTGACTATCTGTAAGGCTTGCATATTATGTTCCAAGGCCTTATCTTTTCAGTCAATTTCTCGTTTTGGGCACTGTTATCAAACCATTTTTTAAGAATAAGATATGAATTGCTAGGCTAATAACAATTATGACCGAAATTGTATTGATCCCAGCTAAACTGTTTATGTCTTGAGTAAATTTGTCTAGTGTTTCATCCATGGTAACAGTGAGCAGGGACCTAATTCCCTGCATTGTGATATTTACCACCCTTGACCTGCAAAGGTTTACAGATTGTCTTTTCCCTGTATTCTTTTAGCCTCCATTTATTTATTTATTTGTTTGTTTGTTTATTTATCTTCTAAAAGTTGTCACGTCACTTACCTCAGGTTAGATCCTTGGATAATTGTCGTAGATGGAGTAATGATGTTTGATCATCAGGTGGCGCTGATGCGCTGATGGCTGGGTCCAGCAATGGACTGACAGTGTTCATGTGTAGTAACATGTTTGACCAGCAGGTGGAGTAGTTGCGGTACTAAGGTAGCTCAGACTGACCACAGTGAGTGAATGTTCAAAGCAGCTTGACCAGACTCTGCCCCAGTGATTGTGTGGGGCAGAACCTACATGGGGGAGGAGGGGCAGTTGTTGGCTTTATGTGGCGGTGCAATGTTATTCATTAAGTTGTGCTGTTACTGTGCACTAAAAGCCATGAGGCATGACAAAATCCAACTATCAGAGTTTTATTAGGAGAAGGGAGGGACAGAAGAGAATGTGATCAGACCTGTGGAAGACAAGTGCAGAGTGGGGGAGAAAGAAAGGGGGAAGAGTCTGTGACCTGCTTTTTTTGTTTGTTTTGTTTGTTTTTTGTTTTTTGTTTCTTTCAAGACAAGGTTTCTCTGTGTAGTTTTGGTGCCTGTTCTGGATCTCACTCTGTAGACCAGGCTGGCCTCAAACTCACAGAGATCCGCCTGGCTCTGCCTCCGAGTGCTGGGATTAAAGGCGTGCACTTTTTATGCATTCTTCTGCACATGCCCATATGGGCTTATGGAGCTACGCCACACATGCGCGTAGATTGTGTGATCACGCTGCACACAAATTACACGATCACATGTTACGTAGGATGTAAAGACCTGAAATGCCTGAACATCATGGTCATGTAGCTGGGGGAGTGGCCAGGAATTCCAACAGCTGTGGCACACTAAGATATGCTCAAGAACCAGAACTTGGTTTCATGTCTGTGTGAGATGAGCAGAACCAATTCAGGAGGACACCCAGTGGCGGCAAGCACCAAGACTACAGAGCAGGCAAGTGAGGAGAGCCCTGGGCTGCATGGAATGTACAGGGAGCTCTGGGGACTGGAACAGTGTGGGAGTTGGTCGGGGGAGGTGTTGGGGTGGGTGCATGCTGAAAGTGCCAGAGCCACAGGGCAGGTGGATACAGGGGCTGCAGAACTCCCCACTCTGGGCACCAGATAAAGAGGGAAGGGAGTCTGGGGTCAATTCATCTGGGGTCAATTCAGAGTTTATTGACACACAAAATTAGAGAAAGAATCTGCCACTCTGCTGCTGATCCATCTGCTGCTGCCTCTTCATTCCCAAGGGAGTTGGGGAACAAATGGCCAGCCACACTTCTCAGTAGCTCACTGCCAGCTCCAACAGCCCAAGAGAGAGCAAGTGCCTCCTCCTCTCAGCTTCTTATTGGGTCATGTCTCTCCAGAGAAGACCATGTCCATTGGGCCAAGCCACTCCTTATACTTGGTTAACAGACTGGTGTCATAATTCCAGCAACAACCTGCTGCCAACAATGAGTTAATGACAAATTATTGCTATGGTTAGCCTCAAAGTCAGACCAGTTCTCAAATGAAGGCAACTCAGGCAGTATCCTGGAGGATGATTAGAATAATCATCTCATGGCAGCAGACTGCTCCCCTCTAGCAGTGACAGAATCATTCAGCACCAGAAATGAGATAATGGTCAGCCAGGTCATACTCTGACCAACACTGCTTAACCATGCATAGCTCTACCCATCTCCTCTAAACTGGAAGCTCATGGTAGCATTCTGAAGACAGGATTGGGGGTCACTGAATCTCTTATCTTTTCTCTACAATGTTGTCATGATTAAAATTCTCCTAGTCTGTAGAAACAACCACCAACACAAAAGGAGGAACTTCCCGTCATCCTGACACAAGCCTGAGTCAAAGGTTAAGACCTAGAAAGGTCATTCTGAAATTTTCCCTCCTTTTCTAAAGATCCTCACTGACAGAGAACCTTCCATATAGTCAGAATGAAGAAATGTCCCACAGGGAGTCCAAGAATTTGAACAGCTGTCCTTACCAAGTCCCCACAACTCACCAGCTTTACCACTGAACAAGCATCCTTACCAAGTCCCCACATCTCACCAGCTTTACCACTGAACAAACATCCTTACCAAGCCCCACATCTCACCAGCTTTACCACTGAACAAGCAACCTTACCAAGTCTCCACAACTCACCAGCTTTACTGCTGTGGTAAGGACAAGCCTTCAGCAGCTAAGGAGTTGGGGGAGAGCCACAGAGTCAGTGAATTAATCACTCAATTTGACTTTTCTATCTGAGGAAGCAAAAATTCTCTGGGGCCAGTGAGTGGGGCAAAACTTAACTCTCTGGGGCTGGAAAAAATGGGAAACACACACATATATACATTTACAGTCTTTCTATCATATATATATATATATATATATATATATATATATATTAATGTCTCTATCCAGATGCATCCCTTCTATGTCTTCTTAATTTTTTCCTTACATCTTATATACCCAAGCAAAATCTTTCAAGCAGTATAAAAATTACAATGTGGTTACATTTTATTTTTTTTAAGTGAATGACTACAATCAATAAAAGTAAAAAATCATGTTTTCCATATCCCTTACATGATTAAACATTTTACATATAACAGTGGAAAAACAAATTATCCTCAAGAACATACATACATTCATGTCCAAGCAACTGGTTATAGATTAACAGAGTGTAAGCAAGCAAGGTATTTTTCTGCACCAGTTCTTTTATTGGCAGGCTGCATTTTGTGGTTACAAAGAAAAGATCAATTACTTTATTATTTATCTCAAAAGGTAATCTTATAAAATCTTAAAAGAATCACAAATCTTAACTTTTATATGTGAAAAACAGTCACCTTACTTTAAATCCTCAGGATTCATATCCACTCATCAACAGTTTTTTATATCATGAATGTGAGGGCAGAAATGGGTACAAGGAATTAATCATCACCTTTTATCACCAACCTATCCTAGCAAGAAAGGCACATCAGCTAATAATAATTTAGCTTTTTTGTTCTTGTTTTGTTACCTCAATAAGTCCCTCACTCAACTATGTGCCTCTCTAGACTTTATATTGTTCCCCAAGATTTTCTACCTCAAAGCCATTAACAAAAACATCTTAACCTAACCTTAAGTCATTATTTAAAGCTTTGTTTCAGCTATGATGCACACTAAAACCCATGAACTCATCTCCCAACACTAAGATTAATAGAACTTTGAGCTAACTTATCTTCTGGGACTCAATAGTTTTTCTTAATCATTAGCCTAAGCCACCATCTATACAGCTCCTCAAGAGAAACTCATAAGTCCTAGCTGTGTGACACTTCCTTGTTTTTATTTTCTATGCTCTGCAGCCCCTGTTTTATCAGGGGTGGGGGCAACACCATATCCTGCCTTTACCTATATTAATTTTCCCACTACACTAACCTCTATCACAATCCCATACTATATTTTTTAAAAACCCTCAAACATCAAAATTCTATTTAGACTAACACTATTATTGTATAAAATCATTGCTTCAGTTAAACAGTAGAGCCTAGGAGGAAATCATCTTCATAATAATTCATAGGCAAAACTGTCTACTAGAACAAGATATTTCCATGAGATAATCATACTACATCAAAGGTAGTGGGGATTTCCCCCACACCCATTCACACCATGCCAGATACCAGCGAAAAATGGCAGCAGCAAACACGTAAAGACACAACAGTAACAAGAGACATTCTGGAGCCAAAGCCCTTGGGGCATTGCCTATCCAAGATTCACCCATCAGAGCTTTGCTTCCTTGTGAGCCAAACTCCCAAAGCTCAATTGCTACCTGCTGCTCCTCTATCATGGCCACCAGCATCTTTACCACTGAACAATTGGCCTTACCAAGTCCCCACCACTCACCAGCTTTACCATTGAATAACTATCCTTACCAAATCCCCATACCCACCAGTTTTACCAATGAACAATGGTACAATGAACAGCTTTACTATGTCTCTACTACCCACCACTAGATCACACTCTTTTGCTCTTTGTTCATACCTCTATACACCTCTCCCAGATTTCTTTGAGTCTTTGGTCTTTGTCTATATGTCTATTTTTCTTTTCTGTAACATGAAGTAAACCTGTGTGTTTTTCTCTTATTAATCTACTTTTTCTTGAAGATATAAACTATGACATTTCAATAGATGAAGAAAGATATTACAAATAAAATCATTAAACTTAGGATAGAAATTTCCTTGTGGCAATTATTACAAGTACATAAAAAATGAAGGTCATTTACATGTGTCAGTTTGGGGTGCAAATCTGAGGTAGTGATTGCTGCTTGCTGCTGCTAACGATGATAATGACACTGGTGGTGACTACTTGATGGATAGCTTGCTATGTGTGTGAGGTGGTGGCTATCTCTGGAAATAAGGGAGCCCACTATGTCCTGGCCAGGTGGTAGACACTGAAACTGTGTTGTCTTCCCTTTGCTTCCCTTACGGATCTAGTGACAATATCAGGAAATGCACCACTGGCGACAAGTGATACACTTTCCTATTTATGGTCACTGAACAGTCCATGTTCCTATGTTTTCCATCCAGAGTAGATACAGATTGCTAATGTTAACCAATCCCTACATTGGAGCCATACTTATTTGTACACCAGAAACTCTGCCTGCTGATTTCCAGCGTACATACCACAGCACGTTTTTTTCAAGGTTTACACACCTTGTGCATGTTAGTGACACAAAGAGAAACCAACGCCCTGATATACCTCCCATAGAATGGTTGAGCATTTGATGACATCATACTTAAATAATCCAAGCCTTCATTGTAATGTTACCTATTTTTACCCCAATTAGCCTGTTTATCTGTTTAAAGGCCATGAGCAAGATACTTCCTCTCTTTAACAAAGAATCTTCTTCTATGAAATGATAGTGCGAGTGATTTCATTGTGTATTTGTTAGCTAGTCAGAACTATCAATTAAGTGTGAATGTGAGCACAAATCTTTTCTGTTGCTGGTATTACGTATAAATATATCAGCTTGGAGCAAAGACAAGAACGTGGAGGACCAGGGGAGTTCTGAGCCTTCCTTCTCACTATCCCCCTGAGCCCATTCATGGTCCCCATTAGCCAGTGTCAGACTGGAAAGAAGGAAGAAGAGCTTCTGAGTAGAGAGCTATTCCTGGTCATCAACTTGACTACATCTGAAATCAACTAAAAACCCAAAATGGAGGGCACACCTATGAGGAATTTTTGCTTAATTTGAAGTAGGAAGATCTACTTCTAATCCAGATTCTTGAGGTAGGAAGACATACCTTTAGTCCAGATCTTTTGAGCTGAGAAAGCCCACCTCTAACCACACCTTCTACTAGAAGCCTATATAAGGACATGTAAAAATGAAGCTTTCATTTTTGCTTCTTGCCTTGGCCTTGCTAACAAGTCCATTCTGTCGTTGGTATTCGAGTCTACTTCTTCAGGATTCCAGCATATATTGTATACTGAAGACCAGCTGAGACATCCAGTCTCAAGGACTGAAGAACTACTGGTATTCTTGGACGTTCCATTCATAACCAGCCATTATTAGGATTAGCTAGACCACAGCCCATAAGCCATTCTAATAATTCCTTTCTATATATAGAGAGGTTCATTCCATAAGTTCTATTACTCATTTAAACTAAGTTGTCTCAAATAAGAATACAGATAAGAAATTTAATTTCCATTTGATGTGGAAATTAAATTTGTGCTGGGAGTGGTAGTGTATGCCTCTAAAACCAGCACAGCACTCAAGAGGCAGAGACATGCAGATTTCTTTATGATTGAGGCCAGCCTGGTGAATGTAGCAAGTTCCAGTCTAGCCAAGGCTACATAATGAGGCTCTATCTCAATTTTTAAAAAAAAAATTATATACACCCCTCAGCCAAAGAAAATTATTCATTTATATTCTCTTCAATTGCTTTTTAAGGCTCAAGATTGCTAAAGTCTGACTTTCACTTAGAATTTAAAAGTACTTGCTCACAATGTATGAGGTTCCCAGGGGTGGGGTTCCCAGGCACCAAGTGAAAAAAGGAGGCAGTAAGCTGGGACTTTTTAGAGGCTGGGTTGGGAGTAGTAGGCTTGCAGACCAGCACCAGCAGCAAGATTAGAGAGCTAATTAGAAATGTAGGCATTCGTCTAGGTATGGTGACTGCACATGCCTGGAAGCCTGGAACTCAGGAGGATGAGGCAAGAGGACAGGGTCATGAGCTCAAGGCTAGCCTGAATGGGAAGGGTAGGAAAGTGGAGGGAAAGGCAGGTGTAGGGTAAGGTGGGAAAAAATGTAGATCTCATCTCCTAACCAGAGTCTTTGGCATCACAATCTACTTTGAACACAAACACAATTCCCAGTGCTCTGTATGTGCACAATATTTCAAAATCACTGTGGAGTCAGTTTTTTCTAAGTACATCAGGCACATAGCTACTCTCCCCACTCATTGAAACACCAGACAAAGAGAACATGTCACATACAATATCCAATATTCAAGGTATTTGTAGATAAAACATAAAATCAATGCACTCAGAAAGTGCTGACCTCATGGCTATTACATAAAAAATACCCTAAACACTTGTTGGGAGAAATAAGAGAGGTGCTTACTGTTCCATTACAGTGCCCGTCCTTAATCCTCAGATACATCCGTGAGTTTTTCACACTTTCAAACATGCAAATGCCAGGGCTGACTCTGTGCACTCTCCAGTGTGATTGTTCTGACTGGTTCCCTGCTCCAGTGCAGGCCCCACTGGACTGTAGACACAGGGCCTGACACAAGCTTGTAGCTAGTATAACCACGGCGCTGTTGAGGAATACGCCCTTCAGGGAAACAAACAGAAAAGCAGTAAGCATAAGCATATCATTCCGCTAGGAGGGGAAGGATACAGAGAGGGTGTAGTGACCAGGAACTTACCAGCAGCTGGCAAATGAAAATGAACAAAACAAACAAATAACTTTACTGCAGTAACAACAAATCAGAACTTGTAGGTGGATTTATCTATGGTTAATTATTGAGAGAGTAAGTTCCAGATGCTATAGACAGTCTGCAAAGTAAGATACAAACATAAGTGTTTCTCTTATGAAATTTTAATTACTATTAGCAAATAATTTTAATATTCATACAAAGCAAAATTAAAAAAAACATGCTGCATACCTGAATGATAGAATGCATCGCACAGACATTAAATAGATGAATGTAGGAAAGAGTGAAAAAGATAGCAAATACAACTAACGTGTACTTAAAGAATCCTTGTAATCTTATCTTAAGAAGAATGTATAAAATACTCTTGAAATTTAATCAGAAATATATTAACACTACAAAGAATTGGCTAAGACAAACACAAGATCAGCCATGTGGATTCTCTAAAGTATGGAATCCCAAAATCACAAGATGTGACTATGGGAAACAAAACAAGCAAAAGTATTCCACACTAGTAACTGAAAAAAAACTACATGTTTATTCTTCTAGAAAATATTATTTCAGGGACATACACACAGCTGAAGTTAATGCTGAAGGGAGCAAGGTAGTAAGGACATTAACATTACCCAAAGAGGCCTAGATGTGGCCTCAGTTTATGACCTGAGATCTCTAAGCCCTGGAGCATCATGCCTGAGAGGAGAGCTTGACTGTGTATGGAGGCCACGTACCAGCCAGAAAGTTGCAGTGTGAACGGGGGTGGGGATTTGTGTGGCACACCTTGCTGTTTAACCTACTGAGAACATGGAGACTAAGATCAGCCATGTGGACTCCTTCAGTTGTAGAGTGTGGACACCACTGCTCAGGTGAAGGATCCTGGTCTGCAAAGCTCTTGAAGTACCTCTGCAAGCCAGCACTAAGAAATCACCCCTGCCTGACTCCATGGAAAAGGACAAGGGCAAATTCTGTTTACTGCTTTTTGGAGGCTCTGCTCTGTATACCCTGCGGATTTGATCTGTATCTTTCTTCAGTGATAAGCTGAAACTGGGAACATAATAGCTTCCATGATTACAGGAGTCCTTCCAGTGAGTTATCAAGCCTGGATAGTGAGCCCAGGGACCTGAACTGCTGTGGGGACAGGTGGCAACAGGTGGTGTATACTGTTCCGACTAACAGCACACCTGCCTTAGCTTCCACAGGCGCAAAAATAGATACATTCCAGAAGAAAAAGTTGAATATTTTCCTTCAGCCTTAAAATTTTGTATCTTAAGTATTAAACTCAATGTCTAGTTTTCAAAGCTAGGAAAATGATAGAAGATGCAGTGAAGGTATATGTCAAACTATATAGTGTGCTGTCATATGCATAGGGACTAAAATAGAAAAAGATCATGGGTTTAATTCTTTAAAATACATATATACACAATAAAATCCTTGTTTCAATGTTATTGAACTTAGGATGAGTTAAAATTATTTTCTTTTTAGTAAAGTAATGTGAGGAAGTACTTATATAGAATAATGATAAAATATTTGAAAGGCAGGCTTGGGTTGGAATCATGAGCCACTCTTTACTAATTATGCTATATTAGCCAAAACTCTCAATATTCCTGGAGGTCTTTTTCTTTATCATTAAAACACTGATGATTTTATTAAAATTAGTCTTCTATATGGTAAAGCTTTCTGTAAAGGAACACAAATAAGCAACCCTATAAATGACAGCTACTGTATTAGAATGGTACTTTGTTATATTAGAATAGCTTTAGTTTATATATAGAGAGATATATGGGTAATATCAGAATAATCTTAAGTAAATCCATAAATGCATGCTATAAAGAAAGAGATATAAACATTAGGTCAGAATCACGAATATCTAACAATCAAGGAATACAGATTCTAATGGTTGGGAAAGTTCAATACAAGAATTGCTAAGGTTCATTAGGAATTCACATCCGCACTTTAACCTCCAACTCCCGTTAGGTACACAATGTTACTCCATCACAATCTCATTGCTGCTAAAAATGTGGCCCCAGTGCTTTTCGAAGTCAGTAAACAGAATGGTAATGCCATCAGTGCCCCCTAGTGGAAAGAGGTCTGATTACTGCAGTCAACTCCAAACCTTCCAATAAGGCAGAAGAAAGCTGGGACTGGATCTATATAAACCCTGATGATTTTCATCGAGTTTACCTTGACAAAAACCAAGAATTCTTTTGAAAGCTCTGCATATCCTGCAGATGACTCATCGGCTACTTTTCCATTACGATCAACAACCAGAGTGTGACCAGGACACAGCGCTGATTCAAGAAGTGCACAGCGGTTGGGCTGATAAAGCACCCGCAGCTCGGTGAGGGCTCCTCCACTAGCCTAAAAAAGAATGAGAGAAATCAACCCTGAAATAGCAGGAGAAATAATTAAATCTCCTGACACCAGTGTGTATGCCATATAATCCCCAGACTAGGCATATCAGCTCGGGCCTTTGTCACTCTTCCTTCTATTTCCCAGTCTTATTGGCAGTGACTTGTTCCAAGGACATTCTTGGAAGCAAGAACCCATGAAAGACTATTGCACACAAATCACCCTGGTGTCAGGATGAATTCGTGAGAGATAATGTGCATTTCATCCTCACTTATCCTTCATTTAGTTATTTGAGTCCTTGTAAGACTGCTTGGGCCGGGCGGTGGTGGCGCATGCCTTTAATTCCAGCACTCAGGAGGCAGAGCCAGGCGGATCTCTGTGAGTTCGAGGCCTGCCTGGGCTACCAAGTGAGTTCCAGGAAAGGTGCAAAGCTACACAGAGAAACCCTGTTTCGAAAAACCAAAAAAAAAAAAAAAAAAAAAAAGACTGCTTGGGACTGAAAAACAAAATTAACAACAATTTTGTCTCATTTCTGTATTTTGCTTTTAAACTACATAACGACATTAGGAGAAGATATTCCTATTCCTGGGCATATTTGAAAACCTATTCCATCCCCACTCTGTGCCCAAGGGAGGAAGCAGGGCTTACTGATAACTCCTGAATGGTTGGGCCCAAGACTCTAGGTCTACCAACCTTGAGAAAGTTCATTTAGCCAAGGATGGCAGATTCTTACAGAGCTATTGACTTTTAAGAAACTGTTCAAGACTCAATGAAGACATCACAGTGGGCAGAGTGAATCATAAAGTCGGAGGCTTCATACCACTAAGACCTTATGTGGAAAAGATAAACTCTGACAGTAGCTGACAGAATTCCCTACCAGCTGATTGTATCCTCGTTAATAAGGGCTTGGGCTTCATTCAATTTTAGAAACATGGAATGGAATTATTTTGTCGACTCTTTTAGAAAAATATAATGGAATTATATTTTAGGTTTTTTTCTTTTGTTCGTGTGTGTGTGTGTGTGTGTGTGTGTGTGTGCGTGTGTTTGTGTGTTGTATGTGTGTGTGTGCATACATGTACTAGGGGATGAGACTTTATAGACACTACACAGTGAACCACATACCCAGCCTTCTCATCTCTACTTTTACCTTTGTAGAGTCCATATTCACCACGTTCATATTTACTAAGCATTCACTAAGGCCTTTTTCATGGGCTATGAAGCACAATGCAGGGTATATTTCTAAGTCAGAAGCGAAAAAGAAAAGACTTCATAAAGAGGGATAGATTGGTTAATCACTTAGCCTGAATTGTAGGCCTACAAATGACATTAGAAGTTTATTTAATGATATTTTCCTTAAGTTAAATGTAGGTTTAAATCACTACATCCATGATGTGAGGCAGATGATTGCCTGTTTCTACTTACTACACTGCAACTCTGGTAACCTCAGTCCTGTATTTCATGTCTACTTCTGTTAAACAGTATAATATGAATTCTCCCATCAGATAGATCAACAGATTAAACATCATAGCTCATATTAGCACTTAACACACTGCTTACCAATTATTTTATGTGGGGTCATTTTAAAAGAAATACTATGCTTGCCCTCTACAGATAGTACATATTTTTAAAGACATTTTTCAAACCTAGACTAAACAACACAAAACAGAGTTGGCAAAATTGTTTGTTTTGTTCCCTAACAGTCTGATCCCTAAACCATTCAAAAGTCAGGTAATCTCCTGAAAGCACACTGAAAATTTTAATGTTACCAGTCTATCTCAATTGCCAAAACTTAAGGCTATTTATGCCTCAAATTTTCAAACTTCACAAAAACAAAAATAGTAATTTAAGTTCCCTGACCCAAATATAGAAAGTTAAAAATAACAAGGCATTTAAAGGGGTGATTTGATAATCTTATGAAATTAACTTAAATAAAATATGTCACATACAATGCATAATGAAGAGAAAATTTACTCCTGGCCCACATGGTGGAGTACACCTATAATCCCCACACTCAGGAGGCAAGGCTGGGTTACTAAGTGTGGTCCGTATCTCAAAAAGTCACTACTACTCACCATTCCAGTGGCACTGCCATTGTCAAGGGCTAGGGAGAGATGCCTCATCTCATGGCTTTGGAAAATACATAAATTCCCTTTGTTGAAAATCACATCGAAGAGACCTAGAAAATATTCTTATATTTAACAAGTAGTACATTCTTTAAAAGCGCCTTTCCCTTCAATTATACACTGAAATCTTATAAGAGTATATTTTAAATATTTCAGTTAAATGTTTGTAACTAGTAAAAAAGTAAAATATCTCCCATAATGTATATGAAAATTCATAATACATGATATGTGCTTTAGTTTGCTGAGATATAATGTATTTCAATAAAATAATTTTTAAAACAAATGGTTTCTTGAGCCATGATTCATTTCATTTTCTAATAAGTGTGTGAAACTTATTTCTGGGTCTTTATGTATATGTGTGTGTGTGTGTGTATGTGTGTGTGTGTGTGTGTGTGTGTGTTATACCTTACATAGGTACACAGATAATATAAAGTACATAGATTAAGGCACATAATATTAAGGAATTATTTCATTGTAAGAAAATTTGATTTCCTAAATTGAACCTGTCTTTCCTATGTATCCTACTGACATATCCTACTTTGCATTAATTAAAACATTGAAGCTTGTCAAAGCATATCAAGTGAGGGAGGACTGTAGTAACTATTCAGTGATGTAAGTTCCTAAAAACTCAATTTTTAACAAGAAGCCACCCAAATTATTATATATACAGATTCACATAACACCAAGCAATGCAATTTGTAAATTATATATTTATATTTTTATTATAATTAACTACATGGGAAATACTTTCAGTTAAGAGTCAGGACTGATAAAGAGGATAACTATAGACCTCTACATTATAAAATTTTCATTATGTATTTACAATTTAAATTCATTTAAAGTCATAGTTTTATAAGTGAAATGTTCAGCAGAGCATTCAAAATAGAAAGGCATTTGTTTAATTTAATCTATAACTGATAGTTTGTCTACCCAATAAAGTACATCTTAATGGTTAATAATTAAACACATTTATGAAGTTAAACCATACTAGTGAGTAATTACAGATAATCCTAGAGATTGGCATGTCATGAAAACGAGGAAAGAACTAGGAGGCAGGAATCCTGACGTGCTGTTAAGTTGAGCAACCTTGAACAAATCACTTTGTGTCTCAATTTTCCCATTAATAAACTCAGGATAGTAATCTCCAAAGGAATATTGTTCAGATGGTCTACTATTTGAGGGAACTAATGAGGTGATGATGGAGGGATCTCAGACTAAGGAATCTTTCCTACAACTGTGCTAACCAATTTTCATTTTAATTCAATTTCCCATTTGGCTTAATGATTCCATAAATTCCAAAATCTATATGCATAAAGGTATGTTATATTTTATTTTTTAAACATCATAATTATTTTATTCTGCATTTAAAATAAGATTTTTTTTCAATTTTATGTGCACCACGTACTTTCTTGATGCCTATAAAAAGGAGGACATCAGATCCTCCGCAACTAAAAGTCTTCTTATAACATTTAGATAGAAGGTTATTTTTCTAATTACTTAGTTATCAATCAGAGCTCTTTGTATATTTTTATGCCAACTTTTTATCAGATGCATTAGTTTTTAAACACATCTCCCATTATTTAGGCTCTTTCTTTATTGGTTATTTCTTTGCTATGCACAACTTTATAGTTGAATATAATACCATTTGTCTGTTTAGAGATTTGTTGCCTTTGCTTTTGAAAAGGTTATACCCAATGAAATCATTGTCCAAACCAATTTCATATAGCTTTTCAAGTACACATTGATTAATTTTGTGCTTTTGTAAAGTTTTTTATTGAGTTATAATTTTATATCTTTATTGTCAGAAAATATTCTTGGCATGATTTTTATCTCCTTAAGTTTGTCAAGAAATGCTTTGTGGCTAAATATATTATCTTCCCTGAAGTATGTGAAGCCAAGAAAAATGTGTATCTCCAACTGTAGGGCAGCATATAAATATGTTAGTCCTGTTTGGTGTAGAATGCAGTTTAAATCTGGTGGGGTTTGTTAATTTTTTTGTCTGGAGAACCAGATCTCTGCTGAGACTGGGGTGTATTCATGATACATTATAATCACCATCTTCTTCAGAACAATCTGCTTTATCTATTTGGATCCCCTGATGTAAATATATACAATCACGCCTCACTTAATGATGGAAATAGTCTGGTAATGTGCCATTAGGTGATGTCATCATTGTACAGAGACTGTATATTTATATAGGTATAGATTGCATATGTACCAGCTGGGGGTATTACAGGGTCCATAACTGAATGTGAGAATATAATATAAATTATATTGATAAACTGTCAGGTGCCATTTGTGCCTGTTGCAAGTGGGCTCTGGGACCACAGCAGGCCCTCTTCTGTCAGACTCAAGCACATGTATGTCATGTCTTCTGAGACTCTGTGTCCTGGAGAAGCCTAGCTGCAAGAGAAGAAGGAGAGCCCAAACAGCAGAAGGGGATTAAAAGCATCGTGCCCTTCAGGACAACTAGAAGGAAAACACAACAGAGGTCACTACTTTTTGTCCTGTGGTAAAGAGTGCCTGCAACAGGAACAAGAAGTCAGGTTCTCATTGGAGAAGAGAATGCTCTGCAGACAGGAACCCCAGCATGACCGCTCCTCAGGGTCACCCCAGCCGTTTCTGTTGGGTGTTGTAAAAGATTGATTTAATAATGTTTTCCTATCTATCTTCACTTTTTTCTCTTACTGGGAAACCTCACTGAGAGGAAAACACTGTCCCACTCAGGACTCTTAATTGGAAAACTCCAACAGAGCTTCCAGCCATTTCTGCTGCACATGGTGAGCACCTGATTTGACGATGTTTATCTATCTGTGGCTTGCTATTTGGTCCTTTTCTTGCTTTATTGATCAGGCTACTCCATTCATTCTACTAGATATTGTAGGTGCATGGTTTTCTGATTGTTTTCTATCTGTCACTTGATGCTTGTTCTACTTTTTTTTTTTTTACAAGATCCAGACTCTCTCTGTATTTCCCATCTTTTTTTTTTTTTTTTTTTTTTTTTTTTTTTTTTTTTTTTTTTTTTTTTTTTTTTTTTGAGACAGGGTTTCTCTGTGTAGCTTTGCGCCTTTCCTGGGACTCACTTGGTAGCCCAGGCTGGCCTCGAACTCACAGAGATCCACCTGGCTCTGCCTCCCAAGGGCTGGGATTAAAGGCGTGCGCCACCACTGCCCGGCTGTATTTCCCATCTTTATATGGCTTATTATATTCTTTTAACTCAATTCCTTTCTTAAGGACTTTACTTATTATTTTAAACCATTTCTTAGTCTATGACTGTCTCTGTCCTTTCTCTTTTCTCTCCCAAGCCGATATATACCTTTAAATACACTGTAACCTGATTAGAGGTTTTTCCATTTGGATCTGTCTTTACTAAGAATCTGTATTTTTTTAACTTCTTTATTGACTCTTCAGGAGTTTCATATCATACACCCCAACTCTGTTCACCTCCTGGTCCCCCCATACCCTCCCCTCATCCCTGCCATGCCTCCCCACAGAAAAACAAATCAAAGTATGCAAGCAAGCGAACAAAAGCAAAAATGAAAAACAAAAACAGAAACAAAACCACTTCAACTTGCCAGTAAAATGGATGGGACAAAAAGGTATACTATATGGCAGAGTGAAGCCTCCAGTGCCACCAGGATGCATGAAGAGGTGTTGGAGAAGCAGGAAACAAGGAGAAGCAGAGATTTTTCTCTTCTTCTACTTTTACTTGCTATGTGTTTAGTAGACTTACTCATTCAAAAATCAAAATCCTGTCGTAGTTCATTCTCTAACATTTGGCAACAGTAAAAGATTTCTGGATACAAAATGATGAAATAATTCAATAAATAAAGCAAATGTATAATGAATCAGAAGTGTTTCTGTCTGTGCCCACCCATGTTGCTTCATGTGACTTCTTCACTGCAGTTGCAGTTTGAACACACAACATGCTCACTTTTCATACAAAAGAATTACTTTACCATATCTGTCTGTCTGCTCTCCAACAGCATCAACTGTACCATCTGGATGCAGGCGGACAAACCCTCCAGTAAGCTTGCTGTAGAACTGAAGAGTATTTCCTTTCATGAACTTCCAGCTCTCAGCTGCCCACTAAAATATAAACAAAGCAAAGACCATCTGAGAAGAAACTACTAATCAATAGTCCTTACCAAAAATGGCATACTGTTTTTGTTTAACACATCAAACAGCTATTTGAAATCATATGTACTAAATCATTTGAAATAAGTCTTACTGTTTCTTTTATCTTAAGTTCTAGCTTCTTCCCTGTAAATATAAAGAAGTTGATTAATTTCCAGAGTATTGTGCTTTCTTTAGTCATCACAAAACATGATTTGCCATATGTATTTATTTGTATTTATGACACTCACTCACAGAGAAGATAGTGTTATCCCTAGCATACACTTCTCTGACAATTTTACCATCATCTTCTCCTTCATCCAGCCATCTATGGAAAGAAAAATATATCAATTATTTTCAAGCTTTTTATTTACCCAATCCATTGGCACTTATGTTCCCAAGTCAGAAATAACGGAAAGTGGGAATGGGGGAAAAATGCATGGGCACCGAGTTAATGGGGAGCACCGAGTCATGAGGGCTGAGTAGCACAGATGGAGAGAGGAAAATCCTTCAATGACAGTAAGAGTGTGAGGGAGAAGGAACAAACCCTCTGCTGAAGGGCTGATGCTTTCTTCAATCCACAGGTGAGTCTGTCAGTTGCCACTAACTGCCAGTGCCATAGGTTCTATATCCATTGAACTAATAGCTTTATCCTGTCCTTTGGCTACCAGCTACAGGCCAAGCTCCAGTCAGTTATTTAGACAGTGGTACTATTAGTTCCATAAGGAAGGGGAAGAAGAGTGCCCAAAGAAACAGTAAATCTGCCACTGCTGCTAGAGAAAGGAGTTAGCAGTCAGGGCCCATTAGCAATGAGCCAGTGGTTTCATAAAAGCTGCAATTAACATTTATTATACAATTGATTATTTTTGAAGATAGTCATCAAAGAGTTCACATTTTCACATCATTAACTCTTACTTTCCTAGCAATATACAAAGGAAAATCATGCTTTAAGCTCTATCAAACTTTTCCAAAGTATTCAATTTCAGTCACACAGAATGATTAGACATAAAACTGATAATATTTTTCCATAGAAGAAGTGGCCCTAAAGATTAATATCCTCAGAATTAATCAAAGGAGCTTCACTTTGCAGTGGATGGTGGTTATGAAGACTTGTAGCTGGTCAAGTATTGAGAGCAAGTAACTGTTGAGTGCTCATCCTTAAACATAATACCCATATCACCTCCTCCAAGGATCAAGAAACATCATGGGAGAGTGGATAGAAAGAATGTAAGAGCTGGATGACAGGGAGGGCTATGAGGTTCTTACAATAGATGACATGGCCTTGACACTCATGAACAGCTGCAGTTGCAGTTGCCTGTACAAGACTGAGCCTGTAGGCATGCAGTTAAAAGGAGGATTCAAAAGTCATGCCCAGGGAGGCAACGGCAGTTGATATCTGCCAGGAGAGAGTCATTGTCTGTAGCTCCACAGACTTGTGCACATGTGCCTGGTTAAATCTAGTGGGACATAAAGCAAAAACAAAACTAACCAAAAAAGCCCATGAAAATGGGAAATGGAATGACAACTCATAGGAGGAGAGTGGAGGGTGGTAGGGTGGAAGAAAGATAGTAGGAAGTTGGGGAGATGACTAAGACAATGTATTCTATATGAACATGAAACTGTCACAGAATAAATTAATAAAAAATTGGTGTTCATAAATGTTATATAACAAAACCTCGGGGACCAGGAATAATTGATAAGCTCTCTAGTTCTCACCAATATATGAACTTAGAACTGTCTAATATGAACTAATTTGCCAATGTAAACACACCTGTGACAGAAGAAGGCAAACTCGTTGTTGGTAGTGGGATCTCTGATCACAATATCCTCAAGAAACCAGCCATTTCCTAAGAAAAGATTTAAGAAGGTAAAATATATTAATGAATATATAGAGTATATACAAGATTATTGCATGCTTTGCGTAACAATTCTAAGTAAATTTTGTGTAACATAAATCTCAACTGCTTCCAAAAAGCTATTTGTTACAGAAGGATAATGATAAACATTTAATGTAGTTCAACAAAAGAACAACATTGTTTTAAGAATTTTATGACATATATTTCAATATGATTCTCCAAATAAATACAGCATAATTATCATAATTATACCCTTGATTTCAAAAATCATATTCACAATCCTAGACCTAACATCTTCAAGAATATATATTTTATGAATTAGTAATACTTTATATTTCCATAAAGTTACCAAGGTTTCCCAAATATTATGTAAGTCTATATAAACAAAGTACACATTTTAAAATATGCTAAAAATAACCAGTTACTCAGATAGTGTATCTAAAGACTCAGATAAGCAAGGACTGGTACATATAAAGGCAATAATCTCTTTTTAAATGTTTACATTCATATTAACTTGCAAACTAAGGTTGGATGAAACACAATTTCATTTACTGGAAATAATAGGATACTTTAACTACTAACAGTAGTTTTGTCTGCACAAAGATCCATATCAAAATATACCCTTTCCGAATTAAAACTCCTTAAGTTGGTGCACTAAAGCTGAACAGCTTCAGAACAAAACAAAGGCAGCATGGCCCCCCTTGTCTGATCTCTGCCTTGCTCCATGCCCCTCATGCTCCACTGCCAGGCAGTGGCGGGCTCCCCACAGTTCCCCAGACCACTGGTTCTCAAGCTTCAGTGAGCATTTGAGCCACCAAGGCCAATAATGATAACGGCCACTGCTGGCGCATACTCGGTTTCTGGGTCAGGAGAGTGGGGAAGTGACAGCCCACTGGGACCAAACGTTCCAGTCTGTGCAAGAAGGAGGAGGTTCCCGACATGGAATTTTCCGTACTAAAACAAATCCAAACAAAGTAGGATGGTTAGCTACCTACGAACTGAATTTCCAGCTAAGTTCCCAGATCACTTCAAAAATCACTGTCACATGATACATTTTACAATCATAGGCCATTGCTAACTGTCACTCTCCCAAAAATGTTATTTTAATTTTACTCTGAAGTGCTACTAAAAAAAAAATGCTCTTTTTCTTTAAGAAAGCCAGAAGGTTACTAGAATTCTGACACAGGTTGTAGAAGCAACTGAGAAACCTAAGTAGTAACTTTTTTAAAAGTAAACTTTAAATTTTGTATTTTATTAAGTTATTTTTAAATTATTTAATAATTTTATTTTATTAAAGTATTTTCATACAGATCATGTTTTCCTTTCCCAACTCCTCTAGGTCCATCTCACCCAACTTAATGTTCTTTCTCTCTCTAAAAAACAAAAACAAAAAAGAATAAACAAACAAAAAACAGTAAGACAGAAAAGATGTCAAAACAAAACAAAAAGCCACAAAATGACATGGAGTTCATTTTATGTTGGCCAACTGTTCCTAGGCATGGGGCCTGCCCTGGGGTGTAGTTGATATTCCTGCTGACACTCTATTGGAGAAAACTCATTTTCATTTCCCAGCAGGTATCAATCGCAAATAGCTTCCTGGTTAGGAGTGGAAGTTTGTGTCTGTTTCCTCTCCTCGGTGCTGGGATTTTTGCCTGACTTGAACTTGTGCAGGTCTTGAGTGTGCTATCACAGTCTCTGTAAGTTCATATGTACATCAACACGGTTGTGTCTGGAAGACACAGTGCCCTTGGAGTGATATACCTTTGGCTCTTCTGCCTCTTCTGTCACACAGATACCTGGCCCATGAGAGGAAGGGTTTGATGAAGACATCCCATTTAGGACTAAGTGCTCTACAGTCTCTCATTCTCTAGACTCTGTCTAACTATTGGCCTCTGTTTTAAATCCTATTTACTGCAAGAAATTTCTCTGATGAGAGCTGAAAGATGCTAAGTAGTAACTCTTAAAGGAAATGAGGAATTAATCTTACAAATACCAACTTTGCAAATTAAAAAGATAACAATAAGCTATTCACATAAAAATATATTGTCATTTTTTTCTCATTTTTGAGAAAACTCAGGACTAGATTTAGAGCTAGAAAGATTAATGACAGTAACAAGAGTTGAAGATTTTAGGGAGTGGCTACATCCTAAAGACTCTGCCCTCAGAACTGCGATATCTCATAAAAGGGCTCAACAGGACACATCGGCCTTTTTTGCCCTTTCGTCATGTGAAGTCTAAGAGAGATTTTCACCATATACAAGTGTGTGTGTGTGTGTGTGTGTGTGTGTGTGTGTGTGTGTGTGTGTGTTTCCTCAGTGCTAGGGATTGGACCTCCGCTTCTCCAAGTACTGGAAACACTCTGCATTTTCTTGTTGGACTTCCCAGTTACTACAACAGTAAGAAGTAAATCTGTGGTCTTTATAAATTACCAAGTCTGGGCTATTTTGAAACAGACTGTAACAGAGATGTTGAGAACCTAAAACCTATTATTGTGAGCCTCTGCAGGCAATCAGACAATAAAAATATCACTGTAACACTGTGTTAGATTATAATTATAGGAAGGATTTTCATTTTGCTTCAAAATTGTAGAAAAAACTGAAAGTATACGAGGAACTGAATTTGATATTTTTTATTAAATTTTAGGTTTTATTACATTATAATTAAAAAATGTGGCTTTTGAGGGAAATTTATTGTGGTATTTTTCTTTAAATTTTATAAAGAAAATAAGGGTATTTGACTCATAGTTTTGAAAAATAAAATTTCAACAGAATGGTCGCGCTCTCATTACCCACAGAGCCTGATAAAATATGAAATGGTTCAATTTTTAGTGAAGATGCCATTCTGCACAGCTCACCACTTGAAGGTATAATTAAGTACCTGGAAAACCTTCCAGATTCTGAAACATGATAGACTTCTACTGTGTAGGTTTTTTTATTTCTTCTTGAGTCTTCATATATTTGATTGAATGTTGTTTGTTAAATAAATTCTCACTAGTTTTAAAGCCTCATTGGGAATCATAAATGTTAACAGAAATATTAACAGAAATTTTCTTTCCTATACCTTTAATGATTGTCACCTTGAATTTTACTCTACCGTGTAAGATTACGAATAAACTTGCTTCATTTTATTTACATATTCATATTATGTCATACTCATATAATAATTGGAACTGACATATTTAATATCTCCTGAGTATAACACATGATTCAAAGTGGGAATTTTTCAGGCTGAGAATTTCTACCCTTGTTTAGAAAAGTTAACTCTGAAATGAGGCAAAATATGACTATGTGACTCTCCAAATGCTGTATCAGGGCACTATTGTAAAAGCTACTTGGGAGTCCTGTTACTCCTGGAAGAGTGATTCATCACTTGAGAATTAAACCAGCTGACAACTAACAAAATAACAATATGCAAGTAATTGACATTTGATTAAACTCCAAATAAATTTTGTCCAAGAGAGAAGACTACTTCAAAGGTATATTTTTACAGTTTATAAGAAGCTGATCCTATTTTATTTACTTTATGGATCTTATCTGCTGCTCTTTCTAATCTCACTAATTATATATTTATATTTGGGGGCTTTTGTAACCTTTTTAAACCAGCTTTGATAACCTGCCAATTCTCCCCTTCATTATTGAAACATACATTCACTTTATATTTGTGCAAGACCTTTGTTCCTAATATGGAAATAATATTGACACATTTTAGTAAATCTCTGTTTGTATGCATTATAGTTTTGTTTTTCAGTATGTATCCTTTAATCAAATGGCATTTCTTTATATTACTGTTGTTTATATAATACAGTAAATAAGTTCATTATAAATGTTTTAATTATCTCACAGAGTTAATGGGAAAACTGGGAAGACTCATGAACAAGATGAAAGTAGGAAACATAGCCAAGTCCTCACTGCTAAGACATGTTTCTGAACTCATCACTGTTGGACAATGAGGAGTCTTTTATGGTTGTCCCCATCACAGGTATCATCCACATCATTCACACCCCAGATGCCTCTTTATAAATGATTCTTTCTGACATCCCAGGCCAATCATGTGGCATCCACTCAGTCAGCTTATACCATTTTGAAGAAAATACATCCATTTTATAGGAGATCTGGGGAATATATTTTTATTTCAATAATATGTAATAGTATCCTCCTTTCCTTCCTTAGTCCCTTCCTTCTCTAAAGATTATCTTTCTAGAAGTTATTCTGACTGTTTACTAGAGTCATGCAGAGTTTCATATTGATGGAGTAGAAGCAGACATCCATTAGAGCTCTGTGAATGAGCCTTACCTGGGCCAAGTCCATCATGGCCTATTACAATCTTGCATAAATTTCCAAGATTTACAGCCTCTAGAAAGAAGGTATCAGTCTGCAACCAATAAGAAAAAAACTCTAATTAGATGTGGATTATAATTTTGATTCTTACCGAAAATATAAATTCAGATGTGGCAAAATTCAATTGTAAAAGTTATGTTCATTAAGAAAAGACACAAATCTGTCTACAGAAAGAAAATAAAGACAAGTTGTGAGTATGATCTGGCTGTGACACTGATCAACTGATTGACAGCAGGGTTAATTCAGCTGATGTGGCTGCAGTTCTAAATCCAGTTGAGTTGACAATTAAGATTAATAATCACGTCCCTGGAACAGGATTTGGCGATATACTTAATGCCCCAGCTTCCAGCCACTGTCCATGGGTGAAGCATTTTAACCTCCATTTAAGAGCTGACAGCACAAGCAACTGGAACTAGTATGTAGGCACTTCATACAGCTCTCCCCTATGACTCGCTCCAGCTAAGCATCTGTCTTTAGAGTTGATAGGATCTGAAGGCCCTTGGTTGCAATAAGGAACATAACAAAAGAATTGAAAGTGTGCATTCTGAAGAGGAGTACAAGCATTTGCCATAAATCTCTCCTGGGTGTTATAAAGACAGTGAGAGAGAACCTAGAGCTCCCAGGTTCTCTGAGAAGAAAAGGAATTAGATTATTTGGAACACACCCAGCTGCTTCTCACAGACTGGCTTCCATCCTGACTATTAGGGCACTGACAAACTTAGTAATAACTTAGTGTTCTGGGAGAGATAAAACACACAACAGTTGGACATAAACAACATTTTTAAACTCTCCCCCAAGATGCAGGCCCATAATCTCCTACCAGAGAAATTAAGGGAAGAAGATTTCAAATTCAAGGCCAGCTTCCTTGGCTACATCCTAGACAAATTGAGACCCAGTCAGTTAAAAAAAAATTGTTTCAGCAAAAAGAAGACAGACATTATATCTAAGTGATACAGCAGTTGCCTGTACACAGTCATAGATTCAACAGTAACATTAAAAAATTAAGTAATGAAAAATAAACAAGAGTTTAGACTAACATCAAGTCTGGGGCAGGCAAGTCTACTTCCTGTATTAAGCCAGACTGACAACATGGGGCATGTGGTTCTTATCTAGGGCTTGAACCAATATATAAAATCCTGAGATATAAAGAAGCAAAATGATGTGCTCTAAACGAAATGACAAAATAAATCATAAATTAGTCCTAATGAAATGGACAGAGTTAAGTTAGTCAAGAGAGAATCAAAAGTAACAGTCATAAAGATTTTAGGCAGGAGGAGCAGAGAATAAACAAAGTAAGAAGTTCAATAATGAGGAAGTACAAAGAAAGGTTCAGGTCCACAGGCACAAATAGTTTTCCTTTTTGCCATTGTTGAGCTTTTGTGTTTTTCTTTTTGAGATTATAATACAATTACATTTCTTCCTTCTCTTTTTTCCTTCCAAATCCTCTTAAGTAGCCCTATCTGCTCTCCTTCAAATTCTTGGCCTCTTTTATTCAATAATAATTATTGTATGCATATATGAATATGTATATGCACATATAATATATATTCTTAAATACAGCCTATTGAATCCATATAATGTTCCTTGTATGTATGTTTTCAGAGATGATCATTCGGACTGGACCATTTGGACTGTGCTTTTCTCTGGGGAAGACTACCTCTGCATTTCAAGCTTTGCCTTGGTTGCCTATAGTTCTTTGTGTGGGGTTCAAGGTTTGTGGGATTTCCCCTGTACACTTATTTGATGTCATCCTTATTCAGCTCACTCATGGTGGTCCTGTTGGTGTAGCTTCTGAGGTTGCTAGGAGACATGACATAACAGCAAACTCCTTGACCCTCTGCTTCTTGCCACCTTTCTGCCCCCTCTTCCACAAAGTTACCTGAGCCTTAGGCACAAATAACTCCTATGATTCAACAATAAAAAACAAAATTAACCCACTTTAAAAATTGACAATTCTTTCTATGAAAATTGACAATAAGCATATGAGAATTGTTTAATATCACTAGTTATTAGAGAAATGTAAACTAAAACTAAAATAATCTATAATCCATGCCCACAAGAATAACTCTTGCTTAAGAAAGAAAATAACCAGGAATCCTTAACATTGCCCATCATTGATAAAACTGTAAAATATTATAACCACTATTGGAAACAAGGTGGCAGTTTCTCCAAGATTAAAAATAAACTACCATATAGCCCAGTAGTTCCCTATTCAAAGTACCTGAAGAAATTATCTCAAGAATATTTGTAATTCTATATATTATTTACAATATTCACAAAGTGGTGGCAACCCATATATCTACCCATGAGTGGATTTGTAAACAGTGTTGTGTTATATACACTCAATTTAATATTAATCAGTGTTTAAAAGAAGAAAATACTATCACATCTGACTTCATAATACAATTTAAAGACATTGTGCTAAGTGAAAAAAGCCAGTCATAAAAATTACTGTAATTCAATTCATATAAGGTATTTAAAGTAATCAGTTCACATAAACAGAACAGGAAAAGTAAATTGAGGATTTTTTATTGAATAATTATAGATTTATAGCTTCAGAAAATGAAAACTTTCTAGAAAACATGACATGTGACTATAGATTCTTCTTGGTTTATGATAGGGTTAAATTTCAATAAATCAATTGTAAGTTAAAAACACATTTAATACATCTAATCTATGGAACATCTGAGCTCAGCAATATATATACTGGAAAGCCTTTTCTGTTGTTCCAACAAATATGTAGCTGGGTAGGTACTATGGCTCATGGCTGTCCTTCAGCTTTGCTTAAGTATCCCACTCTGGGTTACAAATGCAAAGAAAACATAAATAAAAGTTAAAAATTTAAGGCCTGATACCTGCTCAGTGCATGTGACTTTCACCTCCAACTTTTTATCTTATTATTGGAAATTTTAAGTCAAACCATATAAGAGGTATACCATCTGCATGTTTAAACTACTTGTCCTTATTTTCTGTTGCAACAATAGAACACTGAGATCAAAATCAACCCAAGGAAGAAAAGGTTCACTTGACTTCTATATCCCAATCGCCATTTAGTGTTGAGGGAAATCCAATCAGAAACTCAAGTAGGAGCAGAGGCTTGAACCATGGAGGAAAGTTGCTTACTGGCTTGCTGTTTTTGTATATAACTCAGGACCACCTGCCCTGGGGTTGTACCACCCACAGTGGGCTATGTCCCTCACACCAATCGTTAATCAAGAAAATATGCCACAGACATGCACACAGTCCGATCTGTTAGGGGCAATTCCTGAAATGAGGTTCCCTCTTGCAGGGTATCTTTAGTTTGCTTCATCTTGGCAAAAACTAACCAACATACTAGCGAACTATGTGTTTCAAATGCACAGGATGGCCACTGTGGCAAATTCCACATGTTTTTACCACAATAATACTTTAAAAACCAAACAAAGTAATTTTTGTTTACTCACTTGTCCTCTTAAAAACATGAAAGCGCTCTTTGATCTAGAGAGTTTCCTGGATCCTGTATCTCCTTTTTCCCCATAGACAGAAAGGTAGACATTTGCTACAGTTCCAGCATTCCAGAGCTCACCTGTTGTAACATACACCTCATATTTAGTCACTGTCAACAAAAGAAAATAAATTTAAGTTTTAAGTGCAACGAATTACTGACATAATTGAAGACATAGTCATAAATATAATCCAGAGCCCAAACTTTAGGTAAGATGTAACAAAATATGCCACCTAAGTACCACCATGTAATGCAAACAAGAAAGCTCAACAGAACGCATGAGCATTCTGAGGTGACCTGCTGCAGAAGCACAGGGAGAAGACCCAATGTTAAAGTAACACCACACATCAGTTTAACGTTGTTCTTTCTTCCTTAGCCTGGACTCAGTGCACGAGAAACCTGGAGGTAGGCATGAGAGCCTAGACGCAGAGTACTCAGAATTCTGGAATTTTGACTCAGAAAGCAAGAGATATAGCCACTAGTATAAAGACATTCTACCCTTCTCCCCATTGTCCAGCCTCTAGAATCCCAGTGCCTGAGCCCAAAAGCCAAGAACTCACATTTTGGAAGAGAAGAAGCTTCCCTTCTGTTCAGTGGAGCTAGACTACAATAGATTGAGCCATCAACTCCTAATGCCTATTTTACTTTTTTTTCTCTAGACACAGGAAGACTTTAAGCACATTGGACAGTACAATTAAACCCCAGCTTTTCAGCTACAGGAACAAAAAGATCTTGGATCTATAAAGGTTTAAAGAACTAAATTGATATTTGAACCACAGTCTGCAAAAGATAGATTGGAATTTGTGGCCTGGAACTAACCAGTGTAGTCAACTGCATTTTAAAATGAAACCATTAACATTCTTTATAAAATTTATTAAGTAGAAACTCATATCTCCAGTGTCCAAAATATAGTATGAAATTGCTCAAGACAATTAGCAATCATAAAAATTGCAACTGATGTGGGTGAAGAGTCTAAAGAGACATGACTGGTGAGGTGGCAGCATCATTGGCTCACAGCTGAGAGATCCAGATGACACTAGTATCAAAAACAAAGACTTTAGAGCATCAATCATCTAAATGCCCCACCAATAATTGTGAAGGCTCTTAAAACAAAACAAACAAACAAAAACCAAACAAATCAGAAAGTCTCAGCAGCAGAGGAACCAAAAATTTAAAGAAGATCCAATTCAAATTTTCAGAACTGTCAAAACCTTCCAAAGTGAAATTTGAAATTTCTAGTCTCACAAGCAGACTAGAAAGGAAGGAGAACATTAATGAGAAACACTAAATGATTAGAGGCTCCTGAACCTGTGGGAGAGCAAAAAATCTAATGTTCATGCATGGTACTCCAGAGGAGAAGAGTCTGAGCCAGAGTTCTGTGCACTTTGCACCATCTTCTACATGAGTTCCATCCTTGGTATTTGAACATCGATGATCTTTTCACATGTACCACTCATATAGAAGCGGGATTTGTAAGGAGGAACCACTGAGAGTTATACTTATTTTGGAGTACAGCTACTTTTGAAATCATCCTCTGAAGGTTAATAACATTTCTCCATTAAAGTTATACCTCAGAGATATGAGTTGTCTGGTTCTAGACCACTGCATTAAAGTCACACAATTTTTTGTTTTCCTACTACATATAAGAGTTACATTCACAGTGACAAGGACCAGTGCCACAAACCGGTAGTCCAAGATACTCAAGAGACTGAGGCAGGAAATCAGCTGAACCCTGATATTCAAGGCCAACATATTTTAGTCTAAATTTCATTTTTAAATGCTATTTTCAAACTATATTGTATTCTATTTAATACAAATTAATGGCATTTAGTCTAAAAATGTGTGTGTGTGTGTGTGTGTGTGTGTGTGTGTGTGTGTGTGTGTGTTGTTATAAAACACATCCTTGGGGAAAATAAAAAACTGAAAATCATCAGAACCATCTCTCAATCATTCTATCTTTTGCCAGTGGAGACCCTTGCTTTATGTTAATGGTGGCCATCTGCTCATGGTAGGGTAGCTGTGGCAATGTCTTTAACAAAATAACCACACTGACTGATTCTCCTTCTGACAAACACTTTGTAGCACAAAATACATTCTGACAGAATTTTCCCACACTGGACTTTATTTCAAAATTATAGTCAGTCCTCTCAAATCATGATGTTGCTATATCAAGTATATTAATATAGTATTCTATATCTATTGTTATTTCAACAAACCTCATAAATTCTTCAACAAGAATACTTTCTCTCACAAAACCATTTTTTTATCCACAAAAGATAATTGTTCATTCTTTAAGGTTTTGTCCTGAGATTGCATCAAGCAATTCAATCACATCTATTGTCTCAATTAGGGTTTCTATTGTTTCGATGAAATGCCATGACCAGAAGGCAAGGTGGAGAGGGAATGGTTGTCTTGGCCTACACTTCCACAGCACTGTTCATCATCAAAGGAAGTCAGGACAGGAACTCAAACAGGGCAGAACCTGGAGGCAGGAGCTAGTGCAGAGATCATGGAGGGTGACCTTACTGGCTTGCTCTCCATGGCTTGCTCAGTCTGTTTTCTTATAGAACCCAGGACCACCAGCCCAGATGGCACCACCCACAATGGGCTGGGCCTTTTCCCCTCAATCACTAATTAAGAAAATGTCCTATATCCAGGTCTTATGGAGGCATTTTCTCAATTGAGGTTCTCTTCTTTCAGATAACTCTAGCTTGTGTCAAGTTGGCATAAACTACCCAGCACATCTACTTTGAAGTAAGTCTCCAGCTTCTGAAAGTCATCCTTGA
The DNA here is from genome assembly GCF_949786415.1 of Peromyscus eremicus. Lineage (NCBI taxonomy): Eukaryota > Metazoa > Chordata > Mammalia > Rodentia > Cricetidae > Peromyscus > Peromyscus eremicus. The sequence goes on along the minus strand of NC_081417.1, from coordinate 5,888,823 downwards.
GGATTACAATCAATTTATCCAAACTACTGTTAATGTAGAATTTTAATCTCTATTCATAATGGCATATTGTGAATCTCCTTTGTAGGAGATTTTGCTAAGATCTACCAGAAGAATCAATATCTGTGGCAATCACATGAAATGTATTTCTTACATATTATGACTTAAAGTAGAAACAATTCCTTGGTCCATGAGCTACATAAAGGATGTTGTGTTAATGGCATGAAAACATTAATCTTATTGTACATTTCCAACAGAGCTATTTGCTGACCAATAATAGCATTGTCAGTGAGCAATAATGTTTCTAAAGGATTTTTTTTTCTAAATAGAGTGTTTAAACAGTGCTCTTAAAATATTCAAAAATTCATATTGTAAAGAGATGTCCTGTCATCTAGGCTTTGCTGTTCCATTTGTAGAACACAGACAGGTACAGTAGACTGAGTATCACCCACAATAGCTCTGGGAATTTCAGAATAGTAAATGACCACTGACTTCAAAGTAAAGTGGCCAAATGAATCCCCTAACAAGACAATCAGTCTGTTTTTGAAGTTTTGAAGACAAATAATGACTTTTCTCTTGGTAAGGAAGACATAGATAGCATCTTCTTCCAATACAAAGTGAAAGCTTCATTATAGTGTAACTGACAGTGTTCATCACTTATCTTAGCTGGATCTTACAGAGAACTAGTGAAGGCTTCTACATCAGTGCTAACGGCTTCATTATACGTCCATGTTAGGGAGACACTTTCTTTTATTAAACCCAATGAAACAACCTCTGTAGCTTCCAAATTTTCTTCAGAAGTTTTCTCACTTCCTTCAGCATTTACAGAATTCAAGATAGTTAAGTTCTTGGTCATGGATAAGCTATGATTTTAAAAAAATTGTGGCTGGTTTGATTTTCTGTGGGGACCACTAAAACTTTATAATAGCATTAGTGATATTTTGTTCACTGTAGCAACAATTTTAATTTCTTTCAAGAGGTTTTGTATTCATTGTTCAACTAACTGGTTGGAAAAAGCCTGTTTTCAAGTTCTTTGGACCTGTGACATTCCTTCCTCACTACACGTAGTCACTTCTAGCTTTTTTATTTAAAATTAGGCATGCAACTTGCCCTTGCATTCAAACACTTAGAGACCACTGTAGCACTATTAATTGAACTAACTTCAATAATGTTATGCCTCAGGCAATAGAGAAGCCTAAGGAGAGGGAGATAGTTAAGAAGATGGCTTGTGATCTGAGCAATAAACACAAACACATTTGTCTACTACGTTTGTTGATTATGAAGATAGTTTTGGGTGCATTAAAATAATTATAATAATAACATCAAAGATTACAGATCACATAACATAATGAGTAAACATGAGAACATTTGGAATATTATGAAAATTACCAAGCAAAATGAGACTTGGGCAAACACACCAAGTGAACACACCATTAGAAACATGGCAACTATAGGACAGGTACAAGAGAGTTGTCTAAACCTTCAATTAAAACAAAAACAATACATCAGTAAAATAAGATATACTTATATTTTATGCTTCAAATTTCTTTAAGAAAATAAAAAGCAACTGAATAGCTCATGTTGCTGACACCAAGAGAAGGAAATGGAAAAGAAATGTCATCTTCTAATCAAAAGAGTATTTGTTTTGTACACAAGAATGAAGAGAACAAATATAAAAGTGAATTAGAGATTTCCTCATCAATTGACATATTAACTTATTGAAAACAATATGGGTCCAGCCCATACTGTTCTCTCCCAAGGTCCATGGAAGATTCTATCAACCAGCTGAGGATTTAATTGTAGACAAATTTCTAAACAGTCTTATTAAATAAGAAACACAGAGCCAAATATAGGGGTGAAAGCCATAGAGATCAGAGAAATAGTGATAGCCACCAGCTAACCTTAGTTTACCATGTCACCATAGCTTCCCAAGAGAGAGCTTCTTCCTGTCTAACTTGTGCCTTTTTTGCCTTGTTGTTCTGCCTTCTCATTGGCTCTTAGCACAACTACCTCACTTCCTTGTCACTGCCTGTCTGTACAGACCTCTAGGTCTCTATGGTTGGTACTGGGATTAAAGGCATGTGTCACCACACTTGGCTGTTCCCTAGTATGTCCTTGAACACACAGAGAATCTGCGTGCCATGTAATCAGATTAAGGGCATGTGCCACCACCACCTAACTTCTGTTTATGGCTATGACCTCTGATCTCCAGGCAAACTTTATTTATTACATTCAAATGAAACATCACCACATTTCAGCACAAATAAAATATCACCACATCTAATTTAAGGGATATTAAATGAATCTAAGCACAGTGAGTTCTTTCATCTATTCACTTTCTTCTCCTAAATTCAATTCTATCTACACAGCTTCTTTTCTGTTCTCATACTTAGCTTCTTTCAGTCCCTTTTTTGCTGTACTCTCATTGTTCTAAACTTAGTTCTTTCTCATCTTCATCCTCATCTTTGTTCTTCTAAATCAATTCTCCTCAAGTGCTATGGGGGAACTGGTATATATACACAAGCAGTAATACTTTAACAATGCAATGTGAGGTTTGAAGTTTTCAGGGTTGCAGAGAGAGGTGATAAGGATCCACAAATAAAGCAATAATTGTCAGCTTTGATGAACAACCCAAAGAGGTGAGTGACTAAAAGGGAGTTCTCTGGTAGGGTCATCTAAAGGCTAAGATCAATTAGGGAATTCTAAAAAGTAATTTATGTGTTCAAATTATAATCTAGACATGGTTAGGTAAAATATTAGGAGTCTATATACTGCTTTCTGGTAGGGCAGGGGAAATGTATGCTCGGTTGCTAGGCAACCTCCGTCAGAGCATGTTGCATTTGGTTAGTAAAAGCACTTTCATTGGTAGTAATTGCTAAAGGAAAGGATCTAGGAATAACACCTGGCTGAGGAGGATTAAAACTTAATTTGCACAAGAAACGAAGGTTGGCACCTACTATCCACCTGGCCTTGTCAGAAATCTCCTTTGGTCAGTGGGAAATAATTACCTTAACTCAGTAACTAGCAGATGGCTAAAACATCACCCCAGAAATGTGAGCAGTAAATCTCTTAAAATAGGGTCTTGTGTAAATCAACCAGGATGAGGTAAGGAGTTGAGGATTTAATTGCTAGTGGTTATTTTCTCTATTTGTAGGAAAGATGAGCTAATGTTTATCTACCTGCATTTGTCCTTGAATAAAAAGTTATCTTAGCTGAAATACTTTTGTCCAGAGAATATTAATGAAAAACACAGCTGGGGAAAGTTATCCAATTACCCCAAATATATAGGGGAAGTTGTGACCATAAAACTGAGATGTAATCATGAGATTACATGTACACATTACATGGAAGTGCATGGTAATGGGGAGAATCATGGCTGTTATTACACAAGAAGTTTACAACAAGAAACAGACAATTCATACAAAAGGAAGTAATTCCATAATGCCTTGTGTGATGGTTTCTTCTAACAGAAACCTTAGTTCTGATAGGTTGACCTTCTGAACTCTAGTTGTCACCTGCTGTATACTCCCATGGTCTTTTGCTACCAGCAGCTCTCAATATGCGCTTAGGAGTATGTAGAAACCCACAGAGGTTTCCTAGTGAGAACTTACTTAGGGTCTGAGAATCTAAGCTTGCTTTACTCTGCAGGGCTAGAGGATGATTTGACCATGGTGTATGGTTATCAGGTGTTTGGAAGGGTCTACACTTGGCTGTGCAGTGTGGTTTGATCTATCAAAGGGGAGGCCTTTTGCCTTGTCCCTTGGCATTGTTATAAAAAGCCCTTTTGAATAAAGGGAAAGAGCCATTGGGTATTGACTAGGTCCTCTCGAGGCTATCCTGTATTTCTGTCTTTCTCCTCTTCACTATTTTTCTATCTAATATTTTCTTATCCCTCTACCTCTTCTTAAGAATCCTTGAAAAGGTGAGAGCTGGCCTCCCACACAAGTCAATTTTAGAAACTAAAACACAAAATAGTTGGTTCATTTTTAAATGCCCATCGGTCATCAGAGATAGCACAAAAACGAGCCTTGATCTACATTCCCCTAGAAATACCATCATAATGATACCCAGAACAACTAGCTCTATGAGAACCACAAAAAACTAGGTAAATTGTTCTTGCACCCAGTTCAGCTCAAACATCAGAGGATACTCACTGAAGCTGGTAGGAACATGTGTGGCATTTTTCCATGGCTGAGCTCCTTTCCAAGCCTAGCACATACAGAGTGACTAAGTTACCTTTACACCTGGGTATGCAAGGGTTATTTAACATCAATAAAATGAGACAAATCAGCATAATTAAAGACAAATATTGTATAATCATCCCATTAATGTAGGAAATGTTTGTTTTAAATATCCTTTTTTCTTTAAAAAAAAAAGCTTTTATCACAAGAAAACCCTTCAGCTGAACTGAGGAAGTAGGCCATGTCTGGGTCTGTGACTGTACTGCAACCAGGGTCTGTGTTGATGTCAGTGACTCCTGTTACCATCAAAAGCTGAGTGGATACCCAAGGTCTGGGCTGCCACCTTGGTACTTGGCATTTAGAGGCCATGTAGCCACTTGGGCCATGCTGATATGGGTGATCTGCAATGCCAATTAAGTCCACGATGACATATGGCCTCGGCTGTACCAAGAACCATGTCTGAATCCATGGTCCTACTGCAACCTGAGTCTGTGCTGATGTCTGTGGCTCCTGTTGCCGCCAAAGGCCACACTGATTCGAAGGATCTGAGCCTCCATCTATGGCCTTCTTGGTACCCAAGGGCTGTGCTGCTTGCCAGTCCCATACAGATCTGAAAAATATGCACTGCCACTCATGGCTAGGGCATCGTATGGGTCTGAACTGTAGCCAGGGCCATGTCTGGGTCCATGGTCCTGCCACAGACAGGACCTGCACTGATGTCTGGCACCATAGAAAGCGGTGCAGATGCCCAGGATCTGGGCCCACACCTGGGCCAGGTGGGGGTTGGAGGGCCACACTGCCATTGGGTCCATGCTGATCTAAGTGACCTGTGCTGCCACCCGGGGCCATAGTGCCATCCGGGCCCAGCCTGCTGCCAGGGGCCATATCTGGGTCCATGACCTTACTGCAGCTGTGGTCTGTGTCAATGTCTGTAGCTTCTGTTACTATCGAAAGCAGTGAGAACAGGGCTGCATAAAGTTGGTTCTGCCCCTCCCTAACTGCACCACTCTGGTGAGTAGGCGCTACACCTCCCCAGGGCAGTACAGTAGAGCTATCCTTGCTGACAGGGGTGTGGGTGAGCCAGCCCTGAATATGTGAGAATGGGAGAGCTCTGAAGAGTCTGACATGTTGTGTCAGGGACAAGGACAAAATACCCTCCTTTCTCTTCATCCTCACCCCTAGCCACCTACTGCAGGCAGGAAAAGCTGGTTTCAGGGTCACAAGACTGGGAGAGCTTATCTTGCCCCTCTCTGGCTGCAGCACTCAGGAGAGTGGGCCCTCCATCTAGCCTGGGCGGCATAACAGAGCTGATTCTGTTGGAGCAGGCACAGGTGAGTGGCCCCAGGGCATAAGAGCAGGAGTACTGACCCCACCCCACCCCACCCCATCTGCCATGTGGTGGCATTGGTAAGGAAAACATTGTCCTCCCTCCCCTCATCCTTGCCACCTGCAGCTGGTGAGAGAGCTAACCCTGAAGCCAGGAGAGTGGGAACTGGCCCTACCACTCACCAGCTGCAGCAAACAGGAGAGGTGGCACAGCACCTTGGCTGGGCAGCACACTAGAGCTGACCCTGTTGACAGCGCAGAGGTGAGCTGGCCCTGTACCTCACCTGGGCAAAACAGTAGAGCTGGCCCTGGTGGTGTGAATGTGGGTGAGCCAGACCTGAGAGCCTGAGAGCAGAACTGGCCCCATTCCTTGCTGTCTGTTACACACTGGGTGAGCTAGTAGGAGCAGTGCTGGAGAGCTCACCTGGGTGGTGACATTGAGGGAAAGCTGGAGCTGGCAGGCTGACCAACCCAGCTACCACCCAGGCCCAGAACCAGGACTATAAGTTAGCCCACCCCATCACCCATCACATCCGTGAACTGCTTGCACATGTGAAAGGCTACAGATTCAAAGCTACAGGACCTCCAGAACACAAGGCAACAACAGGATATCCAAGAAGAGTTTTGGTGAGGGCCCAGGATTGATAGTGTAGCAGAAAACAGAGACCTCAAACCAGAACAGTGATTCACTGCAATGAACAGTTACAAGTTAAGAGGTATGAATGAACAGTATACTGTGTGACTCACTATATCACTACAGCTTCCATGCCGAGATTTTTTTTTTAGTGTTGTTTGTTTTAGTTTTTTTAGTTTTTTTGGAAGGTTTTTCTGCTTGTTTGTTTGACTTTTAAATTTTGCTTTAGGGGAGGTTGCAAGGGCAGAGAGTGGAAGCAAGGAGATGGGGAGATGAATGGGATCAGGATGCATGATGTGAACCAATCAAAGAATCAATGAAAGGAATCACATAGAATCAATAGAAGCAAAAAGACTCAATAAAAGTTTTTTTGAAGAAAGAAAGAGGAAGGAAGGAAGGAAGGAAGGAAGGAAGGAAGGAAGGAAGGAAGGAAGGAAGGGAGGGAGGAAGGGAGGAAGGAAGGAAGGGAGGAAGGAAGGAAGGAAGGAAGGAAGGAAGGAAGGAAGGAAGGAAGGAAGGAAGGAAGGAAAGAAGAAAAAACCTTCAGCTTACATGCACTGGAGAGTGGAAGGAAGAAAGAGTTCCTCTAAAATCAGAAACAAGATAAATCTATCAGCTGTTCCACTTCCATTCAAAACATCAGTGGAAGTTAGAGCTAAAACAATGAGGCTAAATCAACAGGAGGCTCTTGTGTCAGAAGAAAATAGTCTCGTATACATAAAACCCAAAAGGTTACACACAGTAAAATCTGGTAAAACAACAAAACTACATTCAAAGGTTGTTGTATTACTATACATTCACAATGAGAAGTCCAAAAAGGAAATAAAGAAAATAGCTATATTTTTCCAAATCTTTTTATTAAATATTTTATTTAAAATTCATGTATGCATATAATGTGTTTGGATCCAACCCACCCCTTATTTCGTTTGATCCAATTCCTCCTCTATCCCCTCCTGCTTTTCCCTACCAACTTCATGTGAATTCTCTCTTTTTAAATGCTACAGTTCATTTAGTGTGGCACCATTGACTGAAACATGGTAACTTCTCAAGACCTGCATACCTCAAAAGAAGTGTCTTTCCTTACAATAGCCATTAATTACCAACAGCCCCTCAAATAGAGATTTGATTTCTTGACTCTCTTCCCCATCCACACTGCAACTTTAGCTGCCTTGATCTTGTGCTGTTCTTATGCATACAATCATAGCCACTGTGAGTTCGTCTATGCAACTGGGCTATCACAGCCAGTAAATACTCTTTTTTCACTACAGACATGCACTCCCTCTAGCATTTTACAAACTTCCCACACCTTTCCCACAATAATATCCAAGCCTTGGGTGTAATGGGGCATGATATAGACATCCCATTTAGAGATGAGCACTTCACAATCTCCTATTCTTTGCATGTTGACCATTGTTGTTCACCATATTAATCATCATCTACTGAAAGAAGAAACTCTCTGATACGGGTTGAAAAATACTCTACCTGTATATTTGGAATTCATTTGGAAGAATTTAGGAGCAGTTTATTACTATGTTCATTCAGCAGAAAAACAGTACAAGGTTCTATGTGGTGATATTTTATCTGTGTATCCCAATAAAGTTTATCTGGAGGTCTTTATAGACACACAGGAAGTGACAGAGCTGGGCAGGAAGAGGAAGTGATGTAGCTGACAGAGAGAGGAAATGAGATGGCAAAACAGAAAGGCATATAGGCATGGGTATACAGGAAGTAGGTCTCTTTGGCTGAAGATCTCCAAGTGGTGAGAACGTGGCTGGCTTATTTCTGCTTTTCTGATCTCTCGGTTTTAACCTCAATATCTGGCTCCAGGTTTTTTATTAATAAGACTGTTTAGCATTTCGTCTTACAGTTCTGGGCTTTCCCATAAGGCATATGACCTAACCAGCCACAGGTTTCAGCCCAGTTAACAGTAGTAGGCATTCCATCTTATAAAGCAGACTTCAAACACAATCAGAAAGTATTTGTTTATTTCCATAACACTCTTGCAATTATTGCACCTGTAGGCATGTATTTCCAGGCCAGTAGTTACTATATCTCTGTATGATATGTTATTATATCATACAGTTCACGGACAGATTATGACATTTCTTCCCTGGTAGCATGCATAGAATCTTCCAGCACTATGAAAGCTATCCAGTAGAGATGAAGCTTCCAGCTTGACTTCCCCATACCCTATGACTCAGGTGTTTGGTGTATTCAGAAACAGGGTCTGATTATCAAGTTCTGTAGGGTAGCCGAGAGCAATGGCAATAGCCTGTAACATCTGAATGTCTATGAGATCTTAATGACCAACAACTCAAAAAGAAGTAACACATACCTGGCACTGGGTTTCTGGGGGAGGCATTTTCCCTCATTATAGGATAACTTCATTTAAACCCCCTTTCTACATGTATGTGAATATTTTAGGAAGTTTATGTAGAAGGATATTTTCATATGGCACAGTCAAAGGTCTTTAGTGTTAGTCATTCTTCCCACACTTCCTTCCTAATCTGTCCTCCCATCTGCCACCACAGTTACCCTTTGTCCCATTGCTCCCTTTTCCCTTATTACCTCCTGTAATCTATCTATTTTCCTTGAAATCCCATACCCTATAGTTCCTTCCTAGTTTCCTGACTTCTAGAGATACTCCAATTTAAGCACACATGTATCTAAAGATTCAAAGCTGAAATCACTGCATTTATAAAAAGTCTCAAAGAGAATAAAATACTTAAAACTAAATTCAACCAAGGCAACAAAATACTTGTTACTGGAAACTACAAAACAATCCTGAAATAAATTAAACATTAGAACAAACAGAAAGATAGTCCATGATTATGAATGAAGTAATTAATATTTTTTAAAAGTCTATATTACCCAGAGAAATCTAAAGACTCACTGTAATCAGTATAAAAATTTAGCATGGACTTCTATGGAAATAAAAAGCAAAATAAAATGCATTATTATCTAGGCACTCCCCAGATAATTAAACTACCTTGAAGAAGAACAAAATGCTCTCACTACTTCATTCTTCTTGATTTTAAAACATACTACAGAGAGAAAGTAATGCAGCATACTGCAAAATGATAGAATACAATAAGAGTGCAGAAATAGCACTTAAATTCAAAGTCAAGTAATTTCAACAAGTATAAGAAAACTATACAGTAGGGGATAACAACTTCTTCAGTAAAAAGTATTGGTAAGGTAGCTATCTACATGATAAATAATGAGCTAATCCCTTATACACAGAAAATAATCCAAAATGCACTGAGGACCTACACACAAAATCTAAGATAATAAACTGCAATAAAATATAGAGAAAGGGCCGGTATATCAAATTTCACAGTGATTTCTCAGGCAAGAGAGCAAAATAATAGGCAACAAAAGCAAAAGCAGAGACAAGCATACCATATCAAACTTGAAATATTCCACATTGTGCAAGAAGCAGTCAAGAACGTGGATAAGCAGGAATTGTGGGGGAAATTGCAAATTGTATATTTATTAAGAAGTTAATATACAGAAAATAGAAGGAACTGTGAAACTCGACAAAAAATTCACAATTTGCAAAGAACAAGTACAGACAATTCTCCAAATAAAATATATAAATGGCCATGAGTCATATGAAAACTCAGCATCACTATAGGACCAATTCAAAGAAAAAACAGTAAAAACACTACGCAAGCATTAGGACAGCCAATGTAAACAGAACAGAACAGAAACAAGTGCTGCAAAAAATGAGGGGAAAAAAAACTAAAGACAAACAATAGTGTTGTGGAAATTACTGATGCTGGCCTGCTAGCCAGTTATAAAGGGCAGCTTGGCCTGATGGGCGTGGTCTTCTCTGGAGACACATGACCCGATAAAAAGCCAAGACACTCTGAATGTGGGTGACAGTTATGTGGCTAGATCTGTTTGAGGAGCCTCTGGCAATGGGACCAGGACTTATTCTGGGTGTATGAAATGGCTTTTTGGAACACATTCCCCAGGGTGGGATACCTTGCTCGCCTTGACACAGTGGGGAGGGGCTTGGTAACTTAGTGTGCCAGACTTTGTTAACTCCCAAAGGGAGGCTTTACCCTCTCTGAGGAGTGGATGTGGGGAAGGGGGGATTTGGGGAGGTAGGGGGGCTGGAGAAGGAGAGGGAGGAGAAACTGGGATTGGTATGTAAAATGAAAAAAAAAACCTTTTTTAAAAAATAAATAAATGTCAGGAAAAAAAATAATCCCCATGGGGTGAAGGAGGGGAAAGCCAAGGCACCGGGACCTCATTCTCTCTTGGACTGTGAAGGGCTTGTGAAGCCACGGATCGGTGACCTTCCTGGTCCTTTTTCCATCACCCATTGGGAATGAGAGGAGCGGCAGATCAACGGCAGCACTGTAGCCTTCTTCTGTATCGTGAGTGTACTGTATGGACTTCACCTGTTAATAAACCTGACTTGATCCCAGACTCCCGTCCCACTTTATCTGGCACCCTTTAATGTGGGGCCTGGTTGACCCACCAACAGCTGCCCGCGACAGCCTGCCTCTGAGGCCCGCATCAGTGGGCATCCCACCACCCTAGTGCTCCCTCACCCTCACCCGCTCAGTCTTTGCATTCCTCGCCCCGCAGGCCTAACCTCTCAGCCTGCTATCGGGCCAGCAATTGTAGCCAAAAAAACTCAGGACCACTCCCAGTCCAGCACAACGGAAGCTGGCAGGCAGTTTCTGGTCCCTCAGCCCCTGCCCAGTGGGATTCACTACAGAAGCCCAGCTGCAATAGCCCATGCCCCTGAACCATGCGCTAATCGATGGTCTCTGAGGAGCTCTGCTCTGCCTGAACCATGCTCTAGTCGCAGATATCTGAGGAGCCCTGACTGCGCGCAGACGTCCACAGATGCTGGGCAGACTCTGGTCCTGCTGCCCAGTGCATTTTCACTGTGGACAGCTAACCTCCCAACTCCAGCGCACGCAACTGCAAGACTAGAATCGACTGCAGTGTACAGGTACTCTCTCAAACCAATTTTGTGCAGTGGGAACAAGTGCTGGAATAAAATCTGCTGTGGCTCCGGTGCATACTTCACTTTTTCCTTACCCCTCTTCTGGGGTTCCTACAGCTCAGCTGGATTTGAGCCTTGCTTGCCTGAGCTCGGAAGCTGTTGCAAAGTCACTGGAGGCAGGTGGGAAAGTTGTGACACTTATGTAATAGCCTTGCCTCCAGTGCCAATTCTTCTTGGCACTCACAGGTGCCAGGTTCGGGACTAGCCTGAGTGGTACCTCCCCACGAACCAGAAGGCAGTCAACTCCTAGAGCACTGAATCAGCACAGCACTGACTTGGGTCTCCCATGGCTGCTATAACACCACACCTGCTCTACCTGCTGGTCAAACATCAATATTACATCTACAACAATTATCTGAGTATCTGGCCTGCAGTGAGTCAATTGACAACTCTTAAAGGGTAAACTAATAAATTAATAAACAAACAAACAAACGAAGAAGATGGAGTAAAAGAATAAAGAGAAAGGACAATTTTAAAAACTTTCCCAGGTCAATGGCTGCAAACATCAGAATGCAGGGAATTAGAACCCTGCTCACTACAACTATGGACAGGATGTTAGAAAAGTTACTGAAGAGATAAGCAACATAGCTAGGATCAATACAATTTTGCTCATAACTGTTATTAACCTGGCAGTTAATACCTTATCATTTAAAAGCAGTTTGATAACAGTGCCAAAAATGAGAAATTGAATGAAAAATACAGGCTTTGGAACAGGGTATGCAAGCCTTGCAAATAGTTACTAAGGAAGATATGACAGCCTTGACTCATGAGATTAAGACCTTAGAAATACCAATGAGGAAGAAAAATAGCTGATAATAAAGAAGCCTGACATATAGTCACTAAGGAGGAAAAGACAGCTTTGACTGATAAGCTAAACCCCTTAGAAGTATTTATCAATGAAGAGAACAAAAAGGTGATTGATAATATGCAAGCCTTAGAACAACTTACTATTGAGGAGATACAAGCCCTACAAATGGCAACTACTGGTAAATTCCAAGCCTTAAAAAAATGTATTAGAACTGATAATAAAAGCATTCAGATACAGACAAAAGAATTCAGAAGATAACTAAACTCACCATTACCTGATAGAATTAGAAAAGAGTGGCCTAAGGTTGTTAATAAACCAACCATGATTTATCCTATTACCATTTATGAAAGGCCATCAAATAACAAGTATTCCCAAGGTTATACAGAATTTAAATGAGATCCTATACAAATTTTTAACTTAAAAATATTAAGGAAGCAATAATTTCCTATGGTATGCATTCAACATATGAGAGGCAGATGTTGAATACATGGTCCTCTTGGAACAAATACTCCAAACAACTGGAAACAATTAGTCACAGCAGTATTAGAATATGGTCCTCAGTAAGACTGGAACAGCTGTTTGAGAGAAGCAGCTAAGGCCCTTAAACAGCAAGGTAAGGTTAGAGGTTTTGAAATGTCCCAAGATCAAATACTTGGTGAGGGCTGTTATTCTGATATAAATAATCAGGCTACATTTGATGAACACAGCCTGTCCCTCTGCTGTACAGCAGCCTTAAATGCTTGAGACAAGATGCAAGAATCAGTAAAGAGAACTGAGTTATATACTAAAGTTATACAAGGCTCAAAAGAACCCTTCACTGAATTTTTCCAAAGATTGACTTCAGCTGTAATTAGAGTGATATCAGATCCAGAAGTTAGACAAGTACTAATTCAACCTTTGGTTTTTGAAAATGCTTATTTACAATGAAAAAAGATAATTGAAAAACAAATCATTATTCACAGAAGAATGGCTCCATCACATAGTCAATATTGAATCTATTAACTATGATGAGACTTGGGGAGAAGAAGTGATTTCCAAAGGCTTAAAGAAAAACTAAAATGTCAAATATTTTAACTGTGGTAAACAAGATCATGTAAGAAGAAACTAAAGACAGGTCATTCCTAGAAACAATGTTTCTTCTAGGGATGACCTAAACAGAAAGCCCCAACCTTCTGGATTATGCAGAAGATGCTGCAAAGGCTGGTATTGGACCAATGAATGCAGATCAACAAAGGACAAGCAAGACAATCCCTTAACATTGGGAAACACATTGGGGTGCCTCTTAAAAAAAAACCATGTCAAACTTGGTCCAGTCATTTCCTGTCATCATAGGGGAAACTCCTCCCCAAAGCAATTAAAGGACCTAGTGCCTATGGTAAAAAACCATACTGCTCTGGATGATACAATAGTTTTAGAAGATAAAACAAAACTTCCAGGAGAAACCATAAAATAAATATTTTGGCAGACTTCTATGAATAATTAAAGACAAAAGATAAGGATGTGAATACATAACACTGTAATTAAAGGTATTTTGGACACGGGGCAGATGTAACTAAAATTAGACCGGAATCATGGTATCTAAATTGACCTCTTCAGGAGGTAGATTTTCCATTTTTTAGGGGTTGGAACTTTATTTCAGGTAAAATAAAGCATGAGACGGGTTGAATGTATAGGACCAGAAGGACAGAGAGGAAAATTGAAGCCATATGTGGCTAACATACCAATGAATCTATGGGACCTTGATTTGTTACAGCAATGGAATACCCAGGTTAACAATCCTCCAATCTCAGAAACAGACCATAAACTGATGTATGTTTCTTGGAAAAATATTAAAAGGTATTATAAAGAACAGTCATTGAACATTTAGGCTGTACAAAACCAGGGCACAATAGCTGTTGACCTTTCAGTGGTATCAACAGCCCTACCTTTAAAATGGTTTATAGATAAACCTGTATGAGTTCAGCAATGGCCTTTCACATAAGAGAAACTGCAGGCCTTAGAACAGCTAGTACAGGAGCAGCTAAATACTCAGCATATTGAAGAATATCAACCAGCCCTTGGAATTCTCCTATATTTGTTACTAAAAAGAAATCTGGAAAATGGAGAATGCTGACAGATTTAAGAGTCATAAATAAAGTAATTCAGGTAATAGGCTCTCTACAGCCTGGAATTCCTATACCTTCTCTGTTAATTAAAGGATGGTCTATTATAGATATTGAGTTAAAAGATTTGTTTCCTTATTATACCTCTACAAAAAAAGGATAGGGAAAAATTGCCTTCATAATGCCTACTTATAATAATTCTCAGCCTGTTAAGAGATATCAGTAGAAGGTTCTCCCACAAGGGATGTTATGCCAATATTTTGTACAACAGCTGTTGAAAATAACTCATGCCGGGCGGTGGTGGCGCACGCCTTTAGTCCCAGCACTCGGGAGGCAGAGCCAGGCGGATCTCTGTGAGTTCGAGGCCAGCCTGGACTACCAAGTGAGATCTAGGAAAGGCGCAAAGCTACACAGAGAAACCCTGTCTCAAAAAACCAAAAAAAAAAAAAAAAAAAAAATAACTCATGTATGCTTTTTTCAATCTATAATTTACCATTATGTGGATGATATCTCATTAGCTGATTCAAATGTAGATACTTTAAAAAAACGTTTGAAGAAGCGAAGAAAATTTTACCTTGTGGGAGAACTACAAATTGCTTCTGAAAAAAATACAAAGAAGAGATTCTATTAATTACTTAGGATATAAAATAGGTTTGCAAAATATTCAACCCCAAAAGGTACAAATCAGGAGCGATCAATTGCAGACTCTTAGTGACTTTCAAAAATTGCTGGAAGACATTACCTATCTATGGCCCACTATTAGAGTAACATCTTAAGAACTTAGTAATTTGTTTCAAACCTTAAAAGGTGACAAGGACTTAAATAGTCCCAGAGAATTATCAGCTGAAGGTGAGAGAGAACTGGCTTTGGTGGAAAAGAAATTATGGGATGCACTTGTGGATTGTTTGAATCCAAAGCTTAATTGATTTCTGGTTATTTTACCCTCTATGCATTATCCTACAGGAATTTTAATGCAGAGTGA
The DNA here is from genome assembly GCF_949786415.1 of Peromyscus eremicus. Lineage (NCBI taxonomy): Eukaryota > Metazoa > Chordata > Mammalia > Rodentia > Cricetidae > Peromyscus > Peromyscus eremicus. The sequence continues at coordinate 5,873,764 of NC_081417.1, read as the reverse complement.
AGATATTATCTTAGAATGGATATTTTTACCACACAAACAGAGTAAAAAATTAAAGACATATTTAGTAAAGGTTTCTGAGTTGATTCTAAAAGGAAAATTAAGACTTTGTCAATGGACAGGAATGGACCCAGCAGAAATTGTAATACCTTTTATGAATGCTGTAATTTCCTCCATATGGGCAGGAAATGAACATTGGCAAAGAGCTGCAGCATTTTTTGAGAAAGATTAACAACAGATATTCCAAAAGCAAGAGACTTCAAGTTGTAAAAAGAACCAATTGTGTCCTTCCTCACATTGTATGGGAACACCAATATCTGGAGCACCTACATTCTACATTGATGCAAATAAATCAGGAAAGGCAGGTTATAAATCAGAAAATTTAAATAAAATGGCTCAAAGCCCTTATGATTCTGTTCAAAAATAAGAATTATATGCTATTATCATGGATTTTTACAGAAACTCTTAATATGGTTACTGACTCTAATTAGGCATAAAAAGTTCTTTTGCACATTGAAACTGCTTAACTTATTCCTGATGAATCAGAATTAACTTCATTATGTATATGATTACAGGGTTTAGTCAAGAATAGGAATCATCTCATGTATATAACACATATCAGATCTCCTATGGGTCTGCCAGGTCCTCTAGCACAGGGTAATGATAAAATTGATCAGTTATTAGTAGGAAATATGGTGGAGGCCTCAGAATTTTATAAAAACACCATGTCATACCAAGGGTTTGAGAAAGGATTTTTCCATCACTTGGCAGCAAGAAAAGAAAATTATAAATAAAAAAATGTCCTACTTGTTCCTTGTATAATCAAACTCCATTACCTGCAGGAAGTAACCCTAAAGGTACTCAAAGAAAGAAAATATGGCAAATGGATATGTTTCATTTTTCAGAATTTGAAAAATTAAAATATGTACACCGTACCATAGATAGCTATTCAGTATTTCAATGGGCAAATGCTATGAGTTCTAAAAGGACTGATTCTATAATTGAATATCTATTAGAAGTCATGGTTATCATGGGAACACCTGTACAAATTAAGACTGACAATGCTCCAGCATGTGTCTCTAGTAAAATGAAACAGGTTTTTTTTGCATATTACAATATAAAGCATGTTACACGAATACCATACAATCCAACAGGACAAGTGGTTATAGAAAGATGTAATCACACTTTAAAGGAATGCTACATAAACAGAAAAGGATAATAAAAACCTGAGAGATAGATTGTATAATGCCTTATTAACTTTAAATTTTCTAAATGCTAATGAGAAAGGAATGATAGCTGTGGGGAGACATTGGAGAGTACAAAAAACTACTGAATTAAATCAGCCTGTGTATTCTAAAGATATATTGACCTCAGAATGGAAATTAGGATATGTGTTATGTTGGGGAAGGTGTTTTGCTTTTGTTTCCACAGGAGAAGAAAAGCTGTGGACACCATCAAAATTAATAAAGATTTGATTCTATCAGGAGAGACCTCTTGATCAGAAGAAGTGATTATTCATCAACCAATGTGATGATTCATGTGTCAAAAGTAAAACTTATCAAATTAGGGTTGTTGGGGTAGGGTTTTATTTTTATCTTTACATCAAGAACCTTTGGACAGATAGACATCCAAAGAAGAAGGGATTACTGCCCTGAAAAAATTACCAAGAAAAGAAAAAGAATAATCTGACCTAATGGTACAATAATAATAATGATATATTTACAGAGTAAAATATCTTTACTTCTCAAAATACTTGTAGTCCTAATTCGATTAAAAACTAAAGCTGGCTGTGGAGTTGGAGTGTGGCTCTCTCATTCTTTAAACACAAGCATGTTGTTAAAAGAAAATTTCAGTCTTTGTCTAATATCAGAGGAGCTACCTGGTATGGGACAGAAAAAAATAAAAAAAATCTAGGTACTATTGTCACAAACCTCTTTCCCCTCATACTTATTTTAACTCTTTTGAACTTTTCTTTAGGTATAATACTATCTTAAAATTTAAACTTTCCATTTTCATATTAATAATATTTAAGTTTTCCACAGTGAGCAATAAATTGTCCTAACAGTGATCTCTGAAGTCTCCAAAAAGATGATGGTGACCCACAACAATGATACACTCTGGTTCATAATAATGCCATTGAGCTGATAAACACCACCCAAAGATTGGTTTTGGGCTACTAACTGCTCAGGAAAATTCCAAGGTGGATAGCTAAGATGGTCCACCATCTTATAGCACTCCAGCCAGAACTTCAGATAAGCTTTACCCATTACTCAGAGACTGGGTACAAATGTTGCAGCTAGTCTTCCTAAGACTCATTCATTGTTTTAGTTTTTACAGGGTCCCATAGAGATACTGACATCCCCTTCCAAAGAGCAGGAAATCATTCTAAGCACAGAATATCCATTTTCTCAATAGATGGGATGAGTGGTTTTTGGTTTTTCTCAGGGCTATGAATAATTGTCATCTGTAGGGGGTTAGTAATAAGTTGTTATATTGTTGGCGGTGGAACAATAGAGATTAAACTCAGATATCTCATTTGGAATAGAAAAAGGGGGGATAGATACGATAGGATTAAAAGGTATATTATCAGTTTTAAATAATTTATTTTGGTAATGATTCTTGTATATTGACACAAATTCAAAGTTATTTTTGTTACACCATGTATTTGTTCCTATTTCTGAGATATTTTTGTATATTGATACAAATTCAAAATTATTTTTGTTATATTGTATATATATTCCTACTTCTGTTTAGGATATTTTTGTATGTTGATACAAATGTAAAACTATTTTTGTTACACTGTATATATGTTTTTACTTCTATTTAGGATAATTTGTATACTGATATAAATTAAGGTTATTTTTGTCATATTGCATTATGCATTTCTACCTCTTGCTGAGATACTTTTGTATATTTTCACAATTTTGGGAGATTCTTGTCCTTATATTGTACATATGTTTCTATTCTATTTTTACATAGGATTTTACCTCTACAGATTGTGTATTTATATAGATGAAGATATAGTCCTTAAGCTATATAGGTTAATAAGAATTACAGGTTAATAGTCACCCATGTTTGTCAAACTTATAGTCATGTTAGTTAGATTTTCTAGGCATGAAGAGATATGTTCCAATTAGATAGATGATCTTCAAACACTTCAAAGACCTAGAGAATATGACATTTAAAACATTTTAATAACAAAATTCTTTTGATATGAGACATTTGTAGTGGGTAGCTGTTCCAGCTTTGACCTGGAAGTACTACCCCCAGTGAGGCTTCTGGTAACTGTCACACCTACCTATGACCTGCCCCTGAAGCAGGGTCAAGACAGGAGCACTTAAGACCTGAGATCCAGATGTGCCAGTGTTCTTGGTTCCTGGTGACCCTGGATGCTGGATGGTAGATTGATCAGAGTTCTCCAGAGAACACCACTGGACTGCACTTCACCTCTCCCAGATTCTGTAACCAATCCCTTCACTTGCTGTAAGTTACCCCAAAATAAATCTCCATTTTAGCTATGTGGAGTTCTCTTAATAAATTCCCAAAGTCTGGCACCCAACATGGGGCACAAACCCATGACCCTGGGATTAAGAGTCCCATGCTCTACCAACTGAGCTAGTCATGCTACAAGAGACACATACTAAAATCCAGAGAAGTCTAGAGACATGTTTGCTCCTGGCAGCACCAATCTACTCCCAAGATGATGGGCACCAAAGATACTCCATGTGGAGTTTGTTTTCTTCTTGGTGAAACTGGTCTATTGGGCAAGAAACTGCTCTTGTTTAAACTGCTGACAGTAAATATGCTTTCCAACCTGGATAAGCAGGACACAAAGAAAAGCAACTGCCAAACCTTGCCAAGACAGGCCAGGACAGTCCTTCAAATTTTCCTGCTTCTGAAAAAGGTCTGTCAGATATTCTAGGCCTATAAGTCAAAGTTGGTTGTCCCAAAATTGCAGAGAAACCTTGGGTGATTGTCCAGGCAGCCAGCTGTTTCTGTCATTTCTTACATTTTTTTTTTAGAAGTTACTTGCTTGCACTTCCTGCTTACTCAGGTAATAAATAATAATGTCTTTCTCAGGTCTTTGATGGAATTGAAGACTAGATAGTTACTGTTACAATCCTCCTGAATCTTAGCTAAGAACATATTAGGTACAAATTTTAGATTCTTCAAGAAAGGACAACTATTGGAGTAATCTCTATAAAATTGACAATTACCTATGATCTGGACATCTAGGAGGTATTTATTACTTGGTAATTGTTCTTGTTATATGTAGTTTCACTTTTGTTAGTGTTATTACCTTTCCTTTCTTCTAGACAATACTTGATAATAGTTTTATTTGTATATAGTTTTTTTATGTTAGGAGTAGAAACTTCCTTCTTAATTAGACAAAAAGGCAGAAATGTTGTAGGAATTACTGACTTCAGCCTGTTAGCCAGTTATAAAGGGCATCTTGGCCCAGTGGGCATGATCTTCTGTGGAAAGATGTGACTTGATAAAAAGTCAAGGCACAAGGTCCTGTACACTCTCTTGGACTATGAAGGGCTTGCTGAAGCCATGCCTCAGTGACCTTCCCCAGACCTTTTCCATCACCCATTAGGACCAAGAGGAGCAGCAGAAATCAATGGTGGCATCAGAGTTTTGTTCTGCATTGTGAGTGTACCATATTGATTTCACCTGTTAATAAACCTGACTTGATCCTAGACTTCCATCCCACTTTGCAGTAGTTTCAACACTTGTGCACTATTGTTGAAATATGATATTTTGTAATTATCATATAAAACACTAGAAATGTTCCTCCAAATGATGAAATAATACTCCCACATGATCCTGCAGTCACACAAAGACTACAAGTGTTCATCAAATATAGCAGGGTTGAATTCCTTTTGATATTTTGTACTACTTTAATTAGCTATATATCACAATTCTGTTTATCTGCCAGTGGACACTGAGTTTTCTGAATGTATTAGCTACTGTCCGTAAGGTGGCAATGAAAATTTATGCTCAGGTTTCAATATCTCTTTAAGATTTTGCTTGGTATTCTTTGTGAGACTACGGGGTCTTATGGTAATATTATCTTATTTAATGAATATCTGTTGTGCTTTCCATACATTAAAATAAATAATCCTGCTGGGTGTGCTGGTGTACACTTTTAATTCCAGCACATAAGAAGCAGAAATAAATGAATCTCTGTAATTTCGAGGCCAGCCTGGTCTACAAAGTGAGTACCAGGACAGCCAAGGCTGTTATACAGAGAAACCCTGTCTCAAAAACAAACAAACCAAAACACAACAAAAAACCTAAAACCAAAACAAAAAAAGAAAGAAATCTATAACAAAATGGGAAATATTATAATGATTTATCTAAAATAATTAAAAGCATAGAAAGTGACAGTAGTTTCCAGGGCTTGAGTGAGAGATGGAAGAATTGCTCTCACATAAGTACAGAGATTCACTTTCAGGGTTCTAGATAATTGATGCACAACAACATGCACAGAATTAATGATGTTAAACTTTATGCTTAAGAATAGTTATGATGGCAAAGTTAATGCTCATGTGTTACCACAATTAAAACTAAAATTGGAAATTTATTTCATGTAAGCTATGAATGCACATTATTCATGGTTTTCTTCAGAACACCTACCCAATAAAAGAAAATAGTTTCATAATAACCAATACTTTTTCAGGTACATGTAAAAGCACACTGGAAAAGCAGATAAATATTTTGAAGTTCCTTCTACCTAAGTGACTAACATTTCCATTACTATGGGAATTGTGGACTTAACTCAGAGTACCCTAGTTAAGTCTAGGAGTTCAATGGAACTTCTCTCTGTTTTGAGATCAACTGGGTCAAAGGTACTGGACACTTTCCACTGGCTGTGAGAAAGTTTGGTTGAGAATTCTTAGAATTCTCACTGGCCTATCACTCAATTAGCTGGAAGCTCAGAGAACCTTCTAGTGACCCTGCATTTTCTTAAACCAGAAACTATAAGAAGCCAGGACTACCCCCTATTTTCCAGGCACTTGGATTTGATCTCTGTTTTACCTTGGTTTACACCCACTATGGGTGTCATCAAGTTCCCCTCCACCACCAAAATCTAAATTCTCCAGCTTGTCTCAGATTGAAAACTGCCTGGGTTCCTTCCCAACCAGTTCTTCCTTAAGAGTCTCACTTTCTCACCTAGTCCTATGACTGACTTTCCATGATCTCTATTTGGCTATGGCCTCTATCATTACCACTGATAAATGGGAATGTATTTCGGTTGCCACTCAGGTTCCCATGGGTGAAGGCTATCTCACATATCAATAGTTCCAACCTGAGACTATTATGGTCCCTAGAGTAGATCCTAACTGGAATTATCAGATTCCTATCCACATGGAAGGCAACTCAAATTCTTCCTGGGCAGGCAGCTGGGATGATAATTTGCACCCTCATAGGTTTTCAGAAAGCCTTTTCATAAGGTGGTTAATTTTGACAGATTCTAGACCATAACTCAATAGGCTGATGAAAACTCAGCTGAATTCATGGGGTGGCTACCCAAAGACCTAATCCAGTATAATCATCTAGACTCCAACTCTCAGGAGAGCATCTTGGTTCTCAAAACTCATTTCCTCTTGCAGGCCACCCCTGACATCCCTAAAAAGCTTAAAATGTTAGAAACAGGCCATCAAACCACTCAGGGAGACATGGCATTTAAGGTCTTTAATAGTCAAGAGGAACAGGAACTAACCAATAAATGGCTTAAGACAAACATAATTACCAGCTCTTGGCTGTAGCCCTGCAGGCTCCTTCCAAGATGATGGGGTCACAATGAGTGTCACCAGCTTCTGATGAGGAAACACAAAACACAGAGCCAAAGCCAAAGCCTGCCTGTTACCTCAACCACTATCAAAGCCATATCCACAATGCAGACATGAGGGACACTGGAAGGTTGGCTGTCCATCCCTGCCAAGATAAGGCAAGCCACCCCCTTCCCAAAATCCCTCACATGACACTTTGGTTGATCTTCTGGGTGTGGCAAATAAAGATTGCTGATGCTCTAGTGCCTCTGGCCCTTGACCCCAATGACATACTTCTGATCACAACGGAGGAGCCCAAGGTCATAGTCTGGGTGGCAAGTAAGACAATCTCATTTGTCTCAGAGAAGAAGGCCTCATGGTCAGTCCTGCCATCCTACTCTAGCAAAACTTCACCTTCATGGATCTCTATAGTGAGGTTGTCTGTTGATCCCCAGCACAGTAGTTCCCCTGTTGAACATTATCAATGACTTTCATTTCTCCCCTTCCTTTGTAGTGATATCTACCTGCACACCCTGCCCTTCATTAGAAGAAGATCTAATGCAATCTCTCCATCTCCTGCCTCCCCCTTGTAAATAATCTCTTTGTCCTCTCCAACATTTCCTCAAAACCAAACCCCAGACCTCTCAATCCTTCTTTATAAGCCCGATAGTATGGGACATCTCTACCCCTGTGCTTACTTCCCAACACATTCACATATACCTCAGACTTTTCCTTGCTGTTCTCAGTTTTTTTCCCAATCCATACATTATTCTGCCTCATATCCTCTCATGTACCACTCATTTCTCTGTCCTAGATTTAAAGGATTCTTCATTTTCTATGCTGATCCACCTTGACTCTTATGACTTCTTTACCTTTATTGTCCCAAATCTTCAGGAAAGATAGAATAAGCTAATGCCATCAGTAAACCACAAACTAACACAAGAGCTACATTTACCCTGAGTCCAATACTTTTATCTTATTCTAATCAGGATAAAACACACACACACACACACACACACACACACACACACACACACACACACACTTGCTCCTTATTTTCATAGCCTATTTGAGCTCATGTATAGACACGCCTTCTTGCTGGGTAATGTTCTTCTCACAGAGTCTATATCAACAGGGTTTACCTTTCAGCTCAAATGAGCCAAGCCAACATAAGCAAACTCTACCTGGCTTGAAAATAAGTATGCTACTGCTCCCATGGGCCCTCTTAAGCTTAACATCTCCTGTGCCCCCACACCTCTCCCAATACAAAAATGCTTACTTTAAGGCTGTTACTATCCTTTTCCAACATCCTCTCCACCTCTCTACACATCAGTATGCTCTATTCCTCCATGTGCTTAGCATTTTTATGCTTTTGCCACTGAAAACAGCAACAATGAGGGTAAAGTCCTCACCTCCACTTTATGTCCTCTCTCTGGTTGTTCTAACTCAATCACCCCAACTTTCTCTTGCTATGAATCAACTGATTATGACAGATGGTATCCAGTCTCACTAAAAAAAAAAAAAAGGCACAGGAACTAACAAAATACCTCTATCTCACAAAAAAAAAATACAACCATTGTTCATCACATATTGACCACTGAAGCAAGATTCTTCCTGGAGGTGCCAGTATCAAAGGACCATAAGTGGAGAGAGGAGAATCCAACCTTCCTAGGTAACTAAAAACAAAGAATATGTCACTTTCACCATCATAGACCCTGGGATCCGCAGTGGACAGTGGCTATAAAAGGGATTATGGTTCTTCATAAGCCTTACTGATTGGTAAACATAACAATTTTTAGATCTCTTCAGATCTTTTACAGGCTGACCGTCAGTTGATCCCCTAACTGAAGCACTTGGGAGGTGGGGGGAGATAGCAGCTGCTAGAAACCATTTAGGATGAATTCCTCTCAGATCATCCTTGAGGAAACATCCTGGAAGGACACCCTTAACTCCTCTTTGGGACTCCTCAAATCACCCAACTGCTTCCTCTGTGTTCTTCTCTAAAACTCTCTAATGATGGCAGTACCCCTCATTAGGATCCTCCTTCTCCTCACCTTATGTCTCTGCAATATGTTCAAAACCAGGTAACCAAATCACCCACTAGTTATAACTAACTCCTCCTAATCTGTTCATCTTCTTCCCTATCCTCTGCTGAAGCAGAGGCCACACTATGACTTGGACAAGCCCCTGTCCAGGAGACAGAAGATAGAGGAGACTATCAACACTCCCTGTAATCAATAAAAGGCTGGTGACAGGCTGGCCCAAGTCCCTGGCCAAGAGGGAATCAGCTCCTTCCGGGGGAAAAAACTGCACATTCTGCATGTCTCAGAAGTCTGACCCAAGACAACAGTATCCTGTTATCTTAATTTCAACAGCATCTTGTTATCTTAACTCCCACAGCATCCTGTTATGACCAAAGGTCCCTTCATAAAAATTTCTATTTAAGACAGTTTCTTTGTTTGAAACAGTTTCCTTCTCCTTTAATGCTCTCCCACCAAACCTAAACCATCCTATAAAAACTCAAACTTTATTTTTGTGGGCCTCTTCTCTTTTTCTCAGAGACAGCCCAGCAGTGTATATGCCACTAAAGCTTCATTCTCAGTCTCAGTGTGGCTCTGGTGGTCTCACAGTCCTGTAAACCTTTATTAGGGAAACCTAGAGCCAAACAGTGACTTCTAGAAGAAGAGACTACTGCCTTCATGAACTCACAGTACCTGCAGGTACATACACTAGACCTACTCAAGATTAACATTAAAGCATAGAGGGTATTAAGGGCTCATAAGCCCCCACCACTACCAGAAGTTATTTATAGTTAATGGTTTCTGGGGGATGGAGAGTCAGTTTTCCTTAAGGATGTAGCCCCTGGCTAGTCAATTATGCTCTAGTGGATGGTCCCATACCTATGAGTACATAGGCTATTACAAAAAAGAGAAAAGAAAGGACAAGAAGTTGAGAGGGGGTAGGAAGGTGAAGATAGATCTGAGAGTAGTTAAGAGAGGGGGAAAGAGTGAATATTATCAAAATATATTATATGAAACTCAAATAGAATTCATAAAAATATTATTTTAAGGAGATGGAAAAAAGATATACAAACAAGTAGAAACTCAAAACTAGAAGCAGCAGCTAGTCTCACATGTAGATAGGGAGCTTCATACTGAAACCAGTCAGAGATGATAAGAAAGGACACTGAATTAAAGCAGGAAATCATTGAGAAGACACAGTGACTCTAATGTATAGAAACTAGTGTACCCGATTTCATAAAACAAACACTAATGAAAGAGGAGGCAAAGCTACACCAACAAGGCTTGCCTTCAATGTCCCACTCTCATTAATAGATACATACACAGATGGAAAAAATAAATCAGAATATCCCATTCTATATTTGTTGAAGAAAATTCTTCTCAATAGCTATGTTTGTTTGTTTGTTTTAATCACTGTTGTGACAAGCACTTGATAAACAAAGCTATAAGGGGGAGTTGGGTTTATGGGCCGGTGAGATTGCTTAGCAGGGAAAAGAGTCCTGTAGCCAAGCCTGATAATCTGAGTCTGATGCCAGGTCCCACATGATAAATGAAGAGAACTGATCCCTGAAAGCTTCCTTCTGACCTACACGCACACACACACACACACACACACACACACACACACACACACACTCATACTGTTGCACACACATACCTGTACATATATGCACACACAACAAATAAAATTTAAATGTGTGATAAAGGAGTTTATTTTGTTTACACTTTGTCTTAGTGAGTGTTCTGTTATTATGAAGAGACACCATGACCATGGTAGCTCTCTAAAGGAAAGCGTTTAACTGGGGCTGGCTTACAGTTTCAGAGGTTAATCCATTATCATCACTGTGAGAAGCATGGCAGCAAGCTGCCAGACATGATACTGGAGAAGGAGCTGAGAGTTTTACATCTGAATCCACAGGCAGCAGTCAGAGAGAGACACTTGGCCTGGCTTGAGCATTTGAAACTCCGAAGTCCACCCCTACTCACACACTTCCTCCAACAAAGCCACACCTACTCTAACAAGGCCATACTTCCTAATTCCTGTTGTGCATAGTCACTCCCTAATAACCAAGCATTCAAATATATAAACCTGTGGAGACCATTCCTATTTAAACCACCATATTCCATTCCCTACTCTCCCTAGGCTTATAGACATATCATTGTAGATGTAACCAACCGTCTTATTAAATAAGAAACACAGAGCCGATTCAGAGAAGAAAGCCAAGAGGTCAGAACTAAGAGCCTTACCCTTCCTGCTTCAGCTATCCTGCTTCAGCCAAGAGAGCTCTCCGAAAAAGAGGCCTACTTCATGTGTGTACGTCTTTAAATACTCCAGATGTTCTGCCTTCTCATTGGTTGTAAACTAAACACGTGACTGCCTTGTCATTGCCTGTATGTACCGCCCTCCAGGTCCTTAAAGGCGTGCGCCACCACCGCCACGCACTTGCTATGGCTCTATAACTCTGACCCCCAGGCAACTTTATTTATTAACATACAATTAAAATCACATTTCAGTACAAGTAAAATACCACCACATATCATAATGCAAAAAATGCACTCAGTCCAACTTCAAAAGTACCCATAGTTTACAACAGTCTCAACTATTTAAAAGTCCAAAGTGCAAAGACTCTTTGGAGACTCTTGGCAATCTTTTAACTATAATCCCCTGTAAAGTTAAAATGAAAAAGCAGATCACATACTTCCAACATACAAAGGCAGAAGTCATGAGTTTCAAGAGAGGAATTCCAAAAGGGAGTCTGGTGAAGAAATACTGGACCAAAGCAAGATCTAAAACCAGCATGGCTAATTCACACTCTGCCTCCCCATGTCTGATGTCAAAGGACTCTTCAAATCTCTGTTCCTTTCAGCTTTGTTGACTGCAACATACTTCTCTCTCCTGGGTTGGTTCCACACTTGATTTGCAGCTTTCCTCAGCAGGTATCCCACAGCTCTGGCATCTCCAGCATCTTGGGGTCTCTAAAGCAATCCAGGCTTCACCTTCACAGCTTCACACAATGGCCTATCTAGGCTTCCGTGCAGGGACACCCCTGACACATGCCTGGCCTCAGTGGCTTTCCTAGTCATGGAGGGAGATTCTATAACCCCCTTTCTTGTATCCTTAACTTTAAAGCCAGAACCATGTGGCTGAAGCTGCCAAGTCCTGCTGATTGATGGATCTGGAACAAAGCCCCCTCTTTTGATTACATTTCCATCAGCTTTCTGTTTTTGATGGTTTCTTTTACTGTTTAAACTTTTTTAAAATTCCTTTTTGTAAGTTGGAAGCTTAAATGGGTGAAGTCTTGCCTTGAGGTCCCCACTCCCTTTATTCCATTCAGCATCAGGCTTTTCTTTAATCTGTTTGTTTCCTTCAGCATAGGACTTAGCTTCATTACACTTTCCTCTTTCCTTCTCAAACTATATTTTTCCTTGCTTAGCTTTCTTCTTATTATTATAGATCTGCATAAGACTGGTCAATAATAACCATGTGACATAATCAATACTAAGCTGTTTTGAAATCTCCTCTGCCAATACCATTAATCCAAAACATTCAAGATAGCCTCAGGCAGACTTTTCAGACAAGGGCAAAAAGAAGCAAGATTATTCACCAAAATATCACAAAAATGGTATCTAAACCACTTAAAAATTCTTCTCTTCTGAAATCTCTTGAACCAGGCCACCATAATCTATGTCACTCTCAGAACCACTGTCTTCCATGCTTCTACTAGTATGGACCAGTAAGTCCCACTTACTTTCCTAATCCAAAATCCCAAAGTTCACATTCTGCCCCCACATAGCATGCTCAGGCCTGTCACAGAAATTCTCTGTTCCCTAGTGCCAACTTCTGTTTTAGTCAGTGTTCTATTATTGTGAAGAGACAACATGACCATGGCAAATCTGAGAAAGCATTTAATTGGCATTTGTTTACATTTTCAGAATTTTAGTCTATTATCATCATAGTAGGGAGCATGGCAACACACAGGCAGACAAGGTGCTGGAGAAGGAGCTGAGAGCTGAGCGTTCTACATCTGTATGCACAGGCAGCAGGCAGAAAGAGATACTTGGCCTGGCTTGAGCATTTGAAACCCAAATAATACCCTTAGGGACACACTTCCTCCAACAAGACCACACCTACTCTAATAAGGCCACTACTCCTAATCCCTGTCATGTAGCATCAATCCCTAGTGACCCAGCATTCAAATATATGAGCCTATGGGGGCCATTCCTGTTCAGACCACCATACACTTTGAGGGTACAGTTTACAAGGATGGAGAAGTCATGGCAGCAAGAGTGTAAGCCAGAAGTCAGGAAACACAGGAGATGAATGTAGTTGCTCTGCTAGCTTTCTCCTTTCTATTCAGTCTGAGACCCTGAACAATGGAATAGTACTGCCACATTTATGGTGGGTCATCCCACTTCAGTGAAACCTTCTTGAAAATTCCCTTATAGACATGTTTAAACAATTTTCTCATGCCTGAATGTTAAATTGACAACCAAGATTTTCTTGTCAACTTAATTTCCAAATAAATTCCAGTCCTGGCTCTTAAATCTTATTTTTATCTCATAATGCAAACTATATTTGTTCATTGGTAAAAGACTCCAAAGTCATAAAAATTCCCAAAATTCTTGAGTGTGTAAGTGTAGATTATCTTCTTAGACATATATAAATCATTAACTATGATCACTTATGAAATAAAAATATACTTTCATTACACACTGGCACAAAACAAACATTTATATTTCAAAAGAAAGAATAGTGCCATAACAAGGAATATATCAGGCCAAAGAAAGATCAAAACCCATGCTCTGGATATTGCTCTGTATAAATAAAATGCTGATTGGCCAGTAGCCAAGCAGGAAGTATAGGCAGAACAAGCAGAGAAGAGAATTCTGGGAAGTGGAAGGCTGAGGCAGAGAGACACTGCCAGCTACCACCATGACAAGTGAGATGTAAGGTACCGGTAAGCCATGAGCCACATGGCAACTTATAGATTAATAGAAATGGGTTAATTTAAGATATAAAAACTAGATAACAAAAAGCCTGCCATGGCCATACAGTTTATAAGTAATATAAGTCTCTGTGTGTTTACTTGGTTGGGTTTCAGCGGCTGCAGGACTGGCTGGTGAGAGAGATTTGTCTTGGCTGTGGGCCAGCCAGAAAAACTCCAGCTACAAACCCAGAGCAAGTTGCAGATACAAGGGGCAAGAACACAGCTCTATCCCTTCTTGGCTCCTAGTGAGGCAAAGCAAGATAATGTGGCCCACCAAGGCTGTCAGAGATGGAGAGGTGTATTGTAGCCGTATAGAAGTGCTCCAGATGGATGGCTTAAGGAGAATTACTGTGTATTATGAAGTGCTAGACAGGAGTGTTGTGCCAAGTACTAATCTTTTAATGGAATAACTGATACAAATGAGATCTTTTCCTCTTATATTGGACCTGACTAACTTCTGGCTGTTCCTCTAGCTGTTGAATTCCCAAAATAATAGTTGCTTAGAGCAGATGGAAGTGAGCTTTCAGAGATCCTGCTCATCTTCTACAAAATGACTAGCTTATATATGTTGACACTTGAGAATCTTGTAGATTTGCAAAAGCATCTTCAAGAACAGTAAAAATAGCACTTGAAGAGCTGGAACAAAGATTCTCAGCATGATTTTTAAAAGCCACTCCCAGGAGCTGAATGGGTATTCAGCAAGGTCTCACTGCCTACAATTTGCTAGCTAGGTGCACACCACAAGCAATACAGTTATTATCACTGTTGTTAGTTTAATGACAGAAGTATGTGATAAAAATTAATAGAAGAAGAGAATGTACAGTTTTGATTATAGAGAAAACAGGAAAGAAAAATAGGGGGATGGTCAACCAAATACAAATACATATAAACATGCAATAAAAATTGAATAAAGAGAGACTATTAATTTGAAGGGGAGCAAAAAGGTGTTTATGGGAAGGTTTGAAAGAAGGAAATTGAGGGGAGAAATGTTATAATTAAAGCACAATCTCAAAAATGAATAAAAATTAAAAAATCTAATAGTAAGCTGACCAAAAATAAATTTTTTTAGGAAAAAAAGAAAACAACCTAGGAATGAATTTGAAGCTCTCTACTTGATAGCTAGCATCTATAAGTGCCATAGTACACCATGCAGACTTTAGGGTAGAATTGTTACTGACAATCACTTTCAGTAATATATACTATATGCTATATTACTGTGCCTATTGATGCAATAGTGGTACACTTGTTATAAATGCAACCAATAACCTTCTTAATAGACTTAAGACCTGTAATACTGGAGGGAACTTATATCTGGTACTGTAAATTAGGGCAAAACCCTGTGGCTAGGGTGGCCACTGTTGTTAGTTTGTCTAACCAATGTGATTTTCCAATTAAATTGTTTTGCCCATTTTTGTGTTAACACTTACAGATTATCGTATCCCCCACTGTGGAGTAAATTTTCTTTGTTGCAGTCAGCTGTGGTTAATGTGGAGATGTATAACCAGTTTAAGTGATAAGAAAAAATAACTACTAAGGCATACAATGCTCATGTTTTATTAGACTTTATAAATCACCAGTTTTGGTTAACTCTCTTCCACCCCCTTTTTCTTTAATACTCAGAATAATCAATCATCTATATTACTCACTCCAAGATTCATAGAACATTGCAACAGAAGAGGTAAAAAATTTTAAGAGCCACAGGAAGTGGTTGAGTATTGTGTAGCTATTTCTTGCAATTCAGTTTGTAGACAGAAGAGAGACTCACAAGACTCAGAAAGCTCAAGAAACGTATAAGACTTGTGGCAAAATGCAAGCTGCAATTATTGCCACAGAAGAAAAAACTTTTCTATGACACTGTGTATGAGTTGTAAAGAAAACTCCAGTAATACAGGTTTCATGAGTCATTACCCATGCTTTATGGCCTTTTTACAGTGATGCAGCTGCTTTTGAGTCATCCATGTTCTCATAGGTAGCATCAATAAGCTCATTATTCACCAAGCTATATTTGGGTAGAATTGTTTCTTTTGTTTGCCATTAGTGCCATATCTGGAGTGATTAGTTTGTGTACATCCCCCCAGGAAAAAGTCTCACAAAAACATTATTCACAAAAAAATTTAAAAAACAATATCACCTTATAGAAATACAAAAGACCTCAAGCCAGTTGGTGGTGGCTCACACCATTAATCCCAGCACTCTGGAGGCAGAGAGAGGTGAATCTCTGGGTTTGAGGCCAGTCTGGTCTCCAGAGTGAGTTCCAGAAAAGCTGGGATTACACAAAAAAATCCTGTCCTGAAAAAAAAAAAAAAAGAAAGAAAAAGAAATACAAAAGACCTCAAATAGCCAAATCAACCACAAAAAAGAGAGATATTAGACATATAATAGTAACTGATTACAAATTATATTGCAAGATACATATCCCTGTCTCAAGAAATTACATTACCCCCCAAATCCCACCCACCCTCCGAGACTGCAACTGTTCCCTGAGACAGAGCCTGCCATCACCCAACTGGACTAACAGGTGAGTCTTTATCCTCACACCTGAACACCCCAGTCCCTACACTTTGGGCCCAGGGGCACAACCCTGCACCCCTATATTCCCACCCATTGCAGTTCCAGTTTCAGGCTAGTTGGCAGGCATATCTCCTGCACACAGGTCAGACTACTCCCATCCCCCATCAGACCCTATAAACTAAGCCCCACCTCCCCAAAATCCTACCCACCCTCCAAGACTGCAACTGTTCCCTGAGATAGAGCCTGTCAGCATCCAACTCGACTAAGAGGACAGTTGACAGGCAGACATCCTGCAGATAGGTCAGACTACCACTATCTACCACACAGTAAGACTGCAGCTACTCCCTAAGACAGAGACCACTAGCGCCAGTTGGACTAAGAGCTGATCCCTGAGACAAAAAGTCCATCAGCATCGACTAGACCAAGAGCTACCACTGGATCAAGAGTATCAATCAGACCAAGAGAGGCTCCCTCAGACACAGACACCGCTTGCACCAAGTAAAGAAAGAGATGGGTAGACGCCAGTACAAAAATACAGTCAACAACATAAAAACCAATATGGCTCCATCAGAACCTACATCAGCAAGACCTGAATAGCCTAACACAGAAGAAATGGAAGATATCTACCATAAAAATTACTGTAAGAAGATATTAGAGATCTTAAAACAGGAAATGAAAAATTCCCTTAAAGAAATCAAGGAAAAGTCAAACAAAAAATGGGAAGAAATCAGTAAATCTCATGAAAGCCAACAGAAAGCAATTAAATAAATGAGGGAAACAATTCAAGATTTCAAAACTGAAATGGAGTCAATAAAGAAGACATAAATTGAGGTAATGCTGGAAGTGGAAAATCTGAGCAAACAAACAGGAACTACAGATGCAAGTAAAACCAACAAAATGCAAGAGATGGAAGAATGGATCTCTGGCATTGAAGATACAGTAGAAGAAACAGATTCATCAGTCAAAGAAAACACTAAAACCAACAAAGTCATAACCCAACATGTCCAGGAAATTTGGCACACAATGAAAAGACCAAACCTAAGAATAATAGGGATAGAAGAAGGAGAAGAATACCAACTTAAAGGCACAGAAAATATATTCAACAAAATCATAGAAGAAAACTTTCCCAACCTAAAGAAGGAAATGCCTATAAAAATATAAGAAGGTTACAGAACACCAAATACGCTGGATCCAAAAAAAAGTCCCCTCACCACATAATAATCAAACCACTAAACGTACAGAATAAAGAAAAAATATTAAGAGCTGCAAAGGAAAAAGGCCAAGTAACATATAAAGGCAGACCCATAAGAATAACACCTGACTTCTCAATGGAAACTCTAAAAGCCAGAAGGTCCTGGACAAATGTTATGCAGATATTAAGAGACCATGGATGCCAACCTAGACTATTATACCCAGCAAACTCTCAATCAACATAGATGGAGTAAACAAAATATTCCATGATAAAAACAGATTTAAACAATACCTCTCCACAAATCCAGCCCTACAGAAAGCACTTGAAGGAAAAATCCAACCTAAGGAAGTTAGATACACCCATGAAAACACAGGCAATAGATAGTCCCATACCAACAAATACCAAAGAAGGGAAACATACAACACTACCACCAAAAAATAACAGGAATTAACAATAACTGGTCATTAATATCCATCAATATCAAGGTCTCAACTCACCTATAAAAAGACACAGGCTAACAGAATGGATACAAAAACAAGATCCATCAATTTGCTGCATACAAGGAACACACCTCAACTTAAAAGACAGACACCATCTCAGAATAAAAGGCTAGGAAAAGACATTCCAATCAAATGGATTTAAGAAGCAAGTTGGTGTAGCTATCCTAATATCTAATAAAATAGACTTCAAACTAAAATCAATTCAAAGAGATCAGGAAAGACACAACATATTTATCACAGGGAAAATCCGACAAGATGAAGTCTCAATTCTGAATATTTATGCCCCAAATACAAGGGCTCCAACATTTATAAAAGAAACATTACCAAAGCTTAAATCGCACATCAAACACCATACACTAGTAGTGGGAGACTTCAACACCCCACTCTCACCATGGACAGGTCTGCCAAACAGAAACTTAACACAGAAATAAGGGAACTAACAGATATTATGACTCAAATAGACTTAATAGATATTTACAGAATATTCCATCCTAACACAAAAGAATATACCTTCTTTTCAGCACCCCATGGAACCTTCTCCAAAGTCGACCACATGCTTGGTAACAAAGCAAATCTCAACAGATACAAAAAAAAAATTGAAATAACCTCCTGTGTCTTATCAGACCACCATGGCTTAAAGTTAGACTTCAACAACAACAAAAACTACAGAAAGCATACAATCTCATGGAAACTGAATAATGTGCAATTGAATCACCAATGGGTCAAGGAAGAAATAAAGGAAGAAATTAAAGATTTCCTAAAATTCAATGAAAATGAATGTACAACATTCCCAAACTTATGGGACACCATGAAAGCAGTGCTAAGAGGAAAATTCATAGCTCTAAATGCCCACATAAATAAGTTGGAGAAATCTCACACTAGTGACTTAACAGCACAACTGAAAGATCTAGAACAAGAAGAAGCAAACTCACCCAGGAGAAACAGACACCAGGAAATAATCAAATTGAGGGCTAAAATCAATAAAACAGAGACAAAGATTACAATACAAAGAATCAATGAAACAAAGAGTTGGTTCTTTGAGAAAATCAACAAGATAGATAAGCCCTTATCCAAATTAACCAAAAAGCGGAGAGAGCACATCTAATTAACAAAATCAGAAATGAAAAGGGGGACATAACAACAGAAAATGAGGAAATCCAGAGAATCATCAGGTCATACTTCAAAAACCTGTACTCCACAAAATTGGAAAATATGAAAGAAATGTATGTTTTCCTGGATAGGTACCACATACCAAAGTTAAATCAAGACCAGTTAAACTATTTAAATAGACCAATAACCCCTAAGGAAATAGAAACTATCATTAAAAGTCTCTCAACCAAAAAAAAGGCCAGGACCAGATGGTTTCAGTGCAGAATTCTACCAGATTTTCAAAGAAGAGCTAATACCAATACTCTTCAAATTGTTCCCCACCATAGAAACAGAAGGAACATTACCAAATTCTTTTTATGAGGCTACAGTTACCCTGATACCCAAACCACACAAAGATGCAACAAAGAAAGAGAACTACAAAGCAATTTCCCTCATGAACATTGATGCAAAAATACTCAATAAAATACTGCCTAACCAAATCCAGGAACAAATTAAAACAATTATCCATCATGACCAAGTAGGCTTCATCCCAGGGATGCAAGGATGGTTCAACATATGAAAATCTGTCAATGTAATACACCATATAAACAAACTGAAAGAAAAAAACCACATGATCATCTCATTGGATGCTGAAAAAGCCTTTGACAAAATCCAACACCCCTTCATGATAAAGGTCTTAGAGAGATCAGGAATACAAGGAACAAACTTAAACATAATAAGGGCAATTTACAGCAAGCTGACAGCCAACATCAAATTAAATGGAGAGAAACTCAAAGTGATTCCACTAAAATAAGGAACAAGACAAGACTGTCAACTCTCCCCATACTTATTCAATATAGTACTTGAAGTTCTAGCTAGAGCAATAAGACAACAAAAGGAAATCAAGGGGAGACAAATTGGAAAGGAAGAAGGCAAACTTTTATTATTTGCAGACAATATGATAGTATACATAAATGACCCCAAAAATTCTACCAGGGAACTCCTACAGCTGATAAACTCCTTCAGTAAAGTGGCAGGATACAAGATTAACTAAAAAAAAAATCAGTAGCCCTCCTATATACAAATGAAAAAGGGGCTGAGAAAGAAATCAGAGAAACATCACCCTTTACAATAGCCACAAATAATATAAAATACCTTGGGGTAACTCTAACTAAGCAAGTGAAAGATGTGTATGATAAAAACTTTAAGTCTCTGAAGAAAGAAATTGAAGAAGATATCAGAAAATGGAAAGATTTCCCATGCTCATGGATAGGTAGAATCAACATAATAAAAATGGCAGTCTTACCAAAAGCAATATACAGATTCAATGCAATCCTCATCAAAATACCAACACAATTCTTCACAGACTTGGAAAGAACAATACTTAACTTTATATGGAAAAACAAAAAACCTAGGATAGCTAAAAGAATCCTGTGTAATAAAGCAACCTTTGGAGGCATCATGATCCCCGACCTCAAGCTCTACTATAGAGCTATAGTAATAAAAACAGCTTGGCACTGGCATAAAAACTGACATGTGGACCAATGGAATCAAATTGAAGACCCGGACATTAATCTGCACACCTATGAACATATGATTTTGGACAAAGAAGCCAAAACTCTACCATGGAAAAAAGAAAGCATCTTCAACAAATGGTGCTGGCATAACTAGATGTCAACATGCAGAAGATTACAAATCCATGTCTGTCACCATTCACAAAACTCAAGTCCAAGTGGATCAAAGACCTCAACGTAAGTCCAGTTACACTGAACTTGATAGAAGAGAAAGTAGGAAGTAGTCTGGAACACATTGGCACAGGAGACCACTTCCTGAATATAACACCAGTAGCACAGACACTGAGAGCAACAATTAATAAATGGGACCTCCTAAAACTGACAAGATTTTGTAGAGCAAAAGACATGGTCAATAAGACAAAACGACAGCCTACAGAATGGGAAAAGATCTTCACCAACCCCACATGTGACAGAGGGCTGATCTCCAAAATATATAAAGAACTCAAAAAGCTAGAGATCAAAATACTGAACAATCCAATTAAAAAATGGATTAACAGAGAATTCTCAACAGAAGATTCTCAAATGGCTGAAAGACATTTAAGGAATTGCTCAACATCCTTAGTCATCAGGGAAATGCAAATCAAAACAACTCTGAGATACCATCTTACACCTGTCAGAATGGCTAAGATCAAAAACACTGAAGACAGCTTATGTTGGAGAGGATGTGGAGCAAGTGGAACACTCCTCCACTATTGGTGGGAATGCAAACTTGTACAGTCACTCTGGAAATCAGTATGGCAGTTTCTCAGAAAGTTGGGAATAAGTCTTCCTCAAGACCCAGTTATGCCACTCTTGGGCATATACCCAAGGAATGCTCAATCTTACCACAAGGACACATGCTCAAATATGTTCATATCAGCATTATTTGTAATAGCAAGAACCTGAAAACAACCTAGATGCCCCTCAACTGAAGAATGGATAAAGAAAATGTGGCACATATATACAATGGAGTACTACTCAGCAGTAAAAAACAATGATATCATGAAATTTGAAGGCAAATGGATGGATCTAGAAAATGTCATCATGAGTGAGGTAACCCACACTCAGAAGGACAAACATAGTATGTACTCACTCCTAAGTGGATACTAAATGGGAGGGAAGGGATGGCCAGACTGCAACCCGCAACTCCAAAGAGACTAGCTAACAGGAAAAGACTCTAGGAGGGACACATGGATGACCCTGTAAAGGAGAAGTGGATGAGATCTACATGAGTGGATTGGGGGTGGGGTGGTGGCAGAGAGCGAGGAGTGGGGGATGAGAAATAGGGAAATGTCCCAAACTGTAACAGGGACAGAGTGGGAGGGCAGGGAGGAAGATACCATGATAGATGAGGACGTCATGGGAATAGGAAAAGGCAGGGTGCTGGGGAGGCTCTCAGGAATCCACAAGGTTGACCCCACCTTGGTCTACTGTCAGTGGTCCAGAGGGTGCCTGGACTGGTCTACTCTGGTGACCAGCCTAGCAAATAACCTAGCTGTCATCATAGAGCCCTTGTCCAATGAATGATGGAGGCAGATACAGAGATCCATGGCCAGGCACCAGGCTGAGTTCCAGGAATTGATCCAATTGATGAGAGAGAGGAGGGATACTGCAGGTTAGGGACATCGAGATCATGATGGGAGGATGTGCAGATATGACAGACCATACGAGTGGAAACCCATGAACTGTGGGCTGGTGGCTGTGGAGCCCCCATGGGACTGGACTAGGCCCTCTAGACACGGAAGACCGTTGTTTGGCTCGAACTGTTTGGGGGGGCACCCAGGCAGGGGGATCGGGATCTGTCCCTGGTGCATGGGCAGGCTTCTGAAAATCTGGTGCCTGTGGTGTGACACCTTGCACAGCTTTGGTGCAGTGGGAAGGGGCTTGGACCTGCCTAGGCTCAGTGAGCTGGGCTTTGCTGACTCCCCATGGGATACCTCGATTTGGGGGATGTGGGGACATGGGGTGGCTTGGAAACGAGGGCTGGGGGGTAGGAGGAGGGTGGTCTGTGGATAACATGAGGAGTGAGTAGAAAATTTCTTAATAAAGAAAAATAAAATTAAAAAACAAAAACAAAAAAAATTACATTACGAAGCCAGAATAACAAAACCAGCATGGCACTGACACAAAATCAGTGTGTAGACCAATAGAACAGAACAGAACAGCATAGAGGAAATAGGAATAAATTCATGTAACTACAGCCATCAGCTGGTGCTGAGAAAAGTATATATATATATATATATATATATATATATATATATATATATATATATATATATGCAGAAGGATAGAACTAGATTTTTTCTTATCTCTCTATTAAAAATGAATCAAAGGCCTTAATTAGTGTAAAACTGGAAACTTTGAAACCACCAGATGAGACTACAGATAAAAATACCTTAAGATGTAGGCATAAGTCGGTCTGAGCTCAGATCCTCCATGCTCTATGTCTGAAGTGTGGAGTAAGACCCACCAACAGGGTTTTATCTTTGAGTCCTGGTAATTGTGCAACAATGACAGTTTGTACTATTTGGGGTTTTTTGGGCCCTCTTGACCAAAGATTCAAACAATGTCTCCATATCTGGCACCAGAGTTTTTTTTGTTTTTGTTTTTTTTTTTTTAATTTTTATTTTGCAATACAATTCAGTTCTACATATCAGCCACGGATTCCCTTGTTCTCCCCCCTCCCGTCCCCCTCATCTTCCCCCCAGCCCGCCCCCATTCCCACCTCCTCCAGGGCAAAGCCTTCCCTGCAGACTGAAATCAACCTGGTAGACTCAGTCTAGGTAGGTCCAGTCCACTCCTCCCAGGCCGAGCCAAGCGATCCTGCATAGGCCCCAGGTTTCAAACAGCCCACTCATGCAATGAGCACAGGACCCGGTCCCACTGCCTAGATGCCTCCCAAACAGATCAGGCCAATCAACTGTCTCACCCATTCAGAGGGCCTGATCCAGTTGGGAACTCCTCAGCCATTGGTTCATAGTTCATGTGTTTCCATTCATTTGGCTATTTGTCCCTGTGCTTTATCCAACCTTGGTCTCAACAATTCTCGCTCATATAAACCCTCCTCATTCTCGCTAATTGGACTCCCAGAGCTCCACCCGGGGCCTAGTCATGGATCTCTGCATCCAGATCTCTCAGTCGTTGGATGGGGTTTCTAGCACGACAATTAGGGTGTTTGGCCATCCCATCACCAGAGTAGGTCAGTTCGGGCTGTCTCTCGACCATTGCCAGCAGTCTGTTGTGGGGGTATCTTTGTGGATTTCTGTGGGCCTCTCCAGCACTTTGCTTCTTCCTATTCTCATGTGGTCTTCATTTACCATGGTCTCCTATTCCTTGTTCTCCCTCTCTGTTGTTGATCCAGCTGGGATCTCCCACTCCCCCAAGCTCTCTTTCCCTCGACCCTCACCCTTCACTACCCCCACTCATATCCAGGCTGTTCATGTAGATCTCATTCCATTTCTCTGTCATTGGGCGATCCCTGTGTCTTTCTTGGGGTCCTGTTTTCCAGGTAGCCTCCCTGGTGATGTGAGTAGCAGTCCAGTCATCCTTGTTCCACATCTAGTATCCTGCTATGAGTGAGTACATACCATGTTTGTCTTTCTGAGTCTGGGTTACCTCACTCAGGATGATTTTTTCTAGATCCATCCATTTGTCTGCAAACCTCATGATGTCATTGTTTTTCTCTGCTGAGTAGTATTCCATTGTGTGTATGTACCACATTTTGTTTATCCATTCTTCAGTTGAAGGGCATCTAGGTTGTTTCCATGTTCTGGCTATTACAAACAATGCTGATATGAACACAGCTGAACAAGTGCTCTTGTGGTGTGGTTGAGCATTCCTTGGGTATATGCCCAAGAGTGGTATAGCTGGATCTTGGGAGAGATGGATTCCCAATTTTCTAAGAAATCGCCATATTGATTTCCAAAGTGGTTGTACAAGCTTGCATTCCCACCAGCAGTGGAGGAGAGTTCCCCTAGCTCCACATCCTCTCCAGCATAAGGTGTCTTCAGTGTTTTTTTATCTTAGCCATTCTGACAGGCATAAGGTGGCACCAGAGTTTTAGTTAGATAGTCTGTGGTTCTTGTTGGGGAGCATTATTTTAAGTTTATAAAATAATGTTCCCCTACAGCTTTTACAAACACCTTTAATGCTATTTATCTCTCCATCCTCCTTTTCCCTCTATATTATCCTCCAACTCTCCTCTCCAGTTAGGTCCCCTCCTCCTGTTTTTCCTTTTTCCCTTCATAGCACTTGTGTCTTACTAAGCCCCTCTCCCAAGGTCCTTCTCCATCCCTCCTCCCATAGGTCCTGTCTACTATCTGGCTTCTGTGGTCCCTTCAGGTTACATACTCAAATCTAAAGTTTCATAACTAGGATCCACAAATAATACATGAAGCTTTTGTCTTTCTAAGCCCTGATTACTTCACTCAGCATATGTTTTCTAATTCAATCTAATTCAATCCATGTTCCTGTAGATTTTATGATTTAATTTTTCTTTACATCTGAATAGAATTTCATTGTGCATATGCACATTTTTATTATCCATTCATCAGTTAAAGGTTGTCTAACCTGTGTCCCTTTCCTAGCTACAGTGAATTGAGCAGCAAATACAGCTGAGCAAGCATCTTTGTACTAGGATATTGAGCCTTTGGATACATGCAAAGGGGTGTTATATCTAGGTCACATAGCAGGTCTTTTTTTTTAGCTTTTGAGTATTCTCCACATTTATTCCCATAGTAGCAATACCAGTTTACAATAATCCTTTCTTTGTATCCTTACCAGCATTTGTTATCAGTTGTTTTATTGGTTTTAGCTATTCTGACTGGGGAAAGATTGTAGAGTATTTTAATTTGCATGTCCTTGTTTTCTAAAGGTATCGAACACTTAAAAGATATTTACTAGCCACTTTTATTTGTTCTTTTGAATACTCTTTAGTCAGATACATAGTTGATTTTTAAAATTGGATTGTTTGTTTCCTTGATTTTTTTTAGTTTTGTGTTATTGTTTTAGTTTTTTTTTTTATTTTGCAATACAATTCAGTTCTACATATCAGCCACAGATTCCCTTGTTCTCCCCCCTCCCGTCCCCCTCATCTTCCCCCCAGCCCACCCCCCATTCCCACCTCCTCCAGGGCTAAGCCTCCCCTCGGACTGAGATCAATCTGGTAGACTCAGTCCAGGCAGGTCCAGTCCCCTCCTCCCAGGCCGAGCCAAGCGACCCTGCATAGGCCCCAGGTTTCAAACAGCCCACTCATGCAATGAGCACAGGACCGGGTACCACTGCCTGGATGCCTCCCAAATAGATCAAGCCAATCAACTGTCTCACCCATTCAGAGGGCCTGATCCAGTTGGGGACTCCTCAGCCATTGGTTCATAGTTCATGTGTTTCCATTCATTTGGCTATTTGTCCCTGTGCTTTATCCAACCTTGGTCTCAACAATTCTCGCTCATATAAACCCTCCTCTTTCTCGCTAATTGGACTCCCAGAGCTCCACCCGGGGCCTAGTCATGGATCTCTGCATCCAGATCCCTCAGTCGTTGGATGGGGTTTCTAGCACGACAATTAGGGTGTTTGGCCATCCCATCACCAGAGTAGGTCAGTTCGGGCTGTCTCTCGACCATTGCCAGCAGTCTGTTGTGGGGGTGTCTTTGTGGATTTCTGTGGGCCTCTCTAGCACTTTGCTTCTTCCTATTCTCCTGTGGTCTTCATTTACCATGGTCTCCTATATAGTCTGAATATTAATTCTTTTTTGGGTGTATGGTTGGAAAAGATTCTCTATTACTCTATATGCTCCATTTTCACTCAGCTTATACTTTCCTTTATAGTTTAATGGATTTTCTTGATCAACATTACTTAAAGTTGAAAGAGCACCTTCCAGAAGCAGGTAAAGGGGGCCAACAGGAAAATTTTGCCTTTCTGCATTCCACCCTAGCACTTCATTGGCAAGTTCATCCACCCTGTTGGTGAGTTTATCTACTCTATAACTGCCTCTGCTGATACATTGTTTCATTGATAATAAAATATAGTTTCTGCAGGTAGACTGAAAACCAGTAGCTCTCTAGGAATCCTCCAGGCCTACAGTACCAGGGAAGGACTACTGAGGCATTCAACCTGGTAGACTGAGAAGGTAACCTGTTCTTGGTCTCTCCAATGTGAAAGCAGTCACTGTGGAACTATCCAGACTGTTCTATGTATAGGTTGTGTGAGAGTGTAGAATAAACTGCTTTTCTATTCACTTAGTTCTATTCCTCTGGAGCAGCAGTTCTTAACCTATGTGTAATGACCCCTTTGGCAAACCTCTATCTCCAAAAATATTTACATTACAATTCATAACACTAGCAAAATTACAGTTATGAAGTAGCAACAAAAATAATTTTATGGTCAGGGGTCACCACAACATGAGGAACTGTACTAAAGAGTCACAGCATTAATAAAGTTGAGAATCACTGCTCTAGAGAATGTTGACTTTTATCTTCTATGAATTAATCTTATTTTCATTAAGTGGAATTTCAATTGACCTTCCAACAAGACTAACTACAATGAGAAGATATTACTGAACACTGATGTATAAAACAATTTTAAAACATTTGTATGCATTTGTCATAAGAGCAACAGTAATTGATTTAAACATTAACCATCTTAATCATTCATTCAATTACTTATTCAAAATCCAAATATTCAGTTCCTTGTTCTTCCATATTTGGATAAGCTGGTTTTATCTGCAGTATATGGAGTTGACTCTTCCTTACCTGGAAGGACAGGTTGTCCTTTATTTAAAATTGGGAATTCTCTGCAGATTTCTCCATCTTCTTGCTCTTGTGCCAGCCATCGTTGAACAGGAATATAAAACTTTTCTCCAGAATTCATGTTTTGCAATTCTATCTGTAATAGCAAAAAAAAAAAGCATCAAGAATAAAATGGGCTTTCTTCAAGCTTGATACTTAGGTCATAGTTCAAATGTATAAACTACAGAGAATTGAATAAAATGTAATAAGCCATTATCTGGAATCTTACTTATCCAAAACAACAAACTATACATGGCTTTTTTTATACTTAGAATAAGATTCTGAATAAAGAATGTCTTGAAGCAGTTGTGTCTCAGGAATTGGTGATAGCTAAGAGGTGACTATAATTTTGAAATGCACAAAGCCCTGAGTTTAATCCCACCACCTCCTCTCCCTGCAACAGGAAAGGCCTCCTCTCTTCATGGGCTCTCAAACAAGAAAATTGTCTTTCATTGAGAATGTACTTGTGTTAGGGAGAAATGGAAGAGAATATTTCACTCTGATTGTTGTATTTTTCCATTGCAATTTTACATAATCTTTTCAAATCATTTAACAAGTGTCCCAGCACCCTAGCTTCATAATTAATATTATTAGTTAGTTAGTAACTAAATGAGATATCAAATGCATTTATGATAAACTTTTATAAATTTATTAAACAATAAAAATGAAAAATATCATGTAATTATGTAAGTATCGACTTTAATATTCTACTTTGTAAGTAAGGCCTAAAGGACAAAACGAAGAATATTATCTTATACAAAAGTCAGGGAGTAGTTTTGAACTCTAACCATTACTTTTTACAAAGTAAACTTAATTTTTCATCCTGCTTCAAGAATTTTCATGACTTTAAGGTAAAGGTGATGGAATTACTAACATTTATTCATTCCTAATAACACAGTAAAAAATATGATTTCAGTAATGCTTCACCTTCCATGAATTTTTCTCTCATATTATAAAACTGCAAGAGAGAAAATTTACCAAGTGTCTTATTTACTTTTCTATTGCTGTGATATAACACCATGGCCAAAGCCACTTATAAAAGAAAGTGTTTAATTTGCTTATGGTTTGGAAGGATTAGAATCCATAATGGCAGAGCAAAGGAGTGATGCTACGAATAGCTGAGAGCTAATATCTTAATCGACAAGCAGGTGGCAGAGAGAGGCACACTGGGAATGGCACCACTATTTTGAAACCTCAAAGCCCATACCCAGTGACACACCTCTTCCAATAAGGCCAGAACTCCCAATCCTTTTCAACAGTTCCATCAAATTGAGAACCAAGTATTCAAACATAAGATCCTATGGAGGGGTTATACAAACTACCACATGCCACTCCCTGGCTCCCACAGGCTCCTGGCTATATTATAAGGCAAAATGTATTCCGTTCAACTTCAGATGTCTCTATAGTTTTTCACAGTCTTTTTTCACAGATTTATTCATAATTGTTTGTGTACAAATAAATATGTACATCAACCCAAATATAATAGACTAATTTCAAATAATTTCTAATACATGATTAGTCATTGTACTGACTGGTTTTGTGTGTTAACTTGACACAAGCTAGAGTCATCAGTTGAGGAAATGCCTCCATGAGATCCATCTGTAAGGCATTTTCTCAATTAGTGGTCAATGGGGAAGGGCCCAGCCCATGGAGAGAGGTAGCATCCCTGTGCTGGTGGCCCTAGGTTCTCTAAGAAAGCAGGAGGAGCAAGTGAAGGGGAGCAAGCCAGCAAGCAGCATCCCTCCCTGACCTCTGCATCAGCTCTTGCCTCCAGGATCCTGCATTGTTTGGGTTCCTGTCCTGACTTCTTTCAGTGATGAACAGCAATGTGGATGTGTAGGCCAAATAAACCGTTTTCTTTTCAAACTGTTTTTTGGTCATGATGTCTCATCATAGCAATAAAAACACTAAGACAAATTGGTACCAGTGTAGTGGGGAATTGCTGTGACAGACCTGATCATGTATTGGGGGGATTGTGGAAGGACTTTGAAACTCTGGGCAAGGAAAGCCATTGAGTATTAAGAGCTTTGTGGGATGTTCTGTGGGAGCTTGGAAGATAGAAATGTTGAGAGTAGTGCAGAAGATAGAGACCTGATTTGTGAAATTTCAGAGGGAAGTTTAAAGACTCTGTCAGGGCCATTTGTCATTTTGAACTAAGATACTGTGGTTCTGGTTGGCTGGGCTGAAGAATCTGCTGTGATAACAAGATACTGGAACTACTAAATCAAAACATAGCTTTACCAGGATACTTGATGCTGGTCAGCTGGAGCTAAGAAATTAGTGGTGATTAAGAAGATATCAGCATCACTGAGGTGAAATTTTCTGGGAAGTGCTTCTTGAGGGCACAGAGAAGCTGTGTTCCAGAGGCAGCCATGGTTGTACCTCATGCTGGCAGCCAGACGTAGTAATGTGTGTCACCAAAGTGATACTGGTTTTGAAGGCATGAAGGGGTCATGGAGAGTAGATGGGGCTTGGCATTGTAGAGGCCAGGAGAGTCCCTTTGTGAAGGTGCAGCCTTAGTGGCAATTGAAGGCCCAGGACTAAAGGGGTCATGCAAAGAAGTTGAGGCTTGGCACCATGAATAGAGCCTTTTAGAGGCTATTGGTAAAAGTACAATGCAGTTGCAGCAGAAGATCCCAGCATTTTGGAGATGCTAGTACCGTGGGATGACCACCAAAAACAGTAGCAGCTGTGGCAGTGGAGCCAGCAAGGGCCTAGAAAACAAGCTATGTGTGCTGCAGAGGGCAGAGCCAAAGGAGCAGAGGAACCCAGAGGATTGTAAGTGAATCCCAGCCTATGGATGGTTGGAATTTGGTTTTGCTTTGATTCAATTGTAACTGTGCCCTGATTTTTCCCTCTTGAAGTAAGAAAGTATTTTACTGGAGTTCATATTTGGGAGACTGAATTTTAAAAGACTTCATATTTTAAAAGAGATTGGCTATTTTAAATGAACTAAAATTGTAATGTTTTTGAATTTGTAAGGATTGTGGGACTTCTAAAGTTATTCATATTTTTAATGTGTGTTGTAGAATATAACTTAAATGTGTTACATTCATTTATGGAATTGTGGAACCTTTGTTTAATGATGCAAAGATGTATTCTTTCGTGTTGCATTTGTTTAACTCTGTAAAGCTGTGTTACTTTGCCTGTTTAAAGCACCTAATTGGTCTAATAAAGAGTTCAACAGCCAATAGCTAGGCAGGAGAAAGGATAGGCGGGGCTGGCATGCATAGAGAATAAATAGGAGAGAAAAGAAGAGGAGGGGCGAGAGAAGGAGAGGAGGACACCAGGGGCCAGCCACCCAGCTGTACAACCAGGCATGGAGTAAGAAGGAAAGAAAGGAATATAGAATAACAAAAAAGGTAAAAGCCCAGAGGTAAAAGGTAGATGGGATAATTTAAGTTAAGAAAAGCTGGCTAGAAATAAGGAAAGCTAAGGCCAGGAATTCATAAGTAAGAATAAGTCTCTGAGTATTTATTTGGGAGCTGGGCAGCAGGTCCACAAAGAGCAAAGAGTTTAAAAAAAAAAAAACTGACTACAAATCGGAGATCTTGGGGAGGTATAAGAAAGGAAGGGTGTGGCTTAATAGTTATGCTTGTATGTCAAGTTGACAAGGGGTCAGTTGTACTGGCTGGTTTTGTGTGTCAACTTGTCACAAGTTACAGTCATCAGAGAGGAAGGAGCCTCAGTTGAGGAAATGCCTCCATGAGATCAAGCTGTAAGGTGTTTGCTCAATTAGTGATCAATGTGGGAAGGCCAAGCCCATTGTGGGTGGTGCCATCCCTGGGCTGCTGGTCCTAGGTTCTATAAGAAGGCAGGCTTAGCAAACCAGTAAACACCACCCCTCTGTGGCCTTTACATGAGCTCCTACCCCTAGGATCTTGCCCTTTTTGAGTTCCTGGCCTGACTTCTTTCAGTGATGAAGAGTAACGTTTCCTCCCCAACTTACTTTTTGGTCATGGTGTTTCATCACAGCAAGAGAAACTCTAGCTAAGACAGTCATCAAAGACTTGGATCCAGCCTGCAGCTGACACTAAAAGCTTTTTAATGGTAAGTTCTACTTTTGTCCATCATCATTTTTCATGTATTTGCTTACCCACAGTTCAGCAACTTTAGCATTCAAAATCCTTTTCCATTGTTTTGACATGTTTCCAAGCAATTTAACTCTTTGTTGAATTACTATATAAACTAGGCTTATAAACCACCTTTCAGAACATTACTTCATGTACGAGGTACATCAATTTTATATACAAAATAAATGTTTTGTAAATATTGCTAAATAAAAGATTGTGATCCAACTGTATTTTATCTATAAGACATTCATTTCAAATAGAATTATGACTGTGATTTTTAAATAGGTTTGATCACGGTATCTTCATTGGTATTACACCTTGTTCTCATTTGTTCCCTTTGCCCCATTTATTCCAGCATTAACCCTCCTCATTCCTCCAGTTGGTCCCTTTCTGCTTATCCCCGAATAGTGCCAACTGTGTTTCTCCTCCCCTTTTCATTGATAATTTTTCATATAATATATTCTGATCATACTTTCTTCTCCTCTACCTCCTCCCAGATCCTCTTTATATCCCCAACTCCTGAAACATAGTCTCCCTTTCTCTCCTTCTCTTCACAAACAGGCAAATAAATTTAAAAGAAAACTAAATAAAAAATATACACACCACCACCCCCGAAAAAAATTTCACAAACTCACAATATTAGAAAACAAAATATACAACTAAAAAAACCAATAAGGCAAAAATGCCAAAACAAAGCCATATAAAACAAAAAGTCTACAAAAGTCTGAAAACATACATATTGAGCTCATTTTATGTTGGCCATCTACTGTTGGACATGGAATATTGTGGTAAATGTACCCAGTGAGATTCTATTAGAGTAAAATAATTTTTGCAAGTGTCAATAGCAGAAAAATTTTGGATTAGGAATGGCAGCCCATGTCCACTTCCCCTGTCAGCATGGGAACTCCATCTGACTTGAACCTGTGAGGTTTCTGTGCACACTGCCCCAGTCTCTGTGAGTTCATATGTGTATCAGTCCTGTTGTGTCTGGAGGACACTTTCTTTGGAGTCATGCATCCCCTCTGCCTCTTACAATGTTTCCTCCTCTTCTTCTGCACAGTTTCCTGAGCCCTGAAGGGATAAGTTTGATGAAGATATCCCCTACAGGACAGACTATTCCAAAAGTCTCTCATTCTCTGTACATTGCCCAGTGTGGGTCTCTGTTAGTTCCCATCTACTAAAAGAAGAAGTCTGATGTATGAGTAAAACAGAATGTCAATAGGAGTCATTTTGTTACTATATTCCTTTAGCAGAAACAGTATTTGGTGATCCCTAAACCTATGGTATATCCAGTTTCAAGTTTGAGACTACTCAAGCAGTGTCAGGCATGCATTCATCTTGTGAAGTGAGACTTAAATCCAGTCAGAAGGTGGTTGGCTACTCACACAATGTTTGTGCCACTATTGAACCAACATATCATGCAAGCAGGTCATCTTTGTAGATAGCAGTATTTGTATCTGGGTTGATGGTTACCTTCCTCCTTTTGTATCCTACAGGGAACCTTCAGTACCATGAACACTAGTCACCAGGGGTAAAAGCTCTCATTGGGTACCAGCTTGACTTCACCAAGTCAAATGAGATATGTAAGTATTTTCTTAAGCTGTAGGGCCTTATTATCACTTTGTGGAGAGGAACCAATAATGATGGGTGTTTGGAGATGGCCATAGAGCCCCTTTGTCTGGTGATTCAACTAGATATAAGCTATTCCTAGTAAATGGTGGGGAAACATGTCTAGTTGGGACATTATCTCCCCATTACCTGGTAAATCCATTTAGATTGCTTTGCTTATGTATATGGTTTAGGAAGATTCTACATTAGTAAGTTTCCATATGGTCTTCAAATGGTCCTTAATGTTAGTTATCTTTCCTCATACTCCCTTCTTACTGTTCTTTTCCATTACCCTCCCCATTCAGTTCTCTAATTCTAGTCTCTCCATAACTATACATTCTATTTCTTCTTTCTTAGGCGATCCTTCTTTTCCACCAATACCTTATTCTATACCTAACTTCTATGGTTATTCAGATTGTAGGACATACTGAAGGTTTAAAAGCTAACATCCACAAAGAAGAAAAAACATATAATAATTGTCTTTTGGGGTCTGGATCACCCCACTCAGTGATTTTCTTTTCCAGCTCAAACAATATATCTCTGAATTTCTTAATTTTTATAAACAGCTGAATAATATTCTGTTATGTAAATGTACCACATTTTCATTCTCCACTCACCAGTTGATGGACATCTAGGCTGTTTTCAATTTCTAGCTATTACTAATAGAGCAGTAATGAACATGGATGAGCAAGTGTCTCTGTAATGCAATGTGGAGTTATTTGGGAATATGTTATATATGCCATTTGTTTAAGATGTTATTTTTTTAGTGTGTATTTTTGGCTTTTTTGTCAAAAACAAGGTATCCATTGGTGTATAGATTTGTGTCTGCATCTTCAGTTTCATTCCATTAATCAACCTGTCTGTCTTTATGCCAATACCATTCTGATTTTATTACTATATCTCTGTAATACAACTTGAAGTCAGGATGGGTGATACTTTCAGCAGTAATATTATTATTCATGACTGTTTTAGCTTTTTTGGATTTTATGTTTCCATATCCATCCAAAAAGATGAAAATTGTCCATTTGATTTCTGTGAAAATTGTGTTGGAATTTTGATGGGTATTGTGTTGAATTTGCTTTTGTAGGATGTCCATTTTCTCTACACTAATCCTACTGATCTATAAGTATGGGAAATTTTGTATTATCTGGTATCTTTTATTTCTTCTTCAGTATCTTAAAGTTTTTATTATACAAATCATTTACTTGCTTAGTTAGAGTTATTTCAAGGCTTTTTTTAGGTTATTGTGAAAGGTACTGCTTCCTTGATTGCTTTCTCAGTTTATTTTATCATTTGTATACAGGAAGGCTACTGGTTTTTTTTGTGTTAATGTGGTATTCTGATACTTTACTAAAAGTCTTTTTCAGCTGTAGAAGTTCCCTGGTGGAGTCTTCAGGGTCTTTTATGTATGAAATACTACCATCTACAAATGAAGATACTTTGACTACATCCTTCCCTATTAGTGTCCCTTGATGTCCTTCTGTTGTCTTATTGTTCTAGCTAAGACTTCAAGGACTATATTGAATGGATATGAAAAGAATGGGCATCTTTGTCTTGTTCCTGAATTTCTCTCTATTAGATGTTGGCTGTAGATTTGCTGTATGTTGTCATTATTATGTTGAGGTATGCCCCTTGTATCCCTAGTCTTTCTATGACTTTTATCATGAAGTGTTATTGGCTTTTAACAGCCTTTTTGGCATCTAATGAAATGAGCATGTGGATTTTGTCTTTCATTTAATTTATAATGTATTACATTTATGGATTTACAAATACTGAATCATCCCTGCATCTCTGGAATAAAGCCAGCTTTATCATAGAGAATGATCTTTTTAATGTGTTCTTGAATTCAATTTGCAAGTATTTTGTTGAGAATTTTTGCATTTTGCTCATAAGGCAAATTGGTCTTTAATTTTCTTTCTTTGTAGAGTCTTTGTGTGGATTATATATCAATGTAATTTGAGCTTCATAAAAAGAATTAGAAAATGCTCCTTCAGTTTCAACTTTGTAGAACAATATGAAGAGTATTTGTGGTAATCTCTTGAAAGTCTGAATCCATCTGGCTCTGGGATTGCTATCTTGCTTGCTTTATTTTTTGGGAGACTTTTAATTGCAGCTTTTATTTAATCATTTGTGCAATTATAGATTATAAAAGGTGCAGCCTTTTTTTTTTTTTCAATAAGTGTCAGCCATCCCGATTCACCCTCAGACCATGTCAGTCTCCTCCTTCCCCTCGCTGACTCTACACATCATCTTTGGGACCTGAACTTCACTGGAGCTGGACTCCAGCAACAAATCTTGTTCCTTCATTTCCAAAGTTAAAGGGCTTAGATGGTTTTTCCGTTCCAGCTTCTCGGCCCATACGCACTCCTTTGTCTTATGCTGGTTCAATGCCCTTTATGCAGGTTTCTGTGGCAAATACATTCTGGCTCTGGCACCTCTAATATTTTGGGTCCTCCAAAGCAATCCAGACTTCACTTCAGTAGCTTCATACAATGGCCCTTCAGGGCTTCTTGCCATTTCAGAGCCTTCATGCAGACTAGTCTGACACACATTCCCTAGCCTCAGCAGCTCTCTTTAACTGCACAGGAAGATTCCACAAAACCTTTAATTACTCAAAATCCAGAACCAGATAGACAACACTGCCACATTTAATAGCCTCCTTGCAATGGAGCATGGCTTCCTTTAAATACATTTGTAGCAGCTTTCATATGTTCTATTTTTTAGGAGGATAAAATTCCATAGGCTTTTTCCTTACACAGGTTGAAAGTTCAGCTGGGTAACGTCTTTTTCTGAGTGTATCTCTCCCTTTATTTCATTGCAGATTGTGCTCTCCTTGACTTCTTTCCCTTTCAGCATAAACCTTGGCTCCAACAATAAATCTCCTAGCATTCTTTTAATCTTTTAACTGTATGTTTTGTACTTATTTTTGCCCTGCTGTCTTTTTCACTGTAGACCTGTCTATCAGTGACAACTAGTAACCATGCAACAGAGTCAATGTTAGGCTGTCTTAAATTTTCCTTTGCTATAGACATTAGTTTATTGCTTTCAACTTATCCTCAGGCAATTTCTTAGGACAAGTACAAAAGACAGGCACATTATTTGCCAAAATATCACAAGAAAGGTCCCTAGCCCCATTACTAATATTCTTCCCCTCTGAAACCTCTCATGCTGGGAGTCTGCAATCAACATAGTTCTCAGCACCACTGTCTTCCAGGTTCATACTAGAATGGCCTATTAAGCTTTGCTTACAGCATTCAACCACTTTCCCAGGCCAAGTCCCAAAGTCTTCCATATTCCTCCAAAAAGCCACATTATCAGGTCTGTCACAGCAACTATCCACTTCTTGGAACCAACTTATGATGTAATTACTTTTCTATTTTTGTAATAAAACACCATAACCAAAGAATTTATAAAAGAAAGTAGACAATTAGATTATAGCTTCAGAGGGTTATCATCTACGATGGCAGAGCAAAGAGGTGATGACAAGAACAGGAAAGACCCCATCTTTATTCGTAAGGGGGAAGCAGAGAAAGAGAATGCTGGAAATGGCACCAAACTTTTGAAACCTCAAAGTCCATCCCTGATGGCACACCTCCTCCCAAAAGAACAGACCTCCTAATCATTCCAAAACAGATCCACCAATGGGAACAAAGTTACCAAACACATGAAACTAAAAGGGCCATTCCCATTCAAACTTCCACACCAATAATACTAGGAATTGGATTCAATGATCATTGCCTCTTTACAACTTTACTTAAAGATTCCTAATTTTTAATGATTGCAGAGTTAAATACACCATTCACCAAAACATAAAACTGGAAATAAGGGGTCTAGTTAGGAGATCACATTTACTGCTAGTAACAGAAATAAGCAGAATTTTCATTTTAAGCATTATAGAAGAATTAAAGGGTTTTCCTCTTTTAAAAAACACTCAAAGTGCTTTAACCTAATTAGCATATGTCCCCTAAATTCCAGAGCTCACATCCAAACCTAACAAATTACTATGTCACTAAGGATGTATTTTCACACCTTCTTTGAAGCAGATGCTATATAGACAGCCATATTTTAATGTTTAAATCATCTTTCATCTATGATCATTTTTAAGATTTATTTATTTATTATGTATTCACATGCCAGAAGAGGACACCAGATCTCATTATAGATGGTTGTGAGCCACCGTATGATTACTGGGAATTTAACTCAGGACCTCTGAAAGAGCAGCCAGCGCTCTTAACCTCTGAGCCATCTCTCCAGTCCCAAACTATGATCTTTAACAGTAATACAAGTACATACATAAATATGCATTTCTCAGTGGTCCCAAGTATTCCCTTCATAGAAAAGAAGAAATATTACTTAGTTGAAGCTTTTCCACTCAGTCAGTTGGGACTGATTAACTAATGAGGGCAAGAAATATTACAGTCTAAAAAAAGGAAACATGATAACCCATCTCAATTCCTAGACCATCTCGCAAAGGCCCTTTTACAATACACCAATCTGAATCCTGAGGCCCCAAATAGAAAATAACTTCTTTTGACCTACTTCTTCTCGCAGAGTTTCCCTGAAATTAGGATCAACCTTAAACGTCTAGAGAAAGGACCCCTGACTCCACAGGCAGAAGTCTTAGTGGTGACTTTAAGGTGTACCATGGGAGAGATGAAAAAGCCTCAAAACAAAAATACCTGGTGCTAGTGAAGGCCTTTTAACTGACCATAGCAACTTCCCCAGCTCTCTGGCCTCCCAAAACCTGAGGACTCCTGATCCCTGTTTCAGATGTACCTATCTGATCCCTTGTAAACCACCCAGATCATGTTCAAAGTGTCATCAAGGACATTTGGGTGTTGACTGCTCCCATGACCTTCACATCATGGAGACATCAAGCCCAGGTGGCCCTTTGGCTGAGTTCCTGGGGACCTGGGCTCCCTTGGCCTGACTACCATCATCTCTGACTTGGAGCCTTGGGTAGACATTACAGTATCAAGGAGGTCTCTCCCTCTCCTACTCCTCCTCCTCCTGGACACCAGGGCCACCTATTTAGTTCTCATGGAGTTATAGGGACCCACATATTCTTGTTCCTCTATCATCAGGGTAGGGTCACAGCTTTACCAGCCTCATCAAACCCCACCAAATTTATCGCCCAGACTCAATACCCACTCTCTTTCTATAGCTTCACAGGACTTAAGTCTCTTATCTCTGACCTTTTAAGAATCTGCTACACCCTTGTGGCTGTCCACCACTTGAGCATACTCCCTCAATGATCTTCAGGTCCGCACCACTCATGCAATTCTACTTATTAAGACACCTGCGCTCCCCCAGCTATTTTCTCTTCTACTGTTCTAATTGTCTCTCCCCTTCCATTGGGTAAGTGTCACTACAGAGTTCCCTGCTTTGTTCACTTTTGCTATGAAAGCCACATAGGTGTTCTGGATACCTTTCCCTCCAGGACACCTTTTTCTTCAGAGCTGTCAGTATAGCCTGGCTTCTGACAGCCAGGATACCTTTTGCTCCAGATCTGTAACATTTACATTTTGGTGCAGAAACTCAGGACCGACTACTTCCATAGCTATTTACCATAGGTTTTCCTCTCAGTTCATCCAGGATCTCCAATGGGTGGCTCAGACCATCCTTACCCTCCAGGGCCAAATAGACTCACTGGGCAACCATAGTGCTACAAAGCCAGTGAAGATTAGACTCACTAACAGCAAAAAAAAAAAAAAAAAAAAAAAAAAAAAAAGTGATCTTTGTCTCTTCCTCAGGAAGGAATGTTGCTTCTATGTCAATGAGTTAGCTAAAGTAAAAGACAAGATCTGACAACTCCAGATGGATCTCCAAAAATGTAAGAGATAGCTTGATGCCTCTGACTAGTGGCTCATGGACCATCCATTGTGGAATTGGATGCTAACCTTCTTAACCCCCTTTCTCCTGCTTTTCTTAATCCTACTAGTTGCACCCTGCCTTAAAAACTCTTTATCTAGATTTCTTCAACAACAGATTCAAAAGATATCTAACCAGACTTTTCATCAGTTGCTAGAACAGGATTACTAGCCCCTAACCACAGAGCCAGAGGCCAGCAACTCCTGATTATACCCTGATTGTGAAGATCAAGTTGGCCCAAAGGACTTCAACACCCTGATTCAGCAGAAAGAAGTCTAATGATAACATATCCCATTTTCCCATGACCTGATTGTTTACCAATAAAAAACAAAAAAAAAAGGAGGAATGTAAGCCCCTCACGCCACAAGTAACCAGGCCCCTCCCACAAGGACATTTAACTGCCAGGTTCGACCCACAGAATACTCTAACTGCCCTAACTGCTGGATCCTGCCTCCATCCTACTGAATAAAAAGCCTATCTCTGGACATGAAATCCCACCAATCTCTACCCTGGAAAGTTCTACCCTCTTCCCAAGAAACTCTATACAAGCCCTGTATCCTGTTCAGTTTGCTGTTGTTTCTAACCCAAGCAGAAGCAACCATACTCCTAGTTTTTTCCCTCCCAGTAAATCTCTTGTGTGAGGTTTGTTGTGCGGTGTGACTTTGTGGTATTCCTTGGCTCCTGGCTGCCAGGAGACCTTTCCATCTGAGCTATAATGCTTACATTAGTGACTCCATAACTTCATAGCACTTACAAAATGCCTCACTGAAACTTGATTCTTGAAGAAAATTTGTAGAAAAGTTTGTGTAAAATAGGAATTATATGATATTCTTACCCCCTTACAGTGCCAGGAAGGGGAGCATCCAGAATTAGTGTGGCCAATACGAATCTTAAATGGCTTTCCTATATCCCCAACTGTGATCTATAAAAGAGTCAAGAAAACATGTTTTAGTTATACTTTTTAATACAGCTCAGACAAGAACATTGCATACTGATAAAGAGATAAATTCATAAAGACATCAGAATGACAAACATGTACACAATCCACAGAGCACTGAAACACACAAAGCCAAAAATGAAATATTGAACCCAAGGCCCTACAGATGCTGAGAACATACTGTGTTACTAAGTTATATACCTTTCCCAAGGAAGCAAAATTTAACAAGTTTGTGTAATGAAACACACAGTCTACTATAATAAACTATAGAAATATGGCTTAAATAATAGATAAATAAACAGAATCAGAAGGAAGTACAGCATATCAGCTTGGCCTAGCATCTATCCAACATTCATTCAACAACAAATATAAAATCTTCTCAACTATGCATAAAACCTTCCTTATATAAAAGATGTGTTATATAATACTGGTTCTTGACATTTTATAAAAGATGAGTGGGCATGGTGGTACATACCTGTAATTCCAGCACGCAGAAGGAAAAGGATTGCAAGTATGAGGTCAGCCTGGTCTTACACAGTAAATTGAAAGCCCATACTATATAGCAATACATGGACAAAAAATAAAGGGAGGAGATTTTTAAAACAAGCAAACGTGTGTGTGTGTGTGTGTATATATATATATATATATATATATATATATATAGTTTTATATTATATGAATAACATGTATCATCTAATCACAGTGGAATATAACCAGAAATAAATATTAGAAGGAAAATTGGAAAAATTGTATGTGAATTAAACAGCATATTCTCAATCAGTTGGTCAAACAAGGAATTCCACAGTAATTATAAAACACATGGAGATAACTAAACCAAAGCACAACATATTGAAGATAGTGTAAGCCAGGCTCATAAGGAAATTTATAACTATAACCACATATACAAAATAGAAAGAAAAACCTTAAATGGGTAGCCCAATTTTCTACCTTAAAAGAAAGTTCAGAGTAAATTAAACCCTAATCTAGCAGAGGGAAGGAAATGAAAAAAATTAACTGATTAATGCATATTAAAAAATAAAACAATCTATCAAACAAAGGCAGTTCTTCAGAAAAATTATCAACTGAATTTACAGTCCTTTGGCTACTGTAACTATCAAGAAAAGAGAAAGATTTAAATTGGTAAAACCAGAAATTTAATGAGATGTTACGTAAAAACTTCACAAAAATAAAAAGGGTTTTAAAAACACAGCATAGTTATAAAAATATTGTGTATAATGTCAAAAAATTAAATTCATTAAAATTAAATTAAATTATTAGGAGTTAAATTTATTAAAAGCTAAATTTACTAAGAAATTTATAGAAACACACAAACCACCAAAACTTATACAATAGACAAGATGAAAAGGTCTATAACAGGAGATTGGATTCATAATTTAAAAATCTAGAAACTAAGAGAAGCATAGAACATAAGTCTATTTTTGCACATCTGATAGAGGGTTAATAATCTAAAATATATAAAGAGCTTAAAAACTGTACATAAAAAACAATTCAATTAAAAATGAGTATAAAAGTAACCAAAGATTCCTCAAAAGATGAAATACAAATAATTTAGAAACACTTAAGGAAATGTTCAGCATCCTTAGTCATCAGGGAAACCCAAATCAAAGCTACTTTGAGATTTTACTTCACACTGGTAAGAACGCCAAGATCAATAAAACAAAAGACAGCTCATGCCAGCTAGCATATAGAGAAAAGGGAAGACCTATTCATTGCTAGTGAGAGTGTATACTTGTACAGCCACTGTGAAAATCAGTATGGTGGTTTCTCAGGAATATGGGAATATACCAACCTCACAATCCAGACATATTACTCTTGGTCATATACCCAATAGACTCCATACTACTAAGGAGAAACTTTGTTATCTATGTTTATTGTTACTCAATTCATAATAGCCAGAAAATGTAAACAGCCTAGATATCCACAAATGAATGGAATAGGTGAATGAATAATGAAATTGTATACATTTTTACAATACACAATTGAATATTTTTCAGCTGATGAAAAATGAAATCATTATATTCACATCTAAGTGGATGGAGATAGAAAAAAATTATCCTGAGTGAGGTAATCCAGACCCCAAAAAGACAAATATTGTATGTATTCTCTTATATGTAGATGTTAGCTTTTAAGCCTTCAGTTTGAACACTACAATTTATATACCAGAGAAGTTAGGTACAGAGTAAGAGGCTAGCAGGGTGGGGGAGGATCTCCCAAGGATGGGGAGATAAAATATAATCATTGTGATGGTTTGAAAGAAAATGGCTCCCAAAGGGAGTGGCACTGTTAGGAACTGTGGCTTTGTTGGAGTAAGTATGCCCTTGTTGGAAGAAGTGTGTGACTGTAGAGGTGGGCTTTGAGGTCTCATATATGCTCAAGCTTTGTTCAGTGTAACACTCAGACCACTTCCCATTGCTTGCAAAATGTAGGACTTTCATCTATTTCTCCAGCATCATGTATGCCTGCATGCTACCATGTCTTACCATGATGACAATGGACTGAACCTCTGAAACTGTAAGTGAGCCACCTCAATTAAATGTTTTCCTTTATAAGAGTTGCCATGGTCATGATGTCTCTTCACAGCTATAGAAACCATAACTAAGACAGTTATGGAGAGACAAGAGTTAGACTGGAACAGTATGACTAAA
Source organism: Peromyscus eremicus (assembly GCF_949786415.1). NCBI lineage: Eukaryota > Metazoa > Chordata > Mammalia > Rodentia > Cricetidae > Peromyscus > Peromyscus eremicus. Next base: position 5,831,194 of record NC_081417.1, on the reverse strand, counting down.
CAAAGAAATGGAGGAAGGAGGGTAAGGGAAGAATATAAGGAGGAACAACCAACACTAAGGGTCATTTGAGGGATCATATGGAAATCTACTGTCGTAGAAGCTTCTTAAAATATGTACATATATGAAAGAAATCTAAATGCAGTCACTAAATAATGGAAGAGACAAAACCCCAACTCTACATCTTTCACTACCAAGTGAAATATCCAGTGCCAGAAATGGTTTACCTCTAATTGAATTCTTGGCCAAAGGGCCCCATGGAAACCACCAAACAACTCAGGCTGTTGCCAAGGCTATTGATTACTCTCCACGAACTGATGATAAGCCTCTATTGCTGAAGACAATATATAGGTGTCTCATTGACATAGAGAAATCTAGTTTGTTCTAACTAGAGTCTTCATCCCTAGTGACTACTGCTCATAGTACTGAAGGGTACTCTTTAGGATACCTAAAAGAGAAAGGTAACCATCAACCCAGCTACAAATCCTGAAATCTACAAAGATTACCTGCCTGCCTGGTATGTTGGTTCAATAGTGGCACAAACATTGTATGAGTAACTGTCTTAGTTAGGGTTTCTATTGCTATGAAGAGAAACAATGACTATGACAACTATAGGAAGGAAAACATTTAATTGGGATGGCTCACTTACAGTTTCAGAGGTTCAGTCCATTATCATCATGATGGGACATGGCAGCATGCAGGCAGACATGGTGCTGGACAAGTAGCTGAGTGTCCAATATCTTGCAGGTAAAAGGAAATGAACTCTGACACTTGGAATATCTTGAGCATAGGAGAACTCAAAGCCTGCCTCCACAGTAGCACACTTCCTCCAACAAGGCCACACCACTCCAACAAAACCACACCTCCTAATAATGCCATTCACCATGAGTTTATGGGTAACAATTACATTCAACTACCACAGTAATGAACCACCTTCTGATTGGATTAAATTCCTACTCTACAAGATGAAATGCATGCCTGACACTCCTTGGGTGGCCCAGAACCTGAAACTGGATAGGCCATAGGCCTAGGGGAAAACCAAATAATATATTTCTGCTACAGGAATATAACAATAAAATGACCCTCAGTGACATTCTGCTATACCCATAGATCAATACCTTGCTCAGCCATCATCAGAGAAGCTTCCTCCTGCAGTATATGGGAACTACCACAGAGACCCACAACTGGACAATGTTCTGAGAGTGAGAGACCTTGGAACACACAGTCCTAAATGGTATATCATCCTTAAACCGCTCCACTCAGGGCTCAGGGAATTATGCAGAAAAGGAAGCAGTAAGAGGGTATGTGCCAGAGGGGATGGATGGTACCAAGTAAACAGTGCCTTGCATCAACAACAGGACTGAGGCCTACATGAATCCAAAGAGACTGTCAGCATGCACAGGCCTGTACAGATCCACGCCAGATGGGGTTCCAGTCATAAGAGAGGAAGTCGATAAGAGCTTCTGTCCTTAGCTAGGAAGTTATTTACAATTAACACTTGCTTAGAGATGAAAAATTAGTTTCCTCCTATGGAGAGTCAGTGAGTATATAAACCACATGAGCAGGCCCCATGCCCAGCAATAGAAGGCAAACACAAATGAACTCAATGGTATGTTTGGAGGATTTTTTTTAACTTTACTGGTGTTTTGCTTATATATTATGGTTTCTGATTCTGTGTCTTGTGTGTGTGTGTGTGTGTGTGTGTGTGTGTGTGTGTGTGTGTGTGTGAGTGATTCTCATGCCCTTTTTTGATTTATTTTTCTGTTTATTTTTCTAAAGAGAGAAAGAAGACATGCATTTGGGCAGGTAGGGAGGATCTGAGAGGAGATGAGAGAGGGGAAACCATGAGCAGCATATATTTTATGAAAAGGCTGTATTTTCAATAAAAAAAGAAAAATGAAGTTTTTTATTATTTTTCGTATGAAAGAAATAATTTTAGAATTTACTATAATGAAAGGAGTATGAAAATTTTGGTATTGTTTTTGTACCATTTTTATCTCATGTTTAAATTTTAATTAGATTATAAATTCATACAATTTATGGAGCTTAATAGTTTTCTATATTATAATTTTTCTATATTTTCTATATTATTATATATTTTTCATATGTGAAAAGAACTCCTCAATTTCTCATTCTCATTTCCTTCTCTCATTGTGACAGTCTGCTGCTTTTAGTGTCTTCTTTTTTTAATTGGTTTTGCTTTTCACTTTATTTAGTGTGTGTGTGTGCGTGTGCGTGTGTGTGTGTGTGTGTGTGTGTACATTTGTGTTCTTGCATGTGTTTTTGCACTCAAGTGTGTGCATGTGTGCTTCTGCATATATGCATGTATCTTAGCACATGTATGTTAGTCAAAGATCAACTCACAGGGTTGCTTCTCTTCTCTCACCATGTGGGAATGGAACTCAAGTCACCAGGCCTCGTGGCAAGTGCCTAAATGTGCTGACCCATTTCTTTAGCTCCTGCTTTCTGGATTCTGCTGTTGGCCTTCATCCTCTATTGTCCTGTCCCTGTTGATTGATTCCTGGCATGGTGACATTTACCCCTTGTTTATAGAGGTGTTGGCTTCCTTAAGCTTTACTTGTTCACCATTTACTTATTCTCGTAAATTCTTCTCTTACATATATTCCTCTGCAAAGCTTCATTTTTTTATTTTTTTTTTTAAATTTATTTATTTATTATGTATACAGTGTTCTGTCTGCACATATCCCTGCAGGCCAGAAGAGGGCACCAGATCTCATTACAGATGGTTGTGAGCCACCATGTGGTTGCTGGGAATTGAACTCAGGACCTTTGGAAGAACAAGCAGTGCTCTTAACCTCTGAGCCATCTCTCCAGCCCCTTTTTTATGTTTTTAAAATGAGTATTTTTTTTACGTTGTTTATAGTATGCAAAACAAATGTTAACATCTAAAAAATTCTAAAGCATGCTATTTAGTGGTTTGTGGTGTGGTCACAGTATCATTTTTCAACTCTTTGCTTCCAGAACATTTTAGTTATTCCCCATTCTCCTTTCCTGAACTCCTGGCAACCATCTCTAATGTGCTTTCTCTTTCTCTAATTTGAATGCCTTTAATTTCTTTTTCTTGATAAATATCCCTACTTAAAATTTTCAGAGCATTGCTGAGAAGCAATGGCAAAAATCTGGAATCATTGTCTTATTCTTGATTGGGAGAAATCTGTCAATCTTTGATCTTTAAGGGTGTTACCTTTGGGTTTTACATAAATGTCCTTGTATTGTGATTAGGGAGTTTGTGGTAGTTTGAATGAAAATGGCTACATACACTCATGGGGAGTGGCACCATTAGGAGGTGTGGCATTGCTGGAGTAGGTGTGGCTTTCTTGGAGGAAGTGGGTTAATGAGGGCTGGCTTTGAGGTCTCAGAAGCTCAAGCCAGACCTAGTAGCTCAGTCATTTCCTGCTGCCTGTCAATCCAGGTGTAGAACTCTCACCTACCTCTAGCACCATTTCTGCCTGCATGCTACCATGCTTCTCACCATGATGATAATGGACTACACCTTTGAACTGTAAGCCAGCTACAATTAAATGTTTTCCTTTATAATAATTGTCATGGTCATGGAGTCTCTTTACAGCAATAAAACCCAAACTAAGAGAGAGTTCTTTTTTAGTTCTAGGTTTTTGGGTTTTTTTTTTTTTTTTTGTAACAAAAACACCTAATTTATCCTGAAAAGGTGTTGATTTTGTCAAATTTTCAGCAATGTCTTGATTATGTATTTCTCTTCTTTATCTTATTTTTAATATTTGTTATGGCATTCACTTTATGTTACTTCTATGTTTAATCAATGCCCATTACTTGGATGAATCCCAGTTTGTCACAATATAGAATACTTTTTAGTGTGCTTCTGGATTCAGCTTCCCAGCATTGCAGACTTTTATGCCTGTACTTATTAACATGCCAGTCTGTAGCTTTATTCCTTAGACAAGTTCCCTTTGGGCTTGACATAAAGGTAGTGCTGACCTTATAGAAGACATTAGGAAACTATCTCACCTGTTTTAAAGTTTGGAAGAGTTTGAGAGAAAAGTGGTGTTATTTCACCTTTAAATCTATAAAATAAACAAATACAGACAAATTGGAATAGGACTAAACCAACAAACAGAATAAAAAGAGCTAAAGGAAAAGCAGTAGAAACACATATAGACATAGAGGAACACATGTTCACACACACAGAAGTCATATTAAACACAAAACTAGAAGTCATAATATATGTATATATTATGCAAAGGATCTGTAAAGTTAAAAAAAAATGCCTTGGCACAACAGTATGAGACACAAAACATCCAAAAGTACCATTAAGTTTGTTTGGTTGAGGCCATCTACAGATGGGCATGAGGCCTACCCTTAAGAGTAGTTTGTTTTCCCAATGAGACTTCCTCAGAGAAAACTAATTTTTCACTTACAAATGGTTATCAATTGAAGACAGTTTCTGGGATAAAGAGCTACTTCTCTTCTCACTCCTAGGAACCCATCTAGTATAGACCCGTTCAGGCCCAGTGCACGCTGCACAGTCTCTGTGAGTTCATATAAGATCTCTCCAATTTTGTTTTTACGCAGGCACTTGATACTATAAATTTGCCTCCTAATACCACCTTTGTTATATCACATATGTTTGGGTATATTGTAGTTTTATTTTAATTCATTCTAAAAAGATTTTAATTTCCTTCTTAACTTCTACATTGACCTATTTTTCATTCTGTAGTGAATTATTTGCTTTTCATGAGTTTGTAAGATTTCTGTTGTCTGTTGTTGATATCTTAACCCATGGTGGTCAAGCAATATGTGGGGTGTTATTTCAGTTTTCTTATATCTGTTGAGACTTGCTTCATGCCCAAGTGCATGGTCAACTTTAGAGAAAGTTCCATGAGTTGCTGAGAAGAAAGTATATTCTTTCATATTTGGGTGAAATGTTATGTAAATATCTGCTAGGTCCATTTAATGTATAACATCATTTAGCTCCAGTATTTCTCTATTTAACTTTTATCTGGATGACCTGTCTATTGGCAAGAGTGGGGCATTGAAGTCTCCCACTATCAGTATGTGAGGGTCAATATGTGATTTTAGCTGTAGTAGTGTTTCTTTTACAAACTTGGGTATCCTTATGTTTGGTGCATAATGTTTATAATTAGAATATCCTCTTGGTGGATTTTTTCCTTTGATTATTATGTAATGTCTTTTTCTATCTTTTCTGATTACTTTTTGTTTAAAGTCTATTTTGTCATATAATAAAATGTCTACATTGGCTTGCTTCTTGGGTCTCTTTGTTTAGAATATCTTTTCTCCATCCTTTTAACCTGTGGTGATATCTATCCTTAATAGAATGGTGTGTTTCTTGGATGCAGTAGAAAGATGGATCCTGTTTTCAAATCTAATCTGTTAGCATGTATCATTTAATTGGAGAATTGAGATCATTAATACTGATAGTTAATAATGAGCAGCATTTATTGATTACTGTTACTCTTGTTGTTATAGTGTGGGTTCTTCCTCTTTTAACTTGCTATTCTGGGATTATTTATTCCTGTGTCTTCTTGGGTGTGGTTAAGCTCTTCAGACTGAAGTTTTATTTCTAGTGCCTTCTCTAGAGCTGGATTTATAGATAAATACTTAAATTTTGTTTTATTGAGAAATATTTTCTTTCTCTGTAGATTGTGGTTGATAGCCTGAGCTGGTATGTGTGATCTCTTGGAGTCTGTAGAATATCTGTCTAGGATCTTCTGGCTCTCAGAGTCTCTACTGAAAAATTAGATGCTATTTAATAGGTCTATCTTTATATGTTATGTGGTCTTTTTATCGTATAGCCTTTAATATTTTTCTTTGTTCTATACATTCATTGTTTTGATTGTTATGTTCCATGGGGAATTTCTTTTCTGATTATGTCTATTTGGTGGTCTGTATGCTACTTGTACCTTTTTGGGCACCTCTTTCTTTAGGGTTGGAAAATTTTCTTCTATGAGTTTTTTTTTAAAAAAACACCTTCTGTGCCTTTATCCCAGGTTTATTCTACTTCCTCTATTTCTATTACTCGTAGATTTGATCTTTTCATGATGTGATCTCCTGGATGTTTGGTACCTGATCTTTTGTTTGTTTGTTTAACATTTTCTTTGATGAGGTATCCATTTCTTCTTCCTTGTCTTTGATGCCAGAGATTCTCTCATCCATATCTTATACTGTATTGATGAGGCTTACCTCTATAGTTTTTGTTAATATCCTAATTATTTTCATTTTCAATTTTATTGTAGTTTGGATTTTCTGTAGTGATTATCGTAGGAGAAAGGGGTCAGCTAAAGGAACCACCCTGACTCTGGAGCCCAGAATCAGTGAAAGAAACACAGCCTAGATCTGGGACCCCAGCCAGTGAAAAAACACTTTATCCTTAAACCCAGAACCAAAGAAAAATGCCCTGACTTTGAAACCAGTGCCAAAGAAACACACTTTGTCCCTAGAATCAGAGCCAATGAAAGAAATATGCCCTGGCCTTAGAATTAGAGCCAAAAAGCTAAGAAAGGCCAGTGAAAGAAACACAGTTTGGCTCTGAAATCAGGGACACCTCTGCCCTGACCAACAAAACTAACCAGTCCCTGAGCAGAAAAAAAACTAACCAATTACTGGACAGAAAATCTCCCTGGAGAAACTCTGCCCCCAAGAGATCCTATATAAACCACCCTGTCTGTTTGGTTACCAGCTCTTCTTTCCCACTCTGGTAGAGGCAGCCCCTCTCCTAGACTCCTTCCCAAATAAATCTCTTTCTCAAAAGAGTCTTGGGTGTGAAGATCTTCATTTACCAGTGCAGAGAAGAAGCACCTTGCTAAGACATCCCTTAGTGGACTGATCAGAAAAAAACTTTGCATAGATGTTCCCTTAGGGGGGCTGAGCAAGGTGGAGCTGAACAGAAGGATCTTGCTGAGACATCCCATATGGGACTGAACAGAATAAACCTTGCAGAGACATTCCCTTAGGGGACAGAGCAAGGCAGAGAAGAAAAATAACAACTTTTCACTGGAACCAGAGGAGATTGCTACATTTCTACAGGGGTTTCTCCTCTAGCAGAGTGAACCAAAAGAAGCAGCATGTTGGGCAGGAGAAGAAGCAGAGCTCTGCTGGAAAGCCCCCTTAAGTGGGAGCTGGTGGCTCCCCAGGAGAGGAGCAGGATTGCTATACCCTGCAGGGAGACAATTCTCCACCACACCCCAACTCCAGGTATAGCCTGACCCCCCAAGCAGTCAGAATACCTCTCTCTCTAGAGCTGAACTGTCCTAGCAGCTCAAGGTATAGCCTGACTCCCTGAGCAGTCAGGATACCTTTCCCTCCAGAGCTGAGCTGTACCATTGTAGCTCCACCCACCAGAGCTGCCCTAGCCCCTCAAGATACAGCCTGACTCGCCAAGCAGTCAGGATAACTTTCTCCCAGGGTTGCAACATTCACAATTATCTTCCTATTTTCATGTCTTGAATTGTTTTTAACACTTCATTTCACTGTTTGTGTTTTCATAGGCTTCATTCATATCCTCTTTAAGGTCCTTGAACATAATCACAATTGCTATTTTGAAGTTTTTGTCTGAGACTTTAGCTATAGTGCCTTTCTCAGGGCCTACTGAAGTGGGGTGTCTGAGTTCTGGTGGAGGGGCATTGTCTTACTGTTAATATTTGTGTTTTGTGCTAGTATCTAGGCATCTGGTTTGATTGAAGTGACTGTAATTCATGATATCTGGTCTTGCCTTTATTTGGTGGGTGTTGCTTTCCTTGGTTTCTGTTGCTCTCTCTGCATCTTAGGAAATTGTGGTGGGTATGGGTTGCTTGGTATAGACTGCTTCTGTGGGTTCCTGGGTCACAGAGAGGATAGACGTGGGCTAGGAGAAAAAGTTGGGAAGCACTTTAGGAAAGAGCTAAGGGGCTTCTGTCCACATCAAGAGGCAGGGCCTTCAGGGAGTTGGAAGTATAGTGGGAAGAGGGGACCCTACAAGCAGATTGCAGTAAGGCAAAGAATAATCTGAAGAGATGGGGATGAAGTGGCTAGGGGGACCCTGGGTCTGAAGTTGGGGTGTCCAATGGGTGGAGTTACGGTGGGAGGAGGGGCACCCACAAGCAGGTTGTTACCAGGCTGAGGATGAGACTAGAGAGTTCGTAATGGAAGACAGGAAACACAAGGTGAATCATTTACCTGAGTCCCTACCATATATGGTCAATGAAGGTCCCACATAAAAAGTGTTTCTAGGTATCTGGGGCTGACATAAAGGAACAGATACACTAGAAAGGGGTGCTGAAAGGGTCCATAGGAAGGAGGAAATCTGGGTCCACTCCAAGGTATGATGGAGTCCACAGGGAATGGAGGTCAGATGGGAGATTGGGATCCTGAAAGAAGTCTGTTCCAGGACTCAGATGAGACTGGAGAGATTATAATGGAAGACAGGAAGGAGAGTGAAAATTGCCTACCTAAGTCCCAGCCTGGTGTGGCCAAGACCATATAAAAACAATGACTATTAAACATAAAGTGTTTCTCTCTAGCTATTGTTTCCCCCATGTGGTCGATTTACTTCTGGTAAATCTGCTAGAACAAAGACAGCCATGAATTTCTGTTAACTAATCTTTAAACTAACAAGACATATGGTGTTCAGTAGGAAGGGTCTATTGACAGCTGCACTCATTCCAAAGCTCCCGCTAGCTGTATCCCTTCATTAATACATTTTACTTCATTTTATGACTTACAGTAAAGATGTCTTCATGTCCGTCCTGAAACCGAGCCCCATCTCTTCCATAAAGATATATAGGCACTGAGCTTCTACATTGTCCATATAATACAATATAAACCTGTGAGCTGGTCCCTGCATTTGGAAAGTCACTCGTGATTACTGAAACCTTCCAGTTTCCACCTAGAGAAGCACAAATAGCACACAGTGTTATGGCAGGATATTAAAAAGATAGAGTGCAAAACAAATAAATTTTTCTCTTTTTCAATTCATCTGGAAAAGTATCGTAACATTCAGGTTTTAAATTTGATTTTACAAAATCCTAATATAATTGTCAAAACTACATTGTGGCTGAAAATATTTCCCAAAGTAAATTTAAAAACAAGTATAGAGACTAGTGACCTATGTTGTTGGTCATGCTGACCTCTGAGAATCACTCTAGAACGTCCACGAAACTCCCAGTATTCTGATAAAATGTCTACAATAGTCTTATACCTAATATGTGTGCATAGAATTAGAATTAGAATGTTAAATGTTAATATATATGAATATATATATTCTAAAATAGAAAGAATCTTACATCATCTTGAGACATCTTACATTAATTATTTAACTGTCTCAGATAAACAGATAATACTGAGGTCACAAAAATGAGGAAAACTGTGTATCATCAGCAATACAAAAGTGTTGCTATAAAATAAATGACTCATTTTGAATATAATAAAGTGGACAGAATTTTGTTGCACAGCTTCATTTTAATTTTACCAGATGTTTTGGGGGGTAAACATCTGAAAATGTAATCTGCATGTTAATAAGTGAGAAATTAGAGAGCACCCTCACAATTCTACAAAAGAAAAAAATAAATTCAGAAACTCAAGAGACATTCTAGTCATTAGACTAATTTTTCTTCTAATTTGAAGCAAAGTATATTTTATATTTGATCATTATAATAAATAATCAAATTATAGATTTAAATTTTATTTATGACACGGTAATATATCAAATAAATGCTACATTTGTAAATGTCTACTTTAAAATTTAAATTTTTATTTTACTTTTCTAATACAGGATAAAAAGCAATACCAATCTACCTTATCGTCTTGGTAGATGCTACTTTTGTAAGTAAAAACAATTTTTTTAATTAGCAGAAAATACCAATCTGTTTTGATTGTTGTTTTACTTTTTTTGTTCATCTATTTATTTTACATCTCAGACGCAGCCTCCCCGCCCCATCCTCTAATCTCAGCCCCTCTCCCTTATTCCCCTCTCCTACCCCCCAATCCTGTCCTCTTCTGTCTCCATCCAGGAAAGGGCAGGCCTCCTATGATTATCAATAAAACACTGCATATCAAGTTGCAGTAAGACCAAGTACCTCCCCATGTTTTAAGGCTGGGCAAGACAACCCAGTATGAGAAGTAGGATCCCAAAAGCCAGTAAAAGAGTGAGAGTCAGCCCTGCTCCCATTGTTAGGAGTCCCATAAGAGGACCAAGATACAAAACTGTGCCATATATGCAGAGGGCCTAGATGAGTCTCATGCAGGCTCCCTGGTTGTCAGTTCAGTCTCTGTGAATCCCTGGGAACCCAGATTAGTTGATTGTGTGAGATTTTTTTTAGTGTCCTTGACCCCTCTGACTCCTACAGTGCTTTTTCTTTCTCCTCCTCATTCATGAACTCCATCTAATGCTTGGCTGTGGATCTCTGCATCTGTTTCCATTAGTTGCTATATAATACCTCTCTGATGACAACTGGGCTAGGCACCAATCTGGTCTCAGGAGATGGCCAGTGAAGACTACATATCTACTATTTCTAGGGGTCTAAGCTGGCGTCTTTCCTGTAGACTCCTGGGAGATTCCTCTGCACAAGGCTTCTGTCCAACCCTGAAATGTACTCCCACAGTTCCCCTCAGCACTCTTCCCCTCTATGCCCTCCCAACCTGATCACTCATGTTCCCATCTGTTGTGTGATATTTTGTGTTCTGACAAATAAAGCTTGCCTGGAGATCAGAGGGTGAAGCTAGCCACTAGTTAACCATAGAGGCCAGGTAGTGGTGGCACACACCTTTAATCCCAGCACTTGGGAGGAGGAAGCAGGAAGATCAGGAGTTCAAGGCCACCCTGGGCTACATGAGATTGAACCAGTCTAAATGAGAAACAGAGCCAGTTGGTGGTGGCACAAGCCTTTAATTCCAGCACTTGGCAGGATCATGCCTTTGATCCCAGCACATCTGAGGCTCATGTCTTTAATTCCAGCACTAGGGAGGTAGAGACAGGAATATAAGGTGGGTAGAGACAGGATCTTGGCCCCATTCAGTCTGAGGATTCATAGAGACAGGATCTGCTCCACTCAGTTTGAGATTTCATAGAGGTAAGAAGTCTCTGGTGGCTGGCTGCTCCGCTTCTCTGATCTTTCAGCTTTCACTCTAATATCTGACTCTGGGTTTTTATTGTTAAGACTAATTAGGACTGTGTTTCACCCGCCCCACCCTCCCTCACGCCACTCACGAAATCTTTTCTATTTCCTTTTCCCAGGGAGATCTGAGTGTATCCCATGAACTCTCCTTTTTATCTTTTCTCTTTGGGTGTGCAGATTGTAGCATAGTTATCCTTTATTTTATAGCTAATATCCACTTATGAGTGAGTACATACAATGTCTGTCTTTATTGTTCTGGGTTTCCTCACTCAGGATGATTTTTCTAGTCCCATCCATTTGCCTTCAAATTTCCTGGCATTGATGTTTTTCACAGCTATGTAATAGTCCACTGTATAAACGAACCACATTTTCTTTATCCATAGATGGGCATCTAGGTTGTTTCCAGGTTCTGGCTATTACAAATAAAGCTGCTACAAACATAGTTGAGCAAGTGTCCTTGTGGTATGATTGAGCATCCTGTGGGTATGTGCCCAAGAGTGGTATAGCTGGGTCTCATGGCAGGTTGATTCCCAGTTTTCTGAGGAACCACCACACTGACTTCCAAAGTGGCTATACAAGTTTGCATTCCCACCAGCAATGGAGGTATGTTCCCCTTGCTCCACATCCTCTCCAGCATGAGCTGTCACTTGTGGTTTTGATCTTAGTCATTCTGACAGGTGTAAGACGGAATCTCATAGAGTCTTTTGATTTGCATTTCCCTCATGGCTAAGGATGTTGAACATCCCATTTGAAATTCTTCTGTTGAGAATTCTCTGTTTAGATCTGTACCCCCTTTTTTAAATTAGATTATTTGGTTTGTTGGTATCTAGTTTCTTAAGTTCTTTATATATTTTGGAAATCTACCGTCTGTCAGATGCCGGCTTGGTAAAGATCTTTTCCCATTCTCTAGGCTACTGTTTTGTCCTATTGATGATGTTCTTTGCCTTATGGAAACTTCACAATTTCATGAGGTTCCATTTATTAATTGTCCATTTTAGTACCTGTGCTGTTCAGGTGTTCTGTTCAGGAAGTTGTCTTCTGTACCAATACATTTGAGATCAATCCTTATTTTCTCTTCTATCAGGTTCAGTATAACTAGATTTATGTTGAGGTCTTTGCTAGACTTAGATGAGTTTTGTTCAGGGTGATAGATATGGGTTTATTTGCATTCTTCTACATGCCAACATCCAGTTAGACCAGCTGTCTTTTCTCCATTGTATAATTTTAGCTTCTTTGCAAAAAATCAGTTGTCCATAGGTATGTGCATTTACATCTGAGTCTCTGATTTGATTCCATTGATCCAAGTGTCTGTTTTTATGCCAATACCATGTGGTTTTTATTACTACAGCTCTGTAGTGGAGCTTAAAATTAGGGATATACTAACCCATTTTTAACAGCAGAAATACTTAAATTTCAAGAAATTAGAGCTGGGAGACTCTAGCTGTTCTGGTAGATTCCAAGAATGTTAGTGCTTAATGGAGCAAAGTGTAACTAAGCTTTTCAGACACCACCATCTTAGCAAGAGTAACAAGAGTCTCACAGAAACTTAACTGCTAAATGTGCAAGGAACAAATCAATAGGGAAAAAAATTACATTTCCAACAACCGAGGCAGAAAAAGATAAAACGTATAAGAATGGAAATTTAAAAAATAATGAAACATGGTGTCTGTTTGCTAAAGGTAGCTGCACCTCTGTAAATCATGAAAACCTTATCCTTGTAAGAGAATATTATAAAAGTGGAGTCAAATCTAAAGATTATGAACCAAAACTCCTATTTTAGTTTAAAATATAAATCCATTCAATCAGAAGGCAATAGGCCACCAAATTATTGTTAGAAATCTAGTGTGTACAAAGAAGGGTTAGGACACAGAAAATATTTTCATTCTTTATTTGCTTATAATCTACATAAAACAACATACAAAAATCAGAGAAAAAACACAAAATTTTCTTATTATAAGACTTTGGTGAGGTAAGAACAGATCACAGACAAGCTGACTAAACCAAACTTTAAAGAGAACAGCATAGAAGTCAAAGCGGGGGGGCATGCAACTCACATCAGTAAACATTTTAAAAAGTACGAAAGCTATCCGTAATACTTATAAGCTATGTACTCAGACATTAATAAACAGAGGCTTGAAGTATTTGTAAGGTATTTATAAGGTATCCAACTCACCTTTCTCATAAATAGGGAAAAAGAAAGTTGAAAAGAAATTGTAAGTATGGTTCCAATACCCTTATTCTCTATCATGTCCAAAGACTTTTTAAAAAAAAGTATATTGAAGGGGTAAGTAAGCAAATTAGAATAAAGCACATACAAAATTAATAAAAAACCTAAGAGGTACTACTATACTTTCTTTTAAAAAAGAGTCTATAGTATAAAATTTTTTAAAAATTGAAACCAATTCACTGGGAATTTCCTTCCATTTATTAAAAACAATATCAATTCTACACAAACCCTTCAGAATAGTTCCAAAATCATTGTATAAGCACATTGCTCTGATACCAAAACTAGAAAAAGAAAAGATTATTAGAAAATCAAAATATAGCAAAATATATGGGAAAATGTTATAATAAAGCCAATTACTTATAAATCATAAAACTCATGCTACTTAACAACAGAACAGAAAACTATAGAGGAATATTAGGAAGTCAACTTAACCTCCCAGTTTATGCCAGGAATACAAAATGTTTAGTGTTCTGAAATTCGTCAATGCAATTCATCACGTGAACAGAATAAAGAATACATAAAATTTTACGCTGCATCATTACTCATTTGAGACATGCAAATTAAAACCACAGAGATGTACAGAACTGCTGGTAACAGCACAAAGAGCTGATGAAGGAAAGAAGCTAGTAAGGAAGGGAACAATTGGATCTGTCAACATGACATAATAAGAAAGAGTTCAACAAACAGCTTCTTACAAAGTTAAACAGATTTAAAATACGTCCGTGCAATTCTATTCTAGTGACTTACCAAAAATAATAGAATATACTTTTCCGTAAATATTCCTAACACTTTTCTTCACAAAGTCCAAGTGAATGAATCTTATCAACAAACGTGAAACAACAAAAGATAACTTTAGAAAAAAATATGTTCAGTTCCTAATCCCTGCTACTTATGAAGATGACCTTATTTGGAAAGAGTCGTTGCAAATGTAATTGAAATGTAGATCCAAATAAAATTATACTAAAATTTCCCAGAAGATGGAAGGCTAGAAGCTGCTTTTATATAAACTAGTTAAAGAGAAGACTCTCTATAAGAATAGATTCCATTCCAAAATGAGAAGGCTTCCAGGTCATGTCTTCAACAATATGGTATTACCCCCACGTTCTGGGAGGCATCCAAGAACAAGGATAATAGCCTAATATGTTTTGGAAGTTGTTTAGACACCACTGACCTCCAACTCAAAGGTCTCCCCATGACTACTGCAGATTTTCATAGTGGCTGGACCACTTTACACTCCCACCAGCAGTGAATGAGTGTTCATCTTTCCTCACACCCATGCCAAAAATTTGTCATGATGTTTTTTAATCTTAATCATTCTTACTGGAGTAATACAAAATCTCAAAGTAATTATAAGCTAGATTTCTATCATAACCAAGAATGTTACACATTCTTTAAGTGTTTCTCAGCCATGTTTCATCTTTTGAGAACTTGTTTAGTTCAATGCTCATTTTCAATTGGGTTGTTTGTTTTCTTGATGTTTAGTTTTTTGAGTTATTTTTATATTCTAGATATTAATCCTCTCTCAGATGAATAGCTGGTAAAGACCTTTAACCATTCTGGAGTTTCCCTTTTCACATGAATGATGCTTTTCTTTGTGGTCTAGGTGGTTTTGTGTTTCATGTGGTAGGATTTATTAATTGTTGGTCTGAATTCCTTTGTTGTCAGAGCCTAATTCATAAAGTCCTTTCTGTTTTCTCTTCTACCAAATGTGGTGTGTTAGGTCTTATGTAGTTCTTGATCCACTTGGAGTTGAGTTTGCATAGGCAACATCCCTATCCATGCAGCCAGCCAGATTAACAAGCACCATTTATTGAGGAAGCTATCTTTTCTTCTTTATGTATTGTTGACTACTTTGTCAAAACTTAAGTGGCCTAGGCTGATGTGATAACTCGTAGGTGAATGCACATTCTGCCAAGCCTAATAAACTAACTTTGATGCCTAGGACCTATAGGGTAGAAGGAGAGAACCAATTCACACAAGTTGCCCTCTGACTTCAATCCATAGGCCATGATACACACACACACACACACACACACACACACACACACACACACACACACGGAGTAAATAAAATATAATAATATTTTTAATCAGGTGGCTGCAGGTGTGTGAACTTATTTCTGGTCTTTAATTCTATCCCATTAATAAATGAGTCTGGTTTTATCCCAGTACCATGTTGATACTATATCTCTGTAATATATCTTGAAATATGGGATGTTGATAGTTAGCTCCACCAGCTTTCTCATTGTTAAGGATCATTATAGCTGCCCTGGGCCTTTTGTTTGTCCATATGAAATTTAAGATTATTTTGTTAATTCCTGTGAAGAACTGCATTAGAATTTTGATATGGATTGAATGGAATCTGTATATTGCTTTTTAAAAAAATTTTTTTATTTTACATATCAACATAGTTTCCCCTCTCTCCTTTCCTCCCATTCCCTCCCCCCACCTCCTTTCTACATCCCCCATCTACTCCTCAGAAAGGGTAAGACCTCTCATGAAAGTCACCAAAGCATGGCATATCAAGTTGAGGCAGGACCAAGCTCCCCTCTACTGCATCAAGGCTGAGCAAGACATCCCACCACAGGGAACAAGTTCCAAAAAGCCAGCTCACATGCCAGGAACAGATCCTGGTCCCACTGCTAGGGGCCCCACAAACAGACAAAGCTACATAATTGTCACCCTTATGCAAGGGCCTAGATTGGTTCCATGCAGGCTCCCTAGCTGGGTCTAGAGTCTGTGAGCTCCCACGAGCTCAGGTCAGCTGTCTCTGTGGGTTTCCCCATCATGATCTTGACCCCCCCACACCTGGCTTATATAATCTTTCTTCCCTCTCTTCAACTGGACTCCTGGAGTTCAGCCCTGTATATTGCTTTTTATAGCGTGGTTATTTTCACATTAACCCTACAAATCCAGGATCAAGGGAGGCATTTCCATCTTGTAGTATCTTCTTCAATTATCCTTTGTTTTGTGTCTTAAATTTTCATTGTACAAGTCTTTTATTCCTTAATTAAATCTATTCCAAGATGTTTTGAGTCTACTATTAATTAGGTATTGTTTCCTTGATTTCTTTCTCAGTGTATATAGAAATATGTATATATATGAAAGTATGTATATTTTATATATAAATATATACACACACTATTTAGAAAGTTACAGGGTTTTATGTATTGATTTTGTGTCCTGCTACTTGCTAAATGTGTTTATTATCTATAGGTGTTTTCTGATGTAGTCTTGAGGATCTTTTATGTCTATAGTAATATCACCTATAAATAAAGATACTTTGACTTCTTTGTTCTGATGGAACCTCCACCTGGCACCCTCGTATCCATATACCCAAAGAGTCTGGAATGTTCTGGTGGAAGCCCTACCCATCTGCCCAGACCCTGCCCCTCAGAAAGCCCAGCCAAACATGGCTCCTCGCTCAGAGATGCTCAAGACCACTCCTATACGGTATTTATACTGCCCTCCAGAAAATAGACACATGGTTTTTCAGTCTTTTGTCCACATCTCCTCTATGGAGGGCCAGAGAATCACCCAGGAATGCTTTGCCCATTAAACCAGGGCTTTTCTAATTTGGTCTGATTTGAATTGCTATATCGGCAGAGAGGCTTACCGGGGTGGAAAAACTTTTCATCTAGAGGTCCCACTGAGGAGGGTTGATTTTCCTCCACCAACCTGGGGCTACATGGTAGGAAAACACCCCTCTCCCTAATACCTGCTCTCCACCAGACTAAGATCAGTTTTTGACCTGGTAAGTTGTCCTTTCCAAGTCATTGCCTTAGACGCCCAGGGCCTCATCCGATTTTCAGTGTGTCCTGCCAAAGATGCGGCCACACCAGGCCCCTGACCCATTCTGGAGCAAAGACCTCCCTTTGTTCCATAGGGCCCCTTCTTCAGAAGACATTCTGTTGAAAGGAATTTCCCACACTCCCTGTTTTTGACCCAAGACCTACCACAGTAGATGCATAGTGCTAGGCTTCAGGTCCCAGCATAGACTTGAGAAATGGGCACCTGCCATTCAAAGCCAGATCCACAAATGCCTCTGGGGTGTCTTTAACAAAATCTATTCAAATTGGGGCTATCTGATACCATCTGTCCCGATTGCTTGATTTCTCTGAGCACTAAGGCCTGGCCATAATATGTACTTGATAACCAATCAAGGTGGCCTCTGGAGGGAACCTTAGAATTTTCCATCCTCCTGAATCTTGAAAATGTTTATCAGCTTGGAGATAATTGGACAGAACTGCCATACATCCATGGTTTGGGGGTTCTGTGTTCTCAATCTCCCTATAGCAGCCAATGTCCCACAACACCAGTCTTATTGACTAGGATCATGGCACCTCCAGACTCCCACCTATCTGGGAACTAGAACTCTGAAAATTCCACTATGACCATGCTGCCAGGGACATTGGCCCCTCCCCCATTTCCCTCCCAACCCTCTCTACCCACTCTTCCTTCTATGGTGCCACACGTTCCATTCAATGGCCAACATTCCTCCCTCTATCCACCTTTCCCCTCTTGTTCTCTCTTTAGGACAAATGGGGACCAAAGTACCCACCTTCCTGTCCTACCCTTCCCCCCACCACACCCCTATCCCCCCAATGCCTCTACCCACATCATTGTCCCCTTCGACATACTGGCCTAATGCCCCCAAATCTTTCCCAGTTTCTTCTCATACTTGGTCTTGCCAGACTCCTACCCTCCTCTGCCCTCTCCAAGAGGTAGCTGGAGCCAATGGAATTGTTTAAATCCCCAGAGAAGAGACCTCATGATTTGTTGCCTTCTCCAAGGCATGGTCTTAGACAAAGTTGTTAATTTTGGTAAGCTCCAAGCGATTACACATCTAACTGATAAAAAAAAAAAAACTGGCCATTTTTTTAAACCAGTTATGAGACCATGGTTTAATGTACTTGCCTTGACCCAGCAGGAGCCACAGTCCTGGCCAACCATTTTATTTCTCAGGCAGCGCCATATATTAGAAAGAAATTAAAAAAGGCTGAGGAGGGTCCCCAAACTCCCCTACAGGAATTGGTGAAAATGGCTTTTAAAGTTTTTATTGACAGCTGATTCATCCGGACAGACAAGACTGCAACAGAAGACTAGGCTCCACACCCAAGCCTTAGCAGCTGCCCTGAGGCCACCAGGACCCCCACAAGGGGGACAAGGGAAGTCAACCATGAGATTCCATCCCACCAGAGCTCAGCCCAAGTCAATTCTGCCAGAAGCCTGCTTCAAATGTGGCCAGCAGCTGCCCAGGAGGCCATGCCTTGTCTGCCAACAGCCTAGACACTGGAGACCTGAATGCCCCCATTCAGGCTCATCCTCTATGCCATGCCACAGAGGTCTGGCCTCACTAACACTGGCAAACTGAGATTCTTCCAGCCTTTGAATTCCTAAGCCTGGTGGAGGACTGATGTGACCTAGACTTGGTGACTCCCATTGCCCTCTCTGAGCCTAGGGTGACACTGCAGGTATCAGGTAAGTCCATTGACTTTCTTTTGGACACAGGAGCTACCTATTCTGTTTTAACATCTCACTCAGATCCTACAGTTCCCTCGCCAGTTTCTGTCATGGGGGTGGACAGGATCCCTTCCTTCCCACTTAAGACCCTGACACTTCCCTGCATTCTTGCAGGGCAATTTTTCTTACATTCTTTTCTAGTCATACCTGCTTGCCCCACACCTCTGCTTGGCCATGATATTCTCAATCTCTTTGGCGACACACTCACCTTGGCAACTGTTGTGCCCAGATCTCGACCCCCAGAGAGACCACCGAAGATGAGCTTACCAGAATGCAAAAGCAAGGCTTTATTGGGGAGCAATACAAGCCTAGACAAGGACCCTGCCAAGCCATCCAACACAGTGGCAAGGATTAGCAGGGTCATGGAGCTCATGTCAGAAGTTTTCAACATCTCCTGAAAGCTCTACGTTCCCTATCACCCACAATCCTTGGGAAAGGTTGAGAAGGCCAATGGACTCATCACAACAACTCACCAAGCTCTCCATTGAACTCAGGTTATGTTGGCCCTCCCTTTTCCCCATTGCCCTTATGTGTCTCTGGGCCACCCCACACTCTCCTTCAGGCCTAAGCCCTCTTGAGCTCCATTATGGAAGGCCCTTCCTCCTCAATCACCACCTCCGAGCCTAAATTCCCCCACTGGCTGAGTGCCTCCTCTACCTCTCCCTCCTAAGGTTCCTTCTCTGTTCACATGCTGACAACCATCTCCCTGTGCCCACATCAATGGACCCAATTGTCCCTGAGCCTACTCCACTCTCACCAGGGGACAAAGTACTCCTCAAACAGCTAGCTACTAAGTCTCTCAAGCCCTGATGGACAGGATCTTATACTGTGACCCTCACCACCCCCCTGCAGCTGCCGAGCTCCTGGGACATCCATGCTGGTACCATCGCTCCAGGCTCAAGTGAGCACCTATTCAGGATACATGGTCTGTCCAGCAGTGGGACCCTTCACCTCTGGTTTTTCAAAATGTCTCAATGAAAGGCTTATCTGCTTTTCTCCACTGTACATTCATCTATGTCAGTACAGCTAGAGCAGATGTTAATGATCTATTTTTGTTTTGTTTTGTTTTGTTTTCTAGAAACTTGCCTTCTCTCAAGAAATAGATGCTGGAGGTCTCCAGGATGACAATTAACTGGATACTCTTCCACTCACACCTCCTGCTGAATATGAGCCCACCAACTCCTGACTCCTCCCTTCTCCATGCCAACCTACGCTGACAAGAAGTAGCCAGACTTGAACTGGTGCCCCTATACCCAAAGAGTCTGGAATGTTCTGGTGGAAGCTCCACCTCAGCCCCTGGAATCCTGGCAACCATATACTCAAAAAGTCTGGAATGTTCTGGTGGAAGCCCCACCTCTCTGCCCAGACCCTGCCCCTCAGAAAGCCCTGCCAAACATGGCTCATCCCCCAGAGATACTCCAGAGCACTCCTATAGGGTGTTTAAACTGCCCCTCAAAAAACAGACATGTGGTTTTTCAGTCTCTTGTCCCTGTCTCCTCTCTGGGGGACCAGAGAATCACCCAGGAATGCTTTGCCCATTAAACTTGGGTGCTGTGGATATTGCTCTGTATAAATAAAACACTGATTGGCTGGTAGCCAGGCAGGAAGTATAGGCGGGACTAGCAAAGAGGAGAGAGGAAAAGGAGAGGAAGGCAGAGGGAGGAGACACCAGCTGCCCTTCAGGGAACATCATGTAGAAGCAACAGGTAAAGCCATGGAACACATAGCAACATATAGATTAATAGAAATGGGTTAATTTAAGATAAAAGAAGTAGATAACAAGAAGCCTACCACAGCCATACAGTTTGTAAGTAATATAAGCATCTAAGTGATTATTTTATATATGGGTTGTGGGACTGCGGGGGCTTGGTGGGACCGGGAGAGAAGCTCTCCAGCTATACTGGGGCTTTTCTAATTCAGTCTGATTTGGTATGATTTGGATTGCTGCATCAGCAGAGAGGCTTATCAGGGTGCAAAAACTTTTCATTCTTCCTTTCCTATGTGTAGCACATTCATTTCCTTCACTTGTCTTATTGTAGTAACTAAGACTTCAAGTACTTATCTTGAGCAGGTAAGAGGGGACTGGACATCCTTGTCTTTTTCCTGATTTTAGTGTAAATGCTTTGAGTTTCTCCTCAATTTTTGATAGTTTTGGCTGTGGGCTTCCTGTCCTTATATAGATGAGGATGGCCTCTAATTCACAGAGGTACCCCTGGCTCT
The DNA here is from genome assembly GCF_949786415.1 of Peromyscus eremicus. Lineage (NCBI taxonomy): Eukaryota > Metazoa > Chordata > Mammalia > Rodentia > Cricetidae > Peromyscus > Peromyscus eremicus. Next base: position 5,810,122 of record NC_081417.1, on the reverse strand, counting down.
GCATCTTAAGAACAGGAATTAAAGGTGTGTGATAGTTGGGAGATTTTTTATTACTACTTCTATCTCCTTAGGTGATATGTATCTATTTAAATTATTTATTTAATCTTAATTTTGCATTAGTAAATTGTATATATCTAGAAATTTATCTATTTCCTTAGATTTTTCAAGTGTAGTGGAATATACATTTCTTGACTATGCCTTATAAATCTTCTTTCCTCAATGTCTGTTGTGATGTCTCCTTTTGATTTGTAACTTGATTAATTTGAGTCCTCTTTCTTGTAATCGATTTTGCTAAAGGTTTGTCACTCTTGTTAGTATTTTCAAAGAACCAGTTCTTCATTTCATTTATTGTTCTTATTTATTTTTTCATCCCTATTTCATTAGTTAATCCCTGATTCTGATTATCTTTTCCTGTCTCCTTTGGGGGGAGCATTATTTGTTCTTGTTTTTCTAAAGCCTTCGTGTGCATCATTAAGTTATTAATTTTAATCTTTCAATATTTATGTAAACATGTAGTACAACTCTTTCTCTTAGGGCTGTCTTCCTTTATCTCATAGATTTTGGTTTGTTGTTATTTTCTTTTTCATTCAATTCTAGAAACTGTCCAAGTTCCTTCTCAAATTCTTCCTTCACCCAATTGTCATTCACTAGTGAGTTATTTAGTTTCCATAATTTGTGTATATTCTATGGTTTCTGTTGATGACCATATCCAGTTTTATTTCATGGTTATCAGATAGAATGCAGGATGGGATTTCAGTTTTCCTGTATTCATTGAAACCTGCTTCATGTCCTAGTGTGATCTGTTTTGAAGGAACCCCCTGAGCTGCTGAGAAGAACATGCATTCTTTAGTGTTTTGGTGTAATGTTCTGTATAGCTCTGTTATATCCATTAAATTTATGATATCCTTATGCTTGGGAGTCTCTCTGTTTACTTTGTTTTTAGATGACCTATCTTTTGGTGAAAGTAGGATATTGAAAGCACCCACTATCAGTGTGCTGAGGTCAATCAGTGATTTTAAATTTAATAGTGTTTCTTCTATAAGAGTGTGTGATTCTGTGTTTGCTGCATGTATGTTTAGGATTTTACTATCCTGTCAGTGGATTTTCTCTTTACTAAGTATAAAGTGCCCCTCCCCTTCTCTTCTGACTATTTTTCATCTGTCAGACATTAGAATTGGTATGTATGCTTGCTTCTTAGAACCATTTGATTGGAATAGGTTTTCATTTTAATGTGGTGTCTATCATTGAAAATGAGATGTGGTTCTTGGAATGTAGTCTATTAGTCTATTTTTCTTTGTTGGTTAAGCTGAAACCATTAATATTATGAGCCATTGTTGAACAATATGTATTAATTTCTGTCATTGTATTACTTTTGTGTTGTTTTATTAGACTTCTTTGATTCAATGTTCAATAATTATATATTGTTTCCTGTGCATTCTTAGAAATGTTTAAGCTCTTCAGACCTAGATTTTCCTTCCAGGATCCTCTGTAGTCTGGATCAGTGGCCATAAATTCCATAAATCTCTTATTCTCATGAAAAGTTCTCCTTTATTTTTCTATTACAACTGAAAGTTTTGCTGGCAATAACAGTATGGACTGGCATCTGCTGTAGGATGTCATGCTGCATGCTGTGAATATGTGTTGTTTTGATTGGTTGATAAATAAAATGCTGATTGGCCAGTAGCCAGGCAGGAAGTATAGGTGGGGTAAGCAGACAAGGAGAATTGTGGGAAGAGGAACAACAGAGTCAGGAGTTGCTAGCCAGACAGAGAGGAAAGAAGATGACAAGGCAGAACTAAAAATAGTACTAAGCCATATGGCTAAACATAAATAAGAATTATGGGTTAATTTAAGTGTAAGAGCTAGTCTGTAATAAGCCTGAGCTAATGGCCAAGCAGTTATAATTAATATAGGCTTCTGAGCGATTATTTTATAAGTGGACCATGGGACTTTAGGGGCCTGGAGGGACTGGAGAAACCTTCTGACTACATTTGGCGCTCACCATTGGGCACTGAGCCATACATACTTAAGAAAACTTGAAGGTTCTGGATACACAGAAACAGAGCCACACTGGGCTTCCTAGCCTCACATTCTCATGCCAGTAGCAGTGTAGAGACTCTTCTCCCAACAGCTGCCTGTGAGACAGAGCTTGCCATAAGAAGCCATAAGCTAAGCAGCATGGCAGATTACCACCACAGTACACAGTGGCATCTCCAAGCTGCACAGGAAGAAAAGGAATGATATTATAGATATGATAGGATGAAAGGGTAGATTATTGAATCTACTTTTAAAGAGCAACAACTTGTTTGAAATATTTTACAATGCTATGGATTTTAGTTTATTGATATAAATTTAAAGTTAATTTTGTTATACTCTGTGTATTTCTACTCTTGTTTAAGGTATTATGTTTATGCAACTCATTTAAAACTATAATGTATAATTAAAAAATAGAATAATCATTAGTCATCTATGATAATCAAACTTATAGTCATGTTAGTTAAGTTTTCTAGGTAATACATAGATATATTTCAATTAGTAGGTAATCCTCAAACACTCCAAAGACCTACAGAATATGGCATTTAAAATGTTTTAAAAACTTAGACTTTCTGGACATTGAGACATGTCTGCTCCTGGCAGCACCAATCTACTTCACAGAAGATAATGGGCATTAAAACTCATTGTGGAGTTTGCTTTCTTTGTGGCAAAAGTTAGCCACTGGGAGGAAAAAGTGCCCTTGCGGCCGGGCGGTGGTGGCGCACACCTTTAATCCCAGCACTCAGGAGGCAGAGCCAGGCGGATCTCTGTGAGTTTGAGGCCAGCCTGGTCTCCAAAGCGAGTTCCAGGAAAGGCGCAAAGCTACACAGAGAAACCCTGTCTCGAAAAACAAAAAAACAAAAAAAAAAAGTGCCCTTGCATTGACTGTTTGATAATATGTTGTATAAACTGGACATGCAGGACCCATAGGAAAAATGACCACTGAATTTGCCAAAACAAGGCAAAATGGTCATTGCTTCACAGAGGAGACTGCCAGACATTCTACAGGATACAGAGAAGTGACTGAGAGACTCTAGACCTATAGGCTGAAGATGGATGCCCCAACATTACAGAGGATCTTTGGATGACTGTCCAGGCAGGCAACTATCTCCATCATTTCCAGAATTTTGGAAGTTGCTTTCAATGCACTTCCTATTTACTTAGGTAATATTACATCCTTCTGGGGTCTTTGATGTAGCTGAAGACTAGATAGTTATAATTATGGTTTTCTTTAGTCATGATAAAAAATAAATTAGATATGAAACTTTAGACTCACAAATATAGGATAGATAGAATATTTTCTTTACTTTTTGCCAAATACAAATAGACTAGATATTATAATTGTAATTCTTGCTTGATAACTGTTTTGTTATATGTAATTTTACTATGTTAAAGTTAAAACTTTCATTTTTTATTAGACAGAAAAGGCGAAGTGCTGTGGGATGTCTCTCTGTATGCTATGAATGTGTGTTGCTCTGATTGGTTGATAAGTAAAATGCTGATTGGCCAGTAGCCAGGCAGGAAGCATAGGTGGAGTAAGCAGATGAGAAAAATTGTGGGAAGAGAAAGAGCAGAGTCAGGAGTTGCCAGCCAGACACAGAGGAAGCAAGAAAACAAGGCAGAACTGAGAAAAGGTACCAGGCCATGTGGCCAAACATAAATAAGAATTATAAGTTAATTTAAGTGTAAGAGCTAGTCCGTAATAAGCCTGAGCTAATAGCCAAGCAGTTATAATTAATATAAGCTTCTGAGTGATTATTTAATAAGTGGGCCATGGAATTGCAGGGGCATGGCAGGACTAGAGAAACCTTCTGACTACAGACATTTGTAGTTTTCCTGAATTTGTAGAACATTGGTTCAAGCCATTTTGGCTTTTGTAGATAAATCTCTTGTAGAAAATCAGATGTTATTGGAATGGGCCTGCTTTTGTTTATTTTTTATTCTTGGAGCTTTTGATAGCCTTTCTTTGCTCTGTAAACTTAGTATTTAGATTGTTACATGACATGGAGAGGTTTTTCTAGGGTCCTGTGGTTGGGTAGCAAACTTGTATAGCCACTATTGAAATCAATATGGTGGTTCCTTATAAAATTGGGAATAAATCTGCCTTAAAATGCAGCTATATTACTCTTGGGCATATACTGGAAGGACGTACCATCCTACCACAAGGGTACTTGCTCAACTATATTCATTGTGGCATTATTGATAATAGCCAGAAATTAGAAAAAACCTAGATAAAGAAAATGTGGTTTATTTACACAATGGAGTATTACTCAGCTGTTTAAAAAAAATAATAAAGTAATGAAATTTGTATGAAAATGGATGGAACTAGGAAAAAATCATTCTGAGTGAGGTAACCCAGACCCAGATAGACAAACATTGTAAGTACTCACTTACAAGTGGATATTAGCCATTAAGTAAATAATAACCAATCTGTAGACCCAGAGAGGTTAGGTAAAGAGGAGGGCTCTAGGGAGAATGCATGGATCTTCCAGGGAAGGAGATATAGAAAAAATTTTGCCAGTAGACTGAGGATAGGTGGGGACAAGAATGGGATCAGTGGGGGAGGAGATGGGATGGAGGAAGAGAGTGGGGGAGAGATAGCTGGAATTGGGGGTGGGGGCATTTGGGGTGTGATTGGAAACATAGTGCAGTAGAAAGTTCCTGGAATCTATGAGAGTAATTCTAGTGAGAACTCCTAGTAATGTGGGATATGGAATCTGAAATGCCCATCTTCTGTAGCCAGGCAAGTCTCTGGAACCGGGGTGTATTTAGTTGAATTGTTGGACAAGAGAGTCCCATGGAGATCCCCAAACAACCCAGGCTAATGCTAAGATAGAGGGTTGCTCTCTGTAAATGGACAGCAGGGGCCCATTGCCAAGGACAATGTCTAAGCCACTCATTGAATGTAGAGGTCAAGCTGTATTGGCTTGGAGACTTCAGCACTATGTTCTAGTCTCTTTGGTGCCAGAAAGTACTGTACAGGCTACCCAAACAGAAACATGAACATCAATCTAGCCACAAAACCTTTGGCCTACAATCTGTCCTACCTGCAAGCTATGCTGGGCAATAGGGGCACAAAACTTGTGGGAATGGCCTGATTTAACTTGAAATCCATTCCAAGATAGGGAGCCCATGCCCAACATTGCCTGGATGTTCAGTAACCAGAGATTAGATAGCCCCAAACCAAACTTGACTAGTCTTAGAAAATAAAAGGAAAAAAATTATTCTTATTAATATTATGCTATGTTATACTCATAGATTAGTGCCTTGTCAAGTCATCATTAGAGGGGCTTCTTCTGGCAGCAGATGAGAGCAGGTGCAGAGACCCAACACCAGACATTATACAGAGGGAAAGTCTAATTAAAGGTCTCCATCAAGTCTTTCCTCTTGGAGCTCAGAATCCCATGGAAGAGGGGTAAAAAGATTGTAAGAGTCAGAGGGATGAAAGACTCCAGGAGAACATGATCCACTGAATCAACTAAGGAAGGTGCATATAGGCTCAATGAAGGTTGAGCAGCAACCACAGGGCCTGCAGGGGTCAGCACCAGGTCCTCTATGTGTATGCTGTAGCTCTTTAGCTTAGTGGTTCTGTGGGACTCCCAACTGTGTGCGTGGGTATGTCTCAGACTCTTTTCTTCTTGTTGGATTGCCTTGTCAACAGCCTCAGTGTGAGGACTTTCTCCTTGTCTTACTGTATTTGTTGTTGTTTGTTTGTTTCTTGTCTCTTGGAGGCCTGCTCTTTTCTGAAGGGAGACGGGGAAGAGGATCCAGGGAAGAAGGAAGGAGCTGGAAGGAGTGGAGGGAGGGCAAACTGTGGTATAAGAGATGAAGCTATTTTCAATTTTAAAAAAATCAGGGCTAAAATGAATTGAAATAGAGACAAAATACAAAGAATCAATTAAATGAAGGGTTGGTTCCTTGAAAAAGTAAATTGACTAATTTTTTATTTTAATTTTTAATTGACTACTGTTTCACCAAATTAACCAAAAGAGAGAAACCAAATTAATGAAATTAAAAATAAAATGAAGACATTACAACAGATACCAAAAACATTTCAGAAAGTCATAAGGACATACTTGAAAAAATTTGAAAATCTAAAGGAAATAGATTTCCTGGATGCATACATATACCAAAATTAAAGCAAGATAAAGTAAGTAATTTTAATAGAAACCAGAAATGTGTTTGAAGTGGTAGTTAAAGGCCTCCCACTTTTAAAAAAACCCAGGACAAGATTTATTTACTGCAGAATTCTACTCATACTTCAAAGAGAATATATACAAATACTTATCAAATCATCCTGAAATTAAGCTCATATCAAAAAGATAGTTCATCGACACAATATTAAAACAACTTGTAATGACTCATTGCTATATTCATGCATTAGTGCCTCTGTCAACCCTCATCAAATAAGCTTCTTCTTGCAGTAGGTGACAGTTAACACAGAGACTGCCAACTGATCAACATGAAGACAGTAAGAGACCACAGAGTGTTTAGCCATAAATGGGACATCGATGTTGCATCCTCCCTGCCAAGGCTCAAGGATCTTCCAGGAAGAGGGCAGAAAGATTATAAGAGCTCAATTTGGCAGATGACTAGAAGGAAACTTTTCTGACTACAACAGGACAGTTTCATATATGAACTCACAACAGTTATGACAACATGCAGAAGACCTGTGCAAGCTCAAACCAGACCAAACCTCAGTGTGAGGGAGGTGCATAAAGTCCTGCCTCAGCTGAGAGGGAATTGGCATTTGATAGCTGCAGTGAGAGGAAAAGTCAATTTTCTTTAAGGGTGTGGCCCTTACTGGGTCCACTACACTCCAGGGCAGACCCCAAACCCAAGAGAAATTTGGCAACACACGTTGAACTCAATGGGTTTTTAAAAAGAGAATATATTGTTGGGTATAGAGTGAGGTCTAAGAGAAGTTAGGGGGAAGGAGTAAATATGATCAAAGCACATTAAGGAAATTCTCAAAGAATTAAAATACTATTTTTTTTTTTTTTTGGTTTTTCGAGACAGGGTTTCCCTGTGTAGCTTTGCACCTTTCCTGGAACTCACTTGGTAGCCCAGGCTGGCCTCGAACTCACAGAGATCCGCCTGGCTCTGCCTCCCGAGTGCTGGGATTAAAGGCATGTGCCACCACCACCCGGCTTTTTTAAAGAACACTATCTATCACATAAAAAGATCCAAATGACAGAGATCAAGTGATCATCTCATTAGACACAGAAAAAAAAAATCCTTTGACAAAATCCAATGTCCCTTTATGATAAAAATCACAGAGAGGCTTGGGATGGAGGGAACATACCTCAACACAATAATGGCTATATGAAACATAACTATAGCCAACACCATGCTCAAAAAAAAAAAAAAAAACTCAAAGTTTTCATATCGAGCTCAGGAACACGGCAAGATTGTCCATTAGTGCCACTATACCTGATTTCAAATTTTATTACATAACTTTATATCCTTTATTAAGAAAAGGTTATAAAAGCAGAAAAAGAAGTTGGGGTATCCATATTTGCAAATGACATGATTTTTACACAAGAGACCCTAAAAACTATACCAAAAATTAATACAGCTGATAAATAATTTCATCAAAATAGCAGGAAGCAAAATTAACACACAAAAATCAGTAGTTTTCCTACATACAAATGACAGACTGAAAAAGAAATCATGGAGACAATCCAATTCACAATATCTAGAAAAGAAAGGGAAGGGAAGGGAAGAGGGGAAAGGGGGAAAGAGGAAGAAAAACAAACCTGGGAATAAACCTAACCTAGGAAACAAAAGACCTCTATAAACAAAATTCTAAGATACTGAAGAAAGACTGAGGAAGACACTAGAAGATGAAAAGACATACTGGCCTCATGGACTGAAAAAAAATAGTGCTTGCATATATCCATACTACATCTCTCAACTTCAACAAACAGGATACAAAAAAAAACCTACAATCTTCCTGTAAGTGGCCTCAGGTGATCTGTGAAAATAGTTTGCTCCTCTCTTGATTCAGAAATCCACAAAATCATGCAAATCAATAAGTTCAAATATTTCTGTTCACTTTAATAATACCCATGAAACTGCCCAGGCCATCAATGGTAGCATATCCAAAAAGCCACCAAGTACTTGGAGGATGTCTCTTTAAAGATGTGCGGGTGAGCCCAAGCCAAACAGTAGGGCTGGACACAGGGTTGGTGGCCCACAAAGAGTGCTGAATTTTTGCTGAATGTGCTTATAAATACAGAGAGTGATGCTGAGCTTAAGGGTCTAGATGAAGATTCTTTAATCATTGAAATATCCAGGTAAGCAAAGCACCTGAGATGCAACAATGAACTTGGAGAGGTCATGGCAATACTAGCCTGTGCATGAGCTCCCATTCCACACTGAGATGATGCTCACTGAAAAGGAACAAACTGTTCCAAAGTCTTGAAGAAAAAAAGATATCGCAGAAGAAACTGAAGAAGCAAAAATTTGTAACATTGGAATAAACTCAGCGTGAGATAAATCCAACTAAAAGTAAAATAAAAATAATAACTACATTTTCAGGTTACATCATAATTGAGAGGATCACACTACAGAACTAGGTATTACTTATAAGCACCATATGCAGAGATGAAATCCCATGAAAGTTTTTCTTTCCTGGTCTCCTTCTGTAACCTTTAGTCTCTCTCCAGCTACATTGAAGATACTTGTAGCGTCCAAGGCCATATTGTCAGGACCATAGCTAAAACATGATCCCTAGTTCTAAAACTTCTGTTTTACAAATCTAATAAACTTCTTATGAGCTTACAAGGTAACTCCTCAGAAGACTTTATAATATTGGCCTAGTTTACCAACAATTGCCAGAAATATGAAATGTGATCTCAAGAATTAAATGTAAATCTTGAAAATGGGTCATTGGACTGAAAGGCTAAAGGGAACAATCTGAACGTATCCTGTAAATCTCACCCCTAGCCATTGAGACAACAGCTCATTAACTTATCTTCAGCTTCTGCTAAGACTTTTAATACCTCACTTGCTCTTCATTTGTTTTCTCTGGTATTGACTGACAATTGATAGTGTCATTTTACTTTATTCCTTGGAGTTGCAACTCTGTTTACTAAAAGAGTATTTCCCTTCTCTGCTGTGCTCTCTAAGTTTAAGACCTGGGGAAATATCTACACAGTTAGCCCCACCCCCACCGCCCTTCTTCCAAGCAGAAGCAGACAGTTCAGGCTGTCCCTGACAGGTGTTCTCCACAAGCAAGACTCCTTAGTGTTCCAGCTTCCAATAATGCATTGTCCAACTGCCACCTGGTGGGCAAATTCATAAATCCACCACTCCATTTTGAGATAAGACTCCCTGACCTCAGATAAGCATCCATCAGTACTAGTTATCTGCAGGGTATTAGTTTATCGAGATGTGTCCCATCATGTGTTGAAAAACATCTGGGCTCTACTGGATACAAAAAAACTTGACTCCTTTTTTTGGCCATTCAAAGTACTTCATATAAAAGCAAGAATGAGATCTGTATGATTTCCTTTACAATTTTCCTTAATATTCTAAATTTCACAGTGTTGAAAGATGTTTTTTTAAATGAGACCTCACACTATAGTTCAGGCTGGCCTGAAGCTTACTACAAGCTTTTTTGTTTGTTTGTTTGTTCATTTAGTGTAAGTCTTGTGAAAATGAAACATCCTTTAAAGGCAAATATTTAGATATTTCTTAAAATTGTTGAAATACGCTTTATAAAATAAAAGGGAATTAATGCTATTCTTTACTATTTTAAATATTCTTCTAAAGGTAAGGATCTGAATCAATAAACAAGCAAAACACAAATGCCAACAGCAGCATTTCTCACCCACACAGAATACACTTGGTCATGTCCCAGTAATATGCTAGTCTGGAATATAAATGTAAACATTAATTAATATGGCCTCAGACCTCAGAAATCAACACATGCTCATTTTCGTTTAAAGTACAGTATATGTCAGCTATTACCAATTCCTCATTGTGTCTTCAGTTTTATTCTCTTGTTTTACTGAGGTCACTGAGAATATTGGTGTGGTATTAGCCATGGAGGACATTGGAATGGCATTAACCACTAAGGACATTAGTGTGGTATCATTGCCTAACTTCAAACTATATACCTACTTCTAAACTTTTAATTGTTATGCTCTTCTCCATAACTCAGTCATGTGCCTAAATATCACACTTTCCAAATCAATGTGTGTGCATATACATTTCCCTGAGAGCGAATGTTTGTCTATAAACTTTACCTTTGCTTCCTCAGGTGAAGAAAACTAAATACCTGGGGAGAAGAAAACACTGATTTGCAAACATAAAAGACTAGGTTCATATCCTGATATAGTAACTACTAGATACCAACAATGAAGTAATTCACTTCCTTATTTCTAAGTTCTGATATATTGAAAAATCCTCACTTCCAAGTTCTAATATATGGAATGGAGCCAAGCTAATACATATAAAAATTACATGTAATGAGGATAACAGAATAAATCTATAATTCTGCCATAACCCCTGGTATAGAACAGGCACAAAATTAATGTTAATTCTTCTTATTGTTTCCCCAAAACTTATGTCTTTTCATTTCATTACAATTACACTTCAGTCAGCAGAGGGCATTGGTTTAATGTACAAACTGCATGTGTCATATAGAGGTGGTCTGCAATTGAAGTAGACATTTCTCCAACATTTGTGTATTTAGAAATCATTCTGAAGGGAAACCAAAGTTACTCCTTCTGAATTCTCTTTAGTTCAATGCCAAACTTAGGTTATGTTAGAATCTCCATGTGTTTCTCCCAGCATATTATTCATTATATTTTTCAGTCACTTCTAAGCAACAGATTTCTAAGATTTATAAAATTTATTTCTATAATATCACTGAGTAGGAGTCTTTAAAGGTTTTCTTGCTCGATACACAGGCAATGCACTATAATTATTTGTAAAATGTTGTTCATACTCAAGGGTATTTGTGTATATGTGGTATGTTTTTATTTATATATAATTAAGGGTTTCCATTAAGCAAGTAAACATACAAAATTGTTAATCTCTTCATAGTAATTCTCTTTTGATTTGAAGAGAAGTTCAACCCCTACTTTAGGTTAAATCATTCCAGCTCCTTTAATTTTCCTTCATAGAATGTTTGTTTCCCTCAGCAGTTTGCAAAACTTTTAAGATTATATTTCCCTCCAACCCTGTTCAAGAGCCACCTTTTCTGGGTTACTCATATCTTCCCTTTCCCATACTCCCTCCTCACCTGTGGCCATCCTGTACCCACATAGCTCCACGTGTGTAGCTTCAAACCTGCTTTGTTTGTGAGCCACCTCTGCCTGGAGAGTTGCTCCTTTCATCTCCTGTCTTTCCTCCACTGGCTGCTATCTCTGCACCCACAGGCCTACTTCAGACCTGTGGTTTAAGAGCCATCTTTGCCTGGTCTCATTGAACACCTCATCCATCAGCTTTCACTGGCCTACCTCCAGTCTCATATCTCCTGCATTGGCCCAATCTAAGGCAGGCCAGGTTCTCACACCAGACACACAACCAAGAGAAGTTCACATATTCTGGTCAAATTGCAAAAACAGAACATGAATGGCCAAGAGTGCATGTCTCCCTCAAACCCACTAGTCCTATAGAAGAGTTCTCTGGTGACAAATCCCTAGACACAGAATTTAAAAGAACAATCATAAACTTTACAATTAACTTAAAGAAACATGAACATCATTGAACTCCAAAGAATAACAATGAATGTCTTAGTGGTGTTCAAAACAATATAAATAAACAGCTTAATGAAATGATGAATATAATTCAGGATTTGAAAACTGAATTTAAAAAAGAGATAGAAACACTGAGGAGAACAAATCTGAAGTGAAGATGGAATTGGAAAACTCAATATCCCAATTAGAAAACTCAGAGGGAAACTTTACAAGTAGAGTGTAAAGAATAACACAGAGTACCAGAACCTGAACATATAATAGAGGATCTAGACCAAAAAAATAAACAAATATGAAAAAATCAAAGTACAAGGAAGAAATATATAGGAAATGTAGGACACCATCAAAAGACAAACTCCTCAGTTTATAGGCATATATAGGGGAGAAGAATATCAGGTCAATGGCATAGGCCAGATCTTTAATAAGATCACAGAAGAAAACTTTCCCAAACTAAGAAAAGACATTACCTGTATAGATGCATAAGGCACACAGACCCTCAACTAGATAAGACCAGAAAGGAAACTTCCCACAGCATACTAAATATACAGAACAAAGAAAAATATTAAAATCTGCAAGAGAAAAAACACAAGTTACATATAAAGGAAAATACATCAGAATAATAGCTGATTTTTCAATAAAAACTGAAAACCACAAGAGCCTAGAGCAATGTACTCCATGTTCTAAAAGACCACAACTGCTAATCAAGACTGCTGTACCCAACAAAATTATCTACCATAGTTGAAGGAGAAAGAAAAACTTTCTGTAATACCAATAAGCCTTAAAAAATTTTAGATCATATCCAACAAAAAGAAATTACTAAACAGAATACTGAAAGCAATACTTTGGACTGAAAAGAGAAATAAGCATAACCAAGAAACATTAGTAAGAAAATAAATTAAGTTATAATTAATGAAATAACAAAGCAAGACTAAGAAGATAAACCAGCAAAAAATAAAATTAAAGAAATTGTGATCTACACACACCTTTCAGTAATAACTCTAAATATTAATGGTTTGACCCTCAAAAAGAACAGAAACAAAAAAAACACAGCCTAGGTGAATGGATTAAGAAATAAAATCTGGGAGGGATGGAGGGAAAGGTTACTGGAGAGACAACTGGAGTTGAAGGGTGTGGCGCAGGGGAGGGGCATGCAATGTGGAAACCTAGTCCAGTAGAAACTCTTGGTATTCTATGTGGGTAATCCTAGCAAAAATTCCTAGTAACAGAGGATTCAGAACCTGAATCAGCCATCCTCTATAACCAGGCAAGACTTCCAGAGGTGGACTGGAACACTAATCCAGCCACAAAAAACCTTCAACTTATAATCTATCCAGAGTGAAAGATGTACTGGGACAATGGACGCTCAGAACATGAGGGAGTGCCCAACCAATGGCGGTTCTAATTTGAGACCCACATCACAAGAGGGAGCCCGTGCCTGATGGGCTTAGATGGCCAGAAACACCACTTGGATGGCGGGATAGCCCAGAAACCTATGATAGATAAAAATAAATAAATAAAATGATTCCTAATGATATCCTATATACTCAAAGATCAGATGAAGAGACCCACAGCTAAACATTAGGCAGAGAGAGAGCCCAAATTGGAGATTTCCATCAGGTCCCTCCCTATAGAGCTTGGCACACCGTGTGGAAGATGGAGAAGAAGAGTTGTAAGAGACAGAGGAGTAAAGGACACCAGGAGAACACGGCCCATAGACCTCAACTAAGCAGGCCTCATTGGGGCTCACAGAGACTGAAGTTGTAATCCCCGAGCCTGCCTGTATCTGTGCTAGTCTGCTGCATATATGTTATGATTGTTAGCTTGGTATTTTTGTGGGACTCCTAGCAGTGGAAGCTGGGGTGTCTTTGACTCTTTTGCCTGCTCTTGGGACCCTTTTTTCCTACTGGGTTGCCTCATCCTTGATATGACGGTTTGTGCATAGTCTTATTGTATCTGGTTATGCTGTGTTCGGTTGATGTCCCTGGGAGGCCTGCTCTTTTCTGAAGGGAAATGGAGGGATAGATCTGGGGGAAAGGGAGGTGGGGTGGGAGAGATTGGGAGAAACTGTGGTTGGGATGTATTGAAAAGCAAAAATGGCGGCACAGAAAAAAAAGAATTTTCTGTTTTAACAAGTAAATAAATAAATAAATAAATAATCTATTGGCCTGTTGGTGGTGGCATGTGCCTTTAAGCCCAGTACTCCAGAGGCAGAGGCAGGCAGATCTCTGTGAATTTAAGGCCAGTCTTTCAGGACAGCCAGGGCTACATGGAGAGAAACCCTGTCTTCAAAAAACAAAAATAAATAAATAAATGACAATAAAATCTATCTTCTTGTTGTTTACAAGAAAAAAAAAATATTTCAAGAAAATGGAATCTGGAAGCAAGCAAACATGGCCATCCTAATAGCTGACAAAATAGCCTTCAAACTAAAACTAATCAGAAAAGACAAAGGAGGTGCCTCATTATAGCAGTAATTTCAACACCCCATTTTCTCCAATATGTCATTTGGAAAAAAATAAAGAAACCTCAGAATTAAATGACATCTTACATCAAATGGACCTATCAGATATCTACAGAATATTCCACCCCAACACCAAAGATTATACTTTCTACTCAACAGCATATGGAAGTTTCTCTAAAATAGATCACATTCTGGTACACCAAACAAACCTTAACAAATACAGAAAAACTGCAATAATTCCATAAATCCTATCAGGCATTATGCAATAAAATAGCAAACAAAACTCTCAGAGGCATATAAACTCATGGAAACCAAACAACTCATTACTGAATGCAGTGATTTGAAAGAAAATGGCCCCCAAAGGGAGGTGGCACCATTAGGAGATGTGACCTTGTTGAAGGAAGTGTCACTATGAGGGTGAGCTTAGAGGTCTCTTTTGCTGTAGCTTTGCTCAGTGTGACAGTCAGTTGACTTCCTGTGCCTACAAGATGCTCAGCTACTTCTCCACTACCATGTCTGCCTGCATGCAGCCATGCTCCCCCACCATGATGATAATAGACTGAACCTCTGAAAGTGTAAGTGAGCCACCTCAATTGAATGTTTTCATTATAAGAGTTGCCATGGCCGTGGTGTCTGTTCACAGCAATAGTAACCCTTACTAAGACACTGAATGATGAATGATCTAAGAAGAACTCAACAAAGAAATTAAATTATTCCTAGAACTTAAAAATAGATAAAAACACAACATCTGAAACACAGTAAAAGCAGTCTTAAGAGGGAAGTTTATAGGCCTACATGTCTATATTTAAAAGTTAGAAAGAGCATAAATAAATTACTTAATGATCCAACTCAAAACTTTGGAAAAATAAGAACAAGCTAACCCCAAAACAAGTATATGACAAGAAATTATTTTTAAGTATGGCTTAATGAAATAGAAACAAAGAATCCAAAGGATCAATAAACCTAAGAGCATTTTCTTTAAGAAAATAAACAAATTGACAGATCATTGGCCCAATTAACCAAAAGAAAGAAAAGGATGACCCAAATTAACAGAATCAAAAATAAACAGGACACCAAATTTAGAATATTGTAAGGGAATACTTTAAAGCCCTGTACTTCATTAAAGTGGAAAATCTAAAATAAATGAATGAATTGTTTTTGATTCACCCAACTACCACAGAATATTTTCAACAATGACACTGAGAACACTGTATGTCAAAAAAAAAAAGAAAGAAAGAAAGAAAAAAAAGTTAAGACACGCCTGCTCAGAGCAGTTTTTTCTCTGAGCAGGAGGGAAGAAGCCATGGCCCACCAGTGCCATTAAAACGGAGCTCCCAGAGATGAACTCACACAAGCCAGCTCGGAGCCCAATAGTGGGGCACTATTATAGTGAGCAAATACACGGTGGGGTACGGAAGGGAGAGAGACAGAGGAGAGGTTTATGCCCCATAGAGAGAGACAGATATGAAGAAGTAAAAGCTATGAAGAACAGGCTACTGTGGGAGGCCTGCTTGCCGTGTGGACATGGTGTCGTTGGGTCCTGGGCTGCTGCCATAGGTCACGTCTGGGTCCCTGACCCTACAGAAGCCTCAGTCCGTGATGATGTCCATGGCCCCTGCCACCACTGGGGGGTGAGGAGAGGGGTGCTGAGGATGCCTGAGATCAGGGCTGCCACATGTGGCAATTTAGGTGCCCGAGGGCCACACCACTACAGGGACTCTCCTGATAGGTATTCCGTTCATGGCCTGGGCTGCTGCCCGGGCCATGAAATAGTCCATGCTTGAGCTGCGGCCAGGGGCCATGTCTGGGTCTATGGCCCTGCTGTAGCTAGAGTCTGTGTTGATGTCCATGGCACCGTTGCCATGGAGGTCATGTGAATCCCCCGGGGTCTAGGCCCCCACCTGGGGTCAAGTTGGGGCCCGAGAGTCACCCTGAAGCCTGGGTGATAACAAATTGAATGGACCGTATTGCCACCCAGGCCATAGCAGCATCCAGGCCTGGCCTGCTTCTGAGGACCATGTCTGAGTCCATGATCCTACAGCAGCTGGAGGGTCTGCGATAATATCCACGGCCTGTGTTGCTACCAAGGGCCACATGGGTGCCTGGGTTCTGGGTCGCCACCTGTGGTCATGATGGTGACCGAGGGATGTGCTATAGGTGGGTCAGTGACCATCTGGGTGGCCTGAACTGCCACCACTGACCATGGTGTCTAGTGGCCCGAGCTGCTTCCAGGGGCCATGTCTGGGTCCCTGGTCCTACTGCAGGCAGGGTCTGTGACTGTGTCAGTGGCTCCGGTTATCACCAAAGGCACTGCAGATGCTGGGGGTTGTCATGGGAAATCTGGGCCCACCCCTAATAGGAGAACTGGCCCCCCACATTTGGAAAAGTTCACTCTACTCACCATGGGCTTGGGAGAACTGGCCCCACCCCTTACCTGTGATGAGCAGTCCCAGTGGCCTGGACCAACCAACTCAGCTGCCACCCAGGCACATGTCTAAGGCTTGAAGTAGGCACACCCCAGCGTCTACCCCATGCTGTGAAGAGACTGAGCCTGTGGAACCATAGCTGCAGGATCTCCATGACTTGGGGCAACAGTACAGTGCAGTATTGGAGAGGAATGTCAGTGGGGAGGGGTTGTAGATGAATTTCTAAATGGTCTTATTAAATAAAAAACACAGAGGCAGATATAGGGGTGAAAGCCTTAGAGAGATCAGGAAAATAGGGAAAGTCACAGCTAACCTTATCTCACCAACTCTGCAGCTTCCAAATGCCAGTTACTTCTCGTCTACCCACACCTATATGCCTTGCTGTTCTGCCATCTGATTTGCCTCTCTGTTCAGCTACATCATTTCCTTTTCCTGTCCAGCTCTGTCACTTCCTGTCTGTCCATGCAGACCTCCAGACCTCCATGGTTAACTAGTTTTGGAATTTAAGGTGTGTGCCACCACACCTGGCTCTATTTCCAGTGTGGCCTTGAACACACAGAGATTCTGCCTGACAAGTGATAGGATTAAAGGCGTGTGCTAACATTGCATGACTTCTGTGTTGTGGCTGGATTTTTCCTCTGATCTCCAGGCAAACTTTATTTATTAAGGCACAAATAGAATACCACCGCATTTCAGCACAAATAAAATATCACCACAGGGTGGGGGGGGGACAGTTTTGATGGTGTACCAAGGCCAGAGGCCTTGAACCTGACCAATAGCTCATTACACAATGAACATTTGCAAGTAATGCTGTTTGAACAAGAGGATGTACTGCATGATACACAGCAGTTTCCAATGCCACTAAGATGAATGAAGAGGAAATGGAGAGACAGGAAAGACAGAGGAGAAAAGTATTCTTTCCCTTTTTTATTATTCTTTTCTTTTATCCTTTTTTAACTTTCCTTTGAGGAGGACACTATAAGAATAAGGGGCAGATATGGAGGGAGATGAAGAGGATTGGGGGGCATGATGTGAAATTCCCAAAGAACCAATTAAAAACAAAACACCACCTCAAAGAGGATTGAAGACCTCAATTTGAAAAATAAACTGTACCCTACAAGACAAAGGTATAGGAAAAGGACTTTCTAAATAAGACTCCATTTGCCAAGGAACTAAAGCAAATAATTGACAACTGAGACCTCATAAAACTAAAACACTTTTGATGGGTCTGAGCTAGGTCCTCTGCACATGTTATGGTTGTGTAGCTTGGTGTTCTTAAGGGACACCTAACAGTGGGAGTGGGAGTGTCTCTGACTCTTTTGCCTGCTTTGAAGACCCTTTTCCTCATAGTGGATTTCCTCATCCAGCTTTGATATGAGGTTTGTGCCTAGTCTTATTGTAACTTGTTATACTGTGTTTGTTTGATATCTCTGAGAGCCCTGCTTTTTTGTGAAGGGAAATGGAGGAAGAATAGGTCTTGAGGAAAGGGGAAATGAGGGCTGGCAGAAGGAAAGGAGGGAGGGGAAACTGTGTTGTAATATATGTGATGTAATATATGTGAGGAGAATAAATAACTTTTAAAAACTGAAACATTTCTGTTAAACCAAGAAAACAATCAAATGAGTGAAGGAGAAATACACACAATGGGGAAAATCCTTACCAGCTACACATCTGACAGAGGATTAATATGCAAAATAACTCAAAAACACAAGTGCTGTGGGATGTTCTGTATGCTATGAATGTGTGTTGCTCTGATTGGTTAATAAATAAAATGCTGATTGACCAGTGGCCAGGCAGGAAGTATAGGTGGGACAAGCAGAGAAGAGAATTCTGGGAAGAGTCAGGAGTTGCCAGCCAGACACAGAGGAAGCAAGATGTGAAGGCGCGCAGGTAAAGCCACGGAACATGTGACAACATATAGATTAATAGAAATGAGCTGAGTTTAAGTGTAAGAGCTAGTCATTAGTAGGCCTGAGCTAATGGGTGAGCAGTTTTAATTGATATAAGCTTCTGAATGATTATTTTATAAGCAGCTGTGGGGTCTGTGGGGCTGGGCAGGACCAGAGAAAACTTCAGCTACACATAAGGAGTCATGAAAAAGATGACTCAAAGAAAAATGGCCAGGAATCTAAACAGAGAGTTTTCAATAGAAGAAATAAAACTTGGCTAATAAATACCTTTAAAGTTGTTCATAATCCTTAGCAAATGAGGAAATGAAAATTAAAACAATTGTGAGATTTCATCTGGCTAAGATCAACATGACAACTGACAACAGTGACGGTGAGGTTGTGGGCAAAGGAGAACCCTCACCCACTGTTGGTGGGAATGCAAATTGTGAAGCTGCTCTGGAAATCAGTATAAAGACCCCTCAAAATATTAAAAATGAATCTATCATGTGACCCAGCTACATCCTTGTCATATGTCCAAAAGACTAGACATCCTGCTCCACTGATAGTTCCTTAGCCAATAGCTAGAAAATGAAAACAACCTGAATGTCCTTCAACAAATGAATGGATAATGAAAATGTAGTCCCTGTACATAGTGGAGTACAATTCAGCTGTAAAGAAAAGTGAAATCGGGAAATTTGCAAGTAAGCGGATGGACCTAGAAAAGAGTATGTTGAGAGAGTTATACCAGACCCAGAAAGACAAACACCACATGTGTTCTCATCTGCTGTTCTTAACTCCAAATCTTCAGATGTGACTATATAACATGGAGGAAAGTATAAAGAGATCACAGGGAGAGGCTTGAGAGGGAATAGTGGAATACAGGTGATATTTAGAGAGAAACAGAAAAATGAGGAGGTTTCAACTGAAAATGGGAGGGAGGTCAATATAAAAGAAGGAGGAACAAATAACACCAAGGTTATTTGATAAAGCTTCAAGAATCGTTTTATATTTACATGAAATAATATACACACAATATATAAAACTTTTTTAAAATAAATGTTTAATTTTTAATTTAAAGATTATAATTTCTAGGAAAAGTACTAGAGGGACAATTTAGCAGTGATGTGGTCTTTTTTCATGAGAAAATGGTGACTACTGTTCTGTAGAATACTTAGCAGTTTCAATGGATGGTCGAGGAGACTAGAGCCAACTCTCTGATACAAGAAATTTGCAGATTGTGATGGAGAGCTTGCAATCATACTTTTTATTCAATCATCACTTAAATTAATAAATAAAGTACTTTAAAGTTACATTTATTCACTAATTATTCAATATATTATATACATAGTTGACAATATTTTTAAAGATTTCTTGTCCTGGCCATATTTCTGATATCCTAGTCAAAAAAGTCATAGGTACAGAAAATCATATAAGATGAAACCACGTAAAATTGTAATTACTAAGAAAATGAGGAACAAAGCAATGAAGAAAGCCAAATCAGTCTTGTCCAAGAGCATGTTTTCTAGGATATTTGAAAGTAAGAAATTCTTAGAGAAAAATCTAGCCTAAATTCCATCCCATGTACTGCATCTTTTTATGGGAAAAACATACTGACAGCTAATGATTGGGTTCATACTAAAACTTTAAATCATCTTGCTCATTATTGTTTTCAATATCTATTACATTTAATTGGTTTTCCTCTTCCCAGATGAAAAGAATTCCACCCTCTAAGATATAATGTATTTCTAATTTATTTGTGTTTCTGATATTTAAGGATTTCTCAACTTGGCAAATATCTAACAAGTAAGCTAGACCAAACAGTTCAAAGGGGAACTGATAACTGGTATTTCCTGTTACTACTTGGTTGGGATTTGTTCTTGAGTTCTGGAATCTGTTAATTAAGTTGTTATTCTCATCAACATTTTTGAAGTTATTTGTCCAATTGCTAGGATTTAGTGTAATGGAATTCACATCCTCTACAACTACCAATGATGTATGCAGGAGATCTGAAAATCTTTTCTTAAAATATAATTGGAATTTCTTCAAATTAATTTCTTTCTCTAAGTCCAAAGAGTTAACATGTTTGGGTTTCATTCTTTTTTCCATCAAGTCAACCATGGTTTTGAAATAAAGTTGATCAAATAGATCACCAACAGCATTATCAGTACATTCTTTGCTCACACTCACTTTATTGCTCTTACTTCTAAGCATGTTTTTGTTTGACTGTAGCAGACATGGGTATATTTTCATCCATAAATAGAAACCCAAAGAATTTTCAATATCAGAATCTTTGCGATAAGCAAATCCTCGGTCTTCCTCGTTTATAGGTTGAAAAGTAACTGTTAGTATTGGACAATGTTGACCACAAAGAGCATAGAGTTTATCCAAAGAGTCACCTTCCTGAAGTGCACCGTGAGTTATATTACTTCCAGGTAATGGCTGAGTTTTAATAACATCGTTGCAGACAGGGTGGACTTTATTACCAGCAGGAGCAAAGGCTTGAGTAACAGATGTACACACTCTTTCAGATGGATAATTACCCTTTTCCTCCTTGTGATGATTTGGTATTCTCTCTTTGGAAAAGGTTTTATTCTGCACATCTAGAAAATCTTCACAAAAAGGCTCAGAGTCACTACCATGAGGAAAGTTAAAATAATTGCATTTCACTTCAAGAGGTTGAGTCATTTCCTCCAGTTCTGAAGAGGACAATTCAGCCATTGTTGGACCAGGAACCAAATCTCCAAAATGTGAATATGGCACTTCAATGCTATTTTTATCAATTAGTGTATCCACTGATGTGGTGTCTGCATTGCCATACATGCCAGAATTGTCAGGTGACACCCTCCACAAATGATTTTCCTGCAGGAGCCATTTGCCATTGTCAATCAGTTCTCCTTTCTCTCTTTCCATGAGGACCTTGTCATGCTCAACTGGTTTTGTAACATGTTCTATGGTGTTACCCCCACAACTGTCTCTCATACCATTAACAACACTGTCACCTTGTCTTTCCTCCTGGAATTCCTGCAACATGAGTGAACTTCTTGATACCTGATCAGAAGAGACCAATGACTGGCATTCAGAATCATAAAAATTTGTTTTCTTAGCATCTTGAACTTTCACAGGATTGTAAGGACAAACTTGAGATTTGTGTATAGACACATGAAAAAATGGCGGTTTGATAATCTCTGCTTTGCCATAAAGCTTTTCTATTGCCCTTTGAACAATTCCTCTGTTGTGCTCTTTCCCTTGGGCAGCATCATCACTGTCATCGTGATCACCACTGGATGTTTTACAAGGACGTCCACTCTCACTGTCTGATCTATCAGCTGACCAGTCTAAAGCCACTGGACTTCTGAGATGTTTTTTAAAATTGAGTGAGGATTCTGTGCAATTTACATTTTCCATGCTTTCTACCATCATTTTAACACTCATCTTAGTTTCTCCGACACTGATATCCTTTTCAGTGTTTTTATTAGAATCATAGCAAAAAACTAAAGATGGTGGTGTCACCTGCCCTCTACCAATTGTCTCCAAAAGTACAGTATGTCTTCTTTCCTCTTCTACACTATTTCCACTTGGTATGTGTATCGATTGCAAACTCATCCTAGCCCCTAGCTCCTTTTGCATGGATTGCTCAGTAGCTTGTTCTTTAGCACTTACCTTTTTATTAAAAATATCTGTGTCTTGGCTTTCTAATTCTTCAAAAGATTCTAATTCTGAAATGTTATTTCTTTCACTTGATGTCATGCTATTGGTTATTGACCCTGGTTCTTCAGAAGTCCTTGATTCTTCCTTATCAGAAGATACATGTTTCTTTTTATTCACAATTTTCTTAAGTGGGCAGTTTTTTAATTCTTCTAGAGAACTATAGTCCTTATCAAATTCTGGATCAATTTTACTCAGGAAAAGACCATGGGAGCTGAAGTTACTGCCATTTTGATATGATGCTGATCCATTAGAATCATTTTTATGCACAGGGTCTGCCAAAATATTTAGATCTTTTGGAACTTCATCAACTGTGTTGAGTTCTTCAATTAATCCTAAATTATCACTGCATTTCTTTTCTTTTGAATTCACAAAGTCAATTGTATTGCAGACTCTGATGGGAATGTAAGTCTCATCACTCAGGCAAGCTGCTTCATAGATGTTCTCCTTCTGAACACACGCCTCATGGGAACACATACCGTCTTTAGGTAAACAGGCCCCTCCTAGGAAAGAAGCATCACTTGTGGAGGGCTGACATATAGTATAACTATTACTAGTGAGAAAGGCATTACTTTGTTTACCTGTCTCTTTTGGAGGATAAGTCATATTTACAGTACACATCTCACATGCAGAGTTATGTGCCTTTTCAATCATTTCTGAAACACAGAACTCAGGGCCACAGTCCTCCCTGGTAGAGTAGCCTTCATCCAAAAGCATCTTCTGTGTTCTTTCATTTTCACTACACTTGACAACACTCTGAATGCTGGCTGCAGTACAATTTACTGGTAACATACCTTGTTCTCTCTCACTGGGTTCACTGCAATTTTTGGTTGATTCTACTAAGCTGGCGACAGCAGCCTTCAAGTCATCAGCATCCTCTGTGACGGCAATGTGCTTCAGAACTTCCAACAATGCAACTGTTTCTGCAGATTTGCTGGTAATTTTATGAGCATCACTTTGACAGAAGCTATTCATACTTCCCTTTAGGTTTATTACCAAAAGCCAAGCTAGAAGGAGATTAGTGGATGAATTATATATCGCAGAAGGGAACACAACATCTGCTAATGAACCTGGTATTTGAGCAATTCCATTCTGATTTTTCTGATTACTAGGAACAAAAGCTTCCAGGTGCTGAAGCAACAGGGCTGGTAAGTAGTTTTTCGGAGCATTCTCTCCGATAGTATCTACCTGAATGGCAGCCTCAGTGCTTTGCCCTTTTGTAGCTAGGTTCATTTCTTGGTAAATAAGGCTCACTTCTGGTCTGGACTTTTCAGTAGATAGATGACTTTTAGTACTATGATCATTAATAGTGGTTGGTGACAAAGTGTGATGGTCATGCAGAGAAACCAAGTAAGAATCATTCAGAGACCCATTCTGGCTCTCACAGACTTGTTTGTTAAGCTCTTTGCCATTACCTTTAGCAACAAGAGATTTACCAGCCTCTTGATTTTTATTGCCTTGCCAGTTGTCATTTTTAGTTTTGTGCTCATTACTTTCCATAACAGAACTATTTCTTTTTGTACAAGTTTTGTGGAGATTATTTCCTGGAAAACCATTACTGTTACAATTTACCACATTATTTCCATTATTGCATGGTGGAGCTGACTTCCTGTGATCAAAATCATGATATGGATTTATATTCTGCAACCATCTCTGTACATAGTTTTTAACTGAATGATGGGGAATACCCTCAGGAAAATCAGGTTTTTTCAAAGAAGCTAATGGGTCTGCCCTGGTAGTAACATGCTGTTCACTTACTATAGCACCTGACTTCAATTTATCTACCTTAAGCTTTTTCTGGTTTTTTAAAGTCACATGTAAATCATTAAGTTTTGGGACTAAACTCTTTTTTGTCACTGCTCTCAAATTTCCAGTTACTACCTCCATTTGTGACTGTGGTCTATGAAAAACTTTCTGGTTTTCCTCAAGGAAATTAAACACATGAAGCAAACTTTGATTTTCCAAATGACTTTTATAATGGTTAGATTCACTATGGATAAATACTTTATCTCCTTGACCAATTTCTTGTTTTCTGAGTCCTCCTAAGCTTACACTCTTTGATGGTCTGGATTTTCTTTTGGCTAAAAGTCTTTGAGTCTTGGGATTTTGAAAAGCATTTGATTTATTTTTATGGAAACTCTTGGAAATTTTGATATTGTGATTACTTTGGGGGGGTAAATTATTTGATTCAATTACCATATCACTTGTATCAAGGCTTTCCTCACAAAGTCTCCCTCCTTTAAGAAGACTGTCTGAATCTTGCAATAGCATTTCCTGAGCAACTGTTCCTTCTCTGTTTATTTTCCCAACTTTATTAGAGGTTCTTTTGGTTTCAATCAATTTTTTCTTATATCTGGAATTTATCATTTGCTGCTGAGATTTCTTCTTCTTTTTGCTGGGAAAAGAGGATAAAATCTGCTTTCCATTTTCTCGAAGTTCTGTTAAACCACAATGAGCAAATTCATTAACGAGTCTGTCCACTCTTGTGGTGACAGTAGAAGTTTCTACAGGAAGAGCCTCAGAAATGCTTTTGTCAGTTCCAGAGTTGTTGCCTGAGGAAAGAGTTCTATCTGCTGAAATACAATTGAACCTGTCATTGCTGTTACCATAAGTTCTGAAGTGCTTGATACCAGCTTTGCCTGACACTACACTATCAACTATGCCTTCCTCCACACCTGAGCTCTCTGAAACAGTGGATGGTAAGCCATTGTTATGGCATACCTTGAAGACCTTCTGACTGGTCGTTTCTATAGCACCAGCATTTATGGCATTTGACTTGAGCAGTCCACTTCCTGTTGTTCTTTCTAATGTTGACTCCAACTCATTGTTATGGATCTGAACAAGTTTATTAGATACTGATGACATTTTACTACAAGAATGTGTAAACATGTGATACTCAGATTTTTCTCCACCCTGTCTTTCTTCACTATAGGAAAACTGTTTTTCTTGAACCTCTGTTTCAGATACTACAGTGACAGTCCCTATCACAGATTTCTTTTGTCTCCTTCTCCTTGGCCCAGGGGTCGGGGGCCTATAAAAATGTTTCACTTGTTTCTGGCCTCCCTGAATAATGTCCACAGAAGCATTCTCCCAACCAGCAGAGCCACATGATTCAGCTTGCTGCTCTATCATTTGAGTGTTTTCTTCCTCTGTGAAACTGCCCTGCTGAGTGGTGTCTGTGATATCTTCAGACAATGAGCATGCTGCAAGCTTTAAACTAGGTGATCGGTCATCTGTTCTTCCACAATAACTGCTTTCCTTACTCTTTTCATCACTATTAGGAAGCCCAGCTCTATTGACAGTGGTTGTCCACTTTACAGTTTCTTCTTCTTTTATCCTGAATCGAACTTTCATCACAACTGTCATAGTACCATCTTGATTAAAAATAATCGACTTCTCAACACCGTCTTCCGAAGGAAATGTTGATAGATCCTGAGAATCATGTTTTTCTAAGGCCAAGTAATTTTCAGGGGCTACAGAACAGTCTGAATAGCAGTCATATGTTTTCTCAGAAGCCAGGGACTCAATCTGGGGGCTTAGGACTGAAGGCATTTGTGTGCTCACTTTCAAGATTTTAAGAGCGAAAGATGCCATGTCAAAACACAACATGGAAAGCAGAGAAGTTGTAAATATCCCAAGGAAGAGGCATCAAAGAAAGAAGAAAAGGAAAAATTAGTACAATACCATTTTTCTATATTTTACAATAAAATGTTACAGGTGTATTTCCAAACTATATGTAGCCAATGGTTATTTGAGAAATCTTAATGCAGTTTCTGGGTTTTTTCTTCAAACCAATATTAAAAAGTAAACTCATTATACTTTAATGGAGACATTCATAGAATTTTAATTTTAACAACTTTATAAGGGAATGTTAATAATAAGTATATAAAATACAAATTACTAATGATTATATTGGGTAAAAATGTTTTCTGTGTGGTTTATTTGCTTAGAAATACTAAACCTTGACTCTAACAAAGTTCTGTGTATCTAAGTAAGAAGGCAGGCGAGCAGCAAGGTACGATGGTGTTCCATTTGAGCATACACAAGAGAGACTCAGAGGCTTCATGAAAGCTAAACATCTTTAGTACTGAGAAGTCAAATGATATTGAATTTTTACCTGTGTTGTCAGTGCAGTTGATTTACATACACAAAAGCATCAGAGTCAGACACAGCCCAAGTGTGGCTTCTAATGTGAGATCTGTCATTAGCCTTGGCAGGTGTGCGTCCTAATGCGACAGATTTCCTCCTGGCAGTCCTTATGGAGTTGCGCATGTCCCTAAAGTAATTGCCTTTGAAGTTTTCAGAGCTAACCCTAAAAATGTTTTTATAGTTTTTGATAAATAAAAATGTCTCACTTTTAACTTTGTGAAGTAAAACTTAACAAAGCTCTTATAGCCCAAAATCTATCAAAAATCATAATAAACAGCTGGTAAGAGACACAAAAAGAGCAAATCCACTTCAGAAAACTGACCAACGTAAAACAGTATAACTATATGCATAATATATATTTGGCAATTGATAACTACAAAATAGGAGCATTAACAAAAATGAGTATATTCCTGAAATAATTAGATGAAAGCAATTATTTTTTCAGCCATATTAGCAATAAGAACAGGGATTACTGCTCCTTAAAATAAAGATTATTCCAAGTCTAAAGAGAATAAATATTCAAATTCAAGTATACAATCAGCACACTAGCATAGAGCTTATATTTCCTTGGAAATAATGAGTACAATGATTAATTAGGCTAGCCTCTCTCACACTCTTGGGCCTCAGGACACACTCTTCCCCATGCTAAGGTCTATACCACACTGTTAATCAAATCCTAAAATTTTCAAAATTTAGGTTATTGTTACTAGTGTGAACTGGCTACATGAACTACTTTATTTTGATCAAAAATGTTTCTGAGGATTGATAATTTTACAGGAATACTTTCAGAGAAGAGGGCATACATCTAGGTTTTTTTTTTTTTAATATATAGACCACTAACTTGCCGAGCTCAGCTATGAATACTCACTCAGACAACAGTCTACAACTACCAGAGATGTCACTTATACAATTCCACAAAATTCTTTCCAAAGTAAGAAATTCTGACATTATGTTTTACAAAAATAAATAAATAAATAAAAGAGGGATAGTTCATCCATGTAAAAATGTGTATCATTGATTATTTGGAAAAGTCTTTCAAAAAGTCACCAAATATCTGTGACTATTTTCTACTATAAATTAACCAATTTCATTTTGGAATACTTTTAATCCTCTCATATTTTGTCTTTTGCAATGAATGAACCTGGTCTTTTAAATATAATTTTTTTTAGGTAAGGCAAAAAAAAAAAGCTTCAGAGCTAATAAGGTCTATTTAGAAGTGACTTACTCTTTCTTTTTAACGTAGCTTTACCCTTCCGGTGCACATGATGAGAGATCCCTGGTAACTTAGCAGGAAGCAAGTACTTTTGGATGTCATAATTTCCTGGTTTAAATGGCTCCCTTCCGGCTGCCACCACAGCTCCTGAGCTCAGTATCACTGCCTGGAGACTAGGAACCTAGAAGAAATCAGAGTCACTGTCCTCACATGAGCAAGGACTGTTCTTTCCATGTGGTATATTTATAACTTTGAATAGCCCAATTTGACAGCCTCCTAGGCTTGAAAGAAATAATCTCTAAGCAGTTTCTTAGACGCCAATCATGTACACAAAAAATAATCGAGGCAGGATGGGGGATGGGTATGAGCAATGCATCAACACTATTGAGCCTGCACACGAGCTAGAAAGTGACAGGCTAGTTTTCTAGAATAACTAAAGGATCTTTAAAAGCCATGTGGTATTCCACACCAAAGTCTGCAGTTACAGCCAAGTGCCAGCCAATCCAGAGTCAACTGCGCAAGGGCCTGTGAGATAGCAGGTCTGAAAGGCGATCGCTTGTGTAGCACTATTAACTGCAGACTCCGCAGACTCTGCAGACCTACCGCAGGGATACTAGGAAATGCTTTTTCTAGATAGGAAAACACTACTCTTGGCCACTCCCTTTCAAAGAATACTATGAAAAACAGTATTCTTTAACAAAACATTTTAAGTCAGTGATCAAGGATAACAGAAGAGGGGAAAGCAAACACCTTCTTACCCAATGACCCGTCAGATTCTGACAAGAAGGCAAAGACTACTAGAACACACATACCTGCATGTGCAGACACACAGACACATGTATACACACACACACACACACACACACACACACACACACACACACACACACGCACTCACACAGGAGATAAATTAGGAGCCACCAAAACACTCACTTTTCTTCCATCTGTGGCATACAGTTTGGCCACCGGACACTGCATGACCTGTGTCAGGTACTGAAGAAAGGCCTCGAAGCTCTGAGTAACCCTCCGGCTGAGAAGGACCACACGCCTGGTCTTTGGGTCACCATTTCGGAAGACTAAGAGCCTCCTCGGAGCACGGAGCATGCCAGGAGTGGTGGTGGGCACAGCAGTAGCGGAGCCGAGGTGCACATGAGTACTTATAGAGCGGCTACTGAGCCAGGGCCGGGGACGTCGGCGAGCCTTGTCCAGGTCAACTGGAAGCACCTTCCTATTGTGGGAGCACAGATAGGACTCCCCGTCCTCCAGCTCCTCCAGCCTGGTAATGCTGTGCCTTCCACGGGGCGTGCTGATATTCCTCACCCCAAAAGGCAGGGGCACCTTTCTGGATAAATTGTCCAGCAGAGCGTCGAAGGTCTTAAAGGAACGAGGATTGACCACCACCTTCACACCACCAAACTGGGGGTCTCCGCTCTTGTAGAAGCTGATGCGTTTGGCCACTACAGGATGAGTGACGTTTGAATGGCGAGGGGAATGAACTTGACCTTCAGAAGAAGTCAGATGAACCATGGAGAAGGTAGTAGACGGTGTCTCACTCATTTTGAATGATACCTAAAGAGGGAGGGAGAATGGCTTTTTTCCACAATGTTCTGGAGCTGTACCACTGGGACTGAATGATAATGCTATTGCTTGCTTGTTTGCTCACTCCACCTTGTGGTTTTAGAATATAAAAGAATACAAACTCGAGACTGGAGAGATGACTCAGCAGTTAAGAGCACTGATTGCTCTTCCAGAAGACCATGGTTCAATTCCCAGAACCCACATGGCAGCTTACAACTGTCTGTCACCTAACATCTGACACCCTCACACAAACATACATGCAGGCAAAACACCAGTGCACATTAAATAAATGAATAAATAAATAAATACAAACTGGACTGGAGATCAAAGCTTTTCAGGAGCTATCCTGCCTTTGGTCCAGCAATGGCATCTCCCCTCTTCCATTCTTGTTGGTGTCAGAGTGCCTATTCCAAAAAGATCCCTCCCTCCCCTCTGCCGCCCACCACACACCGTGAGATCTCCTTCACCATGATCCACAGTTGGTCAGTTGACTCAGAAAGGATGTTGCCCTGGGGCCTCTCCACTCACTGAATTCCTCTGGAAGTGGCCAAGGGGACTGTGAGACCCAAAATCAGAGTCTCTGAGTGTACTAGGATGAGTAAGGACCCCTAGGGAGATAGGAAGAGAAGCCAGTGTGGACTGGATCACCCAGCAGGAGATTGCATCTGAAGCCCTGATGGGATACAGAGGTGGCTGGCACTGTCTCCAAGGAAAAGGCAGATTGGTCTCCAACAAAATAGACTAGGAATTTAAAATGGGAATGTATAATTTTTGCATGAATGGTGAATGAGCATGTGAGTACTTGTAGTAGTCCCACAGCTCTGTGGCTACGGGATCTGATTGGGCCTCAACCTGCAGTTCCACTGAATTTGTTTCCCCTAAATGAGTACTCATATTCTGTAATAGGAGATGACTGAGCACGGAGATATATTTGGCCCTACATAGGACCACTTAAGTCGCTGGGAGGCAGACAGCCAGTTGGGCACCTGCTTGAGAGAGAGAGACCTGTCCTCTCCCTCAGACCCTATGCCACAGGGGGCATAGGCACACAGGAACTCCCCACTCACCCACCCACCCACTTCCCACCTCACCCCACCCCCGCCACTCCTAGTTATAGAACTTTTCTCATCTTGGGGTCTTCACCATCCCAATGTGAGACCTACAAAGACTGTCAAGCCTGAAGGACCAATGAAACACCCCCATCAGCTTCCCCAGAGGATAAAATCTTGCACGTGATGCAACTTCCCAACTGGCTCCAATTGCCAGTGCCACACAGAGCCAAGGCAGTTCCAAGACCACCTGATCTGGCACCTTCAGTGGCATCTACCCTGAAACAATGATCACCAATCAACTCCAGCGGGTTGCGTTCCAGGGAATAACCTGTTCCAATATATCAACTAAGGGCAATGCCAGGCCCTCCCCTCATCCAAGAAGATGGCTGCTGTGTTGTCCAGCCACGTCATTGCCTGAAGAGGAGGGAGGGCTCTTCCATGATCGTGGAGTAGTTACGAAAAAACAATTTTCCTCACAGCCAGGCTTACATGATCAGCCACTCCCCAATTCAAATAGTGAACCTTTTATTGATGGAAGCTGAAGTCTACAACAGAGGGAATAGCCACTCACACAAGAGACTCAAAGCAAGTATATGGAGAAAGAGGACTTCTTACCTCAGGGGACAAAGAAATTAAAAACAGACCAAATCCTCCAGCTCCTAGAAGCTGTCTGGGTCCTCTGCTGTGGCAGTGTGTACTTCCAGGCTCACACAGAATCAAGGTCAAGTGAATCGGGGTAACTACTGGCAGACCAGGCTGCCCTCTCTGAAGACTCAACCCTGGAGTCACCTCCATGACCACCCAGAAGATATGTTCTCACTTCTAGTGTTCCCAAAGCTCCCTTATGTGAAGCAGAAGAAAGAAAAAGCAACAGATGCAGGGAATATTGAAAATTTGGGGAGGGGGTTGATTACCTCAGATGGAAAATAATTCCAGAGATGACAGCTCCCAACGTAGTCCAACAAGTTCATGAAGCAACCCATCTGGGGGAAACTGCCCTATAATAACTGTTTCAAAGATATTTATTGACCTGGGGTTGCCAACACTAACCCAAAGCTAGCAACGCTTGTCTGCAGTGTGCTTGTAACAATCTCAGGAAGGGACCCAAACCCCCCTTGTTGACACAAAAACAGGGGTCCTGCCCATTTGGACATTAGGAGTGGACCTCACTGGCATTCGACCCAGCAGAGAGCACTGATTCTTGCTGATTATGGTGTGCATATTTCAGGCTAGGTCAAAGCTCTACCTACCCAAACAGAGAATTAACTTGAAGCTTACACACATGATACCACCCTTAATCTTCAGGCAGAATTGAGAAAACAAATAGAACTTTTAAAGGACACTAGCCAAACATTGCCAAGAAACAGACTCCTTGGCAAGAAATTCTAGTACATTTACAAGCTGTAAATGATCTCCTTCTAAGATTCCCTTTGGCCACCCACCTCCACTGCTTCCAAAGGACTCAGGGGACTGCCAGGTGTCTGGACACACACTCACCTCCAGCAGTTCTTGAAAGATCTGGCTGACGCTCAACAGGAAATTGCTTTAAGTTGCTGGTATAGCTCCATGGATACACCATACCCACACCAAGGTTACTGTAGACCCAAGCCAGGAATGGACTAAGAGAGCCAACAGAGTTGGCCTGAAATTTACCAGCTCAAAATGATCTCAGAATGGAGATGAAAGCTGATGGGATTTGTGGGATTGCTTCATTTCTGGTTTTGGTTTTCAGTTCTAGGGATCTAAACCAGGGCCACTTACGTATTAAACAACTGAGCAACATCCTCAGTTCCATTTTTTAAATGTTACTAAACTATGTAAATCTTTAAAATTAAAAAGTATTGTAGGATTTAAAAAAAATCACAAAAGGGACACAAATCAGAGCCCCTCCAACAAGAAAAGTAAGAGTTTGGCAATTCATCAATTTAATGCTTCATGGTCTATGGGATCGGAGAGGAGGCAAGGAAAGGCTTAAAGTTCAGATTGCCTTTTGAATGGAAGGGAATGCATGGAACTAGAAGAATATGACCATGAGGTAAAGAATGTATCATGGAGATCTGTAATGGATACATTCAGATAGAATGAGATGCTTCCTCTTAAAATTAGAAATATAGTAAATCATCTGCCGTGAAGCTTATGATGAGAACCACTCACTAAATAAATGATCAAATTACTATAAACTGATACGAACAGTGCCATCTGACTGCTGCATACAAAACCATCAGGGGGAATGGGAGAGTCACTTAGTAAACCACAGAGGAGTCCTTGAAGTCAGAATTGGACTGACAAAATTAGCAGCTTTAGAAGGGCTTTATCTGGCTGGGTCTTCCTTTATGGTATATTGTGGCTATTTCTGTTGTTTCAACTCATTTTACCTATCAGTGCCTTTGAAAGCATAAGAAAGCCCTCAAGCCTCAAAGACAAATTGAATGAAATAGATTTAATTGGTAGTACAGAGATAGCAAAAGTCATGTCTGCACTGTAAGTCTGGCCCAAATCACCTACATAAATATTTCCAAGCAATTATCTAAGACTCTTTATATATCTCCCAAGTTATTTGCAATTCTTTATGTGCAATTCAGAAGAAAAAACATTCTGTAATCAACCTAGATATTAGTTGTCTTCCCTGGAGATTTAAAGTGATTATAGTCTTTAAGATAATAAAGGTAGCCATAGCTGGCGTGTGCATCAGGAGCTGGGAAATCCAGCTTTTCAACAGTCAGCAGAACTGAAGCCTCTTCTCATCCTCTTATAATCGCCGACCTGACCTTGGGAAGCCATCTTACTCTCTTTTCCCTCACAAACTGTAAGAAAGAAAGAGGCTGGTTCACCCAGCAGTGGAATAAGTCACTAGGGGAAGTTTCAGGGAGCTGTGTGATTTTTGCACTCAGAAGTGAGGCTTAAGAGGCCATGGTAATGTAGGCCCTGAGTGTACAGCACAAAACATAATGAAGATTCAGCACTTACATTAAATAAAAGGTTCTGTCTTCATTCAGTGCATAATGTAATCACTGAAGAAGGGGCTACAAACCAAATTCCTTTCCAAGGAAGTAGGTCAGACTTTGCCCTGTTGTAATCATGCTCCTCTCTTAGAATCCATGAACATTAATGGTATAATTAGGGAGTGAATTGATGACGTGTCAGAGGACCATCTTTGATGGCTGCCATCACTTTAAAGGAAATCCTCAAGAAGGGATGTCTAGCCCAGATTGGAGGCAGGAAATAGAAGGTAACACTTTCCAGAGGAAATCCATGAAAACTTAGATGCCAGACACAGAGCCCTCAGAAGGAAAAGGACACCAGTGCAGTATGTATGTAGCCACCACTCACGAGGAAGACAGTGATGTGAGCACTAAGTCTTGATGACAAAATGTGCCATTTGATGATTGTGTTTCTTTCTTCATTTATAAAACTAATCAAAATTTAGATAGAAAGGTTTTCTTACAAGCATTTTCAAACATATGCCCTCTGAGAATGGGATAATAAACTTTGGGCTTAACTAAGAAAACAAACCAAGCAGCCTAACATGGTTTAATTTGCTCAGTTTGCACTGCAGACAAGTGGAGATAGAGGTAATAAGGAAACTGGAATCTTGAGACTTGCTTCTTTCTTCCACTAACTCCTTGGAGATCCAAGGGAGCTGGCTAGCAAATTCGCTGCTCCTGATAGGATAGCTTGCTACCAATACCTTCCCTCCTTTGTTCAGAACTCTTTCATTGCCAAAAGTTAGACAATGGAGCAGTTAGGAATACTTTGACAGATTAAGGAGCTGTGGCTATACTTGTCTGTCCTGTGATGGGTCTCGGTTAACAATACATTTAACTCTGTGGTCCTCAGACCTGAACAATTGCCTCTACCAACACGATGCATCTGGTCCCCCCACCCATCTGACAAAATACAGGGTGGATCTAAAAGATGCACGTGTCATTTCCATAATTATATTTTCAATTTAATTTTTTCCCACAAGGTAAATTCAGGCAGTTGAGGAAGGATGATGTAGAAAACTGGTAAAATCAGAACGTTTACTCTCAGGGCAACTCACAGATGACACTGTAGTGAAACTAATTCATTTCATCACAAATTTCCGCAGTCCTATTGGGCAGGAAGGAAAAGAGACCCAGAGGAAATATATAGCAGTCATTCACTGTGGCAGCCATAACACTTAAATTATCAACAGGATCTTTTCTTTAATGCATTGTAGTTTTCTATAATAAATATATAATGCTATTATAAGGACAAATAAACTTTCCTCATATTTCACTAAACTGGAATAATAATAATAATAATAATAATAATAATAATAATAATAATAATTTCACCAATAGGAATCACAATTTCCTGATGCTAAAGCTTTCTCCTACTCCAATATCAGCACACTGCAAAGACTGCTGTCAGATTTGAGTAACGGACAGAAATGATCAGTAACATTTATTATTCTAGTGGTTAAAGATAAACAGAGGTTTATAATCTAGATGTGAAAGGGAAAAGCAGAATAAAATGATCAAAGCATAATTTTTAGGAGAAATATTTTAAATAGTTTTGTACTTACCAGAACCTGAACCTTTCCTTAAGGAGTAAAGAAGTAGTTTGGGTGGTTCATATAAACATCGCTGGATATGTAGCCCGTTCATTTCATGTAAAGAAACAAATGCCTTTGGATTTATGATTAGCATGTCCACCCAGGGATTGGGTACAGCCAATTAATTTAATCCACGGTGATGTTAATCACCTGAAGGAGCTCACCTCAAGGGTGCCACAGCCAGAAAACAAAGCAGCTGCTAACACACTGAGCAGCTGAAGTCTAACTGTCAGACGGCCTTAGATTGCCTCTCCTACAGGCATCATTTTCTGCAGAAAGTTCTTCAACTTACAAATATCTCTCTTCTAATTACCTCATTTATTTGTGTAAAAAAGTTACTGAAACGAGATGGTCTGACACTGAATCATTCTTTTGGGGTGGGAGCTTGTTCTTTTTGTGTGTTTAGCTTTTTAATTTTTTTATTTTGATATGATAATTACATCATTTCCCCCTTCCCTCTCCTCCCTTTAAACCCTCCCATGTACCCATTTTTGGTCTCTTTCAAGTTCATGAACTTTCTTTGTTACAGTTGTGTGTGCAGGCTAGAGAAATGGCTCAGTGGTTAAGAGCACTGATAGTTCTTCCAAAGGACCCAGGTTCAATTCCCAGCAACTCCATGGTAGCTCACAACCATCTATAATGGGATCCAATGTCCTCTTCTGGAATGGAGTCATAAATTTGTGTGTGCACACATGTCTGTATGTATATGTGTGTGTATGCATGCATGTGCAGGCGCATGTGTATTCCTAACATAAGTACAACCTGCTCAGGCTGTATAATGTTACTTGTAAGTATACATTTTCAGAGATGACCATCTCGTATTATATAATTAGTTAGTGTGTTCTACCCTGAGGAAAACTATTTCTCCAACTTTCAGCATTCCATTGTTGCAGTGTTTGTGTATGGTTGAGGCCTTGTGAGCACATCCCCTTCCAGGTTAGCATATCTATTGGTGTTGTCCTTGTTCACTTCATGTTTGGGCAGCCATGTTGGTGAGACATCATGGGCATAGCTTCTCTGATATTTCTAGGGGATATAACCTCACAGAAAACCCCTGTTTCTCTGGATCTTACAGCTCTCTAGTTGGACTTAGAACCCAATTAACAAGGGGGAAATAATGCCTAGTGCTGGAAATTTAGCCAACTCTCCAGAATTAGTGAAGTCATATGTCTTATAGAAGAACATACAACTACCACTTTACTATGCCACGGTAATACCTAACTACATTCTAAATATTTATCCCTATACACACAGATAATTGTAGTTCTCACCCCTGGTCAAGGAATTTTCCAACAGATGGAGACCATTACAGAAAACTACAATCAATCCAAGTACAGAGTTGTGGAACCCAGTCCCAACTGATGAATCATTCTTTGATAAATAATTCTGAGGTGCTATTTTCTCACAATAGTGAAAAGAAAAAGACATAGACCTTTTTTGTATGACTTAGCTGTTCCTGATTATGACCAAAACATATGGAAATATGATGCACATGGCTGCAAGTGTAAATAATGTGGCCACTCAGCAAAGCAGCCCATAGCAAAATCACTCTGTTTCTGCACTCTCTCATTGCTGCTTAATCACAGTGGAATTTGAACATGTCACACATGAAGTCCCATATGGTATGCCCTAACCCTTCTAAAGACTAATGTGACTAAGAAGCCTCACCTAATCAGGTTTCCCACAGGGCTTCCTGCCTCTGCTTTGAACAAGAAAAACAAAGTGGGGGTTCTCTGGGTGGGAAGAACCAAGGTTAAGCATGTGTTCTAGATGGTTGTCTCCAAACATCATGGAATTGTGTGCTTTGCCTATACATACTGACTTTGTCACAAGCCATGTATTTAAAAGGGAGATAAGGCTTAAGTGACAGAGAAGTGTAGACAAGAGGAGCAACAGTGTTTATCTTGATACAAACTTCTAATTATAATCATCAGTGTCCCCATAGACATAGCTCATGAACCAAACAAAAAAAAAATCTGTGCTTTCATGGTGGCAGTAAGCATAAATGGCATCACTACTAGCTCCTAAGCAAAGTACAGTTGTAGAATTCAGGTTTGATATGACTTGTTACGATGTAGCATTTCTAGTTTTATCATGAATCCTACAGTTTGAGGCTGATAAACAACTCATATGTATCAGTTCTATTTCAACACTGAAAGAATATCAAATCAGGGATTATATATGGGGCATTTTAGGAAAAGTGAAACTTCTTATCTATAAGGCCACAGAAAATGGGCTGTCCTTTCTAAGTGTCTCCTACAGTATACACTGCACTCCCATACTAGTCAAAAATGGAAATCGAGTGTACCTGGTGCCCAGTCCATGCTCTGTGCTATCTCTGACTCTGAAGACACCGCCATGTGTCAAAGACACTGTGATTTCTGATAAGCTGGTGCTTTGTAATGCTGCTGATCCCAGACCTTAACTTGATTAATGAGTCTAGAAATTTGCAGAAACCTCTATGTCATCATTCGTATTAGGCTTCTTCACCCTGATATATGTCTTCACCAGTCATGAGACTACCTATTTGTCACTTCTGAATTCATGAGTCTTGTTTGGTTTCTGCTGATATACTAGTCAGCTCATGAGGAACCAGGTGGTAGTGATTATCCATTCTTTGAAGTTGGTCAAACTTCAGTTTAACTCCTCCCTCCTTAGTTTGGTTTTGTAACCTTGGGTTATTCATTTAATTCTGCCACATCTACTTCCCTTGTTATATATAATACATGGGGAAATGTATACTTTATAAGCTTGATGTAAGGGTCAAATAAATAATGTATACTATTATCCCTCTCTATGCATAGGGAGTTGGTTTCAGGACCCTTTACCCCTTCAGACACCAAACTCTGCAGGTTCTCAAATACAGGAAATAGTATAATGTTTCATATAACCTACAAGCATCCTGTCATACTTGTTAAGTTGCCCCTAATATACAACACCGTCTAATACAATAAGGTACAAGTCCTTATACCATGTTTTTGAAGGAATAAAGACAAAAATATATAAACATGTTCAGTACAGATGGAAGTTCTAGTGTTTTTCATTTGCGGTTGGTTAAATCCACACAGATGAAGAACCTGGCTAGGAGAGCTGACTGAATTCATGAACAAAGAAGGCAACAGGACTGTCTGTCATAATAAATGCTCAACAATAAAATCATCATTCTTCTCATGTCAATCTTCCCATAAATCATAGCCCTGTTTCTCATCTCCTTTAATAAACTGGCCCTATACTCTAGCATGATACATCAACTGTGATTTGCTTACTTATTCTGATTTTGTGCTAACCTATAGACGTTATGCTATAGTTTTAATCAGTTTACATTTTAAGTGTGCTATGAATTTTGTCTAAGTTCTCTTTCCTTCCTTATTTTCATTGTTGCATTCTTTCTGCATTGAGGATTGTGTGGTGATATTGTGTTCCCCAATATATTGTGCACCCTAATAAATTTATCTGGGTCAGGAAACAGAACAGCCACTAGACAGACATAGAGGCCAGAAAATGGTGGTACTCACACCTTTAATCCTAGCATTCTAGAGGCAGAGATCCGCCTGGATCTCTGTGAGTTCAAGGCCACACTGGAAACAGCCAGGCATGGTAACAAGAGCCTTTAATCCAAGAAAGTAATGGCAGGAGGCAGAAAGGTATATAAGGCATGAAGACCAGGAACTAGAGCCTGGTTAAGCTTTTAGGCTTTTGAGAAGCACAGTTCATCTGAGAGGCATCCAGTCTGAGGAAACAGGATCAGCAGAGGAATTGGCGAGGTGAGGTAGCTGTGGCCTGTTCTGCCTCTCTGATCTTCCAGCATTCACCCCAATACCTGGCTCCAGTTTGTTTTTATTAATAAGACCTTTTAAGATTCATGCTACAGGACTGAAACCAGAGCTTACTGCATGGTAGGCAAGCACTCTACCCCTAAGCCATATCCCTACTTTCTATAATCTCTCTTCCACTTTGGCTGTGCTGTGCAGCAGTTTCCTCTAAAACTTTCCATCTCCCGGGGAAGTTCCTTAAGACAGGAGGAAAACAACTCAAAATAGCTTCAGGAAGTCCCTGGAACTGACCAGATTCATCAGGACCCTCCCTCCCAGAGTAAGTAATAAAGACTGCTGAAAATCACTCTCAGACAAGCCAAACTGCAAAGAAGATTCTCAGATGAGCCAAGCTGCAAAGAAAACTCTGAGACCAGACCCAGAGCCTGGAAGAAGCCTAAACCAGC
This sequence comes from Peromyscus eremicus, assembly GCF_949786415.1. Taxonomy (NCBI): domain Eukaryota; kingdom Metazoa; phylum Chordata; class Mammalia; order Rodentia; family Cricetidae; genus Peromyscus; species Peromyscus eremicus. The sequence goes on along the minus strand of NC_081417.1, from coordinate 5,771,107 downwards.
TGAACTCCCTGGAAGAGGGTTTTTGTTTTTGTTTTTGTTTTTGTCACTTGTAAAGGACACTCTCCAACCTGTTGAACTGCCTGCAGGCTGTGCAGTGTGCGCCAGGTCCCCAAATTTTGTGAGCTGTCACCCAAGCAGGGATGGGCTTTGGCAATGCATTTGTCTTTGAGTCATTTCTGTTCCTGTAAGTAACCCCTCATTCTTATGCCTATAAGTAACTCTTCACCCATATTCCTGTAAGTAGCCCTTCACCTATATTCCTGCAATTAACTCTTCACCTATATTTCTATAAGTAACCCCAGTAAAACTCATTGGTTCACAAAGTTGGACTTTGGCAGTATCTGTTCTTTGGTCTGTCATGGGCTTCTTATCAGGAGTGGGTAGACATGTGTTGCCTCTCCACAGGAAAAGTCTTGACACACAACAGACTGTCTCCTTAGAGTGCAAATGCCGTACTTCTTTTAAATCACACATCTCTTTCTTTCTTCAGCTCTAGTTTATCTTAGAACCCTTTCTTAAATCCTTCCCTTTCCACACTACATTGGCATTTCCTGGTGAACACAGTGGGTCCCACATGCTCTCTCCATAAATGCATTCTCCAGAGCTTTCTACATTGATCCACTATTGATGACTTCTCACTCTACTATCTCATTAGACACCAGAAGCATAACTTGTCATCCTGAGTTTCCAGAAACATTTCAGTCACTTGTATGCATTCAATAAATAACTATTGAAGGACAGCATCTCTGACCACATCTAGAATCAGAAACAGTTTGTGAATATACTGTGCTGTGGAAAAACTGGCCAGCAAAGAGCCAAGCAGTGCTCCAAAAGTTGACAAACTCAGGTTTCCTTTTGCTAGTTGGCCTGGACCGAGCTGGTGCTCTGCAGTCCAGCCCCCACCTTCACCTTCAGTTTGTTATAGTTTCCATAGATTGAACAGCAGTGTGGGTATCTACCTCTATGTGAACAATTGCAGATGGCCTGTCTCTGTTCCATGTCCACTATGTGTGTTGGGGGATCGGGGGTCGATTCCACTGTGGTTAGGCATTTCCTTCAAAGCATAATCACTAAGGGCAGTTTCTGCAGTGGAGCTGTCTTCTTAAGATGGTTTTATGAGTATCCTCCACCCCAGAATCAGGGAAGGGAAGTTTCTGCTGAAGTGCACAAGAGTAAGGGAGCAGAATTCAGTATGCTTAACTATGTAAGAATTAATTTTTACATCATTTTTGTCTCCACATAATCTCATAGCCTGTAGGCAGGAATTGTTATTTAAATTACCATAGAGCAAGAGAGTAGTTTAAATACATATTAAAGGTAATAAGTGTATAACATATATTTTTCCTTCAACTGTAGAATACCTTCTTGGTCATTTTCACACAATATTCATGGTATTCTGATTATGATCCACTCTGATGAAGTTAAATTGTTCCAAAATGAATATGGATGACTGCTGTAGAAACTAGTCCGCCCAGCATACTAGAGCTGACCCTGTTTGGGGGGACTCAGGTGAGCCAGCTCTGAGGGCATGGGAGCAGCAGAGCTGACCCTAGCCCCCCACCACCACCAGTCTCGAGTGAGAGAAAGAAGCCTTTTCCCCCTCTCTGCATTGCTACCCGCAACAGGCGAGAGAGCTAGGCCCCAGGGTCACAGGAGTGAGAAGGCTAGCATTCTGGGCAATTCCCCAGCCCAGGGAGGAGATGGGAACTGAGACCAGAAGAACCATGTGTCTGTTTTCTGGGAGTGGTCTAGAGCCTCTCTGGGGGAGGAACTATGTTTGGCAGGCTTTGAAGGGGAGGGTTTGGAGAAAGAGATGGGGGAAAGTTCCACCAGAACATTCCAGGCTCTTTGGGTGCAGGGATACCGGGGTGTCAGGGGTTGAGGTGGAGCTCCCACCCAAACAATTGGGATACCAACCCAGCCATAAAACCTTGAATCTACAATCTGTTCTGCCTGTAAGATGTGCTGGGGCAAAGGTGGTGCAGAACTTGCGAGAGTGACCAAGCCATGACTGGTCCTAATTGAGACCTCTGCCTGACACTGCCTGGACAGCCCAGAGACCAAAGACAGAACCGAACACAACCAGACAAAAAAAGTCAACACATGATTGCTAATGGTACTCCGCTATACGCATAGTCTAGCATAATCATCCTCAGAGAGACTTCACCCAGAAATTGATGGAAACAGATGCAGAGACCCACAGCCAAATGTTAGATCTAGGGGAATCCTGCAAAAGAGGGGGAGGAAGGACTGTAGGAGCCAGGAGGGTCAAGGACACCACAGGAAAACAGCCCATAAAATCAACTAACCAGGTTCCATAGGTGCTCACAGAGACTAACCTGACAATCAGGGAGCCTGTCTGGGTCTGACCTACATGTATTTTAGTGATCTGAGTTGCCACTGGGGGCCAAGTGAATGTCTGTAGTCTATACTACCACAGGAGGCCATATTAGTGTCCATGGGCTGTGCTGCCACCAGGGGCCATGATGATGTGAGTGGCATGCACCCATCTAGGGCCATATTGATATCTGTAGTCTATGCTACCACTGAGTTACATGTCTGGGTCCATGGTCCTGTTGTAGCTGGGGACCGTGTTGATGTCTGTGGTCCATGTTACTACCAAAAGCCATGTATATGTCCATAGTCTGTGCTGCTGCCTGAAACATGTCGATGTCCATGGGTCAGGCTGCCACTACGGGCTGCCGCCATGGACCATATTGGTGTCTGTGGCCTGTGTTGCCACAGAGGCTGTGTTGATGTCCTTGGCCTGTACTTCCATCGATGGTCTATACTACAACCAGCAACTATACTGAGGTCCACGGCACATGCTGACACTAAAGATCACGTGCATGTCCATGGTCCTTGCTGTGGCCAGAAACCCTATAGAAGTCCATGATCTATATTCTTGATGACTATAAAGAGCAAAGAAGCTACTTTTGCATTGTATCAATGACTACAGATTCACAGTTGAAAAAGAGGTACAAAGAAGGTTTCTGTGACAACCCTTAATGCCACCCCACCCACCCAGCCACAAAAAAGTAACAGCCTAGAAAGAAAGCCATGAAAGAGAACTCTTAAAGATTGTGATAAGGATGCTGAGGTTAGCTCTCCACAGTTGATGACTACTGGTAGGGGTGCAGATGGGGAAGGACTTGGTTTTCTTTAAGCGGCTAGCTACTGTGGGTTTGACCATGCTCCAACTATGGATATAAGAGCAACTATGAGTACATAGGCAATACAAATTGGATTTCTTCTTCTTCTTCTTCTTCTTCTTCTTCTTCTTCTTCTTCTTCTTCTTCTTCTCCTTTTTTGGGGGTATGTGCCACAAGGGTGAACAGGCAGACCTGGGAGGACTGGGAAGTAATGCATGATGTAAAATTCCCAAATAATCAATAAAAATATTACCCTGGAAAAAAATACTCCAAAAACAAAGTGGTGGAGATCAGGCAAGAACTCATCAGGAAAGTAGCATATTAGAAAATATCTACAAATGGTAAGAAGAAATGATGATGAGATATTTCAGGAAAGACTGGGTATGGTAGAGAGCTGTAATTTATTGTCCCAGCAGTAGGGAAAGACTGTGAGCTTGAGGCCAGTCTAGGATACACAACAAGAACATCTAAGAAAATAAAACAAAATAGATAATTGAGAGAAAAGTATTCCTGACAGGAGCAGGAAGCACACAGACCCCTGAGTCAAGAGTGTCTGAGAGGGTTTGAGGAATCAGGTGCGAGTAGGGGTGACTGGAAGTGGGGATGGAGGAAGAACAGCCTTCAGGTGATACCAGTTACTCACCTCTCCTCTAAACAACTACAACTACTGCACAAGCAGGAACTCTATTATTCTGGAGTGCTGAGATCTACCTGAACAATTTCAGTTTCCAAGGGGAGGCACAGCTGTTAAATTACAACTAAATTCTGTGAATTAGGCCTGTGACTACTGTGGTGTCTCCTTAGCTCCAATACAGCAGCCTATGATAGGTCGTAATTTGAGTAGATCTTATCCTCTAAGGGCTGAGATCCTGAGTCCTGATTGGTTGTGGCTACTTCTGATTGTAGAGGTTCATGCAGAGGCAGACAATCTGAAATTTCCACTCTTCCCAGAGGAAGATTTCTAGAGTTACCGAGTTGTAAGTTTCAAGCACAAGACTTAAAACACACACACAATCAACAGCAACAACACATCAAGGAAAAGTACGGGCCATTAAAGTAACAACAACCACAAAAACTACCAGAGGATTCTCACATAGCACACAGAGACTACAAATTCCATAAATACAACCCTAAAGGTGTTCAAAGAAATAAAGGCAGATAAGGACAAAGATAGTAAAATGATGTACGGACAAAATAAGAATATCAATACAAGTGGGAAGTCTAAAGAGAAAGAGCAGATCTAAAACATACAGGAACTGGAAAAACAATTCACCATATCAATGCAAAACACAAATAAGAAAAATGAGTTAGCAGAACTTGAAAAAAGGTAATGAAAAATCCTTGAGTTAAAAGGACTGGGAAAAAGAGTAAGGAACTCTGAATATAACGTAAGAAATTATGGAATTCTGTCAAATTGTAACATATGTATTAATATGTAAACATTTCAGAAGAAGAGAGAAGGAAGAGGCTATATTTGGAGAAACAATGATTGAAATTTTCCCAAATCTAATGAAGACATGAATCTAAAAATTCAAGAATCTCAATAGATTCAAGTAGGATAAGCTAACAGAGACCCACTCTAGGACATATTTCAACCAAACTGTAGCAACACAAAAGTATTAAAGTCAGCAAGAGGAAGCAATTGTTAGGTACAAAAGACTGTTCAATATGAGGCCAGAAAATGGATGATGGTTGCCCAATGTGCTGAAAAAAAAAGAGTGTCAAGTGAAGCTATATGTGGGGAAATGAATATGTCTTCAAATAAACAAAATGACAGAGTTGATTTCCAATTTTATGTCTATTTATTCAGTCATATTTAAGTAATAACAAGAGCAGAATCACACCTGATTCTGAGGGTTGAGAACCGGGTAGCTACTTGGTGCTTGAAGTTGGGTGCCTCAGCAGTTGTAGTCATTACAGATTGGCTGTCTCTCACAGGGCTGAGGGTGGAGACTGACAGCTGGTAGTTGCTCAGTCTTCAAGGCTGGGTTCCTTTTTACTTTCAGTCTAGTGCTAGAAACCCCAGAGATTCCAAGAGAGACATTGACCCCCAGTCCACAATGAAAGCTCACAAATGCTGGTTCTCATAGCAGCAAAGGAATCAGTAGCAGCAACACAGAAAATTAACTCAGCAGCAGCAAAAAAGGCCAAGTGATTAAATACCATGATCAAAAGCAACTTGCAGAGGAAAGGGTTTATTTCACTCACAGTTCCATGTTACAGTTCATCATCAAAAGGAGTGAGGGCAGGAACTCAAGTAGGGCAAGAACCTGGAGGCAGGAGCTGAGGCAGGGGCCATGGAGGGGGGCTGCTTACTGACTTGCTCCCCCTGCCTTGCTCAGCCTACTTTCTTAGAGAACCCAGGACCACCAGCCTAGGGGTGACCCCACCCACAATGAGCTGGGTCCTCCTCTATCAATCACTAGTTAAGAAAAATGCCCTACAGGCTTGCCTACAGCCTGATTTTATGGAGGTATTTTACAGTTGAGAAATTAAGAATATCGAGTCATCACTCAGATGACCTAGCATGTGTCAACTTGACATAAAACTAACCAGCTCAGGCCAACACACATGTACATATGGACAGCACAAAATGAACTCTGTGGGTATTAAATTTTGTATTAAAAAAAAAAAAACAGATCAGGGGCTGAGGAGATAGCCTAATCATTAAAGTGCTTGACTTTAAAAAGGAGAGCGCACATAAAATCAGGAGAGAGAGAGGGTAAAAGGGGAGAAATTGGAGGAGAGAATGGGAGTGGATTGGCTCCAAATGCATTATATATGTATGAATATTAATAAATATTTGATATTTGAAAAAGAAAAAAATTGCACATATATACATATTAAATATACTTTATATTTTATTTCCATTTAGCTTGATTATTATAACATTTTAACATTTAATTTTCACAATGAAGAGTTATTTTTGATGAACCCTGTTAACTTGCCTTTTATATGGCGGTATACAAGCTCTTATATATCATGCAAATGAATACATCCACAAAGGAGAAACCTGAATCAGATTGTCATGCATCTTTATTGTTACATCTTTTACAAACATGATAAAATGGCATTGGACTATACAAATTTGTTTTCATCAACCCAAAAGACACCCCTCCCCATTTGTAGAGTCTTAGTTAGGGTTTCTATTGCAGTGAAGAGACATCATGACCATGGCAACTCTTATAAAGGAAAACACTTAGTCGTGGCTGGCTTATAGTTCAGAGGTTTAGACAATTGTCATCATAGTGGGGCATGGCAGTGTGCAGGCAGACTTGGTCCTGGAGAGAAAGCTGAGAGTTCTTACATCTTGACTCACAGGCAACAGGAAGTTGTCTGAGACACTGGGTGTGGCTTGAGCATATATGAGAACTCAAAGCACTCCTCCACAATTACACACTTCCTTCAACAAGGCCATACCTACTCCAACAAAGCCACACCTCCTAATAGTGCCACTCCCTTTGAGGGCCATTTTTTTTCAAACCACCACATTCTTATTCCCTAGCTTCCAAAGGCTTTTAGCCAGATCATAATGCAAAAAAATGCACTCAGTCCAAATTAAAAAGTCCCCATAGTCTATCACTGTCTCAACAGTGTTTAAAAATCAAAAGTTCAAAATCTTTAGAGATTCGCCGGGCGGTGGTGGCACACGCCTTTAATCCCAGCACTCGGGAGGCAGAGCCAGGCGGATCTCTGTGAGTTCGAGGCCGGCCTGGGCTATGAAGTGAGTTCCAGGAAAGGCGCAAAGCTACACAGAGAAACCCTGTCTCGAAAAACGAAAAAAAAAAAAAAAATCTTTAGAGATTCATGCAATCTCCTATAAAATCAAAATAAAAACATAGATCACATTCTTCCAACATATAATGGCACAGAATATACATTACCATTCCAAAACATAGGGAATGGAGCATAGTGAGGAAATACTGGACCAAAGCAAGATGAAAAGTCAGCTGGGCAAACTCCAAACTTTGCATCTCCATGTCTGATGTTGAAACTCTGTTCAGATCTTCAACTCCTTTCAGCTTTGTTGACTACAACACACTTCTTTCTCTTGTGCTGATTCTACTCCCTGTTAGGAGCTTTCTCATGGCTCTAGCATCTCCAACATCTTGGGGTCTCCAAGGCAATCCAGACTTCATGCAATGGTCTCGCTAGGCCTCTATTCAGTGACACTCCTGACATATACCTGGCCTCAGCAGCTTTCCTTAGTTGTGGAGGACAATTCCCTAACTCCTTCCTTCTATCCTTAAAGCCAGAACCATGTGGCCAAAGCTGCCAAGTTCTGCTGCTTGCTGGAGCTGGAACATGACCCTTCATTCAATTACAACTTCAGCAGCTTTTTTCCTTCACTAAGCTTGGCTGTCCTAAAACTTGCTCTGTAGATCAGGCTGGCCTTGAACTCAGAGACTATTCAATTATATCTTCAGCTTTCTGTTTTTGATGATTTCCTTCACTGCCTGAGCTTGGCTGTTCTAGAATTTGCTCTGTAGGCCAGGCTGGCCTCAGACTCAGAGATCCACCAGCCTTTGCCTTCCCAGTACTGAGATTAAAGATGTGTACCACCACATCTGGCTCTAAACTTATCTTTAATTCCTTTCCACAAGTTGGAAACTTAGCTGGGTGAGACCTTGCTCTGAGATCACCACTCCCTTTATTCCATTTTTTAATCTGTTTATCTCCTTGAACACACTAACTTAGATCCATTCCACTTCCTGGTGCTCCTTTTCTCCTCAAATTATTCTTTTTCATTATAAATCTTTATAAGCATGAACACTAGTAACCACACAACAGAGTCAATACTAGGGTGTTTTGAGATTTCCTCTGCCACGGGAATTAATCCAAAACTCTTCACTTTAGCCTCAGGCAGACTCTTTGGACAAGGGCAAAAAACAGCCACATTCTTCACCAAAATATCACAAGAATGATTTCCGTGCGACATAATAAAATTCTTCTCCTCTGTAAACTCTTGAGCCAGTCTCCCACAGTTCAAATCACTCTTAGCACTACTATGCTCCTACTAGTATGACCCCAAATTCCCAAAGTCCATTACTCGAAACAAAAACATGGTCAGGGCCATCACAGCAATACCCCAGTCCCTGATACCAACTTCTGTCTTAGTTAGGGTTTCTATTACTGTGAAGAGACACCATGATCACAGCAATGCTGATAAAGGAAAGCATTTAACTGAGGTAGTGGCTTACAGTTTCAGAGGTTTAGTCAATTATTATCAGAGAGGGGAGGATGGCAGCATGCAGGCAGACATGGTGCTAGAGAATTCTACATCTTGATCCAAAGGCAACAGGAAGTGAACTGAGAGACTGAGTATAGCTTGAACATATATGAGACCTCAAAGCACTCCTCCACAGTGACACACTTCTTCCAACTAGGCCACAGTCCTAATAGTGCCACTGCCTTTGGGAGACATTTTCTTTCAAACCACCCATGTAGTTATTTCTCATTTACACTCATATCCCAAAGCAATCACAAATCTACTCTGTCCTGAGTTGCCTGATCTGGACATTTCATTTAAATGATATCACACATTATTTCAACATAGGTTACTGCATTGTTCCAGTTTAATGCTGGTGCTCTGATGTAATGATATACCACCCTTTATTTGTGGAATTTAGTATTTATTAATAATATTGTTAGGAAGAGGCCTAACAATTTTCAATGAATCCCCATAAAATATAACAACCACAGAACTCTCTCTAAAAGTAATTGCTAATAAGAAATATGGGTGGGGGGGGCAGGTTTGAGAGATTTGTTCCATGGTTAAGAGGACTGATGCTCTTCCAGATGATCTGGGTTCAGTCCCCAGTGCCCACATTGTAGCCCACAACTGTCTATAACTCCACTTTCAGGGGATCTGACACCACTTCTAGCCTCCATGGGCAACAGGCATGCTCATGGTACACAGACATACATGCAGGCAAAACACCATACACGATAGATAGATGATAGATAGATAGATAGATAGATAGATAGATAGATAGATAGATAGATAGATAGTTAGATGATAGAAACACATGTGGATGTTAGGAGGCTGAGGCAGAACTAGTACACGCTTGAGGCCAGCCTGGGATTCAGGGTAAGATTCTGTTTCAACAAAAAGAAGAAGAGGGGGAGGAAGAAGAGGAGGGAAAGAAAAAGGACAAGGGAAGGGGCACTAGCCTTCCATGAACAGACTGTATGTTGGGTTCTCAGAACAACAAAAAAGGCAGAATTGAGGAGGTGGTGGATGACTGAACAGCAAGCAGACCAAAGTCCTCAGCTCCATAGCAATCTCAAGATTCCAATTCTAAAACACAGAGTAGAACTGAGCTGTGATTGGCTTATCCAGCAGTGCTCTGGCAGCAAGAACACCAATAACAATAGCAATGTGGAGGAGGAGGAGGAGGTGGCGCTACAGGGATGACTCTGCAGCAGGCACTGTGTTTGATACTTTCAATGAAGAGTTGCATTTAATCCTCACAACTTAAGGAAACACAAACTATTATCTGTGTCTCCAGGGTGAGAAAACTGCATGAGTTCTCTTAACCATATTATAGCAATGCTTTCTATCTAATACTGAAGTGTGTGCTTGTGCGTGTGCGTGTGTGTGTGTGCGTGTGTGTGTGTGTGTGTGTGTGTGTGTGTGTGTGTGTGTGTGTGTGTGTTAAAGCCATACTGTGGAGGGTAGAAAGCAGCAGACTAAAGAGGTTCATTGACTCTATAGGACATAAAACACTTTGAAGGTGTTTGAACAGGGACAAAACATCCTTATGTTAAATAATCTGGAGGGAGGGGGCTATGGTGATGGAAACCAGCCAGATGGCTCCAAAATCATTAACAGTTCACAAGGGTTTGACTGAAGAGCAATAAAAATGGGAAGGAAAAATATTCCCCAAATTGTTTAGGGTAGATCCAAAATAACATATTGAGGGATTGGTTTTAAAGAATAATAGGTGATTTGTTTAATCTTTTAAGTGAATAATGCAGTAGAGTGGTGTATACTACAGTATATAGTGTAAAGTAGTATAATACAGTGTAAGTAAAGAATCCGGCACAGGGACAGCCAGCAGTATTTGCATGAACAGATGATGATAGGGCTCTTACTGAATGCTTGCCATGTCCTTATTTAAATGGATAACTCAGACTGCACAAGCCTGGCAAAATTGTGGTTCAATAAGCAACGTAAAAGGAAGGAAATCGTAAATCAGAACCTAGCCCAATCTACTCCATTTTTAACATAGTTTAAAGTCTCAGAAAAATATCCAGGTACTCTTTTGCCAAAATGAAGTTATTATTATATGGGAGTGGAGATTTGGAGAGAGGGGAGAGTAAAAACTGAGTAGCATTCCAGACATAGTATCCTAGTACTGCTAGGAAGTAAGTATAGGAAATAGGAATAGTCTCACTCATGTAGCTACAATGTAGCTTTCTACATTGGGGAGACGAAAATGAAAAAGATTGAGTTATACTGAAGTAACAGATAGATGCCAAAACCACACTAGAATTTCCCGTTTACATGAAAGGTTGAGCAGATGAAGCCAATCTAAATGTACTATAAGTTAAAATTAAAATTGAAGCCCAGTACCTGAGAGGCTGAGGCAAGAGGATTAAAAAGTTCAAATCCAGCCTAGGCTACATAAAAACATCCTGATTCAATGAAAAGAAATTAAGGATGGTCCTAATTAATGTACAGAACAGACAAAAATGAAACATTGTTTGATGTCTATGAAAGAATTAACAATATACAGTAATGCATTGCTTAGCAATAAGATACATTCTAAGAGGTGACATTAGGCAGTTCCAGCATTATGTGATGTCACAGAGTGTCTCTACATAAACTAATGTGGTTGTGACCACACTGAGTAGTGTGACGCTGGATCACATCACATATACATGAATATCAGTATGCAGGTAGTGTCTAAAGTGCTTGAAACATTCTAAGAATTTCTTTAAAACACAAAAGTAAAACACATTTTTGTTGCTTGAGAGATATTTATTTTTAATTTAAACCAAATTATTATGTTATTGCCAGTTGATCTGAATCCAATAAGTAATAAAAGAAAGAATGAAGAATATGAGAATAATGGTTTCTGCAAAGTGTTTCCCTGTCGGGGATATTGGCCTGTTGCATAGAGCATCTTTCAGAGTGTGTAGAATACTAGAAAAGTCCATTTCATTTTTCCCTAGATGAGAAAGAAAATGGAGGTATCCTCAGTGGGTGTAACTAAACTAAGACACGCCAGCCTGCAGAGCAGTTCCTAGTTAACCCAGCAGAACAGAATAGCAGAGTTCCTGCCCAGAGGATTCAGGCTGGTAGAAGCTAGGCTTACACTTCCCTGGAAATGAAGAAACAATCTTTGAAATTTCACATAAGTTAGTGGAAACATCCTTAGAAAAGATAAATCATGCCTAGCTGTTCCTTGCACACTGCCACGGGGCAATAAGTTGCTGGAAGGTTCTGATTTCCTACGAGGAAACATTACAAAGTCTCACTCTACCCAAACAAACTAAGCTCCTAGTTTAAGACAGTTAGAGCATTCCGCACAGAGGAAAGGAGATCCTAAAATAAAAACGTGTGCAGGGGAAAGGGTTTGTTGTCAGGTTCCTCATTAAAGTCGGAAAGACATCTTGAAACTATTTCAACTGAATCGCTTCTCAGCCTGTTGGCTAAGAGCAAGTGAGGCCACTTTGGTGTCTCTATCATTAAAGGGTGTGTTTACTTGTTCTTTCTACACCAGGCCTCAGCAGGAGCTGCTACGAAGAGAGCTTCCCTGTCCTCCGTGGTTTTGGTTTTTGGTTTTTGGTTTGTTTGTTTGTTTTTGGTTGTTTTTTTTTTTCCTTTTTCCATTTCAGTTGTATAATTTTATAATTCTAGGTTACTTAAATTTAACTTCTATGATAATCCCCTGTTGGATGGTTTAGCAGTTAAGCATGCTTGCCACCCCTAAAGAGGACCAGGGTCCAGCTCCCAACACCCATGTCTGGCAGTTCATAGCCTCCTATAACTGGAGTTAGTGTAGCTGGAGCTCCAGGGGATCCAATGCCCTCTTCTAGCCCCCTTCGGCACCCACACTCATATGCACATACCCAAACAAATGCAGATACGTGTAATTTAGAATAATAATAAACAGCTGGATTTAAGATCTGTGAAGCTGATGGCGTTTGCTTCCAGTCACAGCTAACCAACTTGTTTTGGTTCTGAAAGATGTTGCTGAAGCTGTTTACAATGCTGTGGACCTAGCCCAGAGCCAAACCCATGCTAGGCTAGTGCTCTACCATTAAACTACAACATTAGTCAGAACGCTTTTTAAAATGTCAATGGTCTTTTGTTTGGATGTTTTTGTTTTATGAGGCAGGATCTTACTTCTAGGATAGCATGGGATTCACTATGCAATTGAGCTGGGACTCAAATCAGGATCCTCCTGCCTGAGCGTCCTGAGCATAGAATCACAGGCACACACCATCACACCTGGATCGAACAAGATCTTTTAATCTTGTTATTAAATGGAAATGTCTGAACTCTGGTTAAACTCCTACATGCCAGTGTTTTCCTTTCCTATCATTGTTTATCTCCAATGAACAACTTCTACAATAAGTGCAGTGCCCTCTGGTGGTCTTTGATTTCCTTAGAATCCTTTTGCTTAAGTCTTTCCATCTAAGACTCCTAATGAAAGAAAGAAATGATATAATTATTCATTGAAGTTTAATAAAAGCTTGAATTTTAATTCTTAATCTTTCCTTTAAAACACCATAATAATTGTATATATGCTTATACTGTTTCAATATAGAAAATGATTTAAAGTATTTTTCAAAATAAATCAGTGTCATAATTAGGCCTAGGCCTTTTCAAAAATGTGCCATAGCACATAGCGATGCATTTGTAACAGAAAGTGGGATACTTATAAAGGCAGAAAAATAGAGGAAGGTAAGCAGGAGCAGTCCCTGACTGAACAGACACAGACTGGCTGCCAATAACGGGTACCTACAGAGTGGGGACTGACTCACAGCAGCAGACAGAGAGCTAAGTCTCCCAGACCCAGTGGAGATCCTGGGGCAGGGAGACCTTCAGCTTTCTCTGTACCCTCATCCCTGTGAACTGGTCAGTATAATGAGACCTTGTACTTGACACTGGTTCATGCCCATTTCTACTTGGAGCTGGCAACACAGGTTCATGGTGAGTAGTGACTGGCTCTGCCTCTTGCCATCTGTGCTGAAGGTTCCCCTAGCCTGGGATCCTCTATTCCCTTCACAGTGCAGCTCACTGCCCTTATCCCTGTGAGCATGTTTCCCTGCATACCCAGTACAAGGCAGCACATAGCAGATGGCTCTGAGATTAGCTGGGCTTGGGAGTGATTATCAGTTGAACTGCTGGTGGGGGAGGTGACAAGCCAGCTAATACAAGGAGTGGGAGGCTGGATGACAGACTGAGATGTGCTATGATGGAGAACTGAGGGGAAGGAAAGGACAAGAGGAAAGAGGAACACAGGTGAACAGACCAGCTGCAGAAGTGCTTAGAAAGGACTGATGAGATACAGAGCGAAAATGAGTCTTTAATAATACACTGTGGCCTGGAGTAAAGTGCTGCTCTAGAATGAACGCAAGAGAGAAGGTACGTTTTGAAGACTCTCCAGAGATCAACAAGGGATTAAGGATCAATACACCAACAAACACTGTTCAAAGTCACATATTTACCGAACATGATCAGTATGTCAACAAACACATACTTACCAAGCGCTACTCTAGGTCCAAAACGTCTTTCTTCCTTCCTGATATATTTTTTTTATTTTATTGATTGATGGGTTGATTGATAGCCTCAGTGTGTAAATCAGGTTGGTCTTAAACTCACAATCTTCCTGTCTTAGTCTCTTGCTTGGATTATAGGTGTACACCACCACACACAAGCCAGGGATTCTAAATAAGGTTTTCAAGTGCTCTCCCACCCTCAAAAGGGTCAAGTGCTAAAAGTTTGGACACTAACTTACAGCACTATCAGAAAGTGGTGCAGCCCAGCAGTAAGAAATGCTGTCATTGTGGGCGTGCCTTTGAAGGGAAGACTGTGTCTCAGGCCCCTCCTCTTGCTATTGCTTTCCAGACTTTGTGACGTGACCAGCTTTATTCTACCACACTCTCTCCACCACGATGTTCAGGCTCCTCTCAAGCTCAAAGCTCCAAGACCAAGTGACATATAAATCTTTCCTACTTATAATTCGATTTTCTCAGTTATTTTGTCATGGTAACAGAAAGCTGACTAATGGTGTGATAAGCACTGTCCATCACCTACACTGACATGCATTCAAGCTTTCTTCTGCCTTCCTCACTCATGTTAGAAAACCAAACACCCTTTAGTCACCCTGCAGTAAGGAGACAATGTGCACACACTGTTACCATCTACGGGGATGCTTCTTAGAAACTTTTGTTTGTGATGAAAGGAACCTGTTCAGCTGGTGCCATCTCTACTCCCTTGCTGTGTAGAAAAAGGAAGCCATTCTAGGAGCTACTCAGAAGCCCCAGCGTGAAGATAAAAGTACACTAGATGACCAAGCAGGAAGATGAACGGGAGTCCTTGCCCAGTAGTGAGCTGACAGGCTAATGTGGCATCCACCTCACTGTGCTTGTTACAGGAGAGAGGCCAACTGTTGGAAACAGAATTCTTCACTTGCAAGCAACCAAATCTAACCCAGGGAGTACACAAAAAAGGAGTTTTATTAGCAGAATGCTGAGTGGCCCACAGAACCTTTGAGAAGGCTTATAAAAGAAAGCCAAATTTAAGACTCTAGAAACATAAACTTCTTTCCTGAAGCTAGCGGGCTGGAGAAATGACTAGCAAACACTCTGCAGTAAGAGGGAGGGTGTAGAGATGCAGCAGCAGATACCCTTGCCACCCCCCTGCCAGAAACACAATTGTCCTGGAATTAAAGTGAATTCCCTGGGAGCCTGTGGGCTCGTCTTGCTTACTTCCAAACTGCCCAAGTCCTTGTGTGCTAAAGGGAAGCAAGGGGATGCATGCAGCTTGCTCCGCACCCACAGGAATAAATGTGCTTTGCCCCTCACAAATTCATAAGGTGATTCTCCAGCTCAAAGTGGGATTTCGATGGGGCTAGAGAAATGTATCAGAGGTTATGAACACTTGCTGCTCTTCCAGAGGACCAGAGCTGGGTTCCCATTGTGGGGGACCAGCCACACCTTTTTCCCCAGAGTACCCTTGAGGTGTGAGGGATAAGAAAGAGATTTAGATAGAAATATAGAGGGGAGACAGATAGAAACACAGGATAGCCTCGGGGGAAGGCCTGAATCCTTCCTTATCCACTGGCCCCTTCTGTCTCTTCTAAAGGGCTTTTTGTAGGAATGCCCAGGGGTGGAGCAAAAGACCTCCCCCTAGCACAGCCAAGTGCAGCCCCTTCCAAACACCTGGTAACCACACACGGTCAATCCATCCCCTTACGCAGCCCTGCTGGGTAAAGCAAGCCCAGATCTCACTAGGAAACTTCTGCGGACTCCCACATCCCATCACCCTCATTGGGTGGCTCTCAACTTTCTGGAACTCTAACTTGGGGGATCCAACATCCTCTTCTGTCCTCCACGAGCACCACATGCACATGAACAAACCTACACACACATGCATGCACATAATTTAGAAAAACTTTAAGAGATTTACATGCTAATAATCTAAAATAAACTGCGAATATGCACCACTGTGGTATATTGTTTGAAAATGATTGCATTTTTCCTCTTTTTATCTCTACCTCTTTACAATGTCATCTGTAGCTGTCTCCCATTGAGTTTCTGCCATCCAGAGTTCTGGCTGCTTTGACACACAGAAGAAACAAAGAAAACATAGTGCTAGAGCTAAAAGCCAATCTCAAGAGAACTCACACACTTCTGTTCTTTCAACACCGCTTTCATCCTGTGTGGGTAAGCCTGGGCCTAGGTAATGAAGGCAGCCTGCTCCTTGTGCCCCAGCCACCCCAGCTAAGACACAAGAGCAGCACTTCACCCATCTGGGCCTCTTCCAACTGGCCTACCCAAAGATCTGAGTACTTGATAAAAGCTTGGGAACTAAGTCTGGGGTCACCTTTCATGCCACAGAAGATCAAAAGATAATAAAGCTAAGAAAATTAGTAAATAAGATTTCAGGTATAGAAGTAATGTGAGAAAGATGTAAATGAGCACTTTTGGAAAAAGTGACAAAGGCCACTCAATTTGTTGGGAAGTCCTCTTCAAGAGGAAGACACAAGGAAGTTAAATCTTAATAAGAAAGAAATATTCAAAAATACACAAGTATATTCCAAACAAAAGAAACAGCATGTGCAGAGGGCCTGAGACAGGAATGAGGTGCCTAAACAATTAAGACAATGCCTGTGAGGCTGGTATAAACAAAGTAGAGATTGAAGAGGGAGGCTATAGAGAACTTGGAAGAGACCACACTGTTTAGGTCACTGTCTTAACTGTAATTACTATTGCTGTGATGAAACACCATGACCAAAAGGCAAGTTGGGGAGGAAAGGGTTTATTTGGCTTACACTTCCATATTCATCATCAAAGGAATTCAAGACAGGAACTCAAACAGGGTAGGATCCCAGAGGCAGGTGCTGATGCTGAGGCCATGGAGGGGTGCTGCTTACTAGCTTGCTTCCCATTTAGCACTCTTTCTAGAATCCAGGACCACCAGCCCAGGGGTGGCACCACACACAATGGGCTGGACCCTTCCCCATCAATCGCTAATTAAGAAAACGCCTTACAGCTGGATCTTTTGGAGGCATTTCCTCAATTAAGTTCCCCTCCTCTCAGATGACTCCAGTTTGTGTGTCAGGTTGACATAAGAACAGCCAGCACAACCAGCACCTAGGCCCTATTCCATAGAGGTGTTCTGATTGACATCTTGGAGCAATCATTCAAGCTGCTGTGAGAAGCACAGAGATGAACACATGAGGAGTCAAGTCTACAACCTTGTCAAGGGCTCACTACAATAACTAGAGCAAGCAACCTAAGTGACCGCAGAGTTGCTGTGAAGCCAGGGCAGAAGCAGAAAGGACTCCGCTAGCGCATGCTTGAGGCACAGAGCTGGTGACTGTAACTACCGTGGGAGGCTAAGATCAAGAAAGGACTGGAATATTCCCTCTAGGTTTGGGCCTCGATGTAGATCCATCTACCGATATGGGGAAAGCTAGAGGACAGTGGCCAGGCACTGGAGACTGTGACCATACTTGGGTCATGTGGCATTTGAGGTACTTGCTGAATTTCAGAATGAATGAACCAAGAAGGTGTATGAGCACCTGAGTCTTGAGCTCAAGATATAGGTTGCAGACAGAGATGTAACTTTAAAAAGAATGGCCTTGGTGCCTGAAAGATGGTTCCAAGATCAAAAGCATTTGTCATGCCACTGAGGACCCAGGTTCCAAACACCAGCATGGCACTCTCACACCCAGCAACTCCAGTTCCAGGGGAACTGATGCCCTCTTCTGGCCTCCACAGGTATCAGGTACACATGTGGTGTACATTCATACATGCAGACAGAACATTCACACACATAAAATATAATTTAAAAATTAAAAATATGGTTGAATTATAAGGAAACTAAGGAAAGCTTACAGCATTTGAGAACCCAGAAAAGAAATAATTTCCAAGAAAATGAAGCCTATTTCCTTAGGGGCCTGTACTGGGATGTTAGGGTCGTTCTTATGACCCACTTGAGATCTGTGCATCATTCATTTTAAAGTCTGTTCCAGGAGCAGCGAAAGAAGAGTGGTAAGATGATTACCTCACCGAAGACTAGAGCATTAGAACACAAGAAGGAGAAAGGGTGTGTGTTCTGAGGGCAAAGAAGGAAAGAGAAAAGGTGGAAGTATCTGTTTTCACCTTCTGAGCTCTGAATAAAGATGCCACATACACATCTGAGAGCAGAGCGGTGGGTGAAAGCAGGTCAGGAGCCAGAAAAGCTGCAGAGATCGTCTGTGTGATCAGGAGTGAGAAGAGAGAGTTAAGCAACAAAGGGGCCTGCCTTAACGAGGGAGCATGAACTCCAGATTGGGGGGTGAAGATGAGCCAGGAAGCGAACCAGTTCATATGTGTTTTTAAGAAAATGTTGGGAATTCACCCAAGAGCCACTCAGCATTTCTAGGCCTAGTGGGCTAAGGAGGATAAACACAGCTCCAGTGGGGTGGGACCTGGGGTGGGAGGAATTCACCTATGAACCTCTCAGCACCTCTGGCACCGGGCAGTCGGGCTCCATTATGGTGAGTGAGTACAGGTGGTGAAATGGGAGAGAGAGAGAGAGAGAGAGAGAGAGAGAGGCATAGTAATTCGTGTGCTTGGGAGAGAGGCAGGTCTGAAGAGGCAAGGGTGGTGAGGAATGAACTGAGGTAGATGGCCTGCTTGCCACTCAGGGCCATGGCAATGTCTGGGCTTGGGCTGTTGCCAAGGGCCATGTCTGGGTCTGTAGTCCTACGGCAGAGGGAAAATCTGTGGAAAATATGGCCCCACCCTTCATCTGCCGTATGGTGGAGTGGGAGACGGAGAGATGACTGTCCCCCTCCTCCACCCGTCACTTCCTGTGGTAAGTGGGAGAACTGACCCTGAGGTCACAAGAATGGGAGAGTTGGCCCTGCCCCCTCCCCCCACCGGCAGCAGCACTTGGGAAAGCAGGCCCTGTACCTTGCCAGGGCAGCACAATAGAGCTGGCCCTGTTGGCAGGGGCGCAGGTGAGCTGGTGGGGGTATGAAAGCAGGAGGACTGACCCTGGTCTTGGCCTCGGGGGCCTGAGAATGGAAGAACTGGCCCTCCATCTCAGCGCGTGTGGCAATCCACAGAGCAGCCCTGCACCTGCAAAACAGTGGAGTAGCCCTGGTGGTGTGAGTGCAGGTGGGCTGGACCCGAGACGTTGAGAGCAGGAGAACTGGCCCCACTCCTTACTGCCTGCTGCACTGGGTGAGCTAGCCCGAGCAGTGCTGGAGAGCTCACCCTGATGGTGATGATGAGGGAAAGCTGGTGGGCTGACCAACCAAGCTACCACCAGGCCCAGAACCAGGACTACAAGGTAGCCCACCCCAATATCCACCTCATCTATGAACGGCTGGAGCATGTAAAGTTTTTTTTAAGTTGTTTTTTCTTACTACATTCTCTGAAAAACTGGAAAATTTCTCTATTTCATGAATTTTTTTTCCTTTCACGGAAAAATAGATTTTTTTTTTCTCATATAATATATCCTGATTACAGTTTCTCCTCGCTCTGCTCCTCTCAGCTCCTCCCATCTGGGTCCACTACCTTTCTGTTTTTCAATAGAAAACCAACAGGCTTCTAAGGGACAGTAATAAAATATAATATAATAAGGTAAAACAAAAACTGACTTGTTGGAATTGGACGAAACAAGCAAACTGAAGAAAAAGAGTCCAAGAACAGGCACAAGAAATAGAGACCCACATGTTCACACACTGAGGAATCCCATAAAAACACTAAACTGGAAGCCAAAATATAGGAGTGCAGACCAGCACAGGTCCTATATATACTGCTTCAGTGAGTAAATGTGAGCTTTGCTCATGTTAATTTAGAGGGCCTTGTTTTCTTGGTGTCCTCCATCTGCTCTGGCTCTTATGTTCTTCCTGCCTCCTCCTCCTCCTCAGGGTTCCCTGAGCCCTTAGGGGAGGGATTTCATGGAGAAATCCCTTTTAGGGCAGAGAGTTCCAAAACCGCTCATCCTTTGTGTAATGTCTGGCTGTGGTCTCTGTGTTTGTTCCCATTTGTTGCAGGAGGAAGCTTCTCTGATAATGGATGAGGAGGACACTGATCTATGAGTATAGCAGAATGTCATTAGGAGTCATTTTATTACTACTCTTGTTTTTTTTAAGAACAGTAGTATTTGGTTTTACCCTAGTTCCCTGGGCTATCTAGTCTCAGGTTCTTGGTCTCCTGAGCAGTACTCACAGTGGATTCCGTCTCATGGAGGGGGCTGTAGCTAGAAGTTTTCTTGTGTCCCGCTGGGGCCCTACAGTCAGAAAAAATCTCTCCCACCCACAATCTGCAGCTGCTTGGTCCCAAATAAACACACAGAAACTTATATTATTTTCATACTATATGGCCTAATGGCTCAGGCTTCTCGCTAGCTAGCTCTTATATCTTAAATTAAACCATTTCTGTTAATCTATGTTTTGCCATGTAATCCATGGTTTTACCAGTCTGCTGGCATGTTGTTCCTTGGCGACAGGCTAGTATCTCTCCCCAGACTCTGCCTTTCTCCTTCCTGTCTCTCTCCTTGGATTTCCTGCCTGTGTCTAAGCTGCCTTGCCATAAGCCAAAGCAGCTTATTTACTAACCAAAGGGAACAACATATAGTCACAGCATACAGAAAGACATCCCCCAGCAGTGGTCCTTAGGTCAAATCAGATATTGATTGGTTACTCCCACAAGCTTTGTACGACCATTGCTCTAGCATATCTTTCATGCAGGACACTATTGTTAAAGGGTTTGTGCATGGGTTGGTGTTCACATTTCTCTGTTGGTAGCATGAAAAGTACATTCCTGTACCAAAGATGCTAGAATGTAGGGGTAGAGGCTCCATGTAGTCATCATCTTGTTAGGCAGGTAAGCACTGAACAATCTTGACTTCTCCATGTTCAACAAGTTGTGTAGGTATTATGTTCAACAATGGAGTCTTGCCATGAGTTTGTGGAGAGCAACCTGCATAGTATTAGTAACAGCCTGGCTTGTTTGGAGATTCCCATGGGATCCCTTTGGCCACAACTCAATTAAATGTAACCCAATCCTGGAATGGCAGCTTCATTTGGTGACAAGGGATGGCCAGTTTGTGTTCAGTCTCTCCCATTATTTGACAATTTCAGTTAGATATCTCTCTCTCTCTCTCTCTCTCTCTTTCTCTCTCTCTCTCTCTCTCTCTCTCACACACACACACACACACACACACACACACACACACACACATGCTTCTACTGTATTAGATTTCTGTGATACCCACCTCAGGTGGCCCCATATCCCCTCTCTAGTCCCTTTTCCCCCTCTTTATTCTCCTCCACACTTGATCCTCCCATTCCATCACCCCCATCCATCTATTAACTATCTATTCCATTTCCCTTTCCTGATGAAATCTATCTATACCCCCTAGACCTTACTCTAAACCTAACCTCTCTAGGTCTACAAATTGTAGCTTTGTTATCATTGACTTAACAGATAATATCAACATATAAATAAGTACACACCATATTTCTCTCTCAGGATGATTTTTTTCCAGTTCCATCCATTTACCTGAAAATTTCCTGATTCTATTTTTTTAATGTATGGGTAATATGTCATTGTATAAATGTACCACATTTTTTTATTCTTCTAGGTTATTTCCAATCTTTGGCTATTATGAATATAAATGAACAGTATTGAGCAAGTGTCTCTGTGGTAGAATGAAGCATCCTTTGGGTATATACCCAAGATTGGGATCTTGAGTAGATCAATTCCCATCTTCCTGAGCAACTGCCACACTGATTTCCATAGTGGTTCTGCAAGTTTGCACTCCCACCAGCAATGGATGGGTGTTCCCTTTACTCCACATCCTTGCTAGCATGTGCTGTCACTTGTTTTACTGATCTTAGCCATTCTGACAGGTGTGAGATGAAATCTCAAAGTAGTTTTGGTTTGCATTTCCCTGGTGGCTAAAGATGTTGAATATTTTTTAAATGTTTCTCAGCCATTAGAGTTTCCTCTTTTGAGAATTCTGTTTAGATCTACACTCCATTTTCAGTTGTATTATTTGTTTTCTTGATACCTAGTTTCTTGAGTTCTTTATATACTTTGGATATTAGTCTTCTATGAGATGTGTAATTGGAAAAATTTCTTCCCATTCTATAGACTGCCACTTTGTTCAAATAATAGTGCCCTTTGCCATGCATAGCTTCTCAATTTCCTGAGGTCCTGTTTATTACTTATTGGTGTTAGTGTCAGTACTAATAGTGTCCTGTTCATAAAGTTGTCTCCTATGCCAGTGCATTCAAGGCTGTTCTCCACTGTCTCTTCTATCAGGTTCAGTGTACATGGTTTTATGTTGAGATCTTTGAATCATTTGGAGTTTATTTTTATGCAGGGTGATTAGTTTGTATCTGTTTGGATTCTTCTACATACAGCCATCCAGTTTGTCTAGCACTATACGATGAAGATATTGTCTTTTGTTGTCTGGCATCTTTATCAAAAATCAGGTGTCCATGGGTATATGAATTTATGTCTGTGTCTTCAGTTCAATTTTATTCATTAATATGTCTGTTTTTGTGCCAATACTATGCTATTTTTATTATGATAATTCTGCAGTACAACTTGAAATTGGAGATGGTGATACCTCCTGCAGTTCTTTTATTAGTCATGATTATTTTAGATATCCTGGGGCTTTTGTGTTTCAACAAGAAGTTTAAAATTGTCCCTTCAAGATCTGTGCAGAATTGTGTTGGAATTTTGATGGAGATTGCGTTGAATCTGTGGATTGTTTTTGGTAGGGTGGCCATTTTTACTATGGCTACCTAGTTAATCCTGCCAATCCGTGAACACGGCAAATCTTTCCATCTTCTGATATTGTCTTCAATTTCTTTCTTCAAAGACTTGAAGTTCCTGTCATACAGATCTTTCACTTGCTTGATTAGAGTTACACCAAGATATTTTATATTATTTGAGGCTATTATGAAGGGTGTTGTTTCCCTGACTTCTTTCTCAGTCTGTTTGTCTTTGTATATAGCAGGATTACTGATTTTTGCGAGTTAATTTTTTATCTAGCTACTTTGCTGAAAGTGTTTATCATTAGCTGTAGGATTTTCCTGGTGGAATTTTTAGGGTCACTTACATATACTATCATATCATCTGAAAATAATGATACTTTACCTTCTTGCTTTCTGCTGCAGGCTGCAAGAATATGAAATAGAGATTTGGCTGTATATGATAAAGCTATACCTTGAAGGATCAAGGAATCCTTCTAGAGGAGAAGTCAAATATCAAGGAATATTTGATGTTATTTAGCTTTTAATATATCAGCTGTCTTCTGTTATGAATTTCTTGTGTGCTCATATACTACTAGGCCATAACAGCAAACAATATAAGCTTCTCAGACATACTGCTGATCTGGACTAGGTAACACCCCTCCAGAGACAACACCTGTCTCCTAGGCCTAGGAGACAGGCTGATTGCAGATGCATAGCTTTGTTTCTTGTGCAAATGAAACTCAGACCATCCCTTTCCCTCAGGCCTAGTGGCATTCCAGAGCTATTGACTCAGAACAAAAGGGTTTTGGTATAACCAGGAGCAGAATTCCTGACTCCAGGTTGGAGTGTGTGGCTCAGCCCAAGAAGAAAGCATCAAGGAAAAGATTTTGCAGATTGTAGGTGTATTTGAGTCAGGTCAAGAGAGTAGGAAAGAAAGGAACAAACATGGATGGAGGAACTGAGGATGAAGATGAGATCCAAAGCATAAGAGCTTAGGTTAGGACTATGACAGGACAGGAAGAGAGGGAACAGAGAGGAGCAGAATGTGAGGACAGAATTGAAGCCATGTAGAGAGAAAACTCAAGAGGAGAAGGGACAGAGAGGAGCAATTTATAAGAATAGAAATAAAGCTATGTAGATAGGTTTAATATCAGAGGAATAAAGTAAATGGATGAAAGAGTATGGCGTACATAAATTCTTTTCCCTCAGATTACCCCATGCTAGCCATGGTGTCTTCCCTGGGACTCTGGGAGAAATCTTCTCAGGGGCAGGCCCCTGGGAAAATTATGATACCTTTCCAATTTTTATCCCTTTAATCTCCTTCAGTTGTCTTGTTTCTCTAGTTAAGACTTCAAATACTATATTGAATAGATAAGGAGAGAGTGGATAGCCTTGTTTATTCCTTACTTTAGTGGAATTTCTTTGAGTTTCTCTTTATTTAAGTTGATGTTGGCTGTGGGCTTGCAGTAAACTGTCTTTATTATGTTTAAGTATGTCTCTTGTATTCCTCTCCAAGACTTTTGTCACCAAGGGGTATTGAATTTTGTCAAAGGCCTTTTCTGAATCTAATGAGATGATCATGTCTTTCAGTTTGTTAATGTGGTGGATTACATTTATTGATGTACATATGTTGAATCATTTCCTGCATATTTGGGATGAAGCCTACTTGATCATGGTGGATGATCTTTTTTACTTTTTCTTAGGTTCAGTTTGCAAGTATTTTATTGAGAATTTTTGCATCTATGCTCATAAGAGCAATTGGTCTGAAGAACTCTCTCTTTGTTACGTCTTTATGTGGTTTGTGTATTAGGGTAACTGTTGCCTTGAAAGATGAATTGAGCTCATTTTTTAATATGTTTTCTGAAAGACTGGAAAATCTGTCTATTTCATGGATTTCTTAAAAGCTATTATATCTGTGAATCTGTGAGTCAGTGAATCTGGATCTAAAACCTAGTTAAAATTATAAATGCTTACATAGCCTTCTTTTCTTCCAAAAATATACTGAATTTCTAAGCTGAGAAAATTACTCAGCTTCATGAAAAGAAAGAAAATCTCCAGGTAACACCATAGTCTGGTGTGATCACGCTGCAAAGTCAAATTAGACACACTATTGAAAAATAAAATAATAGATTGGGCATGGTGGTATAGGTCTATAAGTAATCTATCTCTGTACTTGAGAGGTAGAAGCTGGAGAACTGAGAGTATGAGGCCAGCCCAAACTACATAATAAGTTCAAGGCCATCATATGGTATATAGATAGACATTGTCTAAAACTAAATTAATAAAAAAAATAGACAAAATCAAGGTGAGAAACAGATTTTTAAGAGGAATAGATAGCTACAGGCTAAATAAGTGATGATGACATATATAGATAGATGATAGATGGATACATGATAGATAGATAGATAGATAGATAGATAGATAGATAGATACATAGATAGATACATAGATAGATACATAGATAGATAGATGATGGATAATCAGAGGAGGAGGAAGCCAATAGTCCTCACTTACTGAAGCCTGCCATATGCCAACCCCAGGTGCTAGAGTCCAAACCTTGACATTTGAAGGAAGAAATAGAATAGAGTGAAAGAGGGAGAACTTGGGAGTCACACAGAGCCAGAAGTGAACCTAAAAGCCACACTTATAAATGAGTGTGTGTCTGAGGGAGACTGATTTGCCCTATCTAAGAAAACCATGAATACATCCTAACTTGCTGTGACTGCACAATGAGAAACATCTGTGAAGTTCCTGACCAAGTACCTCTCCAAGGTAGATATTCTAGAGGTGCCCATTTAGTTTGCTTCCTTTTTCCTTCCCAGATGGAAAGCTGCAGAAATGAGTGAAAGCAGATGTTAACCTAGCAGTTTTATAAACAGCAACTGTCTCTTCCTGCAGAGCTATTGATGTTCCTCCCTAGGACTCTCACCCATACCCCCACCCACTAGGGCTCTGACCTCAGCACTACCTGCTAATGGAGCACAGATACAGAAAATCAGGGATATGTTCAAATGTCAGGTTAATGTCTGTGCCTTTTCTATTGTGAAAGCCACAGCCTAATGTCTAGTTCCTCCTTTTCCCCATACCCAATCTTAAGACAAAAGTTCCCTCTTTCTAAACTTTGAAACAAAGTTTCAAAGTCTTTTTCTGTTCCCACCTAGACCCTGAGTCCTACTCTGAACCCCAAAGCCACGGTTGACCTTCCTCTCAATCCCAGCCTTGTCTTTTCTTTTGCACCCAGTTCCTGTCCCCTCTATTCACCATCAACTGCCATCTTCCTGGCACTGCATCTTGATGTCACAATCCACCAGATGCCTGTTCTTGTGTGCATACTCATTGCCCTGTGCTGTCCAAGCTAAGAGTAGATGACCCAAGAGTCTTGGCTTGAGGTATTTTATTTGACATCTGCTATGATGTCTAGTTGTCAACCTTCTAGCACTTCAGCATACATTTTCAGATTCCAAACATGTTCAAAATTTCCTTCTATATACCAGATAGAGGACTAGAAGGAAATTTTCACTGACAAAGGGTGTGATATCATCAAAGTCAGACAGGTATTTTCCTACAACTTGAACTCAAGGCCTTCTTTCACTCTTTGCACATGGTAAATTATCCCAATGGCTTTGGAATATGTAAAGCACATTTTTCTCCCACCTTCAATAGTTCACCAAAAGATATAACAATATCCCCAGTTAGTAAGGGCTGTTTCATGCCTGGTATTATACCATCTGCTTTTGCTTCTGACCGTTCAACTCTGCTCTATGCTTACTCATCTCATTTATAGAGGAAGAACCTGAGGCTTGTCACAGTCTTATCACCAAATGTATGTCAGAACCATTATTTCACTTGAGTCCACTTGAAAAATCCCTTATTTGTCTGCTGCCATGTACAGCTACTACTACACCTTTGCTAGATGATGTTGGCACCCAGCCTAGAATTCAAAAAATCCAAGCAGAAGAATCTCTCCTGATCCAAGAGGAATGCTAGAGTAAAGATGAATCACAAACCAACAGAGAGATTTCCTTAAGCATCCTGAAAACAATCTCATAGAAAAGTGAGGATTGTATATACATCTACATAGCAGGTGAATCTGAAGAAAAGGCTGATGCATGAATAAATACAAAATAGTCTCAGAAACTGAATAAATGCCAACATATACAGTGGGATATGTAGGATAGGTATGTAGCTTTCCTAGCCATGACCAGGACAAAGAACAGTAGTCCCCTGTAGACACAGTGACCCCACCTAGATTACAGTGCCATCAAAGACTCTGAACCCATCCAACACTTGGACTCAGTCAAGGTCATCAGGCATGGTGGTACATGTCTGTAGCCTCAGCACAGAGGAGGCTCAGGCAGGAACATGAAGAGGGAAGCCTTAGTGCACAGCAAGACCCTGACTAAAAAGAAAATAAAATCAGTATCTTATTCTTACGGCCCTCAATTTCTTCCTGGAAGAGACCCTAAGAGGATCTTAGAGCTCATTCCTAGATCCAATGCAGACCATCTGAAATGACTAAGACTAGCCATGTTATATAAACGTGTCACAAGAAACTGAAACTTCTTGACAAGAGAGGAATAGACTCTCCTAAGGAGGTAAGTCATCAGTGCCTCCTGGCAACTCAGCTTTGAGGAGTGATGCAACTTTCCAGCTTCTAAAATCATTACAGGAAAGAAAAAAACAAAACACGTGCTGACTGGTACCATCATCACAAGCCCTTTCCTCTCCTGTTAGAGAAGGCTGTCTGAAGCTGTTGATTTGCAGCTGTGCATCTCCTGAGACCCTGGAGATCTGGACACTTGGAGCCATGCTGGCTGTTTCCTACACAAAGGCTGTGGTGGCTAGACTGGCAGTTCTTAAACAGCAGACTAAAGCAGCGTTCCATTCAATTCCAATCTTCACAGCAGATTTGGAATTAAAACTTGGTTTAGCTGTACCTAACCCTGTCTTGGCAATGAGGCAAAGAAAATTGGAAAATTACCTAAGAAAAATCTATCTATTTTGGGAAGTAGTTGATTTCCCTTACTTCTCAGGGCACAATAAGTCTATATTAAAGGGGAAAGACAAGAGATTATGTGACTAAAATACTATGACTTCATTAAGACATTAAACATCCCAGAGACCATTTGCTTAACTGAGAAAAACAGCATCACTGATTTCTAGCTCATACTGTATTTGTGGATGCATTTTTGCATTAATTGGTTGTGTTCTGCTCTTGGCTGTGGATATAATATTGTTTGCATCTTAGATGGTCTTTTAATATAAAACCTAGAGCCAGATATTAGGTTGAAAGCTGAAGATCAGAGAAGCAGAGCAAGCCACAGCCAACCTCACCTTGCCAACTCCTCAGCCTATCCTGTCTCCTCAGACTGAAAATCTGAGTCATCACCTGAAAAGAACTCAGCTGAACTGCTTTAGTTCCTGTTTCCTCATGCCTTATATACCTTTCTCTGCCCTGCCATCACTTCCTGGGATTAAAGGCATGTGTGCTTCCCAGTAATGGGATTAAAGGTGTGTGTCACCACTGTCTGGCTTTGTTTCCAGTGTGGCTTTGAACTCACAGAGATCCAGAGGGATCTTTGCCTCCCCAGTAATAGGATTAAGGGTGTGTGTGCCACCACTGTCTGACCTCTATGTCTATCTAGTGGTTGGCTCTGTCCTCTGATCCTCTGGCAAGCTTTATTGGGGTGCACAATATATCACCACAATGTAATGTGGTTGCCTGCTTCAAGTTCTTCCCCTCTTGAATTTTCTACTATTATGGGCAATAACCTGGAATTATAAGTCAAACCCTTTCTCTTGAGCTTCTTATAGTGTTTCATACTAGCAAAGAAAAGTAAACTAAGCCAGAAATTGGGACCAGGAGTGGGTTTGCTATTGTGATAAACTGGACCATGTGGCTTTTAAGCTTTTGTAACTGTTTTGTAGGAGTAATGGGAGAGTTTGGAACTTTGAGCTAAAACAGTCATTGAGTGCAAGAAGCAGAGCTTACTGGGCCATTCCAGTTGAAGCCTGCAAGGCAGAATTCAGATAGCAGAGACCTAGCTCATGATATTTCAGAATGCAAAGGGGCTCTATCAGTGAGTGATATAGTGTCCATTCATGTGACATTTTGACATTATTCTCCTCATGTCCTAAGAAACTGAATGAAATTAAACTTTAAAAGGATGGACTAGTTTGTTTGGCAGAGGAAATTTCAAGAGAGAAGGGCATTCGAGCTGGTAATAATGAAGCAGCTGTGGTTGTTAAAAAATATCAGCACCATTCAAGAGAAACTGCTCTGTGCTGGTACAATAGGGAACTGTTTCCTGTGGTGGTATTTTACTTGTACTGAAATGTGATTTTAATTGTATGTTAATA
Organism: Peromyscus eremicus; assembly: GCF_949786415.1. Taxonomy (NCBI): domain Eukaryota; kingdom Metazoa; phylum Chordata; class Mammalia; order Rodentia; family Cricetidae; genus Peromyscus; species Peromyscus eremicus. The sequence continues at coordinate 5,742,144 of NC_081417.1, read as the reverse complement.
AATAAAGTTGCCTGGGGGTCAGAGTTATAGAGCCATAGCAAGTGCGTGGCGGTGGTGGCGCACGCCTTTAAGGACCTGGAGGGCGGTACATACAGGCAATGACAAGGCAGTCACGTGTTTAGTTTACAACCAATGAGAAGGCAGAACATCTAGAGTATTTAAAGACGTACACACAGGAAGTAGGCCTCTTTTTCGGAGAGCTCTCTTGGCTGAAGCAGGATAGCTGAAGCAGGAAGGGTAAGGCTCTTAGTTCTGACCTCTTGGCTTTCTTCTCTGAATCGGCTCTGTGTTTCTTATTTAATAAGACGGTTGGTTACATCTACATTTGGCGCCCAACGTGATAAGAATCCATTAAAACCGCTTAACTTGGCTTGGCGGCAGGTCCGGGTTCCCGCCAGGGCGGCCGGCAGGTCTGGTTTCCCGCCAGGGCGGCCGGCTCCCTAGCCCGGGCCCAGGTCGGCTTGGCCTCAGGCCGGACTAACCTTGAGCTACTTGCCTAAAGCCAGTGCTACAAACAACTCAGGCCTGCCCTGCCGAACAGGGCCCCTGCCTGTAAAACCAACGCACGTGGTTGGAGCTTAAGGTAGCCAGAGCCAAGGCTTGACTAGGCTCAAGCGGGAACACGTGGCTGGATTCAAGCTCTTAGGCAGAACTTGTGGCTACGCTTGCTTGCTCTCTCTCTCTCTCTCTCTCTTTCTCTCTCTCTCTCTCTCTCTGGACTCACACCTCGGACACTAGGTGGCTGTTTGAAATTCCCTCGGATTGGTACTGTTCTACAAGGACTTGGTAAGTCACTTAACATATCGGATATTTTAAAGAAAACTATTTTAAAAAAAAATTTTTTTTTCCACATTAAAAAAAAAAATGGGTTTTCTGTGTACATTGGAAGAAAATTTGTTTGCAATTTTAGACAGTCTGACAATGGAACAGCTATATGAGAAGATTACTGTTGATCGAATTATGCATTTTATTACTATGTTTATCCTCATTTTACTATTTAAAAAGATAGTCAATTTAAGTGCCAGGATGACAGCTTTAGAAAAACCTATTAAACCTGTAAAAACTCAGACAGAAGAAACTAACAGTGAAGCTGCTTCAAGATTGGATCATAGGGTTACAGAAAGAAAGCCTATTTTCACACAGTCACCCTTAGTTTGTCCAGTAACCGTACAGCAGTCGCCTGATCAAATGACTACACAAAATATTTGGGCTCCAATTGAAATGATAGATTTACGAAGGTTTAAGGAGGCAATAGTATCTTATGGTATGCATTCCCCATATGTAAAGCAAATGTTAAACTCTTGGTCAACATATAATAGGATTGTACCACAGGACTGGCGGGAGCTGGCACAAGGTGTTCTTGAACCCAGTCAAAGGCTTCAGTGGCTAACTTGGTTCAAGGACGAAGCTAAAAACATAGAAAAGCAGTGGAGGGATAAAGGAATACAAGTCTGCCAGGATCAGCTTATTGGAGAAGGTCAATATGCTTCAGCACAAACACAATGTTTATATGATGTCCAAACCCTAATTTTATGTCGAACAGCAGCCTTGAATGCATGGGACAGAGTTGAGGAACCAGGAAAAAAAACTGAGTCATTTACAAAGGTTGTACAAGGCCCAAAAGAATCTTTCACAGATTTTTTACAAAGACTGGCTTCAGCAGTAAAGAGAATGGTCCCGGATTCAGAAGCTAGTAAGATAATAATTGAATCTTTGGCCTTTGAGAATGCGAATGCAGCATGCAAAACAATAATCAGGCCGTTAAAGGCAAGATCTGCACCTTTGAAAGATTGGATTAGAGATACGGTTAATGTTGAAGCTCATGAGCATGATGATACGTGGGTAGGAGAAGCAATTTCAAAAGGTTTGAGGAATGTTAGATGTTTTGGATGTGGAAAGCAAGGACATTTGAAAAGGGACTGTAAACAGGTCATTCCTAGAAACAATGTTTCTTCAAGGAACAATGGCAACAGAAAGCCCCTTCCTTCTGGAGTATGCAGAAGGTGTGGTAAGGGAAAACACTGGACCAACGAATGTAGATCAACAAGAGACAGACAGGGTAATCCTTTGCCTCAGTCTTCGGGAAACTCCCAGAGGGGCCTCATGCAGGCCCCAATAGCAAATCCAGTTCAAACCTTTCCTGCAGTCGTAGAGGAAACCCCTACCCAGAGCAATTAAATAACCAAATGCCTATTGGAATAAGTCATGCTGGTCAGGATGATGAAACAGATAGAATAGAAAATTCAGGAGCAAATATAAAGAAAATTTTTTGGCAAACTTTTATTAATGAACAAAGACCAAAATTATCGATAAAAATAAATGGTGTTTTGTTGTCTGGTCTGGTAGACACAGGTGCGGACATTACCATAATTGCACCAGAATTTTGGCATCCAACTTGGCCTCTTCAGGAGGTAAATGTTCAACTGTTAGGAATTGGGACATTATCTCAGGTGAAACAGAGTGCAAGATGGCTCGAGTGTATAGGTCCAGAAGGACAGAGAGGAAAATTGAAACCATATGTAGCTAACATAGCTATGAACTTGTGGGGTCGAGACTTGTTACAACAATGGAATACTCAGATTAACATCCCTCCAATCTCAGAAACAAATCATAAATTAGCACATGTTTCTGAGAGAAATATTAGAAGGCATTATTCTGAGTGGTCACCAGCCATCCATATTATACAAGAACAGGGCACAACAACTGATGATCTTCCAAAGACACCAACAGCTCTACCTTTAAAATGGTTAACAGACAAGCCTGTATGGGTCCAGCAATGGCCTTTAACAACAGAGAAACTCCAGGCTTTAGAAGAGCTGGTAGAAGAACAGTTAAATGCTCAGCATATTGAGGAATCAACCAGCCCTTGGAATTCTCCTGTATTTGTTATTAAAAAGAAATCTGGTAAATGGAGAATGGTAACAGACCTTAGAGCAATTAACAAAGTAATTCAGCCAATGGGCTCTCTACAATCTGGAATTCCTCTGCCTACTCTGTTACCAAAAGGATGGCCTCTCATAGTTATTGATTTAAAAGACTGTTTCTTTTCAATACCGTTACAAGAAAAAGACAGAGAAAGATTTGCTTTCACAGTGCCTACTTACAATAATTCTCAACCGGTTAAAAGATTTCAATGGAGGGTCCTCCCACAGGGAATGTTGAATAGCCCAACTCTGTGCCAATATTTTGTACAACAGCCATTGGAAGTGATACGTAAAAAATTTCCTAAATCTATAATTTATCATTATATGGATGATATTTTACTAGCTGACTCAAATGCAGATACTTTAGAAAGAATGTTTGAAGAGGTAAAGAAAATTTTGCCTTGCTGGGGATTACAAATTGCTCCTGAAAAGATACAAAGAGGAGATTCTATTAATTATTTAGGATATAAAATAGAGCTACAAAAAATTAGACCCCAAAAGGTGCAAATTAGGAGAGATAGACTACAGACTCTTAATGACTTTCAAAGATTATTTGGAAATATTTCTAATCTACGAACTATTGTTGGGGTAAAAAATGATGAACTGCATAATTTGGTCAAAACCTTAGAAGGTGACAAGGACCTAAATAGTCCAAGAGAGTTATCACCTGAAGCTGAGAAAGAATTGGCCTTGGTAGAAAAGAAAGTACATGAAGGGCATATCGATCGTATTGATCCAAAGCTGGATTGCATTTTGGTTATTTTACCTTCTAGGCATTCTCCTACAGGAATATTAATGCAGAGGGAAGATATTATATTAGAGTGGATATTTTTACCAAATAAACCAAACAAAAAATTAAAAACTTATGTGGAAAAAATCTCTGACTTGATTTGGAAAGGAAAATTGAGACTTCGTCAATTAGCAGGAATAGACCCAGCAGAAATTGTCGTACCTTTAACTAAGGAGGACATTGAAAAATTATGGACAGAAAGTGAACCTTGGCAAAGAGCTTGCAGTAATTTTTTGGGAGAAATTAACAGCAAATATCCCAAAAGCGATAGAATTGATCTTATAAAGAGAGCTGATTGGATCTTGCCTCGAATTGTACGGGTAAAGCCCATATCTGGAGTTCGTACATTTTATACAGATGCCAACAAACAAGGAAAGGCAGGTTACAAATCAGAAAATTTAAGCAAAGTGGTTCAAAGTCCTTATAATTCAGTTCAAAAATCAGAATTATATGCTATTCTGTTGGTATTAATGGATTTTTTAGAACCTCTCAACATAGTAACTGACTCTCAGTATGCTGAAAGAGTAGTATTACATATTGAGACTGCAGAATTTATCCCTGATGCTTCAGAATTAACTTCATTATTTATTCAATTACAAGATACAATCAGGAAAAGGAGTCATCCTTTATATATAACTCACATTCGATCCCATACTGGTCTGCCAGGCCCTCTAGCACAAGGCAATGATGAGATTGATAAGTTATTAATAGGAAATGTGCTGGAGGCCTCAGAATGTCATAAAAAACATCATGTCAATAGTAAAGGTTTAAAAAAGGATTTTTCCATAACCTGGCAACAAGCCAAAGAAATAGTAAAGAAATGTCCTACTTGTTCCTTCTACAATCAAACACCATTACCAGCAGGATGTAACCCAAAGGGTACTCAAAGGAATGAAATCTGGCAGATGGACGTGTTTCACTTTGCAGAATTTGGAAAACTGAAATATGTACACCACACTATCGATACTTATTCAGGATTTCAGTGGGCAACTGCTTTGAGTTCTGAAAAAGCTGATTCTGTAATCACTCATTTGCTAGAAGTTATGGCCATCATGGGTATACCTGCACAAATCAAAACTGACAATGCTCCATCATATGTCTCTGTTAAAATGAAACAGTTTTTTGCTTATTACAATATAAAGCATATTACAGGCATACCACATAATCCTACAGGTCAAGCAGTTATAGAAAGATCAAACAGAACTCTAAAGGATATGCTAAATAAACAGAAAGGGGCAACAAAAACCCCCAGAAATAGACTGCATAATGCTCTATTAACTTTGAATTTTCTTAATGCCAATGAGAAAGGAACAACAGCTGCAGAAAGACATTGGATAATAGAAAAAACTACAGAATTAAATCAGCCTATATATTTTAAGGATGTGCTGACCTCAGAATGGAAACCAGGGTATGTGTTACATTGGGGACGAGGTTTTGCTTTTGTTTCTACAGGAGAAGATAAGTTGTGGGTACCATCAAAATTGATAAAGGTTCGATTTGAACAAGAGAAACCTCTTAATTAGAGGAGGTGATAGCTCATCAACCAACATGAACATCCAATTTAAACTAACTTATACCAGTAACACATGTCTTTTCATTTAATCAGATAATAACTTGCCAAAAAGGAACATCCCCAAAATTAGTCTTGGGGAAAGGTTTTGGTTTTTGTCTTTTAGGAGAATGAAGGTTAAGGAATCTGAAGAACACTGGACAAATAAGACAACTGAAGAAAAGGGACAAATCATCTATCCCAGGAAGCAGAGTGAAATGGCGTATGGGTATATATTATCTAAAAAAATGTATGTCTTCCTAAATGTTTGTTTCTGCTTTTCTCTAAAGATTTAACACTATTGGTCTTCTAATAGTCCCAGTCCAATTAAAATTTAAAGCTGACTTTGGAGTTGGAGAATGGCTCTCTCCTTCTTTAAACTCAAGCATGTTGTTAAAAGGAAAATGCAAACTCCCTGTATCATGCCAGAATAAAAGAGCCATCTTCTGCTATGAGACAGGAGAAAAGCCAAATTAATTAAGGGACTATTCTATCACTAATCTCAACTCTTTGATTCTATTCTGATTCTTTAAACTTTTCTTAAAGTATAAATTTTATATCAAAACTTACAAGATTAATATATATAGATATATAGATATATATATACATTTTAAACTTCGCTAAGATATGAATGGTCATATAGAGTACTGATTAATTCTAAAAAAAAAAAGGCTTCAATTAGCTGCATATATATGTCTTTGTGTTTGAGTCTCTTATCAGTTTTCTGCAGGAATTCACGGCCAGGCCTAACATCAACTGAAGTCTCCAGGAAGAAGTTGGGGCCCCACAACAACAACAATTCCACGTGGACAATAATAACATCACTAAGCTGACAAACATCATCTACAGATCAGCTTTGAACTACAAGGTGCTCAGAGCAATTTTGAGATGACTAGCTGAGATGATCCAGTCTCAAAGACTACTTGAATAAGGACTTGAGATAAACCCTGAACTTTGGCATTATACACAGAATGGATAATGAAGGATATAGTTACCTTTCCTAGAATTTGACAATTAACCTAAAATTTTTCTTTCAGGATAAAGATAACTTTGCCCATACCCAGCAGGAAGCAATTTTAAGAATACGACGCCCACATTCCCAAAGAGGTGGTGTGGGGTGGGTGGTTTTTTGGTCTTTTTAATGGGTTTTGGGTCTGGGATAATTTTCATTGTTTAGGGGGGTTGGTTACAAGTTGTTGTCAAGGGTTAGGAAAAAGACTAAGCAGATTAGATTTAAGGTTCTTATTAAAAAAAAAAGAGAGAAAGAAGAAGAAAAAGACAATTACTAGTTTTAAATACTTTACATTGGATTGGATTGTTTTATATTGTATACAAATTATATATATTGAAATTGATATTGTTAGAAAATGCTATATGTATATTTCTAATTGTACTTATATCGTTCATTTAACAATGCAATTTTCTGATCCTTGAATGTTATTATTACCATTAGGATATAAAGAAATGATAGTTAGTAGTTAGAAATTACAATAGAACTTGTAGTCATATTAGATATGTTTTAAAAATTGAGCAGATATATTTTAGATAGGTCATCTTCAAACCCTTCAGAGATCTACAGAATATGGCATTTAAAATGTTTTAATAACTTAGAAAATTTTTCTTTTTTGTTATGACTATGAGACATGTTGGCTCCTGGCAGTACCAATCTACTTCAGAGAAAATATGGGCATTGAAGAAACTGCATATGGAGTTAGCTTTCATTGTGGCAAAAGTTAGCCACTGGACAACAAAGTATCCTCGAATCAACTGATGACAAAATGGACAGACAGGACATGAAACAAAGGACTACTGATTCTTGCCTAAACAAGCGTGGTTATGGCTTTATCAAAAGGCATCTTCTGAGGCCAGGACAATATGGCACCATCCCTGACGTGGCCTTCGCAACTCGGAAAAGGTACAGTGCCATTTTCTTCGAAGGCAGCTGAACAGGCAGTGGGCCGATGGCTTCTGATGTGCTATGGAACAGCAGCTGAAACAGTTATTCTTGAAGAGTAACTAAGCTCACGCCTCTCAATAGTAGACTGGCATTTGATAGAGAGATGTGGAGAAGAACGGGATGCTGAGATGAAGCCATATGTACACAGCCAAGAAGAATGGAGAGCTGAACTAAAAAAAACCATCAACATTTTCCAGAATTTAAAATCCTGAATCATGACATGACATTAGTGGAATTCAGGTGTTTCTGGTGCATGGACTGCTCTCACCCAATGTGAGGTTGAACTGTTGACCTTGTGTACATCCTACTTCACAAATGAGTCTGTCAGATATGCTAAGCCTATATAGGCTGAAGATGATGCCCCAGCATTGCGGAGAAACCTCAGGTGACTGTCCAGGGCAGTTGGCTGTTTCTGTCAACTCACAAATTTTTTGGAAGTTGCTTGCATGCACTTTCTGTTTTTATTTTTGTTAGCTAATATTATTTCCTTCTTGGGTCTCTGAGGGAGTTGAAGATTAGTTAGTTATAGTTGAAGGTTAGTTAGTTGAAGATTAATTAGGATAGAAAGTGAATTAGATACATTTTGGACTTAACAAAATAGGATAATGAAATTATCATCTCTGAATTTGTCAAATACAAATGAACTAGACATTGTTTAGACATTTATTATTTGTATATATTGTATATAGTTATTGTACTTTTGTATATAGTTTTTCTTTTGTTAGTTATTACCTTTTTCTTTTTTTTTCTTTTTATTAAAATAGAAAAGGGGAAATGTGGTGGTATTTTACTTGTACTGAAATGTGATTTTAATTGTATGTTAATAAATAAAGTTGCCTGGGGGTCAGAGTTATAGAGCCATAGCAAGTGCGTGGCGGTGGTGGCGCACGCCTTTAAGGACCTGGAGGGCGGTACATACAGGCAATGACAAGGCAGTCACGTGTTTAGTTTACAACCAATGAGAAGGCAGAACATCTAGAGTATTTAAAGACGTACACACAGGAAGTAGGCCTCTTTTTCGGAGAGCTCTCTTGGCTGAAGCAGGATAGCTGAAGCAGGAAGGGTAAGGCTCTTAGTTCTGACCTCTTGGCTTTCTTCTCTGAATCAGCTCTGTGTTTCTTATTTAATAAGACGGTTGGTTACATCTACAGTTTCCTTAGCTAATGCTAGGCTGTAGTCAGAGAGGCTGGGTCACATCTCAAGATGGCAGTAGAACCCGGCAAAATAACCCATCTGGTGCTGGTTTTGAAGGCATGAATAACATAAGATTGAGGGAATTCACAGATAGCATCTGAGATCAAGCATTCTGAGTTCCTACACAAAGGCCCTGTGAAGCCATTATGTGAGTGTGTGAAGGTAAAGCCTAAGTTGCATTGGAGACCCCAGAATACTAGACATAGCAGGATCATGGGCATCCACTAAGGAGGGATTTAGGTATATAGGAAGCCAGCTGTCTTAGGGTTACTATTGCTATGATGAAACACCATGACGAAAAGTAATTTGGGGAGGAAAGGATTTATTTCACTCACAGTTCCATAAAACAGTTCATAATCAAAGCAGTGAAGGCAGGAACCACACAGGGCAGGAGCCTGGAGGCAGGAGCTGATGCAGAGGACATGAAGGGATGCAGAATACTGGCTTGTTCAGCCTACTTTCTTATGGAACCCAGCACCACCAGCCCAGGGATGGCACCACCCCACATTGGGCTAGGCCCGCTCCCATCAATCACTAATTAAGTAAATACCCTATGGGCTTCCTACAGCCCAATCTTATGGCGGCATTTTCTCAATTGAGGTTCCCTCCTCTCAGACAACTCTACCTTTTTCAAGGCAACATAAAACTAGCAGGCGTACCAGCCTACGAAAGAAGTTGTGTCTGTGGCAAACAGCCTGGCTGGAGGAGTGGGGCTACCCAAGTCTTATAAAGTCCAGTTGATTGCTTTCCAAGCCCCATATGCCAGCCACAGATCTACCAGATATAATGTTTTCTCTGCTGAATTTGGAGTTTAGTCTTTTAGTTATACCTTACTATGTTCTGACTCTCTACTTTTGAAATCAGAATAATTGCTATCTGTGCCTTTGTATGTTCAAAGTATACAACTTGCTTTTTAGTTTACAGTCGCAGACAATTAAGAGGCTTTGGATATTTTAAGTATGAGAATATTTGAAGACTGTGAGAACTTTTAAAGGTAGACTGACACTAGGATTTACCCATTTATGGTTAGCAACACAACCTATAAAAATACATCGCAGTGCACTAATCATAAGCACGGCTTGAACATGGGCACACCTGGCTTGTGCCTTGCTACATAGCTAAGTTTTGTCTTATCTCTTCTATACATAGGTGATAAAATTCAATGCAAATTACCTTTGTGCTTAGCAAACTGCAGCATAACGGTGTATAAACAAACTACAAACTAACCTAAGAGTACATTCTTGAAACAGATAACTGAGTCTCATCCAATCACAGCAGTAGATCTTCACCAGTCACTGGCTACTGAGAGAACTCATCTGTATAAGGAAAGCACCATGTAACACCATGTACACATAACAAAGACCCTGTGACTCAGCCATTAGCTTTTAAATGCTATTTCCTATACTCAGCAGGTGTGTTAGTGTGCTAGTGGCTTCTCCATTGCACCTACAGTAGATGGCAACTACAAAGAAACCAGAATATATTCTCATCAACCAATTTAATCAAACAGGGTCTTCAGCATTGTCTGTAAATTTGACTGTGGACTATTGATAGTACCACCCACTCTGAGAATTGCTCACCACCACATCCCAACTCACTAATGCAGTGGCAGAGTCATATCAAGAACATAGAACCCATGAAGCTCCATAAAGTAGAAAGAGTTCAGCTCTTGCCCTGAACATAAGTTGCTTTTTAGAGTTTCATTTCCAGACTGTTAACATTTCTGTATTGTTTGGGTTGAGAGCAAATACACTATGGGTATATAGCAAGGATATTCAATGACACTGAGATTGCAAATTAAAAAGGGAAACTGTAGGTTAGGATCTAGGATCTCTTCACTATGACCCATATGTCAGCATTTTTTAACATGTCTGGCAGTAATTTTTCTGGCAACTAATACATCTGTGATGAATGTCTTTAAAGCATGAGAAGGGCCCTGTTGTAAATCAGGTTTCCACTAATACAGAAGAAGCAGAAGTGTGAACTTCTGCTGCCGCCGCCGCTGCTGCTGCTGCTGCTGCTGCTGCTTAAGCCAACAGCTACTGCTGGGCTGCATACACGCATTAATCAGTATGCATTTGACAGAGCTATTCTTTCCCTTCCTCTCTAAGATATGGCAACAGCACACAGGCAGGCTAGGAACCTTCTAAAACAGCAACCAAAGTATGCTGAGAAAGCTGCACCCTGTCTGCTGGCACCCTTTGGTAGGAAAGAATTCTTCCTCTTTGGAATTGGACATTCTCCATGCTTCCATTAAGTCACTGCATTTTCCAAAATCTCACTGCTCTCCATCAGCATAGTTACGTTAGGGAATGAGATCAGGACCCTTTGCATCCAAGCATCACACACACAAAAAAATGTTCTTTGTCCTGGCTAGTATTATGTCAACTTGACATAAGCTAAAATCATCAGAGAGGGGGGATCCTCAATTGAGAAAACACCTCCATAAGACTAGGCTGCAGGTAAACCTGTAGAGCGTTTTCTTAATTGGTGACTGATGGGAGAGAGCCCAGCCCATTGTAGATGATGCCATCCCTGGGCTGGTGGTCCTGGGTTCTATAGGAAAGCAGGCTGAGCAAGTCAGTAAGTAGCAGCACCCCTCCATAGCCTCTACATCAACTCCTGCCTCCAGGTTCCTGCCCTGTTTGTTTCCTGTCCTGGTTTACTTCAGTAATGGACTACAGTGTGAAAGTGTAAGCCTAATACACCCTTTCCTCCCCAACTTGTTTTTTGCTCATAGTGTGTTTTATCCCAGAAATAGAAACCCTAACTAAGTCATCCTTATATGCAATAGAATCTTAGAGGGCAGGAATTGCTTTTTTAATTTTATCTCCTGAGTCACAATTATGTATCCTCTGTAAGGAGTGAGTGAAGTCCTGAATGATTGTGTATTGTTGACATGGGAAAGAGCCGTGTCTAGGACCCCAATGCCTCATCCCTGTGCAAGTGGCAAAGCCTTCCCCAGACTAGGCTCAGAGGTATGGAAATGTCTTCCTTGGATCCAAATGCAAATGCTGGCAGTATGCGTAGAAAATGTTCACCGTAACTGTCTCCCTTCAGACAAATTACCATCAGAAGACTGGTCTCCTACAGAGACTGACCATGCTTTTGTTTGGAGGAATGTAGACTTTGGGACTTTGGATTAGAAAAGCTGTTGAACGATTTAAGTGGGGCTTATTGGGCCATACTGGTAAGAACCTGTAAAACAGTGGTACTGAGGGTAATTTGAACCGTGGGGGCCTGGCTCAAGAGGTTTCAGAGAAAAAGAATATTTGTATGTGGCCTAGAGACTGTTTCTGTGATAGTTTGGTAAAGAATGTAGCTGCCTTTTGCCCACATCCAGAAACACTGCCTGAGGCTAAACTGAAGAATTTTGAATTAATTGCATTGTCAGAGGAAATCTCAAAATAGCCTAGTATTGACTCTTTCATGTGGTTATTAGCAGTCACTCTTCAGAAGATCTATAATGAAAAGGAGCAAGCTGAGATAGGAAAAATACAAAATGTACAATTTGAGGAGGAAAAGAGTACCAAGCTGTGGAATAGAGCTAAGTCTTGTATTTAAGAAGATAAACAGATCTGTAGCTTGAGTTTTCCTGCCTGGCCCATGGTCAGGGCAAATCTCTCTCACCTGCCAGTCCCACAGCTGTCAGACCCAACCAAGTAAACACAGAGACATATTGGTTACAAACTGTATGGCCATGGCAGGCTTCTTGCTAACTGTTCTTACAGCTTAAATTAACCCATTTCCATAAATCTATACCTTGCCACATGGCTCATGGCTTACCAGCACCTTTACATGCTGTTTGTCATCGTGGCGGCTGGCAGTGTCTCTCTGACTCAGCCTTCCACTTCCCAGCTTTATTCTCCTCCTTGTCCTGCCTATACTTCCTGCCTGGCCACTGGCCAATCAGTGATTTCTTTATTGACCAATCAGCAACACACTTGACATACAGACCATCCCACAGCACAGATCAGTATAAAGCCTGATATTAAATGGAATAAAGGAGAATAGTGACTTCAGGACAAGACCCTACCCAGCTAAGCTTCCAACTTGTGAAAAGAAATTAAAGAACAGCTTAGGTCCAAGCAAGGTAGAACATGCCTTTAATCCCAGCACTCAGGAGACAGATGCAACTGATCTCTGAGTTCAAAGCCAGTCTGGTCTACAGGACCAGAGTTCCAGGACAGCCAAGTTTAAGTGCTGAAGAAAACTACTGAAAACAGAAAGCTGGTGAAGATGTAATTGAACAAGAGATCCATGTTCTAGGCCCAGCAAGCAGTGGAACTTGGCAGCTTTGGCCACAAGGTTCTTCCTTTACAGTCAAGGAGACAAGAAAGGGTTTTGTAATCTCCCTCCAAGACTAAGGAAAGTCACTGAGGCCAAGCGTGTGTCAAGAATATCCCTTCATGGATGCCTAAAGAGGCCATTGTGTAAAGCTGTGAAGGCAAAGCATGGATTGCCTTGGCGACCATAAGATGTTAGAGATACCAGTGCTGTAGGATACCTGCCAAGGAAAGCTGCTAACAGGGAGTAAAACCAACCCAAGAAAAAAAAGTAAGCAGGCAGCAAAAGGAGATTGTGACACTAGACTAGCTTGAGCATGTAGGACCTCAAAGCCTGCTTCCACAATGACACACTTCCTCCAACAAGGCCACACCTACTCCAACAAGGCCACACCTCCTAATAGTGCCACTCCCTACAGGCCAAACATTAACATGAGTCTATGGGAGGAACATTCCTAATTAAGCTGCCACATTCCACTCCCTGGCCCCCATAAACTTTTAACACTATCATAATGAAAAATGCACTTAACCCAACTCTAAAAGTCCCCATACTCTATCAGTCTTAAACTTTTTTAAAGTCCAAAATCTCTTCTGAGACTCATGTAATCAAGATGTATAACTCTTAGTTCCTTCTCTGTCACCATGTTGGCCTGCATGCTGCCATGCTTCTCATCATGACAATAATGAGCAAAATCTCTGAAACTGTGAGCCAGCCCCAATTAATTGTTTCCTTTATAAGAGTTGCCATGGCCATGATGTCTCTTCAGAGCAATAAACTCCTAAGACACTGGTTTTGCACAAGTTCTGTATTTGACTTCAGTAGAAGTTACAGTGCGACTTGTGGAAACCTCTTCCAAGAGGGCCCTGGATGAGGAAGCTTCTGAGGGTGATAGTTATACTGGGGCTCCAACAGCAAACTAGGTGATGGAACACATTACTTTTCATTCCTACCTGAGTCAGCCCAGATTGCACAACTAGGCAGAAATAGCAAGCCTCTGTTTTAAATGGTTAAATCTGAACTTATCTCTGGAGTGGTTTCTTTTGGAATAGTAGATATCTAAAACATTGATACAAACTGAAAGGACCAAAAATGGTTCAAGGCCCTGGTTCCCTCATCAGTGCACACCCTGCAGGGCTTAGGTCAAAAGTCTCCACTAGCCCCACCAGCCTTAGTCCTGCTTAGACTCGTAATGACCTTGCAATAAGTATCACTACAAAGACTTTGTGTGTATCTGGTTCTCACAGCTGGTTACCTATTGTGATGTCTGACCTTATTGTACATTACTGAAAATCTACTCGGCCTCCTAGACCTTGTTGAGTGTGACATGTTTTTTCAAAAACTAAACTCTGAAAACATTTCTTATCTAACCTTGAACTAAGGCAAGACTGCTGTACTGAGAGCAGGTCTGTGGAAGTCTGCTTCTCACAAGTCACCCCAGAGCTAAGTTACTCTGCAGTCCTCTTTCTCTAAAGGCTTGGGGGTGTGTGTGATTGTTTTGTTGGAGTCTGTAGACATTACCTCAATATTAAAAGCAGAACACTGACAGTTTTGCTTCCCTTTCTCTTCACAGTGATGATTCCCACCTCCTTAAAGGTTAAATCCAAATAGGAGAGCCAGTGCAGCAGATAGGGACATCTCAGCTCTGTTTGCTTTGGAAAGACCAAATGGAAAGTAAAGTCCAGGTCTCCCTGGAGCTTCTCTGCCTCATTCTTCTTGGACAAAAAGAAGGTGATGACTGATTGAACTAAATGAGGATGAGACATCTGGTCCACTTCATATCATTCTCCTAATCAAGGGCAACAGTTTTATGACCAAAAAAAAAAAAAAAAAAAAAGAACCAGCATTATGGTACAACAAGCATTGTAACAAAGCAATGCAAAAGAGGGAGAGGATGTCCAAAAATCTGTTTAGATTCAAGATTCTATTATTAGTAGGAATTTTTAATGCCAAGATTATCAAATTAGTATTACACCCAGAAGGCTCCATTGTCCAAGAAACAAGCAAGTAATACTTATTTGATTCTTCAACATGGTATCAGAAACAGAAATAACTTCCAGGGCTGAGTTTATAGCTCAGAGGTAGAATGTTTGCCTAGTATGTACAAGTTCAAGTTTCCATAACTAGTGGTGCAAAAACAGAAGTAATTCTTCATAAAAATTAATTATTGGGCCAGAGAGATGGCTCAGTTGGTAAAGTCCTCTGCCACCAAGCCTGATGACTTGAGTTTGATCCCCAGGTGAAAGGAAAGAACTGGATCTCACAAGTTGTCCTCTCACCTCCATACACACGCCAAAGTACACACACACACACACACACACACACACACACACACACACACACTAATTTTTTAACTAGAAAAAAATAGTTATTTTGAAGATGAAACAGCATATTGAAGTAACATACACTCTGACACTGCCAGCCCACTGGGTGTGGCCACCTGGTAAGCCAGGACTGTTGCTGTTGACAGAAGTGAGTGCCTTATGTGTTGGCCTATCTCTTGCAAGTGGTAGATATTGAGTACACAAAAGTATACAGAGATCTGAATGTGATGATGCACACTGGTAACCCAGCTCTGAGGAAGCAGAGAACTAGGGACCAGGAGTTCCTGCCCAGCCTGAGGTACATAATGTGACCTTATCTCAAAAATCAGAGGTAGACTGAGGCAAGAGCCAAGTCTCTCCTGGGCTATTGATAGACCCATCTCCCAGTAACACAGCACAACTGATTTCTTTTTCTACCTGCAGAGGCCAGTTCCTTAGAGGACTTTCATCCTTCAATACTCTAAGAACAATATAATTTTTTAAAGTTCCATCCAGAACAGGGGTTAGATCTAGGCTGCCTAATCCAGTGCCAGAATGTCACCAACAGTACATTAAAATCCAGGCAGTTAGGTGACATGTCTAGGGCCACACAGAAAACTTCAAAATCTAATTTCAAAGATTGGGTGACTTTAATTAAAGTGTTGACAAAGTGATTTTCTCCCATTAATTGGTTATTGGTCCATGAGAAAGAACAGTCGCCGTCACTGAGATACGTAGCCAAAGGGTCTATCCTAAGTTAGTCAAAACCCCTAAAACAGTTTTCCAAATTTAGTCAACAAGCTCAAACATCCAAGAAGATTCCCTCTTCACTTAGAACTAGGCTCTCCCTCTGTTTCCTAATTCATGTTTACAAAGTGAAAAAAATAAAGACTATGCCTGGGACAACAGCACAATACTATATTTTATAGATGGTGAATTAATACAACCATCTTCCTGTAAAGAGTCTTTCTCTATCCCACCAACCAGCTCCCAAATAATAACACAGAGACTTCTTATTAATGAAAGCTTGACCTTAGCTTAAACTTGCTCCCAACTAGCTCTTATAACTTAAATTAACCCATTTATATTAATCTATGTTTTGCCTCATGGCTTTTTACCTTTCTTTCATTCTGTATGTCTGACTCCCTCCATGTCCCATTGGCATTTCATGCATATCTAGATTCATCTCCAACTTCCTCTCTCTCTGCCCGGAAGTACCACCTATACCTCCTGCCTAGCTACTGGCCGTTCAGCTTTTTATTACACAAATCACAGCAATACATTTTTATACAGTATATATTTTCATACAGTATACAAATATCCCACAACATCTTTCAACTGGAGATATAAATTAAATATTATGGCCAGCTCTGGTGGTGCTAGTCGGTAGGATATGCTGAAGAGGCAGAGGCAGGAGTATCTGAGTTCGAGGCCAGCTTGGGCTACACTTACAAATATTGTGAACATATCTTCTGTTGTGAACTGAGTTGGATCTTCCAAAAAGGTGGAAGCCCCAACCCTGAGTGTCTGTCAGTATGACCTTATCTGGAAAATGAATATCATTAACTGATCAAGTAGGTGAAGCCATTAGGGTCGCTAGTGTCTAATCCCACATTTGGTGCTCTTATAAGAGGGGAAAATTTGGACATACCCCCTGGGAGAAAGCCATATGAAGATGGGAACTTGATGTCACAAGCCAAAGAACTCCCAAGATGAGAGCACAGGGGCTGAGAGAGAATGCAAATATGCCACCTCTTGACACGTAGGAGTGACTCATCTGGTCCCAGCCTTGGGAGGAATCCATACCACAGCTGACACCGAGGTAGATGAGCCCCTAGACACAACAACCTAACAATTTCTGGGACCCACATGTACGAGAGAGAAAACGGACTCCTGTAGGTTTTCCTTTGATCTCCACATGTACTGTGGCATGTGTGTGAGCACACACATACATATACAAAATAAATATTTTTCAACGTAAAGAGTTTTTAAAAGATAATTACACTTGAGGCTCTTTTTAAAGTCTCAGATATTGATGGTCACGTTAAGTTGCCCTTTCCCTAAAGCTCTGTGACAGGACCCCTGCATTTACCAGATGTGGGCGTCTGTATTATTAACTTTTTGTGTGGCTGTGACTGAACCTGGCAAAAGCAACTTAAGGAACTGTTTGTTTTGTTTAAGTCTTGAAGGTGATATCCACCACAGCAAAGGAGCTATGGTGGCCGAACCGGGAAGGAGCTGGTCACCTTGTGCCCAGTCAGGGAAGCAGCCAGTGAGGAACGCCAGCACTCCACTCACCTTCCCCTCTGTATTGAGTCTGGGACTCCACCCACGCCTCCACTGCAGGTGGCTCTTCCTGCCTCAGTCAACCCTGTCTTTGTCTCCTTGGTGATTCTAAATCCTGTCAACGTTCTCGATTACCCTCATAGCCTCTCTCTGTCTGAACATCTTAGCTAACTAGTAATGCAGTTCATTCTGTGAGGAAGGCAGAGACTGGCAAGAACCCAGCAGGCATCTGGATGGAAGGTGACCACTCGGCTGCCTGGGCTAAAGAGTTGGCCTTTCAAGGTTTTCTTTAAAGAAGCGAAAGTCTAGGACCGGAAAGATGGCTCAGTGGTAAAGAGAGCCTACTGCCCTTCCAAAGAACCCACACAACTAACAGTTCCAGGAGATCCAACACACACATACACACACACACACACACACACACACACACACACACACACACACACATACACACACACACACACACGATAAAAATAAAATCAAAACCAAGAGGCAAAAGTAAAATTGAGTCTCAGAAACTTCAGCATCCAAATGAACTGTAGGAAAATTAGGGAATATCCAGCTCTGAGAGTGAGCCCTGCCTGCTGCCAGAACTTGCGTGTTGCTTAGATAGCACTTTCTTCATAGGACAGGCACCAGAACCCACAGTTAAGTCCTGAGGGTTCACCCCACTGCTAACATCGGCTGATTTCCACCACACACTTTAGTCCCTGGGAACTCTCCTACCTTTTAGTGATTTCTACTGCAAGTGCCACACTTTGGGTTGTATCCCTGCCACTAAATCACAAGTGCCTCTGAGCTCAGCTAAGGGCTACCTGCTAAAACCACAGTTCATACTAGAGAAAAATAATTAACCAACCGTAGCTGTCCTAGAAGAAACAGTAATACTCAAGCTGCACCTGAGTGGCACATGACTCCAGCCACTGAAGAGAGAAATGTGGAGGTGGAGGCTGCCTGGTGGGGTTATTAACTCCCTTCAGGGCTGGAACTAGGAGAGCACATGGCTTTTGAGTGATGTGCTGCTGCAGGCCATTACAGAATATACAGCAGATGACAACCAGTATTCTACAGATTGACCTACCAAATGAGTAACTCTGTGTCGGGGAGCCCCACTAGGCAAAGGCCACGGAGGAGCCCCGTAAACAAAATCCATGGGGTGGCCCCACTAGGCACAGTCTGTGGGGAAGTTCCTGGGGTAGCCCCACTAGGCAAGGTCCATGGAGGAGAACCATTAAACATAATCCATGGGGTGGCTTCACTAGGCAAGGTCCATGGGGTGACTGGCTGTGGATACCGCCTGTTTTCTGTCTGTGACTTTCTCCTCCCTAGAAAGAACAGCTGTGGGGTCCTTTCCGCAGCCCTTTGGTGGTGTATTTTATACCTTTTGGGCACAGTTGTCAGTAACTGGTCAGAAAGAAGATTTTTTCTTATTCTGTACAATTTTGATGAATACAATATACTTTCACAACCAGGCCTTTAGCTAAAGACCTTAGCAAATTCAAAATAAGACTAGTTGCCCTGGAGACGAAGTGCTTAAGGACAAGCTCCCAGGAGTTTAGCAAAGTCAGGTGTGAAACAGCGTCAGTGCCAGTTTTTTTGCTGACAGAAAAAGCCTAATGGACGACAAAAACATAACTCACAGTCTCGATAACTGACTTTCTGCACGTATTCCTAACCTCATTTTTATGTTATAAAATTCAAGGTCCGGGTAACTGTTTATGCAGGGTAGAAGAATATGTCTTAAGATTTGGGGCACTTTCTAGGTCACTGTCCCTTGTCCTGCTACGTGGCTCTCTGTCTGCTTCATAGACTATACATCAGAGAATCTGGCTGACTCTCAACCTTTGCCCAGGCTACAATCAGCATGGCTTTTTCGAACCTGAGAGAAAAACCTTGTGATTTTCTTATGTGTTTACAGAATGGCTCTGTCTCTTCTGTTTACTTAAGAAATGTAAAATGGCCTTCAATAAGCAGCTCTTATATTGACTAGAGTTTTCCTGTGAGAGAGATTTTTTTAGGAGATGCAATAATGAAGTAATCTTCTGAATGTCCCTAAGACATTTTCCTAAGCCCACACTACTCTGAGGTCTTCTTTTAGCTACCCTGGAACAGACTGGGAGCTGGTGTCTTGGTGTGATATCTGGCGCCAAATACAGGGGCCAGTAAAAAGATAATCAGGAAATTACCCAAGGGAGAAGGGGCAATTTCCATGGAGGAAACGCCCCAGCTGTGAGTGTTCGAGAGGGAGACTATCTAAAGGTCAGCTTCAGATCGTCCTCACTCGTGGATTCTGCAGATCCCGCGGTCGGGCACTGGGTAAAGAAGGGTGAGTAGTTTAGCCTCTGCCCCCAACTTTTCTTAAGGCCTTTCCTTGTAGTCTTTTTCCCTGGGGACGGGTCAAATGGAAACTAGGGAGAAGCAGTTATTCGTTGAAATTATCACACACACTTAAGAAGAAAAGGATTGAAGTGAGGATTCTAGCCAACCTAATGAATTCCTTAGGTTTGTACAGTCGGTCAGTCCCTGGTTTCTAGATGGTGGGACCCTTAGATGTAGAAACATGGATGCAGTGGGGATGGATATTAAAAATTGGTATACTAGGAACGGAGGAGTGGGCATGCCCCTAACAGCTTTCTCCATTTGGAATGCACTCAGACAAGCTTTAGCTAGTGATCAAGAACTTAGGCACAAACCAGAACAGGGGCTGCCTGTTTCATCTTTCCCTCACCCCACTTCCTCCCCAGGAGGGAACTCCCTTACTATAACCTCACTCAGAAAAAAGAAAGAACACTAACCCTTTAATAAGGGACCCTAAGGAAAACAACTCAGAAGAGAATTCTGATAAATCAGATGAGGAAAAACCAACCTCTGAGGAGGGAGATGGTTTGGGAGAGGAGGTAATAGAGTATCATAACCCTGAACACCTTTCCCTGCAGCGGTGTGGAAGATGTCTACACGTGGACTTATCTGTAGATTTACACCCTATCTTAGAATAGATCAGGGAAGCTCAACCTTGTGAGACACAACTCAAGTATCCCATCTTCTTTACCAGGAGTACTGATAGAGCCAGATAGAGAGCAGTGGAATGAGAATGGCCACCAACTGCCACCAACCACCTCATTCCTGTCCCAGAAGCCAGCCCAGTCAACATCATATGCTGATGGCCAAACCCTAGTCCCTCCAGACATGCTGCATTTGAAATATACTTGTTACGGGTATAATTAGCCAAGGTGAAGCCACACTGGAGCAGGGTGAGCTCCTAATCAATATGACCACAACCCAATGAGGGAAAATTTGATCACAGACCACACTCAGTGAGAACAGCAGGTGACAGAGGACAGAGCCATGCTCCTAAAAACCACAGAAAGACACAAATGTCCAGCAAAGCAGCTGTAGCTACAGAAGGCGGGGGGCAGACTACCCTCACAGATCTCACAGCACAAAGGATCCTCTTTTTTTAACTTTCTTTTCATTTATTCTTTATGTCTTTCACATCATGCATTTTGATCCCATTCATTTCCTGTCCCTGCGTATCTGCCCTCTGCCCTTGCAGCCACCGCCCAACCACCCCCAAAATAAAATTTAAGAAACAAAATAAGAAAGAAAAGGGAAAAATCTTGTCATCACATGCTGAAGTGTGACATAGTGAGTCATGCAGTAAACTCCTTTTGTCCATGTATCTATTTGCAGGTGTTCATTGCAAAGAGCCATTGGTCTAGTTCAAGGCCTCTGGTTTCTGCTGCACTATCCATATGGGGCCCCCACTGGAACATCTCTTGGTTATCCTGCTGTTGGCTGTGTTGTGGAAATCCTGCAGCTTTGGTTCTGCAGGACCAGCTCCTTCACATGCTCCAGCAGATCACAGATCTTAACACCAACTGGAAAATAATCGGGAACATGGTACATGTGCTTTTGGTGGGTGTTGTGCATTTAAACACTTTTCCCAAATTGCTGGTACTATTTGGGGAGGTCTGGGAGATACAGCCTTGATGAAGGAAGTATGTCACTAGGAAACAGCTTTGAGGTTTCAGAGCCTCACTTCATTCCAAGTTTGTTCTCTGATTCTTGCCTGTAGTTCAAGATATGGGAGTTTCTATACCCCCTCATCCCCCTTCCCCCACGACCCCTCCACCCTGTTCTGCTCCTTCTGCCTCATCTCTCTGCTCTGAAATCATGGATTCTCACCCTTTGGAACCACAAACTCTTTTTTTCTATAAATTGCCTTGGTTGTGGTATTTAATCACAGCAATAGTGAAGTAACTAATCAGTGCCTCTGAGAGTAAAAGAATGGCAATCCTGATAGTACCAGAAGCCTACAGGCTAACTGGCTGCTTGAAGCATCAGGATAGCCAAAGTTTCAGCTCCCTGATGGATCCACCTCCTTCATGTGCCTCAGAATTTCGTGACCTTCAAGGAATGGGTCACAGTAAGCACCCTTTCGAGAACATAGCTTTGAGTGTAAAACCCACAGAAATTCTGTGCCACCTGTGAGTCCTGGCCCTTGCTGCATATGTACCTTTCTTCCTGAAGAGGTGGGTTCCCTGCAAATGAGTCCCACAGGGAAGTGTAAGCACAGTCAGCAATTTTGCACTCTCAGTTCTTGCCAAGTGCATCTCATCCCTGCCGGCTCAAGTTCTATAACACTTATGAACATTTCACACAGGATTGGGTACACTCAGAGCTTAGGGGGGATGCTCTCTATAGCATGCCAGACTAAGTGTGTATTCCTGAAATGTTTCTTTTCATTTTTTTTCCAGAGACCACATTCTCTGCCATAGGTGAATGTTATCACATCTTCAAGGCTGGGTCCTCTGATCTTCCTGAAAATTTTAAGTATTTTCAGATGTCTTCACTACTTTTGCATATGTATGAGTACAACTATAGGAAGAAGTTTAAGGCAGGTATTATGGCAAATACTGTACTCCTGACACTTAAAAGGCAGAAACAGGAGGATCATGAACTGCAGGCAAGCCTAGGCTATATATATTAAAACTCTGTATTAAAAAAAAATAAATAAATCAAATTGAATCACAGCCCCAGCAGCCAGGCAGCAGGCAGGTCTCCTGTGACCAGGAATCTGCTATACCACCACCACCAGAGGCACCAAAGCTCCCTGGAGGCACAGCCCCCACTTACACCAGTTGGGAAAGAGGTGAGTGGCTGATCTCCTGGCTGGAAGTCCAGCTCTTTAGGCCCCAGGTCCCAGGTCACATTCTGCACCCTTCCCCACCCATCCCAGACCCAGCAACTGGGCAGCAGTCAAATTTCCATGCCTTTGTACCACCATCCCCAGGGGCATCAGAGGTCCCCAGAGGCACAGGCTCTACCTACACCAATTGGAGGAAGAATCAACACCTGTACCTATAATTACCCAACCCAGATGGGTAGACGGCAGTGTAAGAATACATTCAACAACATAAAGAGCAATATAGCACCACCAGAAACCAGTGGTTCCACCACAGCAAGACCTAAACATTCCAATGCAGATGAAGCAGAAGAAAAAGACCTTAAAAATAACTTTATGAAGGTGGTAGAGGCCCTTAAAGAGGAAATGAAAAATTTCCTTAAAGAAATGGAGGAAAAAACAAACAAAAAATTGGAAGAAATCAATAAATCCCTCAAAGAAAACTAAGAAATCCAAGAAATCAAATAATCAAATAGACGAAAGAAATAGTTCAAGACTGAAAAATTGATATAGAGGCAATAAAGAAAACACAAATCGAGAGAATTCTGGAAATGGAAAATCTGGGTAAATGAACAGGAACTACAGATGTAAGCATAACCAACAAAAAACAAGAGATAGAAGAGAAAATCTCAGGCATTGAAGATAGGATAGAGGAAATAGATTCACCAGTCAAAGAAAATATCAAATCCAACAAATTCTTAAAACAAAACATCCAGGAAATCTGAGAAGCCATGGAAAGACCAAATCTAAGAATAATAGGGATAGAAGAAGGAGAAGAATTCCAGCTCAAAAACACAGAAAATATATAACAAAATCATAGAAGAAAATTTTCCCAACCTAAAGAAGGACATGCCTATGAACATATAAGAAGCTTACAGAACACCAAATAGATTAGACTAAAAAAAAAAATCTTCTCGCCACATAATAATCAAAACACCAAACATACAGAATAAAAAACAAATATTAAGGCCCTCAAAAGAAAAAAGCCAAGTAACATATAAAAACAGACCCATCAGAATTACACCTGACTTCTCAATGGGGACTCTGAAAACAAGAAGGTTCTGGACAGATATTTTGCAGATACTAAGAGAGCATGGATGCCAGCCCAGACTACTATATCCAGCAAAACTTTCAATCACCATAGGTGGAGAAAACAAGATATTCCATGACAAAACCAGATTTAAGCAATACCTAATCACAAATCGAGCCCTACAGAAAGCACTAGAAGAAAAACTCCAACCCAAAGAAATTAGCTACACTCATAAAAACACAGGCAATAGATAATGTCACACCAAGAAATCTCAAAGAAGGGAAACACACACACACTACCAACAAGAACAACAAAACCAAATAATAACAGGAATTAACAATCACTGGTCTTTAATAACTCTTAGTAGCAATGGACTCAATTCACCTATAAAAAGACACAGGCTAGCAAAAAGGGTACAAAAACAGGATCTATCCTTCTGCTGCACACAAGAAATGTACCTCAACTTCAAAGACAGACATTAGCTCAGAATAAAGGGTTGGGAAAAGATTTTCCAGTCAAATGAACCTAAGAAACAAGTTGGTGTAGCTATCCTAATATCTAACAAAATAGACTTCAAACTAACATTAATCAAAAGAGATAGAGAAGGACATTTCATATTCATCACAGGAAAAATCTATCAAGAGGAAGTCTCAATTCTGAACATATATTCCCCAAACACAAGGGCACTCACATATGTAAAAGAAACATTACTAAACGTAAATCAAACCCCACACATTAATAGTGGGAGACTTCAATACACCACTTTCACCAACAGACAGGTCTGCCAGACATAAATTTAACAGTAAAATAAGGTAACAGATGTTATGACTCAAATAGACTTAACACACATGTATAGAACATTTCAACCAAACACAAAAGCACCTCATGGAACCTTCTCTAAAACTGACCACATACTCAGTCACAAAGCAAATCTCAATGGATACAAAAAAAAATGGAACAACCCCCTGTATCTTCTCAGATTATCGTGGCTTATAGTTAGAATTCAACAGCAACACAAATTACAAAAAGCCTCCAATCTCATGAAAACTGAACAACGTGCAACTGAATCACCACTGGGTTGAGGAAGATATAAAGAAAGAAATCAAAGACTTCCTAGGATTCAATGAAAATGAATGCACAACATACTCAAACTTATGAGACACTATGAGAGCAGTGCTAAGAGGAAAGTTCACAACACTAAGCGCCTACATAAAGAATGTGGAGAAATCTCATACCAGCAACTTAACAGCACATCTGAAAGCTCTAGAACAAAAAGAAGCAAACTCACCCAGGAGGAGTAGACAACAGGAAATAATCAAATTGAGGGCTGAAATCAATAAAATAGAAGCAAAGAAAACAATACAAAGAGTCAATGAAATAAATAGTTGGTTTTCTGAGAAAAATCAACAAGATAAACAATCACTTATCTAAACTAACCAAAAGGCAGAGAGAAAATATCCAAATTAACAAAATCAGAAATGAAAAAGAGGGACATAACAACAGACAACAAGGAAATCCAAAGAATCATTAGGTCATACTTTGAATACCTATACTCCACAAAATTGGAAAATCTAAAAGAAATGAACAATTTTCTGGATAAGTGCCACTTACCAAAATTAAATCAAGACCAAATAAACAATTTAAATAGACCTATAACCCCCAAGGAAATAAAAGCAGTCATTAAAAGTTTCCCAACCAAAAAAAGCCCAGGACCAGATGGTTTCAGTGCAGAGTTCTACCAGAATTTCAAAGAAGAACTAACACCAATACTCCTCAAATTGTTCCACACAATAGAAACAGAAGGAGCATTGCCAAACTCTTTTTACAGGTCTACAGTTACCCTGATACCAAAACCACACAAACCCAACAAAGAGAAAGAATTACAGACCAATCTCCCTCATGAACATTGATGCAAAAATACTCAATAAAATAGAGGCAAACTGAATCCAAGAATACATCAAGAAAACCATCCACCATGATCAAGTATGCTTCATCCCAGAGACAACAAAAATCTGTAAAAGTAATCCAGCATATAAACAAACTGGAAAAAAAAACCCACATGATAATCTCATTAGATGCTGAAAAAAATCTTGCACAAAATCCAACACCCCTTCATGATAAAGGTCTTGGAGAGATGAAGGATACAAGGAACATACCTAAACATAATAAAGGCAATATACAACAAGACAACAGCCAACATCAAACTAAACAGAGAAATTCAAAAGTGGTTCCACTAAAATCAGAAACAAAACAAGGCTGTCCACTCTCCCCATATCTATTCAATATAATACTCAAAGTTCTAGCTAGAGCAATAAGATAACAAAAAGAGATCACGGGAATACAAATTGGAAAAAAACAAATCAAACTTTCACTATTTGCAGATAATATGGTAGTATAAGTAAGTGACCCCAAAAATTCTACCAGGGAACTCCTACAGCTGATAAACACCTTCAGTAATGTGGTAGGATACAAGATTAACTCAAAAAAATCAGTAACCTTCTTATATACAAAGGATAAGCAGGCTGAGAAAGAAATCAGGGAAACATCACCCTTTACAATAGCCACAAATAACATAAAATATCTTGGGGTAACTCTAACCAAGCAAATGAAAGACCTGTATGATAAGAACTTTAAGTCTTTAAATAAAGAAATTCAAGAAGATATCAGAAAAAGCAAAGATCTCCCATGCTCTTGGATAGGCAGGATCAACATAGTAAAAATGGCAATCTTAACAAAAGCAATCTACAAATTCAATGAAACCCCCATCAAAATCTCAACACAATTCTTCACAGACCTTGAAAGAACAATACTCAACTTCATATGAAAAAACAAAAAACACAGGATAGCCAAAACAATCCTGTACGTAAAGCAACTTCAGGAGGCATCACCATCCCCGACTTCAAGCTCTACTATAGTTATAGTAATAAAAACAGCTTGGTATTGACACAAAAACAGACATGTGGATCAACGGAATCAAATTAAAGACCTTAATTAAGTCACACACCTATGAACACCTTGTTTTTGACAAAGAAGCCAAAATTGTACAATAGAAAAAAAGAAAGCCACTTTAACAAATGGTGCTGGCATAACTGGATGTTGACATGTAAAAGAATGCAAATAGATCCATATCTGTCACCATGCACAAAACTCAAGTCCAAGTGGATCAAAGACTTCAACATAAATCCAGTTACACTGAACCTGACAGAAAAGAAAGTGGGAAGTAGCCTTGAACGCACTGGCACAGGAGACTACTTCCTAAATGTAACACCAGTAGCACAGACACTGAGAGCAACAATCAATAAATAGGACCTCCTGAAACTGAGAAGCTTCTGTAAGGCAAAGGACACGGTCAATAAGACAAAACAACAGCCTACAGAATGGGAAAAGATCTTCACCAACCCCATATCTTACAAAGGGCTGATCTCCAAAATATATAAAGAACTCAAGAAGCTAGACATCAAAATACCAAATAATCCAATTAAAAAATGGAGAACTGTTCTAAACAGAGAATTCTCAACAGAAGAATCACAAATGGCTGAAAGACATTTAAGGAATTGTTCAACATCCTTAGCCATCAGGATAATGCAAATCAAAATGACTCTGAGATCCCATCTTATACCTGTCAGAATGGCTAAGATCAAAAACACTGATGACAGCTTATGTTGGAAAAGATGTGAAGCAAAGGGGAACACTCTTCCACTGTTGATGAGGGTTCAAACTTATACTGCCACTTTGGAAATAACTATAGCTATTCATCAGAAAATTGAGAATCCATCTACTTCAAGGCCCAGCAATGCCACTCTTGGGCATATGCCCAAAGGATGCACAATCATACCACAAGAACACCTGTTCTACTATGTTCATATCAGCCTAGATGTCCCTCTACCGAGGAATGGATAAAGAAAAAGTGGTACATTTACACAACGGAGTATTACTCAGCTGTAAAAAAAAAACAGCATCATGGAATTTGCAGGCAAATGGATGGAACTAGTAAAAATCATCCTGAGTGAAGTAACCCAAACCCAGAAAGACAAACACTGTATATCCTCACTCATAAGCGGATATTAAATGTAAAGCAAAGGATAACCAGGCTACAAACCACAACCCCAGAGAAGCTAGGTAATAAGGAGGACCCTAAGAGGGTCATGGATGGATTGTCCAGGAAGGGGAGATAGATAAGATCTCCTAAGTAAACTGAATGGGGGTGGGTGGGATGGTCTAGTTGGGGAAGGGACAGAAAGGGAGAGAAAGAAAGAGATATCTTGATAGAAGGAGCCATTTTGAGGTAAGGGAGAAACCTGGTACTATGGAAATTCTCAGGAACCCACAAGGATGACCCCAGCTAACACTCCAAGCAATAATGGAGAGGGTGCCTGAATTGGCCTTCCCCTCTAATCAGATTGATGACTTCCCTAATTGTTGTCATAGAACCTTCATGCAGTAACTGATGGAAGCAGATCCAGAGACCCACAGCTAAGCACTGGGCAGAGCTCCTGGAGTCCAGTCAAAGAAAGAGAGGAGAAATTATAGGAACAAGGGGGGGGGGGTCAAGATCATGATGGGGAAACCCACAGAGACAGCTGACCCGAGCTAGTGGGATCTCAGAGACTCTGGACTGACAGCTGTGGAACCTGCATGGGACCGAACTAGGCCCTCTGAATGTGGGTGACAGTTGTGTGACTTGGGTAGTTAGTGGAGCTCCTGGCAGTGGGACCAGGATTTATCCCTAGTGCACGAGCTGGCTTTTTGGAGCCCATTCCCTATGGAGGGATACCTTGCTCAGCCTTGATGCAGGGGAAGGAGCTTGGTCCTGCCTCAACTTAATGTTCCATGGGAGGCCTTATCCTCTCTGAGGAGTGGATGGGAGACCAGGGAAAGGGGAATGGGAAGTCAGGAGGGAGTGGGCGACTGAGGTTGGTATGTAAAATGAAAAAATATATATAAATAAGTAAACAATATAAAATAAAATTGAGTGCTGATCATTTGAGTAATGTGAAAACTCCTGAATCTGGCATGGGGAGAACTTCACAGTGATTGTGAACTAAAATGCTAGTAAAAAAAATATCACATCTATGCTGAAGTTCCTACAAGACTGATTGACTGATTAGAACATGATTGTAGAGAGTTAGAATGTGCCAATGCAGAGTACATTGTCTTGAGTTATCTGTAGCCCTCTTTATAACCAGCTATTCATTGCCCATCTCTCTGTCTGGCCTCACACCCTGTAGACCATCAGGCAAACTTTCCAGAGTTCACCCACCACTGGTTTTCACCAACCCAGAGTCTAAGCCTGTCATCAGACAGTTCCTGTAGTCTATAGCAGTGACTCCCCATTTTCTGTAGCCCACCTACCTGGTGTTTCCACCAATATATTTGAAAAGTGCCTTGATTTTTGACTTTCTTTTGTTCTGTAACATTTAAAATTCATAGAACTGTAATCATGCTGGAAGATGGTATTTGGGGGTAACTCGAAACCATGCTCCCCAGCCATGGTTGTTTTCACTTCTATTTCATAGTACTCCCACTGAGTATAGTAAGTATATATGTGATGGTATGCTATTTATTTGATATTTTCAGGATCTATAATTAATTGAAATTTAGATTAATCAATCAAGCATTGTACTACAGATTGTTCTAGCAGTATTTGTTATTGATTTTTCTGTTTAATATGTAACTTGAGGCCTTTATTTATGTAAAATGTTTGTAAAATTCTTTACTATCAGTGCAGGGGTAATATGTTCAGTATATAGTATATGCCTGTAAGAAATTTTTAACTAAAGAAAAAAGATTAAATGTTAAAACAGTTATTTGAGTGAATAAACTCAAGATAAATGAAGCCAATGTTAAAGGTGGCACACCACTAATTTATCACCCGAAAAGCCACAATTGACAATCTGTTGATCATCTGCAGTGTCCTGTCTGTGAACTTGGCCAGCTAACCACCGCCTGCTGAATGCCCCCAGGCTGGCTCTGTACAACCCTGAAGGACTCTCCAACAGTGCAAGTGTCTCTATGGGCAACACCTTGCTTTCATGTTATGTTGCTATTACATGAATCTAAGCTACTAAATCAACATAAACAGAAACTAAATACTGATTGCTATGGTGCCCATGGCAAGTAATTAAATAATCACTTTGTTGGCTCTGAGGCTGAGTTTACAGTGTAATATTATGAGTCAAGCTCTGTTACACCAAAAAGGGGAGTGTATGGAATGGCGTATTTTTGTGACAATGTTGAGCCATTCACTGAAAACTTACCAAATAATGTAAGGAATTTGAGGTTTGTTAAGAAGCTCAATATATAGGAATTCTTTTTTTTATTTAGTCAGTTTTCAGGCTGGGGCTATATTGACAGACTATTCTTATATGGCACCCTGTCTGCAGGATCCTATAGCTCACCCAAGAACACAGCCCACCACTGCATACTTTTGCTGTATAACTGCTTCCAGCAGCAGCAGCAGTCTCTGTAAGCATCCAGAGGTTGTAGTTCCTGCAAAGTAGCTCCTGTCTCCAAGGACTGGAGGAAGATAGAGCAAGCCAGTCATCTACAGTCCCCACATGGAGGCCAGTTCCACCTGAGGCTGCTGAGTATCATCCACAGGGATGACACAAGCCACGTGAGTCTCCCTGCTTGGACAACCTCACTATGTCAATTAAACAAATAGGATCTATATGTTTCTATGCTGAGTGCTCACAAGGTACTCAGGGCTAAATGTACCCTCAGCTGGCCATACTGTTATCATTCTTAATTTGCTGGTTTGGAAATAGCAGCCTAGTTTGCTAACTATCCACAAGGTTAGTTAGCAAACTAAAATGCCAATTATGTCTTGATAAATTAATTGTACATGTGCTTTTACACACACTACATATGGTAAATGGCCTAAAGAAGGTTTTCTGAACAAGTGAGAAATGCTGCCTCCTACTGAGAAGTCATAGGCACCAGGGACATTCTTCTCATGTTGTGAGACAGGTGATAAATAATAAACACATCACTGAACCAAGTACCAGAGGGGCTCCAGCCTGAATCTTTTGAGAGCCTACTCAAAGACTGAGCCTATCTCCACATCAGAAAGGCTATGGCCGAGTTGGTGGATTTCTCAATACTCTGTCCAACTCCAATCTTCTGGAGGCATGCGTAATGGTTGGCTCTGTAGTCAGAGCAATCAGGACCTCAAGTGAAAATAGTTCCCTCTTGACCTTGTAAGAATCTAATGCTTATCACTTAAATCATCTCATCCTACTCCACTATTCCCGAGAGAGTGCAGTCACTCATCCTACCTCGAAAGACGTGTGCCAGACAGAGGGACAAGCCTACACAGCCCTCTGACTCCACATCTACACCCATCGGTAATACCCTGATTCTTCTCTTTATCTACACACTGCTGCACACTGAAATACTTTGGTGGCTTGATTATTATTAATTAGTTCTGAAAATTGTAGTGCCAATATGAGAAATTAATGTCATTCAAGTTATAAACCCAGAGCCATATAAAACTTTCTCTCTAAATCAGGAGCAGAGTTCTTAAATGTGTCCCAGATTTTATCCTCTCTGTATTCACTTCACGTCTTGGACCTGGCTTTTCTGAAGCTTCTAATACTCATCCTATTTCAGATTTGCCTCCACACATCCATCCTGTCCACCACACCATGGGCTGCTGTGACATTTATCTCTGTGATTTATAAATGCCAATGGTTACTGAAAACCTAGAGCTGACCACATCTGTATGTTCCTCTCCAGTAGTTCCATAAGGTTCTAAGGATGTCCCAAATCTCAGTCAGGATCTCATGATTTTCCACATGAGTGTATTTTTCCAAACTCATCTGCAGAAAAATACCTCATAGGAGAAATAAGTACTACTGTTTCCCTACCTGAGACCAGGGCTCAGCAGCTGGGCCTCTGCTGCTTCTGTCACCTTCCGCAGACCTGCTACACCATTCAGCAGACATCTACATTTAAGTAAATTTACAGATAGCCTCCCTTTCTAAAGCCTATTTATAAAATGTTATAGGTTAGTCACCATTCCTTTCCAAAAATAAAAAGGCAAGAAGAAATAAAGCACATAGTCTACCTGTAATTCCTCAAGCATATGCAGAAACCCTTTTGTTACATCAAGAGAAGAATCTGAGCCAACTGCTGAGCTTGTTGTGAGCTTGTTCTGCCTGCGATGGTCGGAGACAATGGTGGTGTTTGCATTGTCAACAGTGTTACCTACAGCAACAGCAAACACCTCACATGATCCCTGGCACAGAATGATGCTGGCTGGGATACACAACTGTTGTTAGGAGGCAGTGAGTACAGCCCTCTCCATCTGAGTAAGAATTGTTCAAACTACAGCAGATAAATTAGATATCAGACAAAATAACACACTTTGTTCTTTTTCTAACCAATCCATCTTTTGTGGTATATCATATAGCCTGGCATAGAATCAAAGAAGCATTTTACTTCATTTTGAAGTTGATATTTTTTAATAGATGTTTGGGAAACTGTGCTGTAATCTAGCTGGATACCGAGAAGTGGGGTCATGAGCCCATAAATAAGTAAATTGGTTCAATTGCCCTGTTCTCTTTAAATACGAGCCTGGGGAAAGACAACTTCTTCTGTCTTCCAAGAATTAACAGATCAGATATCTGTAGGGAGACAGCTGTCAATATGCATGCTCTCTCACCTTGCAGCTACGCCTCCAACAACTGTATAAGCAGATGTTTGAGCTACATGAAGCAGATATTATGCAGTGCAGATAGCCAAGGTGGAAGATGAATATACCCATCCCTCAAATTCTCCATTATATTGATTTGGTCATCTGGACCCCTGGATCAAGGTTTCAGGCCCTTTGTTCTTGTTTATTTCAAAGGCTTTACTAAGTTATAACTGATATACAAGGATTTTCTAGTATTTAATACATACAATTTGATAAATTTCAAGATATGCTTATACCTATGAAACCATTATTACAGTCAAGATAATAAATATGTCCAACAAGCCCCTAAGATTCCTCGTATCTTTTTATTTGATTGGGAGAATTATTGTGCAAATAGCTTACATGGGATATTCTCTTAACTTTTTTTGAGACAAGATCTCGTGTATCCTAGGCTAGCCTCGAACTCCTGATCCTCCTGTCTTTATCTCCCAAGAACTAGTATTACAAACGTGCACCACACTCCAGGCTCCTTTTTTTAATCACACAGTTATTGATTAGAGACACTATGTTTGCACAGAAAATATGTAGAAACTTATTCACCCTACAAAAATGAAACGGTATACCCTTTGGTTGTTATCCCTCCATCCTCTGCCCCATCCTCAGCAGCCACTATTCTGCTGTCTACTCTCTCTATGATCTTGCCTGCTTCAGAACCCATGCATAAAGGGATCACGTGGTTACCTTCCCTTTACTGCCTGGCTTACCGCCCTCATAGTGTGCTCTGGGTGCATGACGCTGTTCTAAATGGTAAAGTTTCCTTTCTTATGTAATTATATGCATATATGTGTATGTGATATTACATATGGAGGGGGGTTCTCATCCATTTGGCTGTCAGTAGTGTTGAAATTTCTAGCCACTCCCCCATAACTACACATGCACTGGCAAGACACTTAGTCATTCCAGGGGCCTTACATCCTACATAATCGGTGCGCTGGGTAGTCATATAACTTGCGCGCAGTGTGATCGTGTAATCTATGCATATGCATGGCATAGCTACACAAGCCTATATGCGCATTGTGGGGGAATCCATAAAGAGCAGATCACAGACCCCTTCTTCCTCTCTCCCTACATGATCTTCAACAGGCCTAAGCACATCCCCTCTGTCCTCTTTCCCCTAATAAACTCTCATAGTGAGTTTTGTTGTGCCTTGTGGCTTTTCTCGCAGGGTAAATGGCGCCGCCTAATGAATAACACAGAGCCACATAATAACTAACAAGTAGGCACTTCACTGTTTTTACTTCTTGACTATGGTGAACAACATTGCACATATGCATGATACTATCCAAAACTTCAGCTCCTAGCTACACCCAGACATGAGGCTGCTGGCATATGGTATCTCTATTCGTGTTTTCTGAGGTATCTCTACAATATTTTCTGTAGCTGTTGGGTCATTTCATATTCTGTCCTCCAGTAGTGTACAAAGATTCCAATTTCCTTACATCATTATAAACATGTGGAAGCTTTTAATGATAGACATCCTTAAAGACATGTGTGAGGTGACAGCTCACTGTAAGCAGTTTTTTTAATGACCAACAATGTCAACCATTTCTGACATCACTGAGTGCCATTTGTATATTGTCTTGAGAGAAAAAGTCTGTTCAAGTTCTTTGCCTTTGCCTATGTTTTCACCCAAATTTGGGGGGGGGGATATGCTATTATTTTGTAGTCTCCTACTCATTTTAATACTTAGGACAATGTTATACTCTGCTTGGTTTTATTTTCAACTTCGAAAATATCTTTTGGTAAAATAGAACATACAAGAGGCTAAGTTCCTTCAAACATTACCTTGGAATGTAGTTATAGAGCACAGTTGTATCTAGAAGAATCTATTCCTCTTGAAGCACCATTTCTTGACCAGTTAAGCAGGAGAGAGCATGGTGGTACAAGAGGGAAGCCCTGGCTGGCCAGCCAGAAGCCTAGGGACTGCTATGCAGCTTCTGGAATTCTTTCTGCTCCCACTGAGCTCAGGTTTACCACCTGCAAAGTGAGGAAGAACTAGACCAGAGGACCTGAGCATTTTCCTTTTATTCAAGAATGCTATTGTGGAGGTTAGGAAGTAAATCAGTGGAAGAGTACTTCCCATATGTGTAAAGTCTTAGGTTCAATCACAAATGTGAAAAACAGTAATATTATCATTGCACATCTATTATTTATTTGCATCGCTATTTACCATTCGAGAGAAAACACGAGGTACAATGAAACACATTATAAGAGTTTTTATTAAGGGAGGGTAAAGAGGGAGTGTGCAATAGGCCTACTTGAAACTGCTCTTATAGGTTCCCCTGGAGCATATGCATATGGGTTAACATAGTTATGCTACGCATGCACATAGATTACCTGATCGTGCTGTTCACAGATTATGTTATCACTGTAGTGCATGGATTA
Organism: Peromyscus eremicus; assembly: GCF_949786415.1. Taxonomy (NCBI): domain Eukaryota; kingdom Metazoa; phylum Chordata; class Mammalia; order Rodentia; family Cricetidae; genus Peromyscus; species Peromyscus eremicus. Next base: position 5,707,559 of record NC_081417.1, on the reverse strand, counting down.
CAAAGGATGCAAGGCCCTAGGATGACTAAGCATTATGCCTGCCTGATGGACAGCGCATTCGAGGTCATGTACAGGGGTGGGGTGGGAGGGGGTGTTGGGGGTGCTGGGAATTATATCACACCTACTGTGTGAAAACAGGCAAACAGCAAATAAACTTCATTAACATATTTGTGTTTACTGAAGGAACCATTAAAAATACATTTCTCAACTATGTTCTACAAGTCAAACTAAGTCTGAGATAATGAATGAGTATACCCTACATCCAGGACCACAGCACTTTCAATAGCCCCAAGAGCCACTTCAACTCTTCGTCATGACCAAATGTCCAAGTATCCGGAGCAAGTATCAAGTGACAGCTGGTGGAAATTAAGATTTTATTTTAACCATCGCAGCTTCTTTTCAAACTCCAGCTGTGGGGCACAAACAAACTTTGGTCAGAAGTACCCAACCTTTCTCTCCACCATTTGTGACTTCAGTCTTTCCACTTTGTTTTGGCTGCCCTATTTTCTCCCAATCTCCCAACTGAACCGTTGGAAGGTGCTGGACTCCTCTCTCCCCTTTCCTTCCTCCACAGCCCTGCTGCGACTGTGTCAGTAAAATGCCTCTTTAGTGGTCAGTGTCTACCTGCTGGTGTAGCACCTTTTCCAGGGAACATGCTGTTCTCGGGGGTCCGGAGGATCCCTGGGAAGACCTGCTCTGATGTCTCACTACCCCTTCCCTGACTCACATCTCACAGGGCCCGGAAGGGAGGGAGAGCACCAGGCCAGGGTTTCCTATCAGTTCAGACGGGCAGGAACCAGGGGCTTTCCCACAGGGCTGAGCCTGGCCCTCCACTGAGAAGTGTCTGCATTCCAAGGCTGGAGCCTGTCACCACCCTTCCAACCCCTTTGAAGCTGGGCAAAAGGCCTGCCAACAAGAGCCAAGCTTGGGAGCTGCTCTGCTTGCCCTGGGAGGGGCTGTTTCCTGCCTGCTTTTCACAGCCTCTCATGAGAGGGAATGGCACTCACAGTAACTTTGTAAGATTTTACTCTAGACACCAAAAAATAAAACCTCTAGTGAAGCGAGCATTCTATCAAACAGGCCAAGATCCATTTGGTCCTAAAGGTAATTCCACTAATTTAGCAATCTATTACCATGATTTACTTATTTAAATATATTTGCATATAGACCTTTTTTTCTAAGTGTAAATAAATATTCTTAACAGCTTAAATAGTTGGTGGCCTTTCGCACTTTGCCTTCTCTGGACATGTTCCATCATTTACTCTGTGAAGCGTGGCATCTCAAGCAGGTGGCAAGATTTCTGGTGGACCCTGAGTGTCTTCCTAGTCACCTCCTCAAGTGTTCACACAGTGACCTCGGTAAGATCTTAAGTTCTTTATCCCCTGAGCTACCTCCCAATCTTCTGTTCCAGACTAATGAGATTGGGCTCCGAGGCTTTTGTTTGTTTGTATTTGTTTAAGAGACTCAGAGAACATTAGAACTAAAGAATCCATGAAAATTGCTGGTATAGGTTGAGTATCCTTAATCTAAACAGCTGAAATCCAAATTGCCCCCACTTCTAATGGCACAGGTAGAAAATGACATGCCTGACCTCAGTCTAACCTCATGTGATGGTTCCTAGTTCAAACACAGCTATACTAAAGATTTTTTATAAAATTATCTCAGGCTATGTATGTAAGGTATATATGAAACAAATTAGATTCACATTTAGACTTGAGTCCCAACCCCTTTAATTGTGTGTGTGTGTGTGTAAAAAACTTTTAATTGTGTGTGTGTGTGTGTGTGTGTATGTGTGTGTGTAAAAACACAGAAAGAACAAACACTCTGATCCAAACCATTTTGGACAAGGGATGCCCCACACATACCCTTTTTCAAGTGGTGAGCCATAGCCCACCCTGAGCCATGACACCAAGTCAGCAAGCCATTGTTATGGGAAAAGAATTCACAGATTCGTGTCTTGATCCCCAGTGTGAAAATGTTAAGAAATGGGGCATTTGGAAGGTGATTTGATCATAAGGTTGAAGGACTAGTGTTTTTGTAAAAGAGACCCCAGAAACCTCTCTTATCCTTTGCTATGTGAGGACATACTGAGAGATGGGTCAAAAAATGAGTCCTTACCAGACACCTAATTCTAGCTCCATGGTGTAGGACTTCAGAAATAACTCTTTGCTATGTAAGCCTCCCAGTCCTTTTCTGTTAGGGTAGCTTGAATCAACTCACTGCCACAGTCAGCTCCCTCTGAAAAGCAGAAAAGAAATTTAAAAAGTACTGTAGCAGGATGCACATGTGTATAAGCAAAATTTCAGCCAAGTTTTGTTACAAACGTACACACACATGTGTACATACAATTGTGTGTGTGTGCGTGTAAATTAAAATTTTAAGTAAGTTTTAGGAGAAAAGTTTAAGTCGTTTGTCTAGTACTACCTGAAATATCAGTATGCTATAATAGACAAGCATTTGTTTGGAATTTACAGCCAGAAAATCTGTGGTTCTCAACCAGGGGGAGCTGTGGAACTTAGGAACTGTGTGGCCCTAAAAAGTTATTTCATACTGTCTGTCAATTATAAAATGGGATGGCAATTGTACTTCCTGAGTGATGATGAGAAATAAACTGATACTTGCTTCTTTATAGGCTTCATGTACTGCAATCCAGAACACACAGTACGGGCTCAGTGCACTGTCTGACATCTACATGACAAACCTTTAGATTGTTACCATCAGCAGACGAGGAAACCAGGCCAGTCTGGTCCAGAAGGATGCACTTAACATCAACAACACTGGCTCTAAGTATACAGTAGCACTACTGTGATTTCATTTTAAGTATTCAATACTGAAACCTAAGCACAAACGTAAGACAAGCCTGTGAAATTCAGCCCTGCTCACAGGTAGACAGGCCTTGGAATGAGAAGCTCATGACAGATTATAGATTGACACCATGTTTCCTTCATCAGAAAGTTTGGCTTGATCAATTTCCAAGCAGTTTCCCCTTAATTGGAGGAGATATATGCGAAGACCTGTGAATACCTGAAACAGTGAACAGTTTCAAATCCACATATGCCATGTTTTTTTCTTATTTGTATATATCTTTGATGAAGTTTAATTTATTAATTAGTCACAGCAAGAGATTTAAAATAACAATAAAATGGCACAATTACAATATTTTGTAACAAAATTGCCATATCATCACCACTCTTGCACTTTGGGACATTATTTAAAAAATAGAGATTACTTGAGCATACGTGCCATGATATTGCAACAGTCAATCTGATTGGGAGGATGCCTAAGTGCTGAATGGGGGTGGGGAGAATTGTCATAATGCAGCAAAGATAGATTTAAATTTGCAGTTCAGAGCAGTATGTAACTTAAAACTTCTGAGCTGTTCGTTTCTACAATCTTCTGTTTAATATTTTTGGACTCTAATTGACCACAAGTACCTGAAAGCGTAGAAAGCCACAGAAACTATGTAAACAATGTGCTTAGTGACAACGTGGACAGCGACTGGCTGGAGCTCCTCACATCGCTAGCAGCCACAGTTTGTCAGCTGGCATTCTGCACACACACTCTTGGTCACGCTCTGTGAGGGAACACCGATAAACATCACTGTCATGCTTACTGTTGCACTGTCTAGGATACATCGCAGTCCTGTTCCACCATCCAATGCTCTACGTACTTCACCAGCAAAGATAAACCTGTGCATTTCCCTTGTTCACTTTCATCAGCCCTTTTCTGGACTGTTTACAGTAACACCAATTGCAACAACTACTTTTAGTGGCTTTGTATCATCTGTGTACCTGCTGAGTATGACAGCAGTGCTAATCAAGAGAGGGCTGAGGGCAGGTCTGCTTATGTTATGACTACACCTTGCATAATATTGCAAGCACCCTGACGTCTGGGGTCTTTCTCCTAGGGTCTGCCTTTCCTTCCCAGTTCCAGTGCTTCATAGGAGTCCAAAACATTCAGAGTCAAACCATTTTGAAAGCACCATCTTGTGGCATGCGTATACCAGTGCTCCTGCACATTGGACAAAGGAACACTGGTATAGCAAGGTTGGGCCCAAGACCCTATGCAAGTAATGTGTTTCGCAGCTCTCTTGGTCAGCTAGAGAGATAACTCAGTAGGCAAAGCATTTGCCAGACATCAGGAAAACCTGAGTTTGAATTCCCAGAATGCATTTAAAGCCAAGCACAGCGGTGCACATCTGCAATCCCAGTACTCACATATTAAGATGAAGGCAGGGACAGTAGAATTCCAGAAACCCTTGGGCCTGCCACCATGGTGTATGCAGCAGTAAAAGACAAAAGAGAGACTCTATCTCACAGAAGGAGGAAGGGGAAAACCAAAACCCAAAACTATACTATGACCTCCAGATACATGCCATGACACACTCATGATCTCACTCACATAAGTGAGCATACACTCCCACACATATATGCACATACACATGCACACATGCACATACACACACACAAACATTATAACCATAGTAACACTAAAAATTAATTATTCATATTTAACAAAATCTGTAAAGGGTTTGTATGTTGAAAAGTACGTACTACTAATGAAAGGAACTAAAATTGAAATAAACTGATAGATCAATTTATAATGGGAGGAGTAAATATTATTAAGCATGCTAGTGAGATTTGGTACACCCAATATAAACAACTAAAGTATAGGAATATTAATTTCATTCATAATTTCAGAGGTTTTAGTCCATTCATGGTGTCTCTGTTGATTCTAGCCCCACAGAGAGCCAGAATGTCATAGTGGTGGAAGTATGTGAGACACGGTACTCAACTCGTGGTAGACAGGAAGCATAGAAAGGGAAGTGGAATAAGAAGAAGGAGGAAAGGGCGGGTGGAGGAGAAGAGATAAGTGGGAGGAAGAAGACAGAAGGGCTAGATATTCCCTAAGGCTTGCCCTTAGTAAACTATTCACAAAACAATTCAAACCATGGAGCCACCAGGCCCCACCTCCAGAAATCTTCAGCACCTGAGACTTGAGGTGGGGATCACGGGGAATCTTTATACCCAAACCATAATATTAATAAATCCATATTCTCTTCAGTTGATGTACTTGTTGTAATACAAATCAAAATTTCAGCAAAGCTTTGGAGGGATGGACAAACTAACTGAATGCTAATTGAAAAAGGAAGCAGAAAAGCGATTCTGAAAGAGAACATAGTTGAGAAACTCATTCTCCTTGATTTAAAATGTATTATAAAGCTAAAGTTATATAGTTTACAAGATACTGTTAAAGATATATCAAAGATGATAAGAGAAACAATAAAGAGCACAGAAATCACCCATAACAGAATGAATTAAGTTTTAGCAATACAAAGTCAACTCAGTGCAGGTTTTATGTTTTCAACAGTGCTGCTTGGAACAGTTGGACATTCATATGCAGAGAAAGAACCTCAAGACACACGTCAGACTTCACAAAAGCCCAGGAGAGATCACCGACTTAATACCAAAGCTGAAAAGATGCTAGAAGACATTCGAGACCTGTAAGCATGGCCCAAAAAAGAAAAATCAGAAAACTGGAGGTCTAAAGACTTAAAATCAGACTTTGAAATGTCACTGAGTAAAAGGCCATATTAAGAGAGTTAAAAATCAGATCACGGGGGAAGAGAAGTGTATTTTTTCTGTCCATATCTGATAAAGGACGTGTAGCTATAATATCACTGTGGTCTGAATGGTGATATCATCTCTCAAATTTATATTGAAACTTAGTTGCCAAGACAGCATATAAAGACATCCAGGCTTTGAAAAGTGAGTGAGATCTTCACCCACAATAGAGATTATCACCTATCTAAGGAGCACGAAGTGGACGAATGTGTTCAACTGCACATCTCTTCTGCCACATGAGGACATGTGTAGCTTCTGTCCCCTCTCGAGGATGCAGCAACTAGGTGCCACCATGAAGTGGAAGCAGAAATTGGGACCAAACCTGTTGGCATCCTCTGTGATTTCTGTTACATACAAAGAGAGACAAATACATAAAGAACAATTAAAGCTCAACCATCAGAAATAAAACCTTTGAAAACATAAGCAAAGTATTTGAAAAGATGCCCAATGCCAGTAGTCAATGGGAAACGTAAATTATACCTGTGCAGAAGTACCACCATGCCTAAATAGCTGAATATAAAAGCTGTTGTCCACACTGGAGGGCAGTGCAACAGAAGCCTCCTACATTATTGGTGTGCAAACAAATGAAACAGTTTAACAGCTTCTTGTAGAATGAATCATATGATTGCATTTGACCCAGAAACCCCGTGTCTAGGTATTTACTGAAGTGGATGGAAAACATACATTCTCCTAAAACCCCTATGCACATTCATGACAGCTTTCTCCCATACTGAAAGCAACATTGGCATGCTTCAACAGTTTGTAGACTAAGCAGCCTGAGGTATCCACAAAACTAAATACTTGCCAACAATAAGAAAAGGGGAGAGGGGTAAGACACTGATTTATTCAACAAGATGGATAAATTGGAAATGCTTTTTACTGACCAAAGAAGACAAGCCCAAACTACTTCATATTATTTAGTTCTATTCACCTGGCTGTTAGCTTTCTGGCTTTGTAACAAAACATAATAATCAACTTGAAAGAAGGTGTATCTCTTCCTTCAGAGCCTATGGGAAGACAGAGCATCGTGGCAAAAAGTTCACAGTAGAGCTGGTAGCACTCCAAGACAGGGAGAGGGATAGAGGCTGAGATCTCAATATCTCTTTCAAAGGAAGACCTTCCACTTGGCGCTACCTCTTAAAGGTCTTAACATCTTTCAACGATATCACAGACTGAGGACCAAATCTTCATGCATGCATCTGTGGGGAATACTAATCCAATCCAAAGGACTCAGTGTGGTGGTATTGTGTTCCCCAAAATATTGTGCACCCTAATAAACTTATCTGGGGTCAGAGACAGGACAGCCACTAGATACAAAGGCTAGAAAATGGTGGTATTCATACCTTTAATTCTAACACTCCAGAGACAGAAATCTCTCTGGATCTCTGTGAGTTCAAGGCCACATTGGAAATGGCCAGGCATGGTGACACATGCCTTTAATCCCAGACAGTGGTCTTCTAATCCCAGGGAGTGGTGGTAGAAAGCAGAAAGGTATATAAGGCGTGAGGACCAGAAACTAGAAGCATTTGGCTGGTTAAGCATTTGGCTGGTTAAGCACTTGGCTGGTTAAGCTTTCAGGCTTCTAGCAGCACAGTTCAGCTGAGAGCCATTCGCATATGAGAACACAGAGGCTTCCAGTCTGAGGAAACAAGATCAGCTGAGAAGTTGGCCAGGTGAGGTTAGCCGTGGCTTGTTCTGTCTCTCTGACCATCCAGCATTTCACCCCAATACGTGGCCCGGGTTTGTTTTATTAATAAGAACTTTTAAGATTCCTGCTACAACACAGTTCACATAGCCATTAAGAAAATACAATCTAAACCCATATGTATCATTTTATATCCACAAACTAGCAAATGCACAGTTCCACATTGTTGAGGCAAAGAAAGCAGAATGTTCATAAATGCACTGCTGTTGGAATTATAACTGTCCATTTTGTTAAGAATGTATAGCATATTTCTTACAGTTAAAGTTCTATTACAAATCATATGATTCAACAAATCCACTTCCAAACACCACCATCTAGTCTGGTGAGACGTAAATAATCACCAGTGAATGGAAAAAGCAAGTGCCTGAATTTGCACCATTATGATGAGTAAGAAAATTCCATGTGATCTATGAAGGAAAAATCAATAAGCAAGATACACACATGTGCCACATTAGCAAATCTCAGAATTGTTTCCCACACTGAAAACTAGCTTTAAAAGACCATCTGTAAGTAAGTGGTAGAGTTGCCAGAGGCTTTAACCACTTGAAGACTACAGTTCCTAAGGCAACTTCCACAAGATAGATAGTATTCTGACAAGAAACCTTGTAGGTTGTAGTGATGGTAAAGCAGGACCAGAGTTCAAAGCTGCTGGACCCAGCCCCTGGGCAGCTGCAAATACAACAGAATAAGAGAGAGAGAAAACGCCCGTGGAAGTGGTAGTGATCACTCCAGCCAGACAGAAGACATCGGCTGCTCAGCAGCTAAGCCCATGCCAGAGATACTGAAAGAAGATGCTGTTGACTTTTCATGGCAAAGTACAATTTCTATTACACTATACACCATGATAGTGAAATGTCTCTTTCCCTCCAAAAGCCAGCAAACAATGGGAATGTGCCTTCATGCTGTGGACAACTCAAAATGACAAACACAGGATGAATAGTTGAACAACATACTCTCCAAAGATTAGACAATGTCCATAGATTAATAACTATAGGAGACAGAGACCTGGACAAAAGACATGACCAAACATTACTGTAAAAGCAATGAATGTAGATATTCTATTGGGCAAAGAAAAACCTTGATCCAGGGAGCAACAACCCAGAAGAAGATTACTCCAAATTTGGATTGTAGGAACAGATGTTTGATACAGTAATGGAATAGATGATTAACCCAGAAAATTTCTATCAAGAGTGGGATCATTGCTAATATTCTTCCAGATGAGGAGGTTCAGAAGATTTTGAGCTATTTTGTGAGGAAGATTTAAAAAGTTTGGAAATATTGACAAGAAAAGCCTAAAAATGCTTTTCCTGGAGTATAATGGGTGATTCTGGAGGCACTTAGGAAGTAGGAGGCTGACAGGGATGCAGAGTGAAGACTGCTCTCATGTGGTTATAGACAGGAGTGGTGACTCTGTAAGGACCTGAACTAAAGACTGTGTTGTCACATTCTGGCAAAGACCTGGTCTTCACTTTGTTCATGTCTTGAGATTTTATTTGAAGCTAAATAGTTAATAGAGTAGATAAATTTTTATTTAGCCCATCATTCAAATTATGGCATGTTTTTTTGCTAGCTGCTTTTGGCTAGATTTATGATGACTATTATAAACAAAATACAGAAAAAGTTGTTGTGTTTAAAAAAAAGCTTATTTTTGCCCAGAACCAAAATACTTGTAAAGTTGGGGACCAGTAAAATTTGGCTGCTAAAGAGATTCATGCCATTAGAAATAAAAAAAATACATTTCATCAAATCAATCTGACAGGAAAAAAAATGCCTCAAGGACATTTGAAGGACTGTATGATCTCCTACCTATCTGCATGCTTAAGAGTAGGAAGTTTTAACTTTGCTTTGAGAAGATAACTCTGGGATGCCATGCTTATATGGACTCACCTAGAGAAAGAGTTTCCCTGTGATCAGTCCTCTCGGGACCCAGAGACAGCTGCAGCTGTGGTACAATAGTTCAGTCACGGTTCAACTAGAAACTTTGGCATTGTCCATTAAGCTGATTGTGTGGCAATGCAAAATGCAGGAGTTACAGTGTCACGGAGGCTTCCATAGAAGCCTGGGAGGCCACACAATGTATGACAGGGTCAGAATCCCACAAGCAACTCCTAAATGGATGATGCATAGAGCAGTGAAACTGAAAACAAATGGCGTTGGAGACCTCAGGAATGTGGAATGTCTGCAAGGAAAACCACAGGCAGTAACTGGAGTAAGCCTTAGACAAAGGCCATGGGTCTGCTGCTAGCCTGACTGTAGAGGCAGAGCCTCCCAAACCCTTTGGAATTTACGTCATACCAATACACACACTGGATTCTAGTGTAGAACCATAGATTTAATGTTTCCCAGTCAGAGTTTAGTCTTTGTTTGGTCCTGCCCTTCCTTTCTATGCCCCCATACCTCCCTTGTAAAATGAAAATTTTGTTCTATGCAACTGTATATTAGCAGCATACAACTTGCTTTTTTATTTTATAGGGATTCATAGCTAGAAACTTACCTTGAATCTCAGAGACACTTTGTATTAAAACTTTTGAGCAATACAAAACTGTTTAGAGGGTGGGAACACTTAGAGATGGACAGAATGCATTATGCATTATTTGAGATAAATGTGGGCCTTTGGGGGGCCAGGATGGAATGCTGTAGGTTAAATGAGATATGCTTGGGTGCCAGCTGATAAGAACACCAATCACAAGGAGAGAGGAGGAGTTGGAGGACTTGTAAAAACACACCTCTGGGTATATCTGTGCTGACATTTCCAGAAAAGACTAAATGGGGGAAAGGGACATGCTGCAAATAAAGGCGTGGTTCATCACATAGACTCGGGAGATCAGGTGGATGAAGGGAGGGAAGGATGAAATCAGTTTCCTCTGCTTCCTGGCTGCAGCGATGTGAGCTGCTTCTCTTCACTGTGCTTTCCTCACCGTGGCAGGCTGGATCATCTGGAATCGTGAGCCAAATGAATCCTTCCTTCCCTCAGGTTATTTCCCAGGTGTTTACCACAGTAACAAAACGACTAACAAAAGCCGGTTATCTCACAGTACTCAAAGTGAAATTCCGGTTTCCTTCTGAGCTGCCTCTGCCTTGCTGCAGCCCTACCACAGTTCTCTTCTCCTGTCAAGAATACTTCCTAAGTGTCTCTCAGCTTCAGTGTTTTGAAGTCGCTCCTCTGTCTCCACCTACACCTGCATACTTGTTAGCTCCACTTGGAACGCTCTCCTCACCGTGCATCCCATCTCTCCCATGCATCTTCCCACACAAGCCCCCATGCATTCTCCAAATTAGGCAACTCTTTCCTTTAAAAAAGGTTACACTCACTCACTGGCTTTTTTTCTCTTTTTTTTCTTTTTTCTTTTGCATGTGTATGTGGTGGGTGTCCACGTATGTATGAACATTCACATATGTGTGGAGTCGTGTGTGTGTGTGTGTGTGTGTGTGTGTGTGTGTGTGTGTGTGTGTGAATATGTGTCCATATGGGGGCCATGGCTTGAGATCAGGTGTCTCCCTCAGTTGTTCTCTGCCTAATATATTGAAGTGATCTCTCCCATGAACCCAGAGCTAGCTCATCAGCCATCTCCACTTCCTGGGGTTTGAGAAGTTATGCTCCCATCCCTGCCCAGACTTTATATGGGTGCTCGAAACCCAAAGTTCCAGCCTCATGCCTGCACAGCAAGCATGTTACCACCAGGTCACCTCTCCTGCCCCATGCTTTTGTCTTTTAATGACAACAAACATTATTTAATAACAAAGTACAGATGTTACAAGGAAACTTAAAGCTATAAACTAAAAGTACCTTGAAGAGAAATTCTTTTTTGATTTTTAGGGTTGTGTGACTTGTTTCAGTTCTACTGTACTACAGTAGCTTACAGTCAATTTGTTTGTTGAAAGGTTCCTTTCCTGTTTTAAGGGAGCAAGCTTTGCTTCGAGGGCCAGGGGAAAGCTTCCTCTATGAGAAGAATGAAACCAACATACTTGCTGTGAAAAATTAACAGCTATACAAAATTTGATCCCATCTAGTATCTGCCCTCTTCTGTATTCAAGCTGATAGCTTCCTTTGTAATATTTATTTATCTTTACTTGGCATATGCCATAGCACAGGTGCAGAGGTGAGAAGACAACTCCCAGGAGTCACTTTTGTCCACCATGTGGGAGTTGGGGATTGAACTCAGATCATCCCTTTGGGCATCAGGAGCTTTTACCAACTGAGTCATCTCATCAGCCCAAGGTTGCCAGCTTTCTTAATGTAATGACCAAGAGACAGCTCTAAAAATGTCAATGAACAGAACTCCTTCCTGCTGATTCTACCAGGAGTCCGCACAGGGTGTTCTTTGGAATAGGCTAGAAAATCCACATAGTTTGTGGGCCAGATGTGTGTAATGTTAGTTTAACTGTTCTATGTATTGCACGCTTTACAACTCATCTGGAAATTTACTTTGAAGAAAATCATAACTTTCAACTTTCAGGTTAAGATGAATGATGGACTAGAGGCTGCATCCATGAACATGGGTTAGAATAAGAAAAAGTAGGCAGCATCCCAACAGAATGTATTATAAAGGAAGAATGGGAGCAGATCTTCAGAAATCCACAAAGGACCCAAGAGGACTCCAGAAAAGAGGCTGTAGTGGAGAAGCTGGGCACAGTGGGGCAGGCCCTAGAGTTCCCAAACCAAAGTAAGTCAGAGACGTAAGTTTTTTTTTTTTTTTTTTTTTTTTTTCTGAGTGGTACTGGGACTAAGCAAGCCTTCAAGAGCAGACTACTTAATAAGAAGTCCACACAACCCCCCCCACACACACACACATGCACAAAAACAGAAGAGATATTCAAACAAACGTGTACATCACAAACAAAACCCTCAAAAATCACAAGGCAAAGTAGCATGATTCCCCCAAAAGCCCACAGCTCCTCAAATACTAAATTCAAGATTGTGAAATAGATAAAATTTCAGATGAATATGTCAAATCCTCTGGTAAAAATGACCGATGACTTGAAGAGGCTACAAACAAGCAGAAGAATTTTCCAGGCCGTGAAGAGGAAACAGCAACACAAAGGGAAAGGCCAGCAGAATGGATAAGAAATCCAGGAAATGAGAGACAGAATAACAAGGTAACTGCATTTTAAAAAAGAAAAAGAGATGCTGACAAGGAAACCGTCAATGACTCTAGCAGAAGACATCAACAATGGGCTGCTAACAGGAGAAAACATACCAGGGATGAGTGACAATATTCAAAGAATACGACACAATCATCAATAAGGAAAAAAAGATTAAAAAAAAGACAACTCAAAAAGGCAGAAATATGAAAATAACTTTAGAGCTTTAGCCAATAAAGCTCTAAGACAGAAAATCATGTTATTTGTATTTCACATGTTTACAACTTAATCATTGTTAATCAAGGCTGCTATGTCCAACAAAGACATCTTCTTACAGTGATGTGAAAATAAGAGCATTTTAACACCTATCTATCTGGTCCCCCTCCACAGAGTAGACACCGGGTCCCCTACCACAGAGGAGAAAAAGTCTCAAGCATAGAACCACAGGAAAAAAATAAAGCTCATGAGAGGAAGAGCTAGGAAAGAATCCATTGTGTCCAACACAGCAAATAGAAACATCTCCAGCTCTAACAGGGGAGAAAGTAAAGAACAAACAATAATTCAACCAACCACAACAAACAACAGAGTTAAAGGAATTAGTAAGCACTTCTCAACACTAACTTTTTTATATTACCTCAGCTCACCAATAAAGAAAAAAGAGTAACTGAGTAGTAAATTAAAAAATCAAATCCAGCCACTGTTTTCTCAAAAAACAAACAAACAGAAGTAGCAATAATAACAACAAAAACAACACCTCACTGGTAAAGTCATTCACACACTTAAAGTCCCTAAAGGAAATCAATCTGTTAAGCTAATAAAAGCTAAATATAACCTGGCAGAGCCATTCTGCTATTCGATTCAAAATTAGAAGTGCTAAGGAAGGTAACAATTCATAAAGAAGATATAACAATTGTACATATATGTGCATCAATACTGGAGCTTCAAACTTCCTAAAGCAAACACTATAGGACACAAAGGGGCAGAAAGGATCTGATAAAATAGTAGTAGACATTTAAACTTTACTCCCAACTCTAAATAGGTCATCCAAGCTAAAAGGAGCTTGGATTAAGTTAAGCCATAGGTTGAACACACTTAATAGACATACACAAAACATCCCACCTGACAGAACATGCATCATCTTCTCATCAGCCCATGGAACCGTCTCTATAATAGACATCATTCTAGGCTACAGAGCAAGTCTTACCAAATACAAGTGCAAATTAATTTCTTATATCTCACCAGATCATAGGACAGTAAAACTAGAAATCAGAAACTCCACAAGACTCAACAGTGTGTTCTAGAAAGACTAGTAGGTAACTGAAGAAATCAGAGAGAAATCTTTAATTCCTATAACCAAATTGAAATGAAAGTGCACTTCTAGGACACAGTTAAGGTGGTTCTAATAATAAAGTTTATATCTATGGATGCTTAAATTAAAAGCTCAGAAAAATCTCAAATAAACAACCTAACAATGTACTTGAAGGCCCTGGAAAAACAAGAACAAGCCCCACTCAAAGGAACTAGAAGGCAAAAGGGGTTATAAATCGAAGGAGAAACTGATGTAATGGAGCATAAGGAGATGACATCTAGGATAGACTGGAGAGTTTGTTCTCTGAAAAAAATAAATGAGGTGGATCTACCTTAGCCAGACTAACCAAAAGGAAGTTAGAAAAGATACAAACTAAAAAACTTAGAGCCAAAAAAATGGGAGGTTACAGAGATTCCAGTGAAATACAAAGAATAATTTGGGAGAAGTTCATAGATTTATACTAATAAAAACTGGAAAATCCAGAAGAAACTGACAAATTTCTAGATACATATAACCTACAAAATTTAAATCCAGAAAGACCTAAATAAATTAAACATTTGTAACAACCAATGAGACTGAAACAGACAAGCACTCCTCCATCCAAAAAATGCCAGTCCTGGGGTGACTTACTGACCAATCCTATCAAATATTTAACATGCCTTAAAATGTTCCAGAAGATGAAAATGGAAAGAGCGCTGCCAAGCTCATTCTACCCATTAGCATTACTCTGACACCAAAAGCAGATGGCATGATCCTATACTTAAAAGATCCTAAAGATCCCACTAGGGGAGCTGGAGAGATGGCTCAAGAGTCCTGATGCTTCCTGCTTCAGCTCCCTTCACCCATGTCAGGTATCTCACAGCTGCCTATGCTCCAGGAGATCTGACCCCTTCTTCTGGCATCTTTGGACGTCTGCACACATATGACATATGTACACACACACACACACACACACACACACACACACACAAATAAAATATAATTTTTTTAAAGATTCCACTAGAACATTTTTAAACTTACAGTTTAGGGAAAATAACAGGATACAAAATTAACTGATGAAAGTCAATAACTTTTCTATATACCAATAAATTCACCAGGAAAGAAATAAGGAGGGAAAATTCCTTTTCACAATGGTGTTGTTGTTTGTTTTTGCTCTTTCTCTTTGGCTCTCTACTCTTTTGGGGGCTCACCCCAAAACCACCCAGCTCTCAAGTAAATCACACACAGAGAGTTACTCTTAATTATAAATGCCTGGCCTTAGCTTGACTTGTTTCTTGCCAGCTTTTCTTAACTTTAAATTATTCTGAATACCTTTTGCCTCTGGACTTTTACCTTTCTCTTCTGTAAACTTTACTCCTACTCCGTGACTGGCTGTGTGGGTGGGTAGCTGGCCCCTGCCTTCCTCCTCTCCTTATTCTCTTGCTCTTTCTTTTTTTCCTCCCATATTTCTCCTTCTATTTATTCTCTCTACCTACTAACCCCACCTATCCTTTCTCCTGCCTGGCTATTGGCCATTCAGCTCTTTATTAGACCATCAGGTGTTTTAGACAGGCACAGTAATACAGCTTCACAGAGTTAAACAAATGCAAGATGAAAGAATGCAACACATCTTTGCATCATTAAACAAATATTCCAGAGCATAAACAAATGTAATACATTTTAAAATAATAATCTATATCACAGTACCTTCCCCAAAGTGAAATATCTAAGAATAAGGCCACCCAAGGAAATAGAACACCTCTATAATGAAAACTCAAAGACACTGAAGAAATCAATTGACAAAGGTACTAAAAGATAGCTAAAATCTCTCATGCTCACAGGATGGCAGAATCAACATTCAAACTGGCAACAACACCTAAAGTGAGGGACCTTTGGTACATGCAGATCTCCACCACGTACCTCAATATTCCTTTGCCAGTTTTGCAAACCCAAAGGCTCACTCCAGGTGTGACTAACTGATGAATTGACCAATCCTTGTATCTTTCAGTGGCGAGTCTCCAATTTTTATCTCTTGGATCTGCTTCACAACTTCTTTTATAAATTGATCAAGAATTTCCATTGGGGCAAGAGAAATGGGCTCAAAGAACCAAAGTTTGGTTTCCAGCACCCACATTAGGCATTTCACAGCAATCTGTAACTCCAGCTCCAAGGGAGCTAATGTCTCTGGCCTCACCAGGTACTGAACTCATGCGCATACACCTACAGAGACATACATATACATGCTTTAACATAAAAGCAAATCTTTGAAAAAAGGTTTTCTCCTGCCACAAATACCCTTGTGCTGTTACAGCAATCCTGGCTTATTAATCAGGGTTCTCTAGAGGAACAGAACTGAGAAAATGAATCTTTATATATATAGAAAGAGAATTACAGACTGGTATATCAAATCCAATAATGGCTGACCATGAATGGAAAGCCCAATAATTCAGTAGTGGTTCAGTCCACGAGGCTGAATGTGTCAGCTGGTCTTCAGTATATACTGGAATTCTGAACAAGTAGTTTCTAATGCCAGTGAAGGAATGGACTTGCCAGCCAGAGTGAGGGAAAGCAGGCAGAGAGAAAAACTTCCTCCTTCTATGTCCTTTATCTAGGTTCCCACCTTAAAAGATCTGAAATAAAGGTGGCTCTTCCACCTTAAAAGATCTGAATTAAAGGTGGATCTTCCCATTTCAAATGACTTAAGAAAAAGAATCCCTCACAGGTGTATCAGCTGCTTGGGTTTTATTTAATTCCAGATGTAGCCCAGTTGACAATGAAGAATAGCCATCACATTGGCTTTCTGAGGAAGCTGGCCTCCTGTGCACACTTTGCAGCAACCTCTGTGTGATAACCTGTGTATAATAAATGGAGATTTGCCCCTGAGTTGCAAAGTAGCAGTTTGGATTGCTTTAGTTGACCTTACGAGGATCTTCACGCCAGCAGGCACAGTGAAGGAGACCTTGGACATGTTGTGATGTTGAAGGTATCACGGCCTTGATGTAGATTTCAGTCAGAAGCAAAGCAAAAGGACAAGGGTTAAGGATCAAAGCATTATGTCAGGCCAAAGCTGGAGTGGGCTTTCAACAGCTGTTTTATGCTCCTCGCCCCAGGGGCTCACTTCTGATCAAACCAAAGGATTCACCTGGAAGCTGGATATGTTTATCAGCCATGGATTCATTGAAGCCTCCACAATACTTGAGGCACAGCCAGCAAGTGCAAATGTCAAGCAGGCCTCAGAGAAGAACTTACCATTGTGGGTAGGATCCTGGATCTGTATGCAGGTCTCCTGGAAGAACAGCAGGTGCTCTTAACCACTGAGACATCTCTTTAGTCCTTAAATGCTTTCTTGGTGCCACAGAAGTCTGTAAGCCCTGCTATGGTAATTTAGTAGTTGCAATACAACCCTCTGGGAAAATTCAATCATTGCTATGCATTCCAGAAAGGACTAGTGATAAAAAAAAAAAAAAAAAAAAAAAAAAAAACTTCAAAATGATTGTTCCTGACGACTGCTTTCCATAGTCATCTGCAGCCCAAATCCCACCCTCATGGGTTTGTATGGCACCTGAAAGGGTTGCTCCAGTTCTCATTCCATCAGTTGTAAGAACTACTTGGGACATTTTTTTCTTAGATTAAAATATAATTACATTTTACTCTTCCATTTTCTCTCTTCAAATCCTCCCTTATACCCCTCTCTGCTCTCCTTCAAAGTCATGGCCTCTTCTTTCACTGTCATTGTATGCATATATGCATATGTATCTACATATATATTCCATAATATAACCTGCTCAATCAATATAACATTACTTATATGTTTCAGGGCTGACCATTTGGTATTGGGTAACCAATTGGCGTGTTCTTCACTGGGGAAGACCACCTCTCTTGCTCCCAACTTTCCTTAGCTGCCTGTAGTTCTTTGTGTAGGGTTGAGTCCCCTGGGCTTTTCCCCATTCACTTTGGCATGTCCACGGCTGTCATCCTTGTTCAGCTCATGTTTAGGCAGCCATGTTGGTGAGACTTTATGGGTATAGCTTCTATTACTAGGAGACACAGTCTCACAGCGAACTCCCTGATCCTCTGACTCTTACAATGTTCCACAATGTTACCGGAGCCTTAGGTGGGGGTCGGGGTGGAGACATGTCCATTGGGATTGGGCTTCACAACTCCACATTTTGATTGGTCTCTGTCTGTTGCAAAGAGAAGTTTCCACTTATCTGTGGGCATAAGGACAAATGTTTATAGATTGTTGTTAATGATTATGCTGGTTTGGTTAATTAGTGGTTATAGATTCTCTTCCAATAACCACAACCTTGCTATCACTGAGTAATTAGCTAAGCTTCCAATATCAAACATGACCTTATTGAGCAGGTCTTGAATCCAGTTAGAGAGCTCTTGGCTACTGCCAAGGTATGCATGCCGCTACTGCACTCTTAGGGCTATTGTGCCATTATGGTAGCTGATGTGGTTCATAGGCATCAATGCTGAACTGTTGGTTGCTTCCCTCATTTGGAAGCTTGCATGGTGTCTTCTGGTACCATGAAAGCTAATTGAGGCTTATCTTGGCTTGGTGCATAGGCGACACTTTGATGTTGTCCTTGGAGCACCCTCTTTTTGGAGGATTCATAATTACAATTATGTGCATGCTCTGCCAGTGCTACTGGTGTCCCCAGGTTATGGAGTTACTCTGTTCCTCCTTCACTCCTGCTTCTGTTTTACTCAACGATTGCTTGTAAACCTCCACCTTGTAGTAATCCTGAACTAGCAGCTGTAGTTTCTTCCACAGCGGCTCATTGTCTCTGCTAATGTCAGGGATGAACTGACAATTGCCCTTCTTGGCTAACAGTTCTGAGGCCTGGGCTTTTCTGCTGATAATGTGTGTAACATTCTTCTTGCCTCTTCTTTATGACTGAAATAGGCTCATTTCCCACAACACCTGCTTCAAACACGGCTGGATATTTTTGTCCTGTAAGAGCTATACATGGAAGTCTACAGTCAGGTTGGCAAGTTGGAGGCTGTATCTTGACTTCACCACATTCAAGAAAGAACTCTTTCCATATCACATCATGTCTCTTGTTTCCATACAGGGGATTTTTGCCTTCTGTAGCTACCTGCTACCTTCCAGCAGCAGTTCCTGTGAGAGTTTGACTTCCCTGTGCTAATTCTGATTCCTCAGCACATCATGAGCTTTAGTTCCACTTTTTTCTCTGATGTTGTTAGCATCTCCTAAAATCTAAGCATTCACTAGTGCAGCATGGCGTTTGCAGATCAGAATTAGCACAGACCCTCACCCTAAAAGCACAGGACACCTTAGTCCTGGTGTGGACAGTCCAGAGCACCTTAACTTCTTCAGCTGCCAAATAACCCCGGCTTTGCAAATCACAGTTAAATGAATGCTTTTGCTTTTGAAGTGCAGAGGCCCTGTCCTTGGAATTGCATTGAGGCTTCTTACTGTGGGCCAGGACATTGCACTTCCAAAGTCATCACTCTCTTCTTGGCAACCAACAGTACTTGCTTGCCCAGTGTCCTACTTTTCCCAAGTTCACCCACAACCTATGGAGCCCATTCTCACTGTTAACCCAGTTTGAAGCCAAAAGGATTATCTGACCAGTTACAGTCTCATTGGGAGGAAGATAAGTTTGGCTTGTGGTTCATGGGCAAGAGCCTCCACTGTGACAGAGAAGGTGTGTGGCACAGTGCAGAAGCTCCTGTTACAGTACACAGGTACCCGGAGGAAGGCCTGTCCTTTGGACAGCTCTTTCTCATCCTTAGGATCCAGGTTTCAGTTGAAATTCACTGAGGGAAGTGTGGAGCTAACTGAAAGCTATAATAACTAGCTATACAATCCACACCCTCATAAACTAAATGAGTCTTGTAACTCAGTCTGAAAAGTGAAAATAGAAATAACAGAATCAACAAGTCTCTATGACTGTTGAGTGTTTCCCTCTCTACTCAGTGACTGCAGACCAGAGACCATGGCATCAAAGAGAAAGTCAGAGAACATAGCATGATGGACCTACTGCTAGGCTCACTGGTTTAGAGTCTGGATTCAAACAAACTTTTCAGATGATTTTCTCTTAAATGGTAAACTAATGAATGCAAGGATTGTTTTAAAGAGCATTGTGGTAGCCATATATACATGTTTGAAGTACACTTATAATATTATGTACATGTGCAAGGTACCTGCACAAGAACAACAGACATAATGACCTCAAATAGAAGAATGTATCATGCTGAGGGGAGAATCCTAGTAAGTAATATTAGTATTAAATGCCTACGTGTATGTATATTTACTCAGTCTTCAAAATAGCCTATGGAGTTGGGACCATTATTCTAACTTTTCATAGTAAATTGAAGCATAGCCCAGAATCGCCCTAGGAAATTATATTTATAGTGATATATATAATTTATTTATATTACAGTTTTGATTCTTAAAGTTTAAATTCTGAACATGTGGTCCATGTCCCTCATAGCATCTGTGCCTCTCTCAGAGAAGAACCATGAGTATCATTCTTAGGCACAGCCTAGCGAAGAGAAAGTGCTTTTCTCTGAGTTTGCATCATTTAAGGTGACTTCAAGTGTCAATAGACATCATGTTGTAATTTTTGTACACTTTAAGACAGGATGGAGGAACTAACCTGGAAAAAATGGTTAGGCATTTTTTTTTCTCTTCATTCCAAATGTTCATTTTTCTAAAACAAGGTTTTTAACAAAACCTTGATTAACATTTTTAACAGAGGTTCAAATATCTACTGAGGTTTGTAATTTCTGAATTTAAATTGGGTAGATGGCTATAGTGTAGGGTGATGCCCACTTGGTATGTAGACTGAAGGTGATTGCCCACTAGGTATGCAGACTGAAGAATTAATGGAGAACCAAGTGCAAGGTGGATTCTTCTGGATATTGTTTGCAGAAAAATGAGACCTTCAATTGCTTTCCTGCAAAGATAAGCCTCTGCTGG
The DNA here is from genome assembly GCF_949786415.1 of Peromyscus eremicus. Classification (NCBI taxonomy): domain Eukaryota; kingdom Metazoa; phylum Chordata; class Mammalia; order Rodentia; family Cricetidae; genus Peromyscus; species Peromyscus eremicus. The sequence continues at coordinate 5,686,905 of NC_081417.1, read as the reverse complement.
TCACAAGGAGATGCCTTCATTATCTTGGATCTTGGCCTTCACATTCCTATTTTTTTATTATTATTTTTAGAGGTATTTATTTTGTGTGTATGAGTGTCTTGCCTACATTGTGTTTATATACCATATGAGTGCCTGGTATCCTCAGAGGACAGAAGAGAACATCAGATCCTGTGGGAATAGAGTTGGATATGGCTGCAAGTCCCCACATAGGTGCTGGGAATAGAACCTGGTTCTCTGGAAGAGCAGTTGGTGCTCTTAATCACTGAACCATCTCTCTAGCTCCGTGGCCTTCACATACTTGATGGTGCTGGGCTCCACATCTAGCACAGTGGTCTTGCTAGGCAGGGTGAGAGAGACTTGCTCCCACTTTTTCTCTTGAGGAGGGAGAAGTGAGAAATATTTAGATAGAAATATAGAGGGAGAGAGACAGATAGAAACATGGGATAGCCTGGGGGGGGGGGAGCTGGATCATAACCTGCCAGCCCCTTCTGTCTCTTCTAAAGGACTTTTAAAGGAATGCCAAGAGGTGGAGCAAATGACCTCCACCTAGCACAGCCAAGTGCAGAGCATTCCAAATACCTGGTCCAGCCATCCCCTAACGCTGCGCTGCTGTGTAAAGCAAGCTCAGCTCTCACTAGGAAACCTCTGTGAACTCCAACAGCAGAGTCAAACAGATGAATAGTTTTTGCAGTTTCTCCTTGTACTTAGGTGGCACAAGAAGTTTAATTTATGTGAGATCAGAAACATAGAATAGAAAGAAACACTGGAGGTTAGTCCTACCTCCTTGTTTTACAAAATTGAGATCCTTTCCCACTTCCTAAGACATGTTAAGTGCTGGGGAAAAGAACACCAGACTGTACATATCCCTTAGAGCACTTGTATGTGTTCTCATAGACATGGCTGAGGGGTGAGCTTAAACAGCAGGGGGTGGCTGCGGTGCTGCTCCAGTGATTCTATGGTTTGAATATGCTGGGTCCCTCTAAAGCTCCTACTGAATCTGCAGCAGTGATGACAGCAAGTGAGTGGGGCCTATGTAGAAGAGCTCTCACTCTCAAGCGACTGTATCAGTCCTGAGAAAGTGGGTTATAACGTGGGTGGACTGCTGTGGGATGTTCTGTATGGCAAATGTGTTGCTAATTAGTCAATAAATAAAACACTGATTGGCCATTGGCTAGGCAGGAAGTGTAGGCGGGACAAGGAGGAGAATAAAGCTGGGAAGTGGAAGGCTGAGGAAAGAGACACTGCCAGCCGCCATGATGACAAACAGCATGTGAAGATGCCGGTAAGCCACGAGCCATGTGGCAAGGTATAGATTAATGGAAATAGATTAATTTAAGCTGTAAGAACAGTTAGCAAGAAGCCTGCCATGGCCATACAGTTTGTAACCAATATAAGTCTCTGTGTTTACTTGGTCGGGTTTGAGGCTGTGGGACTGGCAGGTGATAGAGATTTGTCCTGACTGTGGGCCAGGCAGGAAAACTCTAAATACAAATGGCGTCCAATGTGGTGGCAAGAGTTTTCACCTAAAAATTGAGAAAAAAGATTCTAAAATGGAGCTAAAAACAGCTTCCTAATTGTCTCTCTCAAATGAGCGGCAGCTGCTGGTTTGAGCTACTGGCGGGTTCCTGGTGTGCATGCTTGACCTGCAGTATGGCGGGAATGAGGCCTCTGCAAGTGGCACTTTGAGTTGCGTGGTGGATTTAGCCTTTGCTGGTGCAGAGCAAAAGGGGAGGTTTCTGGGCTACACGCTTCTTGGATAAAGGCATAGACCCATGATAGCTCCCAGAGCTGGTGGAAAACGTAACACTGCCATGTTGGGAAGCTGAGGTGGGTAGAGCCAGCAGCCACAGCTGCTGCAGTTTAAAGCAGTAGATTCACAATAAGACAGATTCGGATGTGATAGTTTACAATGTGTGTAAAATGTACGTAGGCTTGAAAGAGAGAAAAAGGAATATATACAGTTATATAAAGAAATAAATAGTTTTTAAAAATAAAGTCTTTAAAGAGACAGTAAAGGTAGTATAAAAAAAAAAGCCACGTAAAAATGGATATTACACAGAGAATCTGGATTGTGTTGTCTTTGGGATTTTTAACTGCAGAAGAACATTTAATTGTAAAAGCTGTTGAGTTATGCCAAAATGTATATTTTAAAGGTACCTTGACTTCAAAATTTGAATATAAGGATATGTTGCTTTGGAAAGGAGACTCTGCTTTTGTTCCCACAGAAAGCCAAAGGCTATGGATTTGTTCCAGATTAAGATACATCAGGTTTGACCAGCCAAGACCCCCTGAAAGGTCTCCGATGACACCATGGCCCAGATGATCCAACATCCAGAACCGTTTCAAGGCGACTGGCTCAGACGATACAGCCTCACGGACTACTCTATGATCCTAAAATTTTCTTTGTGTCCCCATAAGATACAGCACCCCCCTCCAGCAGGAAGTAGTAAGAGAAGCTACGCTCAAATTCCCAAATTATATGTAATTTTACTTTGTTAAGGTTAAAACCATCCTTTTTGGAAAAAAAAAGAAAAAGGGGAAGTGCTGTGGGATGTTCTGTATGGTAAATGTGTTGCTAATTAGTCAATAAATAAAACACTGATTGGCCATTGGCTAGGCAGGAAGTGTAGGCGGGACAAGGAGGAGAATAAAGCTGGGAAGTGGAAGGCTGAGTCAGAGAGACACTGCCAGCCGCCACGATGACAAACAGCATGTGAAGATGCTGGTAAGCCACAAGCCATGTGGCAAGGTATAGATTTATGGAAATGGGTTAATTTAAGCTGTAAGAACAGTTAGCAAGAAGCCTGCCATGGCCATACAGTTTGTAACCAATATAAGTCTCTGTGTTTACTTGGTCGGGTCTGAGCAGCTGTGGGACTGGCAGGTGAGAGAGATTTGTCCTGACTGTGGGCCAGGCAGGAAAACTCTAGCTACAGTGGACCCTTCATGTTTTGGCTCTGCAACATACACCCACTTTTTGCCTGATTTCTACAATCTCAGAAAGCAACATGAGCTCTTCACCAAGGTTCCAACAAATAACATCAGCATGTACACGAACTTCCAGAACCTCAAACCAAAATAAATCACAGCTGTTTACAAAGTATCCAGTCTTGGGAAATCTACTACAGTCACAGAAAACAAAACAAAACAAAAGACAGTATCCTCACTGTGGGATTGCAGTTAGAAAACACCCCTTGACAGACACCACCTACACTGATTGGAGGAAGAGCTGACCTCCTGGCTGGACAGACATACTCTCCAGGCCCTAGGTTCCTGGGCATATTCCTTGCCCCTTCCCAACCCATCATAGCACTAGCAGTCGGTCAGCAGGCCTACCATCCCTAACTGCATCAGAGGTCCCCAGAGACACAGATACCACCTACACATATTGGAGGAAAAATCAACACCTGTACCTATAATTACCCCAACCCAGATGGGTAGATTGTGGTGTAAGAATACATTCAACGGCATAAAGATTGACAATAAGGCACAACCAGAACCTAGTAGTTCTACAACAGCAAGACCTAAACATCTCAACATAGACAAAGCAGAAGAAAATGACCTTAAAAAATGACTTTATGAAGACAATAGAGGCCCTTAAAGAGGCAATGAAAATTCCCTTAAAGAAATGCAGGAAAAGACAAACAGAAAATTATAAGAAATCAATAAATCCCTTAAAGAAAGCCAAGGGGGGGGAAAAAACAACCAAACAGGTGAAGGAAACAGTTCAAGACTTGAAAATTGAAATAGAGGCAATAAAGAAAACACAAACTGTGGGAATTCTGGGAAGGGAAAATGAACGAGAACTACAGATGTAAGCATAACTAACAGAATACAAGAGATGAAAGAGATTCTCCAGTGTTGAAGATAAGATTGAGGAAATAGATTCATCAGTCAACAAAAAATGTTAAATCCAACAAATTCTGATCACAAAACATCCAGGAAATCTGGTACACCATGAAAAGACCAAATCTAAGAATAAAAGGGATAGAAGAATTCCAGCTCAAAGGCACAGAATATATTCAACAAAATCATAGAAAAAAAAAACTTTCCCAAACTAAAGGACATGTCTATAAAGATACAAGAAGCTTACAGAACACCAAAAAGACTAGACAAAAAAAAAAAAAAAAGTTCCCTTGCCACTAAACATACAGAATAAAGAAAGAATATTAAGACCCGCAAAGGAAAAAGGCCAAGTAACATATAAAGGCAGACCAATCAGAATTACACCTGACTTCTCAATGGAGACTATGAGACTATGAAAGACAGAAGGTCCTGGACAGACATTCTACAGACACTAAGAAACCACAATGCCAGCTCAGACTACTATACCCAGCAAAACTTTCAATCACCATAGATGGAGAAAACAAGATATTCCATGACAAAACCAGATTTAAACAAAACCTATCCACAAAACCAGCCCTACAGAAAGCACTAGAAGGAAAACTCCAACCCAAAGAAGTTAGCTGTACCCACAAAAACACAGGCAATAGATAATCTCACACCAGCAAACCTCAAAGAAGGGAAACACACACACACACACACACACACACACACACACACACACACAACAATAACAACAAAACCAAAAAAATAACAGGAATTAACAATCACTGGTCATTAATATCTCTTAATTTAAATGGACTCAATTCACCTATAAAAAGACACAGCCTCACAGAATGGATAAAAAAAAAAAACAGAATTCATCCTCCTACTGCATACAAGAAACATACCTCAACTTCAAAGACAGACATTAGCTCAGAGTAAAGGGTTTGGAAAAGATTTTCCAATCAAATGAACCTAAGAAACAAGCCTGTGTAGCTATTCTAATATCTAACAAAATGGACTTCAAGCTAAAATTAATCAAGAGATGGAGAACGATATTTCATATTCATCACAGCAAAATCCATTAAGATGAAGTCTCAATCCTTAACATTTATACCCAAAAAAACAAGGGCACCTACATTTGTAAAAGAAACATTACTAAAGCTTAAATCACACATGAAACCACACACACTAATAATGGGAGACTTTGGCACACCACTCTCACCAACGGACAGACAGATAGAAACTTGAGAAAGAAATAAGGGAACTAACAGATATTATGACTCAAATGGGCTTAACAGACATCTATATAACATTTCAACCAAAGCACAAAAGAATATACTTCTTTTCAGCACCTCAGGGAACTTTCTCTAAAACTGACCACATACTCAGTAACAAAGCAAATCCCAAAAGATTAAAAAAAAATGGATAAACCCCCAGCATCTTATTGGATCACCATGGCTTAAAGTTAGAATTCAACAACAACACAAATTACAGAAAGACTACAAACTCATAGAAAGTGAACAATGCACAACTGAATCACCACTAGGTCAAGAAAGAAATAAAGAAAGAAATCAAAGACTTCCCAGAATTCAATGAAAATGAAGGCACAACAAACTTATGGGACACTATGAAAGCAGTGCTAAGAGGAAAAATTCATAGCACTAAATGCCCACATAAAGAAGCTGGAGAAATCTCACACCAATGACTTAACAACACATCTGAAAGCACTAGAACAAAAAGAAGAAAAGTCACCCAGGAGGAATAGATATCAGGAAATAATCAAATTGAGGGCTGAAATCAATAAAATAGAAAAAAAGAAAACAATATAAAGAATCAATGAAACAAAGACTTGGTTTTCTGAGAAAAATCAACAAGATAGATAAACCCTTATCAAAACTAAGCAAAAGGCAGAAAAAAATCAGAGATAAAAAGGGAGAAATAACAACAGACAATGAGGAAATCAAGAGAATCATTAGGTCATACTTTGAAAACCTGTACGGCACAAAATTGGAAAATCTAAAAGAAATGGACAATTTTCTGGATAAGCACCACATACCAAAATTAAATTGAGACCATATAAACAATTTAAATAGACATATAACCCCTAAGGAAATAGCAACAGTCATTAAAAGTCTCCTAACCAAAAAAAGTCCAGGGCTAAATGGTTTCAACACAGAATTCTACCAGAATTTCAAAGAGGAGCTAACTCCAATACTCCTCAAATTGTTCCACACAATAGAAACAGAAGGAATACTGCCAAACTCTTTTTATGAGGCTACAGTTACCCTGATACCCAAACCACACAAAGACAAAACAAAAGAAGAGAATTACAGACCAATCTCCCTCATGAACATTGATGCAAAAATACTAAATAAAATACTGGCAAACCAGATCCAAGAACACATCAGAAAAATCATCCACCATCTGGTTTCATCCCAGAGGTGCAGAGATGGTTCAACATGCAAAATTCTTTCAATGTAATCCACCATATAAACAAACTGAAAAAAAAAATGATCACCTCAGTAGATGCTGCATCCACCAGAAAGAGCCTCACCCAGGGGGTGGGGGTGGAGGAGTACTGGTTCTTAGGGATGGGGGGAGGAGGAAGCACTTGCTCTTCCCTCTTTTTCCCACATGTGCTCCATTCCCCTGGGAAGAGATATGGAAGAGAGGCTTTTCCCCAGCAGCCTTCATGAAAACCCAACACCCCTTCATGATAAAGGTCTTGGAGAGATCAGGAATACAAGGAACATACGTAAACATAATAAAGGCAATATACAATAAGCTGATAGCAGACATCAAACTAAATGGAGAGAAACTCAAAGTGACTCCACTTTAAAATCAGGAACAAGACAAAGCTGTCCACTCTCTCTATATCTATTCAATATAGTACTCGAAGTTCTAGCTAGAGCAACAAGAAAACAAAAGATCTAGGGGATAAAAATTGGGAAGGAAGAAGTCAAACTTTCGCTATTTGCAGATGATAAAACAGCATATAAGTGACCCCCAAAATTCTACCAGGGAACTCCTACAGCTAATAAACACCTTCAGTAATGTGGTGGGATACAAGATAGCCCTCCTATATACAAATGATAAGTGGGCTGAGAAAGAAATCAGAGAAACATCACCATTTACAATAGCCACAAATAACATAAAATATCTTGGAGTGACTCTAACCAAACAAGTGAAAAAACTGTATGACAAGAACTTTAAGTATTTGAAGAAAAAACCTGAAGAAGATATTAGAAAATGGAAAGATCTCCCATGCTTTTGGATAGGTAGGATCAACATAGTAAAAATGGCAATCTTACCAAAAGCAATCTGCAGATTCAATACAATCCCCATCAAAATCCCAACACAATTCTTCACAGATCTTGAAAGAACAATACTCTTCATATAGAAAAAAAAAAAAACAGTATAACCAAAACAATCCTGCATAATAAAGCAACTTCTGGAGGCATCACTATCCCTGACTTCAAGCTCTACTATGGAGCTATAGTAATAATAAAAACAGCTTGGTATTGGCATAAAAACTGACATGTGGACCAATGGAATCAAATTGAAGACCCTAACATTAATCCACATACCTATGTACACCTGATTTTTGACAAAGAAGCCAAAATTGTACAATGGAATAAAGAAAGCATCTTTAGCCAGGCAGCAGTGGCACACGCCTTTAATCCCAGCACTCGGGAGGCAGAGCCAGGCAGATCTCTGTGATCTCTACAGAGCGAGATCCAAGGACAGGCACCAAAACTACACAGAGAAGCCCTGTCTCGAAAAAAAAAAAATCTTTAACAAGTGATGCTGGCATAACTGGATGTTTACATGTAGATGAATGCAAATAGATCCATATCTATCACCATGCACAAAACTCAAGTCCAAGTGAATCAAAGACTTCAACATAAATCCAGTTACACTGAACCTGATAGAAGAGAGAGTGGGAAGTAGCCTTAAATGCATTGGCACAGAAGACCACTTCCTAAATATAACACCAATATCACAGACACTAAGAGCAACAATTGATAAATGGTACCTCCTGAAACTGAGAAGCTTCTGTAAGGCAAAAGACACAGTTAATAAGACAAAACAGCAGCCTACAGAATAGGAAAAGATCTTCATCAACCCCACATCTAACAGAGGTCTGATCTGCAAAATACATAAAGAACTCAAGAAACTAGACATCAAAATACCAATAATAACCAAAAATAACCCAATTAAAACATAGGGTACTAAGCCGGGCGGTGGTGGCACACGCCTTTAATCCCAGCACTCAGGAGGCAGAGCCAGGCGGATCTCTGTGAGTTTGAGGCCAGCCTGGGCTACCAAGTGAGTTCAGGAAAGGCGCAAAGCTACACAGAGAAACCCTGTCTCGAAAAAACAAAAAAACAAAACAAAACAAAACAAAACAAAACAAAAACATAGGGTAAGATCTAAACAGAGAATTCTTAGCAGAAGAATCTCAAATGCCTGAAAAACATTTAAGGAATTGTTCAACATTCTTAGTCATCAGGGAAATGCAAATCAAAATTCTGAGATACCATCTTATACTTGTCAATATGGCTAAGATCAAAAACACTAATGACAGCTTATGTTGGAGAGGATGTAGAGCAAGGGGAACACTCCTCTACTGCTGGTGGGAGTGCAAACTTATACAGCTACTTTGGAAAGCAGTGTGGAGGTTTCTCAGAAAATTGGGAATCCATCTACCTCAAAACCCAGCAATGCCACTCTTGGGTATATACCCAAAGAATGCTCAATCATACCACAAGGACACTTGCTCAACTATGTTCATAACAGCATTATTCATAATAGCCAGAACCTGGAAACAACCTAGATACCCCTCGATGGAATAATGGATAAAGAAAATGTGGTACATATACACAATGGAGTATTACTCAGCAGTAAAAAACAATGACATCATGACATTTGCAGGCAAATGGGTGGAACTAGTAAAAATCACCTTGAGTGAGGTAACCCAGACCCAAAAGACAAACATGGTATGTACTCACTCATAAGTGGATATTAGATACGAAGCAAAGGATAACCAGGCTACAATCCACAACCCCTGAGAAACTATGTAACAAGGAGGAACCTAAGAGGGACAATCATGAAATGTCCTGGAAGGGGGAAATAGATCAGATCTCCTGGGTAAACTGGGAGGGGGCAGGAGAGAGGTCAGGGGATCCAGGATGAGAACATGAGGGAACCAGATGGTCTTGTAGGGGGAGGGACCGAGAGGGAGAGCAATGAAAGAAATATCTTTATAGAAGATGACATTGTGGAGTTATGAAGAAACCTGGTGCTAGGGAAACTCCCGGAAATCCATAAGGATGACCCCAGCTAAGACTCCTAGCAATAATGGAGAGGGTGCCTGAATGGGCCTTCCTCTGTAATCAGATTGGTTACCCCAACTGGCATCACAGAACCTTCATCCAGTGACTGATAGAAGCAGATACAGAGATCCACAGCTAGGCACAGGGCTATGCACCTAGAGTTCAATTGAAGAGAGGAAGGAGGGATTGTATGAGCAAGGGGCAGGGGTCAAGATCATGATGGGGAAACCCACAGAGACAGCTAACAAGCTAGTGGGAGCTCAGGGACTCTGGATGAATATCTGGGGAACCTGCAGGAGACCAAACCAGGCCCTCTGAATATGGGTAACAGTTGCGGGGCTTGGTCTGCTTGTGGAGCTCCTGGAAGTGGGACTTGGATTTATCCCTGGGGCTTGAACTGGCTTTTTGGAGCCCACTACCTATGGTGGGATGCCTTGTTCAGCCTTAATGCAGGGGGGAGGGGCTACCTTGTTGACTCCCCATGGGATGCCTTACCATCTCTGTGGAGTGGAAGGGGGTTGGGGTGGAGGGGGGAGGTAGGGGAGCTGGAGGAGGGGATGAAAGGGGAATTGTGGTTGATATGTAAAATGAAAAAAAAAATAAAATAATATGTAAAAAAGAAAAGAAAATGCTCCCTTATAAATATGAATTAAATCTAAAATTGATTTATTTTGTTTAGATGTTCCAGAATGGAGCTTGTTACATTTATTATCACTGTTAACAGATTAACTTCAAAAAAAGAAGTCATGAAGATTGATCTGTTACTCATGAATATTTTTTAACTATGACCCTTTCATTGTGTATCACAAGTGACCAGATTTACATCTTAAGTCCCTCAGAAAGGAAACTCTCATATCACATCAGAACATATGGATAGCTCTCAGCATATTTTAGCTGACTTGGCAGTGGGCCATCCAACGCTGCTCACTGGAAACTTAAACAGAGATGACTTTTGTGATCCTCATGCCCACAAACATGTTTTAATCTCACCCCTAAGAGGCACATGCACTACACTGGCTCTCACAGAAAAGCTCCTCCTCAAACCCGTGAAAGCAGTCTTCACTTCCTGGAGAACAGAAAGGACTAGAATTCTAACTCATAATTATACAGGATGGCAAGTACTGTACTTCCTTCCACATGATAGCTACTTACTGTATTTTAACATCAGAGTTGAGAAGGCATTTACATGCTTTTACTGAACACAGAAATTTGAGGAAAAGATAGAATTATCACATGATAATATGCTTAAATTTTTTTTACATTTATTTACTTGCATGTATGTGTGCTCATACATGTGCATGCTCATATATATGTGAAGATATGAAGACAATCTGCAGGAATCACTTCTCTAGACAGTGTGGGTTCTGGGGATTGAACTCACGTTGTCAAGGTTGGCCACAAGCATCTTCATCCAATGATCAATTTCACTGGCCCTTTTATATTTTTTTGTGATAAAATTTAAAACCTGCTGGGCGGTGGTGGCGCATGCCTTTAATCCCAGCACTCGGGAGGCAGAGGGCAGGCGGATCTCTGTGAGTTCGAGATCCGGCCTGGTCTACAGGCGAGATCTGGAAAAGGCACAAAGCTACACAGAGAAACACTGTCCCGAAAAAAAAAAAAAAAATTTAAAACCTACTGAAATTATAAGAAAAAATTATGAGATCTGGAACAAATGTTACTATTTTTGTGCTTAAGATAGACATCATCACTAACATTTTATGAACATCAGCAGCTCATTGGATGGAAACAAATTTGGGAGAGGAGAGTTTGGGGTCTCCATTTGTTTATCTCTTTTGGCCTAATCCTTTCACATAAATCCTGAAAAAGCTGGAACCATCACCTAGAGTATCCTTCATCTTTTCTACCCTAGAACCTGTGGGGGCTCCTGTTCTGTACCAACCCTGTGTTCTTTTCCCAACCAATGCCCTTTTCCCAATAGATGCCCTTCCCTTCGAATTCCACTTACAGCCTGTACCATTTGTTTCACAGACCTTGCCTGGGAGTACATCAGAGGTTGTTATGCATTTTCAACTTTACTAAGCATTACAAAATTGCTCATCAAGTAATATCACTAACTTATACCCCACAGCAGTAGGACTCTCCTAGTCCTTGAAATCTGAGAACCTTCATATATTTAATTCAGCCTTGCAATTTTTGCCTATCCAGAACTAGGCAGGAGTTGTACAGCTCCATTGTGCATTTGCCTGATAAATGTGGTAGGAGTTCTAGTTTATTATGTAGTCTCTATGTGCCAGCTGTGTTGATTAAACACAATACAAAGTTCTTTTCAATCTCCAAAATTTTGTTGATGGTGCCTTTGATATCATAGACTTTAAACTTTTGGTGGGTTTTGTTTACTTGCTTTGTTTCTTTTTTATTTTAATGCAGTTCTGCCACTGAACTACATCCCCAGCCCTGAAATTATAACTCCTAAATAGCCAGAATGTTATCCATTATGATTTATGCTTTTTGTTCTTTCTTTTTAAAAATCACTTTTTGCCATGGTGTTACAAAATCCTGTAACACCTGTTTTTTACAACTGTGTTCAAACTGTGTTGTTTCAAATTTTCTTGAAAACCCTCAGGTGTGTTTGTTTGTGTGTGTGCGCGTGTGTGTGCGTGTGTGTGTGTGTGTGTGTGTGTGTGTGTGTGTGTGTGTGTGTTGTAGCGTTGGATGGCTACAACTTCCTCCTACACTTAATTCTTTATCTTCACTTTTCCTCAAACCTAAGATAGAGGAGCAGTTATCAGAACTGATAGAGCCAGAAAAGAAACTCTAAAATATATCTGATGGGCCCAAGGTCACGCACTCTGTCGGGGGCCAAGAGCATCAAAGTGAACCTTCCTTTTAAATGCTTCCGGGCATATCAGGCTCAGCAACATTTCCATCTGAGTCTTATCTTTTCCCCTCACTTCAACTCTGGCCATGCTGCTCCTCTCCCTACCTTCCGGTCCTGTCCTGGCTTCTGTGGCAGCCCTTTCCAACCCACAGCTGCATGTCACAGCTCCCTCCCCCAACCATTATCAGTCTGGCCAGTCCTCACTGGGTGGTTCCTACTGCACTGACTGAATTTCACCTGAAGCCAGAGCTGTGACCACTAGCTCAGTATCTCCCTGTGTATCTTAGTAACTGATGATGACCTGGGATCTTTTTGTTTGTACCTCTGCTATGGTCCTCAGGCTGAAACCTGGGATGCTGCTAAATATGAGCCTGACACAGCCCCACTACCACACACACTAATAACACAGAATTGTTAAGACAGATTATCTGCAGCTGAGGCTGAGAACCCTGGACTAGAATCTGCTCTCTTCACCCACAAGATCCAGTCCTACAGAACAGAGTAGGGGGAGTTCCCCTGTGGAGGATCTCGGCTTCCCAAATAAGCTGTAACTTTCTTTGAATGCGGGCCCCTGTGATATATATGCACATCAGAGTTTGAGAGTCACCGCCACACTCCCAGTTGCCACTCCAAATCAGATAACAAAACTTCAAATCCTATCCTGACAGCCCACCTGGAAACTGGCCTCATCTTCCATTTCTACTGCAACTTTCTCACATCCAGGACTTCATTATTTTGTGTCTTAGCTAGCTAGCAATAACCTTCTCAACTGACCTCTCTTTAGTCCTAGTAAGCTGCTTAAGGAGTCATAAAACAAATTATAAGAAGGGAGGAAAGAAAAACCTTGAACACACCCTTGCCAGAGGAACACACACATACCACTCATATGCTTTGATCACATTGCATAAAGTCCCAGGAGTTTGGAGAACCCTCAAGTGCTCTCCAGACCCTTCCAAGCTTGAACTGCCATCTTAGTCTTCATATAGAGTACTGGTGCTCAGTTAGAGTTGGGGTTGGGGTTAGGGTTTGGGTTGGGATTGGGGTTGGGTTTGGGTTGAAGTTGGGGTTAGGGTTAGGTTTGGGTTTGCGGTTACTGTTAGGGTTAGAGTTGGGGTTTGTGTTAGAATTGGGATTAGGGTTAGCATTGGGGTTGCAGTTAGGGTTGGGGTTGGAGTTGGGGCTTGAGTTATTGTTGGGGTTAGGGTTGGCATTAGGTTTGTGGTTGAGGCTGGGGTTAGGTTTAGGGTTGGGGTTAGGTTTTAACTTAGAGATGGGTTTAAAGTTGTTCTTTAGGGTTGGGTTTGAGGTAGGGTTTAGTGTTAGGGTTGTAGTTAGGGTTGGGGTTTTGGTTAGAGTTGGGATTAGGGTTGGGATTGGGGCTAGGTTGAGGTTAGGGCTATGGCTATGGTTGGGGTTGGAGTTAGAGATAGATATGGCTTTAGGGTTATAGTTGGGATTAGGATTAGGTTTGGGGATAGGGCTAGGCTCCCATCTCAGTTCCTGTGTGGGCATACAGACCTGCCAAGGCCCCTTGCTGCCTGTCCCCCAAGAGCACCACCCACTCTAGCCAACCAAATGCATGGTAGTTGCGTTTGTGTGTTTGTACTCGGCCACAACCAGGCTTTGCAGTCTCTGTCTCCTTTCTGATCATTTCCTCCACTTCCTGGTCTGGCCTCACCCTGTTGCACCTTTCAGAGCCCAAGGTGTCTGCCTTTGAAAGCTTTCCTGAGCCCTCTTCTCCCTCCCCACCTCATAGTCTTTTTTATTATTATTATTTATTCTTTTTGTCATATATTACATCCTAACCACAGTTTCCCCTCCCTCTACTCCTGCCAGTTCCTCCCCACAACTTTCCCTCTTCCCTAGACCCATTCCTCTGTACTCCATATCCCTTCAGAAAGGGGCAGGCCTCCCTCCCAGGGATAACAATCAATCATGGGATATCAAGTTGCAACAAGTCTAAGCACCTCCTCTCATAATAAAGCTGGACAAGGCAATCCAGTAGGAGGAAAAGGGTCCCAAAAGCAGACAAAAGAGTCAGAGACAACCCCACTTCCACTCTTAGGAGTCCCACAAGGATACCAAGCTGCAAAAACATAACATAGAAGCAGAGGACCTAGTTCAGACCTCTACAGGCTCCCTGATTGTCAGTTCAGTCCCTCATAGTCTTTTTAACCCCTTAGGTCACAAAGTTTCCTTCTACAAAAACCCGTCCTAGCGCATGTTATGGGCTGTGTGTGTACAAATATGTATGCATGTGTATGTCACAAGTCTCCACAGATCAAAAAGGTTATCTTTCATCTTCACAACCTCAGTGCCTGGCATAAACAGAAGTTCACTAGAGACTGCTAATAAATTTAAAGGAACAATAGATGAGCGTTCTTTCCACTCCACCACATTGCTTTCCAATTTAGGCTTTGGTTGCTTGGTATTTTTCCCTTGTAAATAAAAGTGTGCTGGTTTGTCTTCATCAAGTATATTTTCAAGTTCCTAAAACACAATGTATTTATTAAAAGGTTGAAACTATAGTCACAATGTCAAGCAAATGTCTAGATGTTCCATCCCTTCTGTGGAAATGTACCCCCAAGATTTGTATTCCCAAAACACTGCTCCTGATGTCCATGCCAGGCTTCCCCAAGTACCTTTCCCTAGAAATGAGTTCCAAGATGTTCTGGTTTGGTTGTGGGAGGGAGAGTTTAGAAAAACTTTTCCATGCAAGAACGTCCAATGGGTAAAATTCACCAGGAAAAAGGAAAGAGGAATACGATCTTGGGTTAGGACTAATGAGAGGAAAAAAAAAAAAAAAAAAAACTGGGTCACCAATCCTCACTAAAATCCAACACATACACCCCTCAGCATCCTCAGCCAGAGAAGCACTGGGGACGCTGTTTACTGAGAATGGCTTTTACAAACAGCTTTGTTCTGGGCAAGGTTTCCTCACATCTTCTACACTTTCCATCACAGTGACTCTCTCTGCCCTCTAAAACAAACAAACAAGAAATGTCTTTTGCTTTTAAAATGTCACCCCTTTTTCACTTTGATTTAGTGCCCTTTGGCTATAAGCCTTCTGGCTCCCGGCCAAATGGTCAGCTCCTCCACAGAGCCCTGGCAAGACAGGGGACCTGGATCACAGTTCAGGAAGCCTGCAGGGACCTCTACGTGTCAGCTACCTCCTGTCCTGCTTTCCCTCCTTAAATAGGGGCTCCACAAAATGCCCCTTCCTTTCCCCAGGGACGGTGACTGGGTCTACAACTTGACTCTCAACCCCCTACCTCCAAATAGGGTGGAGGCCGATCCTTCTGGGGACCAGCTTAGAGGAAGCAGCCCACAGTCTGGGAAAACAACAGTAACGAACGAAACAAAGCAACCCTTTCTCTTCCAAATCTTAATACTAGAATCATCTCCTGGATGTCCCTGCATTCCAGCTGCACTGAGCCTGTCACTGTCCCTCGGAAGGGTCCCAGAGGACACCAGAAACACATCTTTGGGCCTCACAGAAAGGAAGTGCTTCAGCAGTGTTGGCAGCGTGGTACGACTCCTTCAAGCTCCACGTCAATCTATTGTTGCAGGTGTAGCTCTGGACTTGGTCCCCAGCACTGCAGTGAAAACAATAAAAACCGGCTCTGTCTTGAACAAGGCTCCAAGTCCCCTCCAGCATTTGTCTCTGCCCCGTGAGGGGGCCATAGAGGTACAAATAAAGCCTGCCTAGCAGCAGCTTTCTGCATGTTCTCCTTCACTCCATTTAAGAAGTTTTGATCAAATTACCAAGATAAGAACTAAATGTCTTGAATTCTCTTTGCTCAATGAAGAAAAGCTTTAACACACACCATTTTGTACTCTGAGACAAATTCTCTGGGAAGAAATGGCTCTAGATTGTTGTGTTCCCAGATTCTGACTAGAAATAAAAATCAGTGGTGTGGAATATTAAAGAGCAAATTTTCCCTACAGAATTCTTCGTTATACAGCCCTTCAAGAGTTTGATATAAGTGTGTATATATATATATATATATATATATATATATATATATATATGTGTGTGTGTGTGTGTGTGTGTGTGTGTGTATGATGAAGGTATTTGCTTTTCACATTAGGGCAAGAATACTTTTGATTTGGGTATCTGCCCAACTGCACACAAAATCAACTGAAAGCAAGTAAAATACAAAATTGCATACACATGTATATGCATGCATGCGAGTATACACACAAATACTGGTATATAGAAGTCAATGTATTAGAATTTAAACTAATAAATTTCTCCTTGTATAATGACCTTCCAAATGTTTAAGCATTCAGCATTTGAGGTACTCTTTCTCTTCCTGGGGAGCTAAGCTAATAGAATGAGACAGAAAAACTCACTGTATACATTACAAGTCTGGCCAATAAAGCAGCAGTTCAGCAATGCAGATCTTTGCATCCAAGGATGCCCTGTGTCTCTCTGGCTCCCAAGTCAACTATTCCTTTCCATTTAACAGCTTCCTGTTTTGCTCTGTGGTGTCTTTTATCATGCTGGACTCTGGAAGGCACTATTTTTGTTCTGCTTTTTTCTACCAGCAAAATCATTGCACCTGAATGAGAAACTGTTTTTCTTTTTTCTTTTTCCTTTTAAATAGGTTTTCTCATAGAATCAGTGACAGAAGAAGATTAATTGTTTGTTTTCAATGCTGGTTTTTTTCTTCTCCTGGTTCTATTTTTGAAACAAATTTTATTTTTGGATGTCCTGACTGGGATGATACTAAACTGGAAAGACTGGTGCAAATTTTATTGACCTCCACTTCCGACGATAAAGGATGTCCCCCACTAATCTGTCATTTACAGGGCAGACAGAGGCCAGAGGCTAGGGAAACCATGCCAGATGGTGTGCAGGAGAAGATCCCACCAGTCGCTTTATGTTTTGTTGATTGTTTTTAAAATAATTGGCTACAGGGAGAAAAAACACATGGGCATCCTTATTCCAAGCTGAGCTAAAGTAAATGTTTACCGTACCATGAATGGAGCTGCAGAGCCAGAAAACAGAGAACTAAGAGGGAGTAAGTGAATGAAATGATGAGGATGGGTGGGTGGATGAATGAATGACAATTACTGGTATTTTATTTAAAAATGAAGAAAATATGAAAAGTTAATGCATCACTTTGAAAACCATATGAAATATAAAGTAAATATCTCCTCCTACTCTACTTTTCAGAGATAAAAATCCTGTTCTGCCCATATTTTTCCCAATTTTGTCAAATTTTTATGTTTACCATATTATATTTTCTGCCTACCACATTAATTTCCCCAGAAGTGCATTGTCGGTGATGACCTGCATTTTTTATTTACCACTCGTGTTTTAGAGATGTCTCTTCAACCGGTGGACTGAGATTCCCTTGCTCCCTTTTAATCATAGTCCGATATGTCGCCACCACATGTATTGTTAAAATATGCACTGGGAATATAGTGCAGTGCTTACTTCATAGGTATGAGCTTGGGGTTGCAACCCCAGCACCCCTAAAAAGAAGAGTGCTTTACAGTGACATAGAAGGCCAAAATTTGGATCCCAGCACTCACACACACGTGCACACGGACACTTAAAATAAAACTAATAATAGTTTTTCAAAGTAAAATTCTATTTAGCGTTAATATCAATAGTACGGTGCCATGGTGTGTTTCCTTCTATCAGGTGTGAGGACCATCTGCACTGCTGGAAGAGTTAACTGAGCTGATTTTACCTTCTCTATTGGTGTGCCGCCATTGTTTTTCTTTATGAAAATTCTGGAGGTAACTTTTGTCACTTATTTGTGTGGCAACTATTTCCTCTCAATCTGCCACCTGCTTTTTAACTTTGAAATCCTTCCTCTCTTTAACACTTATCTGTTTTTCTGTAGTCAGATCTAATATTTCGTTTTATTTATTTTAGATAACTTTGAGGAGTCTTTCCCATTTCCATGTTTTTAAGCATCTACATTTGCACATTTGACAATAATATCTTTAGCATTTAAATGTCTAATGCTGGCTAAATGTTCATCTGCAGCAACTCCTATTTTCTTTTCTTTCCTTTTTTTTTTTTTTTTTTTTGAGGGGGTAGGGTTGATTTGGTTTGGTGTTTTTGCTTTTGTTTTTTTGTTTTGTTTTGAGACAGCATTTTTCTGTGTAGTCCTAGCCATCCTGGAACTTGCTCTGTAGGCTAGATTGGCCTTGAACTCACAGAGATCCTCCTGTCTCTGCCTCCCATGTGCTGGGATTAAAGGCGTGCACCACCATTGTCTGGCATAGCTCCCATTTTCCAGGCATTTTTAAAATTTGATAATGAGTATGTGACTTGTTTCTGCCAATGAGTTATGAGCAGATGCCGGTGTACTACTCCATGCTATTTCTACCCTACCCACAAAGGCCAACATTCCACCCTCCAGCTCTTGCTGACTAGGAGCCTCAGAATCAAATGCTCACAATTGCATAGGAACAAAATGAAGTGACTTTGACACTGAGTTCCCACCTGAAAGGAAGCCACCCTGGCTTTCCAAAATCTCTTTAGACTTTGTGTAAAAAAAAACTTTTCCCATGATAAACCACTGTGATTCTAAGAAATTGTTATTGCAATATAAGTAACCTAAAAGTATAACTTTTCCCACATTTGGATGTTCAGTTTATCTACAATTTTCATATTAACACACTGTGAGAATAACTTTTTTCAAAATCCTTTAACTGTAGAACTTATTTTTTAATGTAATTTAATGTGTATCAGCATTTGCCTCCATGTGTATCTGTGCCTGGAGGGCTGACAATCAAGTGGGCCTTGAAGACTTACTCTGCTTAGTTAGTACTCTCATCCATTTGTGAGACTGTAGGAGTGAGTGTGCATGCCCATGCACACTCTTGCTCTGAGGCAGGGTCTCTCTTGAACCTGTCTCCAACACACACCCTCAGAGGCAGCCTAAAAGGAGTGCCTGGGATGCTTACTTGTTATGTGGATGTTAAGATTGAACTCCAATCCTTATGATTGCATAACCACTGAGCCATTTCTCCAGGCCCCATTTTTTGCTTTTAAAAACTGAATTACCATTTTTAGCAAACTGTATTGGTTGGTTTTGTGTGTCAGCTTGACACAAGCTAGAGTCATCAGAGAGGAAAGAGCCTCAGTTGAAGAAATCCCTCCATGAGATACAGCTGTAAGGCATTTTCTCAATTAGTAGTAAATGTGGGAGGGTCCAGCTCATGATGGGTGATGCCATCCCTGGGCTTGTGATCCTGGGTTCTAAAAGAAAGCAAGCTGAGCAAGACAGGGGAAGCAAGCTAGTAAGCAGCACCCCTCCACAGCCTCTGCATCAGCTCCTGCCTCCAGGTTCCTGCCTTGTTTGAGTCCCTGTCCTGACTTCCTTCAGTGATGAACAGCAATGCTGAAGTCTAAGCCTAATAAACCCTTTCCTCCCCAACTTGCTTTCTGGTCATGATGTTTCATGGCAGCAATAAAGACCCTAACTAAGATGCAAACCAATTTTAAAAGTTCAAGAGATTTCAAACATGGATGGATGTTTAATCTCTTATAAATTGGAAAAGATTGAGAACACATGGCAAGCTTTGAGCAGAACTGCTACAGCCGTGTGACCCGTGTCCTTTTTAGAAAGATCTGTCTTCTGCTCAGACAGCCCCACATTGCCTGTGTTCAAAGCTGGGTCCTTCTTGGACTTTTCAGGATTAAAGAGATACCTCTCCCCCTAGCAATTTGGACAGGTTTACCCAAAAGAACTCAGTCAAAAGGAATGCATCAGGAATTGTTCTGTGAGATATTAGTAAAAAATAAAGACTACATAGAAATAGACAAGTGTTCACACACAGATGAATTAATAAACAAAACACTATGCCATGACTGGATCTTCAGACCACAGCCGTATATTTAACCAACTATGGATTGAAAATTACAAGCTTAAAAGTACTAAATAAGGTATAACCACTATTTGTTAGAGGAAACTAGAGAAAGATTTCAAAGGTTTGAAAAAGATATGTTGAGATGGATTTCAAATAAAGATCTTTTTAGATGTGCTAGCCACACACTGGAAGTCTGAGGCAGAAATTTCAGTGGCCTACATAACAAAATAAATTCCGTTCTCTTGTAACTTTCTAAGGGGGAAGGCTTCTAGGTTAGTATACGACCTGTATTGCGAAGCATGAAGAATACTTGTGTTCAACACACAACTTGCACTATGTGTCTGAACTCAGGAAGGCTCTAGGCACAGAGGTATGATTTAAGCTTCTTTGGGCCCCAAGCAGTAAGGACTTGGGCTTGCTTTCTTAGCCTGCTTAAGTCCAGAAGGGTGTAGGTATGCTGACATCATCTATATACTGTTTATAGTATATTAGGTATAAATAAATGTAGAAACTATTGAAAGTATAAAGGAGAATATGTGAGGATGATATGAAAATACTGCACCATTTCATACAATGGTCTTGAGCATCTATGAATTTTGTCATTTGAGGAACCAAGAACCAATTGCTTATATATACCAATAGACAACTATGTATACAATAAAGTAGAACATTATTCAGCCTTGAAAAGCATAGAAAGTCTAATATAAGAATAAAGGGAAATAAACTACTAAGGCATGGGCCAGCTTCGGTAGATTTCATGGGAACCATGGGAATTGAGTGGATAAAGCTAGTCCCTACAGATCACATACTGTTTGATTAAATGTATAAGCCTGTGTTAGCCATCATAACCAAATATAGGAGATCATCAGCTTACGAAGAGAAAAGGTTTATTTTGGCTCATGATTTCTTGCTGAGTCCAACCTGACCCTCAGACAGTCCTTAGTATAGGGGAGTGTGGATTGAGAAATAATTGATATGAAAAATAGAGACATAGATGTAAAAGGAAAAGAGACAGAATCGGTTCAAGAGGGCTCTGAGTCAATACCACAGTCGCCCCGAATTTACTCCTCATGGACTTTTTATACACTAGCATGGGGGGAGGCAAAAGCCCTCCCTGTCTCACAAATGGAGAAAGGTATAAAGTACAGACAAGTATAATACTTCCTTAATTCTCAAAACATCTAGTAGCCACGCTTGATGGCAAAGCATCCTGTGATTAGGCCTTTAAGTATGACACTTGGTAACCACACTTTTGGACAAAACATCCTATTATGCAGCCTTGCAGGGCAAAACAAGCCATAATTCTCTGACCTTGAGTCAAGATGGAATAAGGCCACACCATGGAGGCTCTATGGGCCCCCACAGTTTCTGAGGTTCCAGACCATAGTTGGTCTCTTGGCTTTCTGACTTATGGTGAGGCAGGACATCACGGCAGAGTAAACAAAACAGCAGATGCTAGCTTCATGACTCCACATTAAAAAGAGAAAAGGGAAGAGACCAGAATCCATGATCTCCTTGAAGGAGATCCCAGTGGCTTGAAAACCTCCTTCCAGATCCCATATCTTAAAGTTCCTACTACCTCCTAAAAATGCCTACCTTGGTTCTAACCCCTGTATTTAACACTCAGTCCTGTGGGAGGTGCTCTAGATCTGAACTACAGCTATAACATTATCAATGGGACAAAAGAAGAGAGATGGGAAACAGATAATTGTTGACAGGAGTTAGATAGTGGAACAAGTACATCTGTAAAGGAGCAGTATAAGTAAGTTCTGCATTGATGTACAGTTCTGGGATGGTGGTTATTACCCCAGCCTAGACAGAAAAAGTCACCTCTTGAGATGCAGATAGAGAAAGGAGAATGGTCAAGAGAATGGTCTATAAACTAAGCATGGTCAGGAGAATTTTTCTGGGCATTTGAACTTGTTTTATTGTCATCTCTATGTTGGGGGAAATCAACCAATCTGTTGCTATTAAAAAGCCACTCAATATGCTTCTATCAAACAAAGGAGGTCCCATTTATTCCTACTTTTCAGGTTTATCATGATGAGTGTCCAAGTTTGTCAAATTCATTTCCATTAACCATATGACCTTGTGACTTTCATTACTTTTACCTCCTTTCTTTTGCATCATCATAGTTTTAGATGGGAAACTTGTTAACCCTTGAATTGTTAGAAGAAACGAAATTTTTAATTTTTATGTATTCTTTGGTAATTTCATACATGAATACAAAGTGTTTAGATCACATCTACCATCCACTCTCCCCTTCAACTTCTCCTGGACCTCCTGATCCCTCCCACATTTATGTTCTCTCCATCTCTTTTCTTGTTTAATCCACTGAATTCAATTAGTGCTGCCATATATGCATGGGTGTAAGGCACTATTCAATGGAGCATGAACAACCTACCATGAGCAACACAACTGAAAAAAAAAAAAAAAAAGAAAGACTTGTCTGGCAGTGGTGGCACATGCCTTTAATCCCAGCACTTGGGAGGCAGAGGCAGGCGGATCTCTGTGAGTTTGAGGCCAACCTGGTCTATAGAACATTCAGGACTACACAGAGAAATCCTGTCTCAGAAGGAGTGGGGTGAAAGGGAGAAGGAGGAGGAGGAGGAGGAGGAGGAGGAGGAGGAGGAGGAGGAGGAGGAGGAAGGGAAAAAGGAGAAGAAGGAGGAGCAGGAGGAGGAGGAGGAGAACAACAATAACAACAAGAACAAGAAGAAGCAGCTTTCCACTGCCAATAGTTCCTCAGCTGGAGATAGGGCCTCATGATCTTCTCTCTCCACACTGAAGTGTTGCTTAGCTTGATCATATGCACTTCTTATGCTGACAACCACAGCAGTTGCTGTGAGTTCATGAGTTGAAATGGTTCTGTCATACCCAGAAGTCACTTTCCCACCAACCCTCCCCAACCTCTAACTCTTACAATCTTTCATCCTTCTCTTCCAATGTGTTTCTCTGAGCCTTAGGAAGGAAAGGATATGATATAGATGTCCCAGTTAGGGCTAGCACTCCATAGTCACTTATCCTCTGCACTTTGATCAGTTTTGAATCTCTTTATTAATCAACATCCTTTGTATAAAAAAGCTTCTTTGATAAGGGGTCAGAGTTGCACTAGTCTTTAGGTATAAGGATAAGTATTTAGCAAGCAGTTTGATCCTATGGCCCTTCACCTAAATAATAATAGTAGGGCCTTAGGTCCTCTTGAACAAAGAGTTCTTGTCCAGGTTTACAGTACCAAGGATAAGTTCCCTCCTGTAGAATGAGCCTCAGGTCCAAAAGCTGTTGGTTGCCTCATAACACTATTGTACCAGTAGGTATATCTTCCCAGGCAGGCATTATTGTATCTCACAGGGTTACAACTGAGTAAGACTGTTGGTGGTTTTTTTCCCCCAGCAACCTGCAAAGTACCTTTCAGCACTATGAAAGACATTCAGCAGGGAGGAAGCTTCCAAGTCAGTAGCAGATGGATTTCTCTATGTCCTGTGGTCAAAGTGCGTTTTGATTTTACAATAAGGTCCTTCACCCTAGTTGGTGATTAAAAGCCTGACCAACAACTTGACAGGAGATAACCTGGGCTTGTTGTTGATTACTAACCTGTGGCTTCTGGGAGGAACAGTATTCCTCTGTGTATGGCAACTCCAATTGAAAATATTTATAAAATGGGAGTTTATAAGACAGTTGGTTTCTATATGGCTTTTTCAAGCATCCTTAGTGTTGATTATCCCTCCCCTTAGCTATCCTCTGTCATATCCTCCCATCCTCCTCCTCCTCACTTAAATACCCCCACCATATTCATATTTCCCACTACCTGTGTTCTAATAAAGGAATATTTCTTTCTGGCTGTTTCCAAAGTTTTTTCTTTGTCTTTAATTTCAAAAATTTGGTTATGAAGTGTATTGGCACTAAATATTTAAGTTTATCCCTACTGGTAGTTTTCTCAGCTCCTTGAATATATAGTTTCATGAATCTTGCCAAATTTGCGGCAATTTTAGCCCTTATTTTTACTAAAGTTTTCAACCCCACCCCCTCTGCCACCACACACTCTGTCTCCTCTTCCGTTAGAGTCTGAAAGCATGGAAATTAGATCTGTATTGGAGTCTCATGTGTTCCTGAGGCGTTGGTCAGTTATTTTTTTAACTATGATTTTTATTTGTTGCTCTGATTGCATGTAGTCTTCTCTGTCTTACAGCTCACATATTCTTGTATCTGTGTTCCCTATTGCTCTGCTGAGACTTCTCAATGAACTCTATTTTGGTTATTTCTCAGTTACAAAATTTCCATTTTTGGTGGTGATGGTTTTGTTTTGCTTTGACAAAACTGAACTTGTGTGTGTGTGTGTGTGTGTGTGTGTGTGTGTGTGTGTGTGTGTCTGAATTGTGTAATAACTTGCAATTCTGCCTCAGCCTCTCAAGTGATGGAATTACAGGTGTTCTGAGACACACCTAGCCTGGTTCTTCTTTATATCATTTTGTTTCTAGTCAGAGACATTTTATTTCTTTGTTGCAACTTTCTAATTGTTTAGCCTGTTTCTGTTTCTGTTCATAACTAATGATCAAAAGTCATCTGTGGTGGTAGCTTTAAAATCTGTATGGAACAATTCTAGTATCTAAATTATCTGAATAGCCTTCTTCTATAGTAGCTGAGACCTCCCTGATCAGCTCCAGGGAGTGATATTTACACACCATGGGTACATTAGGTGGTATGAGTCTGTATCCTCTTTCAATCTTGTGCTTTAGGCTGTGTCCTCTGATACAGCCTTGAAGAAGGAAAGAAGGAAAACTCCATCACTGTTTCTTCCTAGTTAATTTTCACTGATCCTGTGAGGTAGACTAAGTCCTGACTCTCCTTTCTCTGTCTCCATCCCAGAAGGAGAGGGAAGTAGATGGTCACTCCAAGTGGTGATACTCACACTGCAGGGTCAGGATGAGGTCTCAACTCCGACTGAGCCCTCAGTGAAAGCACCCCAGTGGGACATGGGTACCTTGATACTGAATGGCCTTTGCCATCAGAGAGGTCCAATTTTGTTTTTGTTATTTGTTTTTGCAGTATTGAACTAGCACAAAGAAACTGGCTAGAAGACTTTTTTCTGGGTACCATTTATTCAGCCCTTTAGCCAGAGACAGAAGATTTTCTTATGATTATTTCTCTAAGTACATCTAGGGTACACAGACAACATAAACACTCACTCAGGGCCCAAGGTCCCTAATCAGTTATTTCTCTTCTCTGCTTTTCAGAGTCTCCTAATGTTTGCTCTTATAAAATGTTCAGATATTTGAGTTATAATTAACAAGAATTGAAAAACTATGTATACTTCCTCTTTCTGGAAACAAAAGTGGAAAGGGATTGGCTTTTATAATTTCCAAATATTTTTACCTTTATAACCTATTCTCTAAATGCATAAACCACATTAATCCACATTTTCAACAGCATTTTATCTTGTTGAAGGGGCTGTGTGCACACACGTGTGTTTACAGTCTTGGAGGACAGGGGAGGATGTCTGGGGTCCTGCCCTACCATTTTCCACTTCGTTCTTTTGATATAGGGTCTCCCACTGAAACTGAGAGGCTGGTGGTCAGGAGGTTCCTCCCGTTTCCCACCCCCGCCCCCACCCCACACAGAGTGCTTGCACTCTAGGTTTTTGTAGCTACACTCAACTTTTTTCCATGTGTGCTGGTGTCCAAACTCTGGTCCTCATGCCTGCTGAGCCATTGCTCCAGTTGTCATAGTATCTTTTGTATCTCTCTCTCTCTCTTTTTTAGTTTTTTGAGACAGGGTTTCGCTGTGTAGCTTTGGAGCCTGTCCTGGAACTTGATCTGTAGACCAAACTGTCCTCAAACTTACAGAGATCCACCTGCCTCTGCCTCCCAAGTGCTGGGGTTAAAGGTGTGTGCTACCATCACCCGGCTTGTATCTCTCTTTTTATGTGTCTTAATTTCAGCAAGATAGATAGATAGATAGATAGATAGATAGATAGATAGATAGATAGATATAACCACTTTAGGAATATGTAAAAGTGCCTACAAAATGAATGATCAATGTGTATTTTTAATAGCCAAACAGGAAATTATTTTAATATAATCTATATACAGATTTTACTATCACAGAGGGGATTACTTTATTCTACTAAAAAATGAAAGAAATTTATGTGTTTGAAAAGAGTCTATAATACTGCAAAGTAATAAAAGCAATACATTGCGTATAATTTTAAAAATATTTTCTTTTAAATGTTCGTTTGATTGGTTGGTCTTCTGAGAGATGGTCTCATTGCCGTGTAGCCAAGACCCTAAACTATTATTGTCTTCCTCTACCTCCTAAGTGCTGGGATCATAAATATGCACACCATACCCAGACTTGCCTTTATATTTTAAATTTCAGTACTAAGTGATGCCAGCACCAGAGAAATAACAATTGTTTTCTATAGCTACAGTCTGAAAGCTGTTTCATCCAGCTCAATGCATTTGGTATTCGAAATATTTGTCTCAGGGCAGGTATTCTCCCAGATTAACTTTGAGGATGCTACACACTTTCCCACAAATTTCCACAGTTCCAAACTTAGCCATATTCTCCTTTGATAGCCACATCTGAACACCTTAGTGAAGCAGCCTAGGACATATGATGAACAAAGGCAGACGCTCTAGAGAGAGCTGAAATCTGCGAGCCATTGCTCTGCAACCCCCAGAAGTCACTTTCAGCAAACAGGTGTTTCTCCTTCTCCATTTACTCTGTGCACACAACAGAAAAACAATGTTATAAGTTTAAGCACAGCAAGGTCTGACCTATGACTTTCCCACTTCAAAGGCATCTAATAATAGCACCCACATAGAAATATAGAGCACTGCTTGAGTAAACAAACATTTCTCTCTCTCCTGAGATACATCAGATGAACCTACTTATGTCAGATCTCTCCCAGAATTCCATTGTTGTCTCTCCAAACAAGTTTTAAGGAAAACCACTGAATCTGGGATCAGGAGCTTTTCTCAAACGTGTTTCCTTTAAAAACACAGGGAAGCAGGATTTTTGGCTGCAGAAGGTCAAGGTCGGCAATCTGACAGAATTGGTCCTTCTGAGCTTCCGTTCTAAGAAACACATTCTGTTATCTGATAAAAGGTCTTGTTTAGCCTCAAGCACTCACAGTTCTCTTCTCACATGAGGAACAGTTCAGGAAGAACACCTGTTAAGTCCACAGTATGGTCAATGATACCAAAATGCCTATTTCCAAGATAATATGGATGGTGTGAATTCGGTGAGGAGTGGTAATATTTCATCCTTTTTGTGTTCCCACCAAGAACTGCAAAGTGCTCTTGCATAGTAACCAATATTTATTTAATGAGATAGGTTTTTAGCAATTTAAGAAGAAACATGGAAGTACTAGAGAGATGGCTGAGCAGTAATGGGCACACACTGCTCTTCTAGAGGACCCAAGTTTGGTTCCAAGAGCCCATGTTAGGTGGCTCACAGGCCTATAACTCCAGCTCCAGGAGATCTAGTGCCCTCTTCTGGCCACCATCAGCCCCTGCACTCATGTGTTCCAATCCCAACATAGGCACACAGATGCACATAATCACAATCAAAAACTCTTTTTGTTTTCAAAGAGAAAACTTGGGAAAACACAGAATTAACAATGCAAAGAAATATAACACTCAAACTGGGTTCCATGGAGATTATACTGCTTTTGGTTGTCAGAATTTGGGTGGAATTATTTGCAAATATTAGCAACCCTTCCAAATAAAATAGAAGTGCATTTTCCCTAGGATTACTTTAGTACTGCTCTCCTAGATTTGAACAATACCTTTTGAGACTATCAGGAGCCCTTCTGATCAATTCTAGTATATCAATGTACAGAATGTTCTGTGTTATTGCCCCCATTATAAAGATGAGGAAACTGAGATGGGATATCTAAAGGCAGTAAGCAAGCTATAGAGATGGGCTATCACCGAACCTCAGTTCTCATTTTTGCAGAGGGAGGCAGCTGGAAGTGCCAGGGCAGTGAGATGGGACTGGGCCAGCTCTATGCACAGTTCACACACTGCTGCTGGTTCTGCTGTATTTTGGCTGTGTCTTTCCTGCCACCAAAATATCACTGAACTTTAATTTTGTTTCTAAGTTAAAAATCCAGGGAAGAAAACACACCAAGCAGGGGAGGTAGGCAATTTGTCAAGCCGTCAGGTTTTTCCTCCACCTTTTCAGCTGACACTGGCCACTTCCTGTCCAGAGGAGAAGGCTCAAGGAAAATGTCTGAAACGTATTTCCTCTAGCTTTAAACTGCATCATGAGAAACCATAAAGATTTCTGATTCTACATGAGAAAAAGAGAATTCTTGGATATGGTTCCAAATCTAAATTAGGAAATAAGAAGCAGTAGATGACAGAATGGTTTGTTTACACGAAATGCCACAGTATTATTGTTCATTACATCGCCTGAAGTCCAAGCCAGCCCTTTTCCTTTCAATGTTAGAACCTTCTAGTTGCCTTTCTTTCTTTTCTTCTTTCTTTTCTTTTTTCTTTTTTTTGGTTCAGGGACTGGAGAGATGTCTCATCAGTTGAAAGCACTTGCTGCTCTTTCAGAAGACTCAAGTTCAGTTCCCAGCACCCACATGGTGTCTCACAACCATCTGTAACTCCAGTTCCATGGGATCTACCACATTCTCTTCTGGTTTCAATGGGCACTACATGCACATGGTGTATAGATATACCACCAGACACTCATATGAAGAAAATTAAAATAAATAAATATTTTTAAAATAAGATTTTCTTTAGTAAGAATCAGTTTGGGATCTGTTCAGTTAAAAAAAGAAGAGGAGGAGGAAGAGGAGGAGGAGGAAGGAGAAGAAGAAGAGGAGGAGGAGGAGGGAGAAGAAGAAGAAGAAAAAGAAGAAGAAGAAGAAGAGGAAGAAGAAGAGGGCTACAACATCTGATGCCAGTGTGCATTGCACAAGTGAGATAAGAAACAACGAGCCACTATACTTCCTTTAAGTAATTGTATTTTGATGCTTAGAAAATAAAACAACCTCCCCCTCCCCCCCACCGCATAAAAAGAAGACATATGCAGAACCTCATTTTGTCAGAGTTTATATTAATTAAAGATGAGTTAAAAATGTTTTTAGGTGTAAAGTGCCTAAACACTGATGATTACAAATGGGTTGAAATCCTTGTGGACCAGCATATTGACACAGGCCTGCCTGATGGTGAATACCAAAGAGTCAACATGACAGTCACAAGCACCTTATGTTGCCTTGTTGAGAAACAAAGAGTCCGTGGACCACAGGCGCTTGCCACAGTCCTGACCCAGTGGACAAAACTTTCTATGAGCAAAATGCCACACGTAGTCCAACAGGAAGTTTTGCTCTCTGTAAGGGTCTTGCTTCATCTCTTCCCTGGAGACACAGTGCCTATCAGAAGCATTGGGAGTCTATATCTCAAAAAACTGTAGGACCAGCTTAAATGCATGACTGCAATGGGTAATATTTAACCTTGTTAGCTGTGAAAACAATGTGCCTACACTCTCCTAGAACAGTACGTTGTATGAGGTAATAACTCACTAAAGGCACAGTCATCAAATAAACAGAATTGTATGGGCCAGGATTCTGTTACCAAAATTTCTGATAATATCTTTATTTGGAAAGTTTGTCTTACTGTAACATTCTACTTGGAGAACACCTATATTCTCTTAACTTAGAAGCTATTTTCAGACAAGCCAAAGCTTGTATTCTTGGATTTTATGACTTTCTTTAAAGGACCAAATAATTTAGATGGTCTAGTAGTCCCTAAAAAGTAGCTAGGTCAATGCCTCTCTAAAAAGTAATCACTCTGGATTCTCCAGGAAAGGAGAAACTCCTTGCCAGTCATCTGGAAAGACCAAGTGTAGGTGTTCTGACCAAAAGCTCAGGTATTCTGCAGAAAGAGCCTTGGGAATGACTCCAACCTCAGCTACTTCCTCCTGCTGTGCATGAGAGACCAAGAACAGAACCTCATTGGATTCAATCAAGCCCCAAAAGTGTGAAAATTGACAGTTAATAAATGTTTTGTACTAGTAATGTAAACACACACACACACTTCTACTTTCATTCAATAGCTAGAGATTTGGGCTTGAAATAGCAGGATGAGGGCCATCTTAAGTTGGGTCTTTTAATATTTCAGTTTTTGTTGTTGCTTTTGTTTTCTTCAGATAGGGTAGTACCTGGAATCTAACTGAGGAACTTCTGAAGCACACACTCTACTACTGAGTTATATTCACATCCAATCCTGGGGACTTAAGCAGCCAGGTCTGGCAACAATTAATAGTCTCATAATTATTTGCTTTAAAGTAAGGTTACAGGCTTTACATCTTCTGGTCCTGATGCCTTTTAAGGGAGAGCACTGTGGATCACAGTAGGTCTTGACTCCCATGGTAATTCCTGGCACCCAGAAGCATAAAACATGAGGTTAGGAACAAAGCTCAGTACTCTCCTGACCCACATGTTCATCTCTTATCTGTCCACCACTCCTCAGATGGAGCTCTGAAATGAGACAACACTGCTTCACTGCAAGTTGAGTCTATGGTTGAGATCATAAGTGTCTCCTGATGGTCTGTGTGTAATAGGCTTGTTTGTTCCTTATCCCATGGGGCTCTCAGAAGATGTTGAAACCTCTCAGAGGTGAGTCTTAGTGGGAGGAAGCTGTCACTAGGGGTGTGCCTTTGAGTGTACCTAGATCCTTCTCTCTCACTTACTTCCTGGCATCCATAAGATGAGCTCCGTTGCTCCAACAAAAACTCTCTCCTATGATATTCTTCTGCTTTGCCCAAAGCAAGAAAGCTAAGCAACCACGAGCTGAAACTTCTTAATCATGCAAAAAAATGATTTTCCTCCTTTTAAGTTGATTTATCTCAAGTATTTTGTCATGGTGACAGAATGCTAGCTATCACATTGAGGATTTGGAATCAGAAATATAAATTATTGAATCAAAGAGCCTATATTAGAATTTTCTACAAGGTTTATTCATTGTCAATCATATTTGGCAAGAAGCAAATTTCAGATTTTTTTTCATAGTAATTTTCACCAATGATCATACAGCCTATCTAAAAACACCAACAGCTAAGAGAATATGAGAATTTAAAACTAGAGGTGTGGTTACATCTAACCAGGAAAAGGTGGGAGTGGAATACTTTTCTGGTAAAAGGACTGCTGTGCTATAGGCAACAATAGAAACTTCTGTTTTATGCCCACTTTACCTCTCTACTTTTGTAGATATTGATTTTTTTTCTCAAGACATAAGAAGTCTATAGTCCTCACTCCTCAAATAAATAAGGTCATATGTTTGGAAAGAGAGTAGATAGAGTGACCGTTTTACTAGTCACAGATTAATGAAGTAGGAGACTACTGAAGTTGAAACAGTACTGACATTCTGAAGAATTTCCAAGAAAGTTTGGCGGGTCCTATATCAGGAAATTTCTGCACCAGGGAAGGTTACTAATGAGAGAGGGAATGGTGAACTGCAAAGCTGAAGATTTGGGTGACCATTTTAAAGGACTACTGGGTCTTGATATAGGTCAGCTCTAGTGAACATCCCTTACCCACCATGCATGGGCTTGCCCTCAGTGGGCCAAGCTCTAGAGTTAGTATAAGCTAGGAGTCCACCAGTGCCAAAGGAATTTAAGTTAAGCCATCTTCATGCCTCAAATCAAGTACAAACAGTTTCAAAGCATCAGTTAGCAAATTGGCCTTGAAGGACAAATAGTAATTTCTTTGAATACTAAAAAAAAAAAAAAAAAAAAAAAAAAAAAAAAAAAAAATTATTATTTAGCCTTCAAATTATTTCCACAAAGTATTTTGAAAATATAGTATGGAGTTATGCATGCAATTGTTGTGAGGCAAGTCCACCAGAGAACACAAGTCTTTATTGTTGGCCAGCAGATGCATGGGGAACTTGTCCAAATCATGCAGCCTTAAGCCTCACAGTTCTTTGTCTCTTATGCACAAAAACCACATCCTGCTTGATACACTTCAGTTGGCAAGAACAAGAACAGTTAGCAAAGAAGCAAAACTACAGAAGCCAAAAAAGCAAGGTTAATACATTTAGAGACTTTCCTAGTCCATAGTTTTTTGTTTATTTGGTTTTGTTTTTTTGAGACAGGATTTCTCTGTGTAGCCTTAGCTGTCCTGGAACTCACTTGGTAGACCAGGCTGGCCTCAAACTCAGAGAGCTGTCTGCCTCTGCCTCCAGAGAGCTGGAGTAAAGGCGTGTGCCGCCACTGCCTGGCATTGGTCCATAGTTCTTTAATGGATTAGGTATTTGTTCCCATTGTGGCAGGTGTTGGGGCCTATATGCTTGAATTTAAGGTCAGAATGGTGCCTCTAGCATGGTGTCAGTTGTGCTAAGGTTTGGGGGCCCATTACAAATAAAAAAGATCTGGGGGACAGACACAGGACTCAGCAGTTGAGCACTTGCTACACAGTTATGAGAATCAGAATTTGGGTTCAGTACCTAGATAAGAAGCCGGACATGCTAGGCATGCCTATAAACCCTGCTCCAAGGAAAGTAGATAAACCAGGGCCACTGGGGCTTGCTGGCTTTCAGCCTAACTGAGAAAACATGAATCTCATACTCAGGGAAAGACCGTACCTCAAAGAGATAGGCAGAAAATGACAGAGGGCAATCCCTAATCTCCTCTTCTGGCCTTCACATATGCACACAAGCTCACATAGTTGCACACATGTGCACACACAGAGAAAATAATTTGAAATCTGGTTAAAAAAAAAAAGGTAACAAAAACAACTAAAGGCAACCTCTAGTTAAATAGATTAAAAACCACTATGCTAATTATATGGAAATAAGGAAAAAGTCAAGTAAAAAACAAGATGATAGACCTTTTCCTAACCTTACCAATAATTGCACTAGCTAAAAATGGTCTGAACACACTAATTAAAGTGCAGACACTGACAGCTTGAATCCAAGACCAATCGCACACCGTCTACAGGTGACTCACTTCAACATCATAACATAACATAGCTAGCATGTATGACGCTCTGGAATAGATACCAACACACACACACACACACACACACACACACACACACACACACATACACACACGCACAATACGTACAAGCATACACAGATGTGTATGTGGTATCACATATATTAAGAATAACAATATGGAAATGTGTGTATTCTACTACTAATTAACTGGAATCTGGGAGAGCCATTCCTGAGGTGAATTGCCCCTATAATCTCAACTCCTAAGGAAGCTGAGGTAGAAAGATCCCAAGGTCATCAATGGGAGCTACAGCCTGAGTGCAAAGCCATCCTGAGCAATTTAGCAAGGCTAAAGAGGCTATGGACATAGCTTAGTGATAAAGAGATTGGCTCCATGTGTGAGACTAGCTCTGGGTTCAGTTCCCAGCACTCAGCAAAGAGTAAAGAAAGTAATAACTAGAAAAATAGTAAAAAGAAAAAAATAAAGAGACGTGGAAAAACTATGCTGTATAACATCAGAAAGTACATTTCAGAGGATAAAATACCATCATAATTAAAGTACGCTGTTTAATAAGGATAATGGAATTTATCCACAAAGAAGACATTGCCATTTCAAATGAATATTATATGCCTATTAGCAACATTTCAAAATATATGAATTAAAACCTAATGTAGCAGGACGGCGGTAGTGCACGCCTTTAATCCCAGCACTTGGGAGGCAGAGACAGGCAGATTTCTGTGAGTTCAA
The DNA here is from genome assembly GCF_949786415.1 of Peromyscus eremicus. Taxonomy (NCBI): domain Eukaryota; kingdom Metazoa; phylum Chordata; class Mammalia; order Rodentia; family Cricetidae; genus Peromyscus; species Peromyscus eremicus. The sequence goes on along the minus strand of NC_081417.1, from coordinate 5,653,362 downwards.
GGCCAGCCTGATCTACAGAGCAGGATCCAGGACAGGCATCAAAACTACACAGAGAAACATTGTCTCAAAAAAAAAGAGAAGAAAAGAAATAAAGAAAAAAAACTAATGTAAAAGTAAGGAAACATAGATAAACCCACCATTTCAATAAGAGCTCTCTTAATGCAAAGATCTTTAGAATAAGTTTTTAGAAATCTAAAGTATATCCCTAAAAACCAATAGAACACTAAGAAATAAAAATAGAAAATTTAAGCTAAACAAAAATAAAAGTGAATTATACCAGGACCTGTCAAAATGACTAATCAGTATTTCAAAGGAACTCTGTAATACTTGTGGTATTACCAGAAAAAAAGTAGTTAACTCAGTAGCATCAGCCTCTACCTTAAGAAACTGGACAGAAAAGAGAAAAGTAACATAAAGTATATCTACTTTATGAAGAGGTTAAAAAAAATACCAAGTTTTAAAAACAGGAAAACAATAGGGAAATCACTGAAATCAAAATGTGGCCTTTTGAGAGCAATTAAATTGCTAAGCCTCCAGCCAAGCAGATAAGAAAAAAGTGCAAGAGACAAACTGCCAACATAGGGAAAGAGAAAGAAGTCACAGTTATAGAATCAGCAAATAACTCTGAGTTTACATGATATTTGAGAATTTCTTGAGAGACACAACTTACTGAAGTTCACTCAAGAAAAATAGATGACCAAAGAAGTTGTACATGCTCAATAGGTGTAGAAACTATAGCTGAAAACGTGTTGAGGCAGCGACTACAGGAGGACAGACACCAACTGGAAAAATCACCTCATCAGTGAACTCAAACAAAAAAGTTAAGGAGGCACAGCACAAACTCTATAAAACTTCTGTAGTACCTTTACAATAAATTCAGAAAGACATTTTATTAAAAAGTAAAACTCCAGACAAACATACCTTATAGATTTAGATGCAAATGTTCAAAACAAATTTTAGCAAACTGAATCCAACCATCTATTAAAAGTACCATTAGGAAATGAAGTTTATTTCAAATACGTAGGGCTTCCTTAACAACTGAAAATCAACTAAGGCTTTTTATGAGATATTAAAACTGGAAACAATATTTTATTATGTTGTAGACTATTATCTTAAGGTGGATTACTTTTGTTTATGTTGCACTTGTTTAACTGTGAAGCTGTGTTACTGTGCCTGTCTAAAACATCTGATGGTCTAATAAATAACTGAATGGCCAATAGCAAGGCAGGAGAAAGGACACACAGGGCAGGCAGAGAGAATATATAGAAGGAGAAATCTGGGAAGAAGAAGTAGCCAGAGAAGGAGGAGGACTCCAGGGGCCAGCCATACAGCTACGCAGCAAGCCATGGAGTAAAAGTAAGATTTACAGAAGTAAGAGAATGGGAAAAGCCCAGAGGCAAAAGGTAGACAGGATAAGTTAAGGAAAGCTGGCAAGAAACAAGCCAAGCTAAGGCCATGCATTTATAAGTAAGAATAAGCCTCTGTGTGTGATTCCTTTGGGAGCTGAGTGGCACTCACCACCACCACCACCAAAGAGACAAAGAGCAGAAACAACAAACAACATTGTTATCTCAAAGGTACCAAAAATTTTGTTTTGCAAATTCAAAATCCATTTCTTATATAAACTACTAGCAAACTGGGGTTATAAGAAAATAACCTTATTCTTTTATAAATGATATTTAAAAATTAAAACCCACAACCAACATTATAAAATATGGATGTTTTACTCTTATTATCATAAACAAGGCAGATATAATTGCCTTTCATTACTTCATTTCAACATTATATCTGAAATTCTAACCAATGCAATCGGATAAGAAAAAGTTCTTAAAGCATCTAGATGAATGAAAAAAGAAATACAACTGTCTTCATTAATAAATAGCATAGCATGAAGCAGAAAATATGACAAGAAATACAGGAAAACTAATAAATGAGTTTAGCAAAACTCCAAGTTACAAAATCAGTATATCAAAATCAATTGCATTTCTTCATACTATCCATGGAAAATCAAACATAAAACCAGAAAACAGTATCATTTACAATGCATTAAAAAGCATGAAATACCTAGAGACAAATCTGATGAGAGACATGAGAATGCCTCAGCTACTCCTAAACAGTAAAAAAAAAAAAAAAAAAAAAAAAAAAAAAAAAAAAAAAAAAAAAAAAAAAATGCCTTGGAAAGTTAAAGACCAGAATTAATGAGGAGGTAGATCCTGCTCTTGAATGGGGAGATTTGCTATTGTACCATGTCAACTCTCTACAAATTACTCTTGATTTCATTCTAGCCCTATCTAGCTCCTAGATGACTGATTTATAGAAATTTACAAGTGCATCCTAAACTCACATAGAAACACATAGGACTGGTAATAGCTAAACATCTCTGAGCAAGAAAAATGAAGATGGAAAACTGACTATCAGATTCTAGAACCTATTATGAAATGTCACTAATTAGAAGAGCATACTGTTATTGTGATGGCAAACTCATGGAACTGAATAGCAAGTCCAGAAACAAATCTGCACGTAGATGACTTATTTAAAAGATCAGTTCCTGAAAGTGATATAAAAAGAAAAAAAGATTATTTCAACTAGCAGTGTTAGAGCAATACAATATCCTTATGCAAAGACTGAACTTTGGTCTTTTCTCTTCATACTATATGTAAATAGCACAAATACATCATATACTGAAATTTAACACCTAAAACTATAAAACTTCAAGATGAAAACATGGAGAAAATCTCCATGACTTAGATATTAGCTCCAATGCCAAAACATGCAATTCTTTTAAAAACAAATTCACACTTGGCAACCTGTGTAAATCACCTGGGGTAAAGCGATTGCCATAAAAACATCAGGGCTTGGGCTTAGATCTCTAGAACCCGTTCAAAGCCAGGCACAGCACACATCTGTCATCCCAGTACTCCCACAGGAATGTGTATCTGCAGAAAAAAAAAAAAAAAAACAAATTAGACACCTATCTTTCAACTTGAACAAAAAAAAAATTACTTCAAAATAGGTGAAAGACTTTAATTTATTACTGGAAATACTAAAACTTCTGGAAGAAAACATAGGGGATACCCTAATTTTGCCATAGAGTTTTCATTTTTTAGTGGTTGTAGGAAGCACCCTACACCTGAACACTTTATTAAGACCTTATTGCTTAAGTAGTTGGACACTGATTAGCTATAAACATTTTCTGTACCTGGTCCCTGGTTACTCTGCAGAGCCTTCCCTGGCTGTTGGGAGCCGGGACACCACTAGAAGGGGGCAAGAGTGGGAAAAACAGTCCCTCCCAAATGTCTCAGCGGTGAAGTGGACTTCAACAGGGCCCCCGAGTTAGCACAGGGGTCAGGAGTGTAGGCTTAAGCCAGGGCCCAGGGACAATGTTCCCCGAGGTGAATCAAGACCCAGCCTCTCTGACCTTTCCAGAATAATGGCTGGGTAAGAGGAACAGGCTGTGGAGCAGGCAAACTAAAATACCTGATGTGGAAGTCATGCTGGGCTGGAGCAGCCAGCACCAAGCCTCAGGGCAGGGAGTCTTCAGGAGTGACCACGCAGGGGAGAAGAGCGAAACTTCACATGAAGTAGCCATGTTCATGCAGGACAAGGCAGGGTTCCTCAGGGACAGGCTGCCCAGGCCTGGGTCTGGGCCTTCCAGTTCTTTAGTATGAAGGAATATAGGGGTGCAGTTAGGTGTTTCCTTAACCAAGCCCACTCTTTATGCTACCTAGGGGTAACTCTCACCCACCTGAACATCCAAAGGCTAACATGGCCGCCTTAGCTTTTCTTACAAGGCACTTGTTACAGGGCTGCCGGGGTGGGGTGTGGTGGTGACATGGGAGGGGGCTCTGGTGGTCGCATCTAATCTACACAGCCACAAGTGAGGGTGGGGGTGGTCAGGGCCTTAGGGACTACCATAGTACAAGCACACAGCCAGGCCGATGAGCAGTGTGGCCAGGAAGAAGACGGCTGTGAGCTGGAGCTGCAGCAGCGCAGCCGAGAGCACGGCGTTGACCACCAAGGAGCAGGACACGATGAAGAGGCGCGTGATGCTGCTGCCATGCTTCATGACAGCTGACATGAAGCATGACATTTACTGCCTGGTTCAGCACCACAAGCACCGCCCATCCGGAGAAACCCTCTAAGAAGCCTGGGCCTGGGCCACTGCCAGCATAGAGTCCAAGGTTCAGGATCACCCCGAAAGTGTAGAGGAAGAGGCTCTGAAGAGTCAAGGGCAGCCGCTGTCATTTCATGACCAGTTCTGTGTACACCGATGACAGACCGGAGATGAGGCAGTACAAGATGAGGAGCGCAAGTCCCAGTGGAATGATATGCAAGCGCATGGGATGGGCTCTGGCTGCTGACCGGGGGCCAGGAAGGGTGTTCGCAGGTTCCTGAAAGTCGCCTGATGCAGCCAGCAGCAGCAGCAGTGCCAACCCCTGACATGCAGAGAGGCGATGCCTAAGGCAGAGGCAGTACAACAGAGCTGTGCTTCCAATCTTGAGATTGCTCAGCACCTGATAGGTGCTGGGGTCCACGTAACGCTGCAGGTTGTTGTTGGCACCATAAAGCAGGGCTGATAGTGCAAAAGGTGCAGCCTGGCGCCAGGGTGGTGTGCCCTGGGGCCATGATTGCCAGCCCACCAGGAAGGAGAAGGTATATAAGAGTAGTTTGGTCATCTCAGTGAGTAACACAGCTGAGGAGGGCCGGAAGGGCACTCGGCCATCCACGTTGCACAGTGCTAAGAATGGTGCATGGGCACCATACGTGGCCGTGGACAGGAATAGCGTTAGGGTCCAGCGAGCCTGTCTTGGACGGGCAAGGCCTGGCATACTCCCGTCTTCTACACTCATGGCCCACACCAGACCCTGGGTGGCCTGTGTAGCTAGCAAGGGACAGAGGAACTGGGGCACATTGGAAGGAAACTGAGTGTAGAACTGTGGGACATCACCAGAGAGAACACTGGGGATCAGAGTCAGTTGCACGCTCCACAGTCAGGGCTTGAAGAGAGGGCTCATGTCCCACAGTTTTGGGGTTAGTCCCGCGGAACTAGGGAGGGAAGGGGTGCAGGCTGCAGGCTGACAAACCACTGCCCACGCTCTGCAGGAAGAAAAGCAAGGATGAAAGAGGCAGGAGAGGTGGAGACAGCAAATGAACAACAGCAGGGGGAGCCAGAGAGAGAGTCTGTGATACAAAGGCCTCTACCTGAAGGCCCAACGTGCTCATCCTGCCTTCCCCAGAGGGTCTAGTCAGGCTCCTTTCGTAGTGACCTAATGTAGTTCTTCAGCGTCTTCTCCACGTTGGGTACAGCGTATGTCTGAGCTGTATAGATGCCAGTGCAAGTGCCCACCGCAGAGCCCAATACTGCTGATGCCCTCAATCTGGCCACCACATAGCCTGCCAGGGATCCCTTGAGGAATGGGGAAGACAAGAGTGAGCCATCCTGGCCTACACCACTGTTGACTTCATCCTCCACAGGCTGCTGTAGGTACTCCAGCTGCTTCTTGAGAAATGTCAGGTCTTTAAGCTTGGGCAGAGAATCCTAGGACAAGGGAGAGGCTGGCTCCAGCAGACTTGACCCAGTCCCATGCCCTCCTCAGTTTTATCAGAGGCTAAGAGCTCGGTGAGCTTGTCATCCACCATCTTTCCCCGCCAAACTTGTTGCCGAGTTTTCATTTTTTGATGGTGGATAAGCACGTAAAAACATATTTAATAGTGAAAGTATAAATTTCAATGTGAATTGAAGTTCATTGAGTTGTATAATCTTTGAGTTTGGTTAATTTTGGTTTATGATATTTTTATTTGCAAAATTTTTATAATAATAAAGTTTAATTTTTTTATTTTAAAAAATTTAAAAAATCATACCTTTCAAATTTTAGCACTTTTGTTCTTCTAAACACTTTTAAGAAAATGAAAAAATAATTTAAACTATGAGACTATCCTTGTAAATAATATAGCTGATAGAGATGGCTCAGTGGTTAAGATCACTTTCTGCTCTTCCAGAGGACCTGAGTTTGATTCCTGCACCCACATGGTGGCTCACAACCATCTCTTATTCCAGTTCCAGGGGACCCACACCCTCTGGCCTCTGTGGACAACAAGCAATGCATACAGTGCACAGACATACATGCAGGCAAAACACCCGTATACACAAAATAAAAAATGTTAAGAATGGAGCTGTGGTGGTTTGAAAGAAAATGCCCCCCAAAGGGAGGGGCACTATTCTGAGGTGTGGCCTTGTTGGAGGAAGTGTGTCACTGTGGAGAGGGCTTTGAGGTTTTATATATGCTCAAGTCACACTTAGTGTTTTGGACCACTTCCTGTTGCCTGCAAGTCAAGATGTAGGGCACCAGGCTACTTCTCCAGCACCATGTCTGCCTGCATGCCACCATGTTATACCATGATGATAGTGGTCTAAACCTCTGAAAATGTAAGCCACCCCATTTAAATGTTTTTCCTTTATAAGAGTTGCCATGTTCATGGTGTGTCTTCACAGCAATAGAAACCTTAATTAAGACAAAAGCTGATAAGGAACTTTTAACAGATATATATAACTCGACAAAACTAAAAAAAAAAAAAAAAAAAAAAAAAAAATCAGGCCTAGGCGTCACGATGCATGATTGTAATCCCATAAATCAGAATGCTGAGGCAGGAGGATCCTGAGTTTAGTGTCAGCTTGGACTACATAGGGACATCCTGTCACATGGGGAAAAAAATGTTCTTTTAATGGGAAAACATTTGAGCAGACATCTTCCCAAAGATAATGTATACATGACATATAAACACATGAAAAGATATACAACATCATTAGTCAGTAGTGAAGTGCATATTAAATCATGATTGGTCAAAATGCAGAGTTGTGGAGTCTAGCCCCAACAGATAAATCTATAAAACAACTCCCATACTTAAAACTGAGGGAACACTGCAGAAGAGAAGCCAGAAAGATTGTCAGAGCCAGGATCCAGGAGTTCTCTGTGAGTCTGTGTCTTCTTGTAATGTCAGAAGCTACACCCATGAAGTCTCACCAACATGCCTGCCTAAACATGAGCTGAACCAGGATCACACCAATAGACATGCCAATGTGGGTGGGGTAAAAAAAAAAAAAAAAAAAAAAAAAAAAAAAAAAGCCCATGAGGCCTCAACCCTACACAAAGAACTACAGGCAAATTGAGAGTGTGGAAAATAGTCTTCCCCGAGGAAAAGCACACCAATTGCTTACCCAATACCAAATACTGAAGAAGAGCAAAGATGGATATATGGGAAGGCTTGGAAAGAGGAAAGGAAAGGGGAAATTATATAATTATATTATAGTGTCAAAGATAAAAGAAATAATTTTTAAAAAATCATAATTGGTGGAATTGGTTAATATCTTTGGTTAAATTTTTAACATCATTATGTAAAATTTATGAAGTTTCTCAGAAATTAAAGATAGAGTTACCATATGATCTGGCAATCTCAGTGGGTGTTTACACCCAAAGGACACGAAACTGACACACGAGACTCTAGTGACAAGAGAAATTACTTCCATGTTCAATGTAACAGTATTCACAATAGCTAAGATTGGTATTCAACCTAAGTCTTCATCAACTGATGAGTGGGTAAAGGAAAGGCTAGAGACAGATAGATGATAGGTAGGTAGATAGATGATAGATTAGATAGATAGGTAGATGGATGGATGGATGGATGGATGGATGGATGGATGGATGAATGGATGGATGGATGGGAGAGGGGAGTTGGGGGAAAGACTGGGGGAAGAGAAAGGAAACTGGTGTTGGGATGTAATATATGAGAGATTAAAAGATAGATAGATAGATAGATAGATAGATAGATAGATAGATAGATAGATAGATAGATAGATAGATAGAGACAGATGATAGAAGATAGATAGTAGATGATAGATGATATATATACCATCCCTTTACACCCCAGAGGCCTATACAACTATAATTTAAAATAAGATAGAACTGAAAGCCTACTCAAATGGATAGAAGGAGTTAAATTAAATCACCAAATCATATCAAGTATTGATAAGGCTGAAGAAGACTAGAGCTTACATATGCTGATGGCAGAGACAGTAAGTGACATAACTACCCCAGAAAATTTTTTCTTAAATCAGAAGTATACACTATCTTCTATCCAGCCTCTTCACTTCTAAATACTTACCCTAGAGAAAAGAAAACTGATTTCTATTAAAAGATTTTACATCATTGCCTACTTTATATTACATATATAGTTATTAGTAATAACCAAAAACTGAAATCAACCCAAATTCCCAACAGTAGCTGAACAGATAACTAACTTCTTCATTAGCATGATGAAATACTAATCAGCAATAAGAAAGGATTGATGCCAACAACTCCATGTGTAAATCTCCAACTGTCCAGATCAAGTCACAGACTCACCCACAGGAAAAGCATATCTCTGGCTACATGGTGATGAAGGTCGGGAGTGAGAAGGAAGAACTGACAAGAAGCACATGGAAACATCCAGACTGTGTGGAGTATCTCGCTATGGGAATGATAGGAGTGTACATATTCCAAACTTACCCAGTGTGGAATTTAAATGCATACCATTAACTGTATTTCCATTGTTCCTCACTATAGCTATTTAAAGTCTATAAGATGTTGTTATTTGTTTTTAACTCTTCAGCTCTTTTGGGGGCCCTCCACCCAGCTCCCAAATAAATTACACACAGAGGCTTTTCCTTACTTATAAATTCCTGGTCATAGCTTGGCTTGTTTCTTGCCAGCTTTCTTTAACTTTAAATTTTCCTATCACCCTTTTGCCTCTGGGCTTTTCCCATTCTTTTACTTCTGTAAATCTTACTCCGTGACTTGCTGAGTAGCTGGGTGGCTGGCCCCTGGAGTCCTCTTCCTTCTCTGGCTACTCTTTCCCTCCCAGATTTCTCCTTTTATATATTCTCTCTGCCTGTCAGCTCACCTATCCTTTCTCCTGCCTCACTATTGGCCATTCAGTTCTTTATTAGACCATCAGGGGTTTTACACAGGCACAGTAACATAGCTCCACAGAGTTAAACAAATGCAACATAAACCAAAGTAACATACCTTAAAATAATATCCTACAACAATAAGATGTAACTTTTCTCTTCCAAACAGTTTTGACAATATTCTTCATATAATCCTTGTGTGTCTCCTATAAAGTTATTCCTGTACATTGCTTGGAGTTTTGCCATAGGTGAGACCTGTTTACTAGATTTTCAGATTGGTTTAGGACTACTTATAAGAAAACTTTCATTTTGGTTTTGATATAGGATCTCCTATGGCTGTGTCACCAGGGTGGACTTGAACTCTTGTCTCAGCCTCCTGAGTACTGTAATTAGAGGTTTGAGCCACCACACCGAGCAAAACTTTTTATGTTTGCTGCTATTAGAATTGGTAATGCAGTGAAACATTCTTTTATGTGACACCATTTGATTGCTATTTTCCTTTTAGGGTTTAGTAAATCTAGACAAGAATGTTTAAATACTGAAATATTATAATATCTTAATTAGAAAAATTAGCCACCCACAGAATCAATTGACCAGGCCTCATGGGTGCTCACAGAGATCATGTGAGCCTGATCTAGCTTCTGACCTAGGTCAAATCTAGGCTTTGAGCTACGTTGGGAACACTCACTGACTCTCTTGTCTACTTATGGGACCCTTTTCCTCCAATTGGGTTGCCTCATCCAGCCTTGATATGATGGTATGTACTTGGTTATATTGCAGCTTGTTATGCCATGTTTGGTTGATGTCCCTGGGAAGCCTTCTCTTTCCTGAGGGGAGACGGGAGGCGGGCATTGATCTGGAAGAGAGGGGAGTTGGGGAGAGAGACTGGGGGAAAGAGAAGGGAAACTGGTGTTGGGATGTAATATATGAGAGATTAAAAGATAGATAGATAGATAGATAGATAGATAGATAGATAGATAGATAGAGACAGATGACAGAAGATAGATAGTAGATGATAGATGATACATCAATAGATAGATAGATAGATAGATAGATAGATAGAGATAGATAGATAGATAGATAGATAGATTATAGATAGAAGATAGATAGACAGACAGACAGACAGACAGATAGATAGATAGATGATAGAAAAATTAGCCAGAAAAAAGCCTCTAACAGACAATAAAAGGACTTCAAACAGAGGTAAGAATTTGATACTATCCCTGTTTGGGTTGTCCCTTATCAAAGCCAATGGGCCAAATCCATAGAAGACTAAAGACATATTCATATATTCTCAGGCCTTTCCGTGATATTTTAAAAAATAGTCTTGTGCACTGATACATAAAGTCCCTAGCAGAGCCCCTGTCACTAACCCGTTAAAATACATCCTCGGGCCTGACACTTGGGCTACGCTTGAGGAAAATGGACTATTTTTTTTTCAGGACCTATTATGTGATAAACACTGTTCTTGTGATTTACCTACAGAAATGGGTAGCTCAGGACACCAGTCCTATAAGCAGTAAGTATTATAGTATTCAATCAACAGCTGGAGAAGAAATATAAGACAGAGGCAATTAACTGTGTCCAGGAAAGGCTCAAGGGTGAGTACTATTCAGTGGTAGAGCACTCATTTAGTGTGAGCAAGGCCCTGGGTTCAAACCTAAGCACCAGAAGGAAAGGAGATATGGAGGAAAGGAAAGAAAGAATAAAGGAAAGGAGGGAGGAAGAAGGGGACAGAGAAAGCGAGGGAAGGAGAGAGGGAAAGAAAGAAGGGAGAGAGAGAGGAAGAGAGGGAGGGAGAGAAGGAAAGATATAATAGAGGGAGGGAGGGAGGGAGGGAGGGAGGGAGGGAGGGGGAGAGAGGGAGAGAGAGAAAGACCAGGAGCTTTCTGCACTGAGTAACAGGCCTAAGAGGGGTCCTCAAATCCTAGGGACAGTGGGTGAGGAAAGTTGAGACATAAGAGAATACAGTAAATGGACTATATACATGGATCAGCATCTTATTTTTGCCTCTGCCATGTGTGTGTTCCACTCTGTAGTACCTGTTCATCTCTGTAGCTAAGCTCGCAGGACCAGAGCCTGTATTCTTGCTCCCAGGATGGTTTCTGGCACGTGAAAACTGTTTACATCTTTCAGTTAATGTAGCAGTTAGAAGTAGTGGGTTTGGGGTAGTAAGTAATTGAATAAGTAAGTGAATAAACCACACTATGAGTTTGCTATCCTCTCTTTTCCAGACAAGGGATACTAAACAAAGGCAAAGCTGAGAACAGAAATGCAAAAGCTAATTCACAGTGCACTCAAGATGTCTACAGTCTGAATAAGAAGATTCAGGATCAGTCCAGACAGTGCCAGGCCCACAGCAGAAAGCCTACCCTTGTGTTTCACTCGATGACATTCTAGAACGTTTACTGTTCAGACATGGAGTGCTTTGTAATCCACAATGACTGGCACTGTCAGATTTTGAAGGAAAACTGGAATTTGGCACTATGGTTTTGCTAATTATCACTTTAGGCAACAGCTCCTTCGAATGTCTGAGGAAACAGCTGATTCTTCTCTCCCCAGAAGCCTTTGCTTACAAAACTTGGCTTACATCAGAATGAGATGCAGATTACATCAGTGTGCAGATTTCAGCCTAAGAGGGCCTCAGTCAGAAAAGCTGACATTGTGTAACTCTTAAAATCCAGGCTTTCTCAAACCATATCTGGGATCACAAAGGAAGACTAATAATAATAACAACAACAATAATAAATAATTCTTTCAGGTAAAAGGAGTTATAGTACTGTCCGAGAGAACAAAGTGGAGTGGAAGGCGGCCTAAAGCCATAACTCACCCATTTCCAGCAGGATCCCGGTTCTAGGACCTCCCGATGACAGGCCCATTGGTGTGTACTTTGCTCTCCCCTCTGTGACCTTCCACACAGCAGCAGAGCACCAGTCTTTTGAAGGCAGGACTGACTCCATAGCCCTCTCCTCTCTAGATAGCTTATGAGGCCCCAGCCTTAGATATCAGCTATTCTTACGCTTTGTCTGTCTAGATAAACCACTCATTATGTATCTACTGGCATATATTTTAATATTGGCTTAACTTAATTATGCTCACTCCAGAGGAAAATACCAGCACCCTCTCTAATGTTTTCTCCTCTATCAGTGCTGTTTCTCAGTTTTAGAAAAAGTTCCAAATATAGTTGTTTTGACCACATTACAAAGAAGACATCTTTTCCTCACCATACAAATTATTAAAAATGATTTTTTGCTCAATGTTCACTCTTGCCATGGGCTATTCATGTCAGTACATCTGTAGCAACTCCCAGCTTGCCAGACGCTCTTCTGTGTTTGTATTATTTCTTTTGGTTCCTCTATGACTTCTATCTAGCACAGTTTTTTTCTATGACTTACTACACTGGTACTGAGCTAGTTACCATGAAATCATGGAAGCTTCTTTGTCTAACCTAGAGGGACTCTGATTCAGCAGCCCATGAGTCTGTATTTGTCATCTTGAGGGTTAGGGCCAGGATTGGAGCTACTGCCCCACTGTATCTGTGTGTTTCCTATTTCTGTGGTCTGGATGAGAAATGTCCCCATGTCCCCATGTCCCCATGTCTTCACGTCCCCACGCATCTGAGCCTTGGTCCTCAGCTGGTGGTTGTGTCTCAGGAAGTAGAGCCTTCTAGAGGAAGCACATCCCAGGGGTAGGCTTTGAGAATTTATGCCTCTTCCCACTTTCAGTTTGGGTTTTCCAATTCCTACATGTGGTCAAAAATGTAATCTTCCCGTTCCTACTGTCCGCTGCCACACATCCTCTGCCATTACACTCTCCTTCTGGAGCCAAAGGCAGAAATGAACTCTTCCTCCTAAAGTTACTTTTGGTTTTATCACAGCAACAACAAAATAATTAATATACTTACCATTCCCAAGCAACCTTCGACACCTCCATTTCTCACAACTCTTTCAACAGAAACGTCCCTTATACGTTCATGTATAGAACTATGATCAAGTCTAGCTTCCCAAACATCCTCATCATCAAGCCAACACGTGACATTCCAAATGCTTCACTCACTCCCGGCCTTTCCTTGTGATCTGTGCTAAGATGTCAGGAGAAAATGTACATTTCTTCCCCCTTCCCTCACCACCAGAAGCACATAAACTCCACTAACTACGTCCTGTGTCAGAAAGAGGCCACTCTGTGGAGATGAGTATCATACTTCTCTTCACAGTCATCACACATAGAAATGGAATCACACAGTATTTGTCTCTTTGGGGGTGCACTATTTCATTTAGCACAAGGCCTCAAGGTTCACTCATGTTATAGCTTGTGTCAGTGTTCATCTTTTTAAAAATCAGCTAATGTGTGTGTGTGTGTGTGTGTGTGTGTGTGTGTGTGTGTGTGTAGCCATATCACAGTATCTGTGGGATACTGATTCCAGCAGCCCCTGACAGAGGTACTAAAGTCTGTGAATGCTCCTATAAAATATTATAGCATTTACATACAACCTACTACAATCTACCCCATATGTTTTAAGTCATATCTCTATTACCTACATTTCCTAATACAGCGGAACTGCTATATATAAACAGTCATTGCGCTACACTGTTTAGGGAATAATGACAAGAAAGTAGTCTGGATATATTCAGGACTGTCATAATTTTTCAATTTTTTTTAAATATCTTAAACCAGAATATGTAATAGGACTAATTGTATTTGGTTTCAAAATTTAAGGCTCTTATATGTAACCTGTTGTGGAATATTTGTTTAACTAGGCAAAGATATGCTACATTTGTTTATGCTGCAATTGTTTAACTTTGTAAAGATGTGTTGCAATTGTGTTAATCAAATAAAATTAACCTGGCCCCAGAGAGGCAGGATTAGCAACTGGTTGACAGGAAGTAGCAGAGAGGAGAGTAGTGTGGGTTTTTTTAGTCGGGGCACTGTAGAAGGAGAGAGGCTTCTGGAATGCCAGCAAAGAGAGAAAGTCAGCCAGTTGCCCCTCTAACTCTCTGAGCTCCCAGGTTTTCACCCTAGCCTTTGAGTCTTGAGTTTTATTAGAACTATAGAGATTTAGTTAAAGCTCTGGGAGAACAGAATTCCCCCCAGGCTACAGCCTGAGCAGCTGGGCCTTTAGCAGTTTAAAGTACAGCCCCTGTGATGAAGGTAAAACAGCAGTAACAGAAGTAAGATAAAATTTTAACGACAGGCAAAGAACACATGCCCTTCTCCCCACTGTCCCACCCACCAGACTTGACAGAGCCCTTCTCCCCCATCTGAGCAGAGAGGTTGTGGAGGGGCCCATGCTTAGCTTCTCTAAGCCTAAATGAACTTTTTAATCTCTAATAGACAAATATCCAGAATGCCACAGGTTACTAGAGACCTGTGAGGGGAGGATGCTGGGCTGAATTTGTAGCTCAGTGACAGAGCACTTATCTGGTATGTGCAAGGTTCTGGGATTGATTTATAGCATTGCAAAATCAAGCAAAAATGAGAGAAAAAACAGAGAAAGCAGACAGGTAGACAAGCATAAAGTCAAAGACACACAAAGAAAACAGTGTTCAGTAACTATCTTGACTGTTCGTTGTGGGTTATATTTGAATTCCAGTTATGGTCAAATTGCACACACACAGGACTCTAGCCAGCAGGAAAAAGCTTAGGAGATATCAGCATGGAAGCCTTTGTAGAGTCAGAAAGGGAACAGAAGGAATGCTACTGGTTTGGGGGGGGCGTGTGTTAGCAATAAATAATTTAAGAACTAATCTAAGGACTGAGAATGTAGGTCAGTTGTAGAGCATTCGCCTAGCATGAGTAAGGGCTCATAAAGAATAAAACTAGTAATAGGAGGAAACTTAAAATGCAAATAACTAGCGCTTCCTTTTTACTGGTGCTCACAACCTTGTCAACATCCCCACACCAAAAGAAGATTAAGACACCTCAGGGCTGGAGATGCATGACTAGGATGAACTTCTGATCTATTTGATTTTTACTCTGACGCTAGAAGTGACAAGCATATTTATGATTTAAATAGAAACTCAAAGTCCCACACGGTCCCCAAAAGACACTTCAAGGTGACCAAAAGCACCAAACCAAGGAAAGAGGAAAGGAGCTGAGTCGCCAACTCCCAACTCCTTGAAGCTAGGATGCAGAAGAGCAGACCTCTCCTGGAGATAGAGATAAAGGTGAGGATTCAGAGGATGCATAGCAAGAAAAGCCCCGGAAGGCACCACCTCCCATAGTGTTCAGTGACTTCCTGAGCCCAGAAAAAGGGGCAAGGACAAACCACAAGCCCACAGCCTTCTCTAGGCAGAAATACGATTTGGCACAAGAAGCAGCTTGTTATAAAGATGCCATCCGTAGAAATGGGGACTGTGAGTTAAGTTCAGCTCAGAAATAAACAACGTCCCAATTCTGCACTGCTGAGTAGTGTGGGATGTAAGATGGGAAATCCGCCCCACTGACAGGAAAGGTCGTTATGTATCTCTGACGTCATCATTTCTGGATGACGCACATCAATGGCAGTAGAGTGGTAAATCAAATGAAGAGAGCCTTTGTAATTGATCAGGGAAGGAATCTGAAGCTGGGTCCACCATTCAGTACCTGAGCAGGGCTCTCTGCTCTGATATAAGCCAGACTGTGACACTCTGCTTGTGCAGTGCAGTGCCCAACACGGGCGTTATGGATGACAACTCATGGGAGCAGACGCAGAGACCCACAGCCAAACATTAGGCGGAGCTCGCAGAACCCTGTGGAAAGAGGGGAGAAGGATTGTAGGAGCCAGAGAGGTCAAGGACACCACAAGAAAACCCACAGAAACGACTAAGCAGGGCTCACAGGGACTCACAGAGACTGAAGCAATCATCAGGGAGACTGTGTGGGACTGACCTAAGGCCCTCTTCATACATGTTATTGTTGTGTTAGCTTGGTGTTCTTGTGACACTCCTGACAGTGTGAGTGGAGGTGTCTCTGACTCTTTTTGCCTGCTTTGGGACCTTTCCTCCTTCTGGGTTGACTTATCCAGCTCTGTAACTTGATATGCTGCCTTAGATGGTTATTCTTGGGAGGCAGAGGAGATATTCCTGGAAGAAGAAGTGGATCTGGGGATGGGGGCTAGGAGGAGAGGAGGGAGGGGAAACTGCTGGGATGTAATATATTAAAAAAGTATAAATTGAAAAAGAAAAAGAAATAAAAGTAAAACCTTTTAAAAAGCACTTCTCTTCTCGAAATTTGTATTTTTCAATTGATACCTACTTGGTTTTTGCTTTTTTGTTTTTCTCCCTTATTCCCATTCTCTATTCTGATCTATTTCTCTGATTTATAGAAATTTGGATCTGGATGAGATTTAGAAAGAATCAGGGTTAACATCTTAGTTCTCTAAGTGAGAACACACTGGCAGGGCTGAGGTAGAGCTAGAACAAGTGTTTTAAGTCTGTTTCAGATTCTCACTTACTCTGGGAGACACATCCTCTATCCCCAGCAGTCAGCCTCCATCCTCCTTCATGGGACTCAGGCCTGGCAGCAAATCCATTCCTCTGCTCAATGCTGGGTTCAGTGACCACCTCACTTTTGACGAAAGTCCATGAAGTACTTTGCGGATCTTGCTGGGTTCCAGCAATCTTTGTCCTGCACTTGCCAGGTAAGTACTGGAGCCATCTCAGTCATCTTGACTTCTGTATGAATTTTTTAATGGACCTGCTGTACAGGAAACAAAGCTAGTAAAATGGAAAGAGAAAAATTCCCTAGCCCAGATCCAGCCACGCCAAAAACTGGCCTTCCTTCAAAACACTTTAGTTGTGTGAATCAACAAAAACCGAATTTGGGCTGAGTTTTCTATTGCATGGCTTCAAACATGTCACTAAAACTATGAAAGTATGCACAATTCAGTATACTAGAATATTACATTTGAGTTGTTGGAGCTGGAGAGATGGCTCAGAGGTTAAGAGCATTGGCTGCTCTTTCAGTGGTCCTGAGTTCAATTCCCAGCAACCACAGGGTGGCTCACAACCATCTATAATAAGATCTGACACTGTCTCCTGATGCAGGCAGAAGCATAAGAAATAAATAAGTAAATCTTTTTAAAATCTTTGACTTTCTGGATATAGGGAAAACTCGACTGATGAGTTAGAAAGAAGAGGAATGAGCGTGGTTCACAGTAGAACTAGCAAAGGAGATGTGGCCAGTTATCAATAGAATGTCAGTCATTTTGCTAGAAATATAAAGCGTTCACACTAGGACATAGTTGCATTCCTAGTTACACACTCCAGTTGGTGGTTTTAAAAGGAACTGACATGGGAAAGGGAGCCTCTGCAACAGAAGACCAGATGTATTTCAAAGTTTATGTGAGTCAAAGCCATTCATAGCCACTGCCCAGAGCTGGTGATGACCAGGAAAGGCAGAGGCCTGAGGCATAGAGACCCTCTCAGGTCAAAGCACAGCGGCCTGGAGAAGAAGACAGTGCACGCTCCATGGGAGGCGCATAAGCACCAGTGGAAACCAGCATGGCAAATGAGAACTCAGTAATGCCAGATAGAAGTCTTGTTATCAGAACAAACAATATGCATCATTCTACAAACATCAACAACTTCCTCGGATCATCTACCATGAAAGCACTTCAAGGAAAGACCCAAAAGGGAGGCAGAAACTAGTCACACCACAGTGGACCACAATCAAGTGAACTCCCTGTGTGAGCTGAGAGCGCAGCCCAGCAGCAGAGTGCTTACCTGGCATGCACTAGGCCTGGGTTTGATCTCCAGAACCATTTTTTTTTTTAATTCCTGGAGGCTCCTAGAAAAATAATGGTTTAATTCTTCATGTTTTTACTTTTTCTCGCTATCGGCTATTGCTGAGTAATCCGCCAGAGCAAGAATATACAAACTGTATCTCTTTCAAACAATCTCATCTAAAAGGTCTGACTCCTCTTCTGCAACCACTTGGAAAGTAAAGGCATGGTCCAGATGCCCACATGCCCAGAGAATGAGGCCTTCTATGTGCTCCCATGACATCAGAATCAGCAGCAAACAATAGTCCTGAGGTCCTTGGCCAATATAAGCTCTCTATTTTTTTTCCCTTGCAAAAGATATAAAGCTCCTACAAGGTTGTAAAGGAAAAAAAACTATTGTCGAAGACAGAGAACCTCATGTCTAAGGGATACTGGGCTGCATGCTCATGTCTCTGTGACAGACAATATGCCACCAGCCTCAGCTGTAAGCTGCTGACTTCAGAGAGAAAACTGCAAAGGTTGAAGATGCAATATCGGAAAAAAATATTGAGGACTGAATATGTTAGTCATGTTGAATTCTTGTTTACACATCGTTAGCTGTCTGTGGGGCTCAATCTAAGTCTAAACAAACATGAAATCTATTTACATTTTGGCTATGTCTTATATGCATTGCCTGAATCTAATTTTATACAACATTTTTAGTGTGCCTGTGTTTTGACTGTGAATTTTGTACTTGTGGCATGAGAGTTGTTCCTTAAAAGCTTTGGATTTGGGAGAATTTGGATCTGATATTCTAGGGTTAAGATGGTCAGCCTTACATTGAGCATAGGGTATCTGCTTTCAGTGCTGGCCACTTAAGAAGGTGAGAGAAAAGGATCATCCTTAGTTCACCGCTACTCTGAGAAATGTACCTAGGCCCCATCTCAGAAAAAAAAGAGAGAGACACAGAGACTGTCATAGTCACTGTCCTCCTGCTGTGAGGAGACACACTGACCAAGGCAACTCTTCTAGAAGAAAGTATTTAACTGGGGCTTACATACAGTTGTAAAGGGTTAGTCCATTACCATCATGGTGGAAAGCTGACAAGTAGGACATCAGAACTGTAGCTGAGAATGTTACATCCTGATCCCCAACAGGCAGAGAGACAGACAGACAGACAGACAGGGCCTGATGTGGGCTTTTGAAACCTCAAAGCCCACTCCCAGCAACACACTTCCTCTGCCATTGGACTGTCCTCCATTGGGGCGTATTTCCCAATCCTCCCCACACAATTCCACTAGCTGGGGACCAAGCATTCAAACCACCACAGAGAGTCAATCTCTCTGTCCAGATGTTGAAGTAGTATTGTTATGGAAAATATGAAAATGTATACTTATACAGGAAAGGAAAAGAAATGAAGAAGGAAGAGGAAGAAGGAAAGAAATGATTTTTCCTTCTGCTTATGATTGTTAGAACTGCCACCCTGGGGCTGAGGGTATAACTTCTAGGTAGAGGCTTTGTCTAGCATCTGTGAAGCCCTGAATTATATCCCCAGTACCACACACACACACACACACACACACACACACACACACACACATACACACCAGCCAGTCTCTTTAAATTATTCCAGGCATAACAAAATTACCATTCCAAACATGTATTTGACTCATGTTCCCTTGACCACCAATCTGGCCATTAAAAATACTATGGCCCGTTTTCATCCAGCACCAAGGTGTAACCGATGTGATAGAGCGTACTTTCTTACATTTTTATCTCTACCTAACAGAGGAAAAAATTCTGTTTTAAACAGGATGTGTGCAGGATAAATTTTGTTCTTAAACTGCAATAACAAGAAACTTTAAAGTAAATCAGACACCATAAAATAATCTTACAATGCCTTGGAAAGAGCCCAAGACCATGGGTTCTTAAATAGCTTCTCCCTGCTGAATGGAGCTGCCACCCTCTGCATGAACAATAAGTATTCCCTTGATATCTCTAAGAAATACCTACTAACATGGATGTTGGTCTGATAAGAAAAAGTGGGAATATGTTCAGATAGTTACCTCCTTTTTTAACCCATTACAGGTAAGTTGTTAGTAAGTGTTGCCCATCTCCATTCTAACCCAGTGCTGCTCTGTACCCTGAGATCCACCCCACCAGACAGGCTAGTAGACTTCTCTATCGGGTAGGCTTCACCTGGCCAGCCCCTGTGCTTCTGCACACATTCCATTGCTTACACTTGTGAGGATACTGGGACAGCTGCAAGAGTGGGCACAGTAACAGTGGATTTACCGTGTTCACGGCTTGTCTAAACATTTAATGATTCTGTCTAGAATTAGAATACTAACCCTTCAGCCTAGTTTTAAGAGTCTATAATCTAACCTCAACTCACTGCCATTATCACAAACCCTGCCACTTCAAATGTTTTCATTTATTGTATTTCATACATTCAGATTAAAATTGAAGGCAGAGTTGTAGAGATGTGTGTTTATAGCCCCAGCTACTCAGGAAAATAAATCAGGAGAGTCACACAGTCAAGACCTGCCTAGACTACATGCTGAATAAGACCAGCCTGAGAAACTAAAAAAAAAAAAATACTTTAAAGGCTGGAGATGTGGCTAGTGCTGGAAAGCCTGTCTGGCATACACAAAGGCCTGGGGTCAAGGCCCAGTAATACAACAAAACACAAGAAACAGCCAGCTTTACCCTCAGGTCTTGATTGGTGAGAAGCACACTTTTGCCCTCCATGGGCTTTCTCTTTCCATCTTCTGAACTATCGAAGAATTTCAGCCTTCATTTAAGTCAGAGATCTTTATAACAACCTCTCCCAACTGCATACAAGACTCCAGTAGCCCTGATGTCTCTCACATCATAACTGTAGTGATCACATATTTCTATCATTCATAAATGCCATTAATCATGGTCTTCCTTTTATCCAAAGTGAAAGTTGATCTGCCCCACATCCTACCACTGGTTATTATACTGCCTTATAAGCCTCCATGTCCTCATAACTACACTTAATTCACACTTTCTTTCTGCATAGGCCACGCTATAGCCTAAATGGCTAACATTTCAGTTAAATGAATGGCCATTCTTCTCTGAGCCCAGCTGCCCCAAAAACACATCCTGTTGAGATGGGGGTAGAGATATACACCTGCAATTCCAAAAATGTGGGGGATGAGACAGGAGGATCACTATAAGTTCAGGGCCAGTCTAGGGTACACAGTGACATCTTGTCTATAAAATACAAAATTAAAATTGAACTATGTCAATCAAGTATTCATAATCATATTGGGAGATGGGATGGGACATTAATTTCCAGGAGAGGAACTTCCATAAATGTTAACACATTCACCTTTTCTGCTCCCAAAACCACCAAAACTCATCCTGCCTCCCTCTCAAGATTGGTACTTCATTGTCTCTAAAGTGAGTGTAGAGAAGGAGACCCCAGAAGTAGAAAATGTACATGCATTTGCCTTTTTGGCAAGTGACTTGTCCAAGGTTGAATCATGAGAATGGGAAGGAAGTCTTGGCTGCTTCTTCTTTTTAACACTACAGGAGCTCAGCCCATGCAATATGACAAGAAAAAGAAGCAAAATCCCTTACGAACTTGAAAATATTAATTAAAACTCTCTTGGTTCATAGATAACTGTGGTGGTTTGAATAGGAATGCCTCCCCTGGGCTCATAGATTTGAATGCTTGATCAGCCTAGATTGGCACTATTAGGAGGTGTGGCCTTGGGGGAACTCTGTCACTGGAAATGGGCTTTGAGGTTTCAAGGGTCTAAGCCAGGCCCAGTATCTCTGTCTCTTCCTGCTGCCTTCCTATCTGGATATAGAACTCTCAGCTACCTCTCCAGCACCATGTCAGCATGCATGCTGCCATAATGGACTAGACCTCAGAATGTAAGTCATCTCCAATTAAATGCTTTCTTTTGTAAGAGTTGCCTTAGTCATGGTGTTTCTTCACATCAATAAAACATAGACTAAGATAATAACATCATCATCTACAAAGAAAATCTCTAATAGTCTACAGAAAAGTACTAGAATAAGTGCGCTATCAAAGTCAAGAGATCATTTTTTAAAACGAAATGCATTTCCAAACAATTAGAAATTTAAACATAATTTGTAATAGCATAAGTATCCATTTTGGAGTTAAATCTAATAAAATATATGCAATATTTAGATAGTGAAACATACAAAACATTGGTAAGAGAAACCAAAGAAACCCTAAACAAATACAGAGATATAAATTATTGTTGGAAATGTCAAATGTTATTAGAGTTAAGCCTTTTCAAATTGAGTTATATATTTCACTCAGTATCTAGTTCCTATACACTTTTTAGAGAAATTTACCAAGTGATAAAACAATGTGTGTGTGTGTGTGTGTGTGTGTGTGTGTGTATGTATGTATGTATGTATGTATGTATGGAAAAAGTGAAATACTTAAAGTTGCCAATGTCATTTTTAAAGACTTTTTTTAAGTTTACGTGTGAGTGTCTTACTTGCATGTGTATATGTGTCCCTAGTGGCCAGAAGAGGATGTTGGATGCCCCAAAATTGGATTTACAGATGGTTGTAGGTCATCATGTAGGTGCTGTGAACGGAGCGCATATCCTCTGCAAAAGCAGAAAATGTTCTTTCTGCTGAGCCATCTTGCTAGCATCAGCATAATTTTTTATTGAAAAGGAACAGGGATAGATAATTTATACTGTCTAAATTCAACATTATTATTTAGTGAACAAATTATTATAATTCTACAGTATTCTGGACAGCATGCTATTGATTCCATATGTCATTTATTCTTACACTGAATATAAAGTCCAAACATAGACTCACAGATGTATTAGCCATTGATATTTTAACAATCATGCCAATAAAAGTAAATGAAGGAAAGAATCATTTTAACAAATAATGCTGGCAACTGAACATCCATACACAAAAGCAGTGATGCTTGGCTCACATGCAAATTCAAATAATAATAATAGAACAAATGTAAAGCTTCAACTTAGAAAACTTTTAGAAGAAAATTAAAAATACGAACTTTGGTAAACCAAAGATTTCTTAGCAAAAAATTTAAATTATTTCTTAAATCATAAATTAGACATCATCAAAATTTTAAATTTTTTTCTTCAATGGATATCTTAAGAAATTAAAAAAGCAAGCCACAGGCTACAAGGAAAGATTCACAACACTAATATTTGGTAAAACACTTGTATTTTAGAAATATGTAAAAATTTAATTCAATAATTAAAAAATTCATCTGAAAAGCAGTAAGAAATTGAATATATCTATTTTTTAAAGATACATGGATACAAATGAGCTCATGGACAATGCTCTGAGTCTTTAGTCATTAAAGAAATAACATTTACATCACAGTAAAGAACTGCTTTCTATGTGTCTTTTAGAAATCTATGGTTTAAAGACACCTGTTGTGGTAGTTTGAATGTAATTGTCTCCCATAATCTCATTGGGAGTGGCACTGTTAGGAGGTGTGGCCTTGTTGGAGGAAGTGTGTCACTGTGGGGGTGGGCTTTGAGGTCTCATATGCTCAGGATACTGCCAAATGAGTCAGTTGACTTCTTGTTCCATGCAAGCCAAGATGTAGCCAGCAGTGCGTCTGCCTGCACTCTGCCATGCTTCTTACCATGGTGATAATGGACTGAACCTCTGAACTGTAAACAAGCCACCCCAATTAAATGGTTTTTTTATACGAGTTACCATGGTCGTGATGTCTCTTCACAGCAATAGAAACCCTGTTTCTTAGTTATTAGTTCTTAGTGTTGCTGTGAAGAGACGCCATGACCAAAAAGCAAGTTGGGGAGGAAAGGGTTTATTTGGCTTACACTTCCACATTGCTGTTCACTACTGAAGGAAGTCAGGACAGAAAGTCAAACAGGGCAGAATCCTGGAGGCAGGAGCTGATGCAGAGACCATGGAGAAGTGCTGCTTACTTGTCTGCTTCTCCTGGCTCACTCAGCCTACTTTCTTATAGAACCCAGGACTACCAACCCAGGGATGACACCACCCACCATGGGCTGGACCCTCCCCCATTGATCACTAATTGAGAAAATGCCTTACAGCTGGATCTCATGGAGGCATTTCCTCGACTGAGGCTCTTTCCTCTCCGATGACTCTAGCTTGTGTCAAGTTGACACACAAAACCAGCCAGTACATAACAGCTGTCGATGAGAAGAAGAAACGACTGGAGATGTCGCTCTTGATGAGGCTGTGCTGTTGCACAGATATCAAGAGCTTTGGCAGTTTCTCAATATATTAAATGCATATTTACATGTGATTCATTCAATTCCCCACTATTACTTACCTAGATAGATGAAACCATAAGTGTACGTGGTGACTTTTTTCCAGGATGTTTATAATACATTTCTCCAGACTACTTAAATCTGCAAGCCCTGATGTCCATCCACCTGATGGATGAATGAATAAATTGTTGTATAACTATACTCTAGATCATTGCTTGGCATAGTAGTGGAAATAACTAATAGATCCTTGACATTGTTGAGCCTCATGAACATTAGGCTGAGCAAAAGAAGTTGCACATAAAAGAGCAAATTTAACATTATTCCATAAACAAACAAAAATGGTAGAAAAAAAAACAAAGCCTGAACTATAAACTGTAAAGCCAGATCAATGGCTGTATGGACTGACACAGGTGTGAACTAAGAAGGGACATAAAATTATCTTGATTGATAGACATGTTGATAGTTGATGGAAATGTACATGTCAAAACTGGTCAAACTGGGAGCTGGTGAGATGGTTCAGTGGTTAAGAATGCTTGCTGTGGGAGAGCTGCCCATGACTCATCTGTATTGAGGCGGTCCCTCCTCCAATGCCGAAGGCAGGTCGTAGACCTTGCCCTGAGGTCACAAGAGCAGGAGAGCTGTCCTTGGCTCTCATCAGCTCCAGCACTCAGGAGAGTGACCCTACACCTCACCTGGGCAACACACTAGAGCTGGCCCTGAACGTGTGGGTGTGAGAGAGCTGACCCTGAGGAAGTGAAAGCAGGGGAACTGGCCCCGCTCCTTTCTCCTTGCTGCAAGGGGTGAACTGGCTAGGGCGGTGCTGGACAGCCCACCCTGGGGCCGAAGACAGGGGAGAGCTGGCAGGCTGACCAACTCTGCACCTACCCAGGCCTCAAACCAGACCAATGATTCTTTTTGATAAATGTCTGCATGTAAAAATATATGGATAAAGAGGTTTGCTGCGTGACTCACTGTGTCACACTGCAGCTTCCATAACAAGTTTTTCCCCTTCCTTTTTTTTGCCTCTTTTTATCTTAAATTTTATTTTATTTTATTTTGTCGTGGGACAGGAGAGTGATAGTATCTGGAGGCATGATGTGAAAGACACAAAGAATAGATATAAATAAAAAATAATAAATTTAAATAAATAAAACAAATGTTTGCTGCTCCTACAGCAGACTACAGCTCAGTCCCAGCTACAGATTTTATGCCTTCTTCTGACCTTCAAGGGTAACTGCACATGTGTTAACATGCACAGAGATACACACACACACACACACACACACACACAAATAAGAATAAAAACTTAAATCTTAAAATACTTCACCAAACTGTAATGTGGATAAACTTTTGTATACTAATCAACTTATTAACAAACTTGAAAAAAATTTAATCCCAACAAAAGTTGTTGGGAATTTGACAATAAATCTTAAAATTTGTATGTAATATAAAAGGCCTGAAATGACCAAAATAATTTTGAAAAGAATAATATGGAGGAAATTGTTCTCTGGGTATGGAGAATTACTAGAAAGGGAGCCATGCATAGTAGTTTCACCTTTAACCCCAGCATTTGGGAGACAAAGACAGGTGGATCTCTATGAGCTAGAGGCCAGCCTGGTCTACATAGCAAGCTCCAGGCCAGAAAAAAAATATGAGAAAGGAGGCTAACTAGGATCATATGATAGTAGTGTTACCAGTAGTCCAGGCTGGTCTCCAGGCCAGGTGTTTCCAGTCCAGGTTCTGAGTACCTTATTCAAAGCATCAGGGGGGAAAAAAAGCACAGATTTGCTAAGCAGCCAGAACTACTCAAAAGCAAAGCAATGGTACACATTAGAAATAAATACACTGCAAAGGGTAACAGTGGGCCACATGAGTAAGGATTCTTGGATCTCTCTTTCATGGGATCCAACAGAAGGAGAAGTTTGTTTGCAAACAGGCATTGCAAGGGCAGCTCTTCATTTTGATTGACATATTAAATCATATAATCATTTCTCCACATATTTCTTCTCATAATGCCCTTGACATTAATCATATGTATAATTTTGCATAGGCATAAAATGGTATATAGGGGATTCTCCCTAAAAGTTCACTTTGAGGACATAGCTTGCCTTATCATGCCTTCTCTCAAACTCACTGTAGGCCATATCAGCTTTTTTTTTTTAAGATTTATTTATTATGTATACAGTATCCCTGCAGGCCAGAAGAGAGCAACAGATGTCATTATTGATGGTTGTGAGCCACCATGTGGTTGCTGGGAATTGAACTCAGGACCTCTAGAAGAACAGCCAGTGCTCCTAACCTCTGAGCCATCTCTCCAGCCCCATATCAGCTTATTGCCAGATGTGTTGGGAATATGTTTCAACAGAAACTCCCCAAGTCTGATGGTCCTAATGGGGAAGAAAAACTCACTCCACTGTTGTGAGATGACTGTGGTTGCAGCTCTATGCAGGTGGGGATCCTAAGTTGCTAATAGATTGCTGAGTGTGTTGTTCAGAGAAGGATGTGTGTGCCTAGTACCTTCAGGCAAGAATCTCAGGCTGCCAAGGTCATTGTTGGAAAGAGAGGTATATGCATAGCCTAAGTTAAGTGGAGTCCCAGGTTGTTAAGCTATACCCTATGCTTGCTTGCTTCTGTGGTAGGAACAAAATTAGAAAACTGTGTTAATGAAAAATATAGAACTTAAAAGCTATCTACCTACAAGGAAACTCAAATATGATAAATGAGTGCATCACAGAGCAAAAATGGAAGAAAAAATGGTGGACTGTTAGTTTTCCAGTACTGTGGAAAAAAAAACTAACTGTAAGAAGAAACAAAATGTATGTGGCTGATGGTTTCAGTCCATGAACACTGGATCCTGGTGACTTGGGCCTGTAGCAGGACAAGTCATCACAGGGGAATCCTATGGAGGGGAGACTGATGATCTCATGGCCACTGAGAAGCAAAGGAAATAGACATAACCGAATATCCCCTTCAAATGTCTTGAGGTTTAGAAGGCAGTGTTCTTTGGCTGAGTCAACCTGGAGTTTGTTCTTTTATCTCTCAGGATGCCTATTAGAGGTTATGTTTCTGTAGAATGTAAAAAAAAAAAAAAAAAAAAACAGTTGTAACGTTTTGTAAGATTGAAGATCAGAGGGGATGTGTTGGAGTGTGAGGGAGACCAGTACACATTGTCTACATATGTTAAACTATCAAAGAATTAAAAGATATTCTTTAATTTTTTTTATTTTATTTTATACCATGGATTCTGAAGTCAACTTCCTGGTATTGATCCAGCCCTGCCACTTCCCTACTAGTGAGTCTCTGGGAGACTTTGGTTACTTTTCTGATCCTCCTAGTAAACAAAAATTTCTCTCTTCATTTCAAGGACAAATGATATCATCATCACCATCATCTTACAAACTCCCAATCCTAAAATATACCTAGAGAGCAGACCCAGGAAATGATGTGCCATGAGTTCCCTGGGTCCTCTTTTCATTTCCTCTGTCTCAGATGTTAGTACAGGAGTCCAACAACATAGAATGTCAACAGCACAGAGCGAATAACAACTGCAAGCACTGATGTCTGTTTTTCTCACCCACAGACAAAGACTACTTTCAGTCAACCACAACAGCACACAAACCTGGCCTAACCCCAACTCAATACAAGGAATACAAGCTCCTCCCATATGAAGGCTGTAACACTTTGGCCGGGTCAAAATGGCTGGTAAGAAGACCTCTCCAGCATAACCAGGCTTCACCAGTATCTTTAGAGGCAGCATGGGGGGAGGTATTTATCCAGCTCCTGGGCAGTCATGCACCACCCCTCTCTGATGGGGCTGGTGTCAGAAGAAGTCTAGCAGAGAGTAAAGACTTTCACGATTGCCCAGAAATAATAAGACCATCTTCCTCACCACTGAGATGTCATGGAGACCACAGTGAGTGCCAGATCACCAACCTTCACCAACAGTGTAAAGGAGTCTCTTCCAAGTAAGTGCCAGGGAAAGACAACTGTATAACCTGGGCATACACCCCACCTGGCTCTGACAGGGGGAAGCACCCTTCTTTTACTCCCT
This sequence comes from Peromyscus eremicus, assembly GCF_949786415.1. NCBI lineage: Eukaryota > Metazoa > Chordata > Mammalia > Rodentia > Cricetidae > Peromyscus > Peromyscus eremicus. The sequence continues at coordinate 5,625,421 of NC_081417.1, read as the reverse complement.
GGAGTCAGGTCAGAAAAAGCAAGCTGATGATGGAGAGATGGTTCAGCAGTTAAGAGCACTGGCTGCTCTTGTAGAGGATCTGAGTTCAATTCTCAGCACCCACACAGCAGTTCTCAACTGTCTGTAACTTCAGTCCCAGGGTTTCTGACACTCCCATACTGATGAGCATACAAACAAAACACCTCAATGCACATAAAACAAGAATAAATAAATCATTTAAAAATGTTTTAAAAATAAAGGCAAAACGAAACAGAAGACCTAAATAAAATCTATGAAAATGTGCAAATTTGATATGCTGCTGACATATCCATGCTCTTGGCTTTTACTTGATCCCCATGGCATACATTTTAAAGAATAGGATGAACCTATACAGTGGGTTATTAAATAGTGCTGATCACCCTCAAGATTTTCTAGAAATATAATACATATCCTTGACAAACCAGGTCCAGCCTAACATAAGGAAGGCTCAGTGCCCCAAGGCACGGTCTCTGAAGTTTCTGGTCAGAGTTGGCAGAAACACATGCCCTGTCTAGAGATGAGGCTATGTGGAACTCTTACTGTGGTTGCAGTCTTCTGGAGGTCAGAAAGATTGAAACCAACAGGCAGGAGAAACTCAGAGAAAAAAAGGGGAGAAGGCCACCTGCCCTTTCCATGCATCTGTGTGGTCTGCACTATCCCCTTTGCTTTCAAGGACAAATAAAGTGTCACAAACAGCCCAGAAGTAGTGCTACGTTAAATTTGTCTGAAGGACTGCACTGTGACGATCAGAGGCTAAGCAAGTGTATGATGCACAAATCCTAAATGGTCTTAATAAAAACCCAGAGCCAGATATCAGGGTGAAAGCTGTAAGATCAGAGAAGCAGAGCAAGCCACAGCCACCACCTCTTACCTCACCAACTCCTCAGCCTGACAGAGTCTCTGCAAGAGAGCGAATTCCTGTCTCCTCCCTCCTTATATTCCTTTCTCTGCCCAGCCATATCTCTTCCTGTCTCAACCTTCCTAGTACTGAGATTAAAGGTTTGTAACTCCCAAGTACTGGGATTAAAGGTGTGTGCCACCACTGCCGGGTCTCTATGGTTAATCTAGTGGCTGCCTTTGCCTTCTGATCTTCAGGAAAACTTTACTTGTTAAGAGCATGAACAAAATAATCACTACAAGTATATGTTGTTACAATGTGTAATTTGGAATGTCTTCTGCATTACATAGTAAACTCTCTTAAACGCTTTTTTTTTTTTTCAGGAAGTCAGTTGTTCATAGGAGATACAAGGAAGGTTAGTTGAGCTCTAGTTCTAAGTTTAATGCCTAGGGATCACACTAAAGAAAGAGAAGAAAGAATGCAGGCTTAAGAGGCTGTAGAGATAGCTCAGCAGTTTCGAGCACTTGCTGTTCTTGCAAAGGACCTGGACTTGGTTCCCAGCACCAGCAAGGCAGCTCATAGCTGCCTGTTACTCTAGCTCCAGAGTATCTGGTGCCGTCTTCCAGCTTTCTAGAGTACTACATATGTACAATGCACATACAGATACACAGGCGAAACATTCACACACATAAAAAAAGTGTCTTAAGGAAGAAAAACAACAAAGAATTCAAGACTGAGTGGCAGGGCAGGGAGGAGCCATCAGGTATGATCTCTCTGGCTCCAGAGTATTGGCTTCCCTATGATCACCAGAACAACATGCTAAGAGGCCAGGCCTCGGCCATCCAGCTGCTGAACCATCTGGCTGCTGAGCTAGGAGAAGAAAGCTTTCTTCTAGGTGAGGGTGCTTCAACACAGAGACTGTGGGCTGCTCACAGTCCAGATGTGGGAGGGAACTACAGTCTACTTCACATTCCAACCAAGTAAAGCTACAGCTGCAGCCCTCCACACCTATCCTATTAATCAGTAAATGATCTGTGCGCAGCATCAGACAGAACTCTAGCAAAAGTAACATGTGTAGCCTTTATTTCTCCTTCCCAAACTCCTCCAAAAACCAACAGCTTATCCACAACCATGAGGGGTCGGGCAGGGTGATACCTGCTGTCAGACAGGCACAGCTATCCATCCTCAGTGACTAGAAAATAGAGTCCCTGCTTAAGCCATGCAGGAGTAGACAGAAGAGATAAGACTTAACATAGGGTTGAGATTTTTCTCTAAGTTGATTCTTGGAATTCTTAATTTTCAAAGTACTTAGATTTTGTAAATGTATAAAATCTCTCCAAAATCTCTAGTCCGGGAAGTTCAAGAGAGCTTAGTGAAAGCCTGCTTGGAGTGAAATGAAACCCTTTCACATCTACTACTTGCTCAGTAAACTGTTCAGTTACCCTAGAGGTTCCTGTTGCTTCCTTGGGGACAGGGCCTGCTAGGAGAAACAGCAGCCATGCCCTACTGTGCCCTCCCCCTCCAGCAGCTCCTCCCTATAGAAATACCAAGTCCAAGGAACACAGCTACGCAGACCTCTAATAGGATTGCCCAGACACTATGCAAACAATGCTCATCCCTACAGCAGCTCTGCCTGTATATTGCTTGCTTTCTAAAGACAGATGTTCTGAGTGAATAAGGGCCTGCCCCAAGACGGCCACCCAAGTGATCTCTCTGGAATGTGAACCCAGAACCATGTTCCTTCAGAGCCCATGGCCAGCTCAAAGAGGCTACCTGCCTAATTCTCTCCCCCAGGAGGCACTTGGTAGCCCTCCCTAAGGCATCCAGAGATCCCCTGTCTATTTCTGGTGTTCCTTTGCCCGTTTTCACAAATGAAATTTTCAAACCTTTTCCAGGTTTCCTCCCACAACTCACAAATCACATTAATCTGCTTTCAAAACTGCAATAACCTAGGATCCTGATGGGGTGGTTGAGGGGGTACACAGTGAAACACTTCTCCAGGAGCCCTCATGCTAAAACAGAGCCTCCAGTCTCCAGAAAGAGGGGTGGATCAGCTAGAGAGGATGCTGACCCCAAAGGTCAGCCAGAGGAGGGGGCCCTGTGATCCGAAGGAAGTGGACACAGGGAGTGCCCGGAAGAGATTGTTCATGCTTTCAAGCCCAGCCAAATCTTGTGAGTAACAGAGGGCGTGCAGGCCTGGCTATAAATACCTGCACCTCAGGCCCCACCCCTGTCAGAGCCCTGGTGTTCATCAGACTTGGGTCCACAATTCCACAGCCACTAGCACCACGCTGCAGCAGGAAAAGGAACATGCCTCCCCTTGTCTCATTCTTATAGTGGTGGCCTGCGAACACTGGGCCCACTTGAGAGGAGGAAAGCCTCTGGGCCGGGAGGCCCTGCCGCTCTTGTTATTCCAAGTCGGGCAGCTCAGTGTGGGTCCTTCAGATCTTTGGTCCGGTACGGTGGCGCTGTCTCTGAGTAGAGGGCACATCTTGCTGGGCCTCTAGAAGAGAGAATTCTAGGAGACTCCAGCATGCATGCTTCCTGTCCAGCTCCCTCCCAAACTCCAGGATAATTCTGGGAAAGCCAGCCCACCTTCAGGACTTTCAGTATACCGCAGGTCAGATAGTGAGTCTTTTGACACAGGGTGTTGCCCTGGCGCTCCTCGGATAAAGAGCTTGTGTGGAATAAAGGTTTTAGACGTGGGGGAGGGGCAAGGTCTGAGCCAGGGGCCTTTAACATGCTAAAGAGAACACTGAGGCCACTGACTGGGACGCTGCCTCAAGGAGTCATTAGGGAGCTGATTATAGGGAAGAGGCCTTTTCATGGTTTATAATATCTGGTTCCTAGCGTTCAGGTACAATTAGTTCTAGCAGGAAATCTCCAGAAACAACGCATTGCTAATACGACTCATCTGCAAGTCGGCCATCAATTGCGGAAGCTGATAAGAGACCCCTCCTGCTTGGCCTGGAGTCTCCCCTGACAAGCTTTCCGTAATCTATTTTTTTTTTTTATCCTATCTTTTATCCTAACCTGAAAAGAAGCCATGCCCAGGTGTCCAGAGAGATGTGTGCGCTTCCCATGAACCTAGGAATTACTACTTTTTCCCACTTTCGACAGTCTGAGGGGATTTTCATGATGAGGCCTGAGAGCTCCACCAATTCACAGGTACAGATGCACGGATTTAGAAGGTAGTTTAATGCTATGTCCATTTAGCAAAATAACAATAGTAGAGTCATCACTGTGGCCTGTGAGCTCTCCAACCATGGGTTCTTGGCCATATTTACAGTACCAGCACATGTTTCCTCCTCTAGTGCAAGCCTTAAACTCAACCAAAAAACAGTTGATCACCTCCCCATAACATTTGTCCCACTGTTGCATGGGTGTATCTTGCAGCATGGGTCATTATTGCAATTCACAGGTTTCATAGCTGGATAACACTGTTGATAGCCCCACACACACATTCGACAATCTGCACGGCACCATTGGTACTATGATAGTTTGTCAGCAGGGAGAGAGAGGTAGCCGGCTTCCCAGGTAGTTCCAACTAGATTTCTCTGTTTCCATGACCAAAATGTGTGGTGTCTTCAGCAATTAGCGTTTTATCAAGTTCCCGTTTGAAACCTGAGAGTTTGGTTGGTTGGTTGGTTGGTTCTGGACACCCCTGATAAACAATACAGGGGAAGGTACCCCACAACTGGTACTGAGCTTCTGGGATGAGCACCATCTCCTGTGTGGGGTAATCATAATTAAACTCTTATATGAATATATACGTAGGAAAGTTTTAAAATAATAGGTTCCTATGTGGCTTTTCAAACCCCCGGGGGGGTGGGGGGGGGGGAGGAAAAGAAACAAAAAAACTTCATTGATGCCACTGCGCAGCCTCATTTGAGAACCACTGGCTGGCAGAAGATAGTGAAGCTCTGTATCTAACTCTAACAAGCTGTGTTACAGGAAGGACCTGGCTCTAATGAGAGAGACAAGCAAACAAGAAACAGGTTCTTGTGACGTTAAACAACAATGCAGTTGATGGTGAGGTCAGTGCAAATACTCCATGGGGTGGGGTGAGACTCCATTCCTCACCAACCAGTGTCCTGGTCTCCTTCTAGTTCAGTAAGACTTAGAGAGGTTCAGTGTAGTGGTGCCTGCCTAAAATCCTGCCACTCAGCCATGCTGGAAGTGCCAACCTGGACTACATAGCAAGTTCCAGTCCTGCCTAAGCTGAGCTACACAATGAGACCTGGCGTGGGGGAGGGGAGTGTACAGGCAATGGCAAGAGTGAAGGAAAGAGAGGGACTGACTTTGGAGAAAAGAAAGATGACCCCAGAAGATTAGAACAATGAAACCAGAAAGACATGGCCTATAACCAAGAAATCACCCACCACTGTCTAGCTGAAAGGCTTTTCTGTAGTGACTCTTAAGTGTCTACTCCTGTGCTTGTCATGTTTTAGTGAGGAGCAGTCCCTAAAAGTCAGTGTGGGTCACAGTTCTCAGGCCTTACACCCCTCTGGCCATCAGTCATGCCTGGGAGCTTTTTAGAAGAGTGTGATTTACTCAGTCAGAATGGGCACTTCAGCAAGTTCTCTGGGACATCTGCATACATGTTCCAGTTTGAAACACACCGGTCTACACCAGAATTCAACACAGCATTGCTATCAGTTTCTCAGACAGTGCAAATGCCAATTGCTGGTCTGTGTTATCTCATACAGGCATTTCCAGAGCAGCGAGTAATCACACATCCCCAGCCTGCCTATCTGCTGGTCCTGTGTCATGAATCCTTTTCTTTCCAAAAGGAAACCAACTTGTGGGTTTTTTCTGATGGTGCTGGTAGTTTTGCTTGGTTTTATTTTGTTAGAATCTCACTGGTAGCCCAGGCTGGCCTGGACCCTGGAAATGTTTCTGTCTCAGACGTCCCTAGTGCTAGAATTACTGACCCGTGTCCCCTTGGAGGGGAAGAGGGATGGTGAACCATAAATTAACTAGCTAAAGTTGCTCACTGAAGCACTCAGAATTGGGGTTCATCTCCCATGCGCCTCCTAAATTCTCGAATGTCCCTGTCCTCTCCCACACTGATGCTTTCCAACTTCAAATTCCCCCAGTACCCTACAGTTCTCTAGTAAACAAAATGGCTACAGCAGTCATAGCCCATCACACAGTTGTGCCCAGGGATCTTCTGGCCATACTCCTCCTTTGGGCCTGAATTTGGTCACATGCCCATCCTTCAACTTGATAACAACAGTTCAGCATGCAGGTATAATTGAGTAAAGTGATGTTCACCAATCCTGTGGCTGGATGCCGGACACAAGGCCTCATGGAAGGAACACAGATTGGGGAGACACCAGCAAATGCCAACATCACATCACTTTTGGGCAACATGAGGAGCTCCATCCTCAGTTCTTTTTTATGTTTGTTTGTATTTTGGCTTTTCAAGACAGGCCTCTCTGTGTACACCCTGGCTGGTGCTGGAACTCACCCAGTAGATCAGGCTGGCCTGGAACTCAGAGATCTGCCTGCCTCTGCCTCCCGAGTACTGTGATTACAGGCATGTGCCACTATGCCCAGCTTGTCCCCAGTTCTTAATGCTCATTAGGTGTTAAAATATTGCATTTTGACCATAATCACTCTTTCCCTAAAACCAATGTAGGAATCTATTCACCTACATCTACAACATGGATATGGGGGCAAACACCCAAACTTTTCAAACCCATAACTGAGTTTGGGCATACAAAAGAGCATACAAAATATGAAGTAGCCTTGTAAGCAGCAAAATGTGAGCTGTGTGATTAGCAGGAAGACTTGAACTAACTGCTGTATTTTTAGGGCTGGAGGTGTAGTTTCTGAGTAGAATACAGACCTGGCATGTGAAAGGCTACCACAAGAAAGAAAGAAAGAAAGAAAGAAAGAAAGAAAGAAAGAAAGAAAGAAAGAAAGAAAGAAAGAAAGAAAGAAAGAAAGAAAACAAGGAAGAACCAATCTGTTTAAACTCATCCTGGCTAAGTCCTGCAGAGTTGCTCCTGGGCCCCACAGGCATGCTGGAAACCCTGCCCTGTCTAGATGTGGTCCCACCTTCTCGAACAGCTTCACTCCCCTTATGGTTTGGGTTTAGGCTGGCCAAGAAGTGAGGAGACAGGATTCTCCCACTCCGAGTTTACTTCCTGTACCCATCTTTCTGAGCCATAGTCCACACAGTCAGTTCATTCTGTTTCCCAAGGCCACAGCTCCTTTGGCCAGGCTCCCTAGCCTACCCTTGGCTTTAGTAACAGCTTCTCTATCCTACCAGTCTGGACTGGTCACTAAGCAGCTGTGAACCTCCAGCCTTGTCAGATTAGCCAGTTAGAGGCTTTCATTGATTTTTCTTCCAACACCCACTAAATACATCAACTGTTTCCCGTGAGACCCTGACACAGACAAGCTTCGTGTAATTTTTGAAAACTATAAACTGTACGTACATATATACTGATTTCCCTGTGTGTGTGTACATATGTAAGTTGTGTGGTGTATGCATAAGTGTATGTTTTAAGGCCAGAGGTCAACTTCAAGTGCTTCCTTGATAACTCTCCACTGTTTTTTTGTGACAGGGTCTCTCTGTTAGCTATGCTGGTTGGCCAATGAGCTCCAGGGATCCTCTTATAGGTTATCATCCTATAACCCTAGTGCTGGGTTACAGACACCACATCTGCAGCCTGGCTGTTCAGGTGGGTGCTGGGGATCAGAACTCAGGGCCTCAGGGTTGTACAGCAGGCCCTTTACCCATAAGCCCTCTCCTCAGCCCCTACACAGACTTTTTTTCTTTTCCAGATGAGGGTCTCACTATGTAGCCTTGGCTAGCCTGGAACTTCTATGTAGACCAGACTGGCCTTAAACTAGGAAAGATCCACCTGACTTTTCTCAACTTCCGAGGTGCTGAGATTTCAGTATGGTGGATCCCACTGGCTTTTCAAAAAGCTTTATTTTCAAATTTATAAATATGTCAATAAAAACTTGACACAGAGGCTAATAGATATTGTGGGGAAATGTTTTAAAACAGCCTCAAAGGTCCGTTTTTTAAGAAAACAGTGCTTCCTTCTATGGCACATTTGTTTTCCACTTTCTAAATGTAATCTATGCTTATTGCAGGCATAATATAGAAATAGATTACGTAAATAGAAATAGATTCCGCATATGCACTTCTGTGCGGCCTCCTTGGCAATATAACAATGTCAAACATTGTCCTTACTGGACGTTTCCTCTGAGAAGGATGATGCTTTCCATATTCTGACAGTAGCAATAATAATACACAGTAAACAAGCAATGGAACTCAGAGGACTGAGCAGAGGAGCTTCTCCCGCCCCGCCATCCCAACAGGAAAACTCTTGGGCAGCAGGTCATGTTGGGCATGCTGCTGCTGCTGCTACTGCAGCCGCTGTGCTGAGCTGAAATACAATGACCATGATAGTTTTGTGGCTGCATGTGGAAGCCGCATTCCCAGCAGGCAAACCCGCCACACCATATACAGGTCCTGGGCGCTGGGGGACGGTTAGAGGTCTGGCCCTGAAGATCAGGCGGGCTTTTGGTACCAGTCCACCTTGCAGCATTCCAAGTCCGATTCCCCAGGAGCTAGGCTCCAGGCCATCCCGAGGGTGTACGTTCTAGAGCTAGCAGAGACTACCAGCTTAGATAGGCATGTTCAGCCCCTAGCAGTTTGTGGTAGTGTTGAGGCAGGAGCTGGGTAAGCCCAGCTTGGCGAAGGGCTGGCCTTAACCGTTCAGGGTCTTCAGGTCCTGGCGACAGGGGAGAAAGTCCTAATCGCTGATTTGGCCCCACTGTAACCCCCGCCAAGTGCCCGCCTCCGTTTACGAAGCAGCCCCTGCCCATATGCCTGCCTAGCTGGGCACCGAACCTTGTCCCAACAGGAGGGCGCAGGTGTCTTAGAGAGGCTCCTGCCACACATCATCACGCAAATGAAGACAGATACAGGGTAAGTTAACATTAATAACCACCATGACAGAGCGATATCAGAAACTTCATGGGCTTATGATGGTCGAGGCAGAAGTCACTGACCATACTGAATCATCTCGGACATGTCCCAGCCTTCTGATATTATGGTCCTGGAAATAGCCTGGCTGGACAATGGGTTAGGCAGGCAACTGTAGCTGGACGCTCCAGAAGATTGTGTCCACCTTAGACCTCCACACAGGCCGTCGGCACAAGTTGTCAGAAAACACCCAAGACATCCTTCGCAATAGAACCTGTCTTTAAGAGTTGGCACTGAAAGGGCACACAATTTTCATCTCTTATCTTTTCTAATAACATGTGCTTCCCAGAGTCCTCTGCAAGCAACCCCGTTTTTGCCAAGTTACTGGGGAACCCTGGGTGTAAGTGAAACTAAATCACATGCAAGCTTACACAGGACTGGAGACGGGCAAGTGATGCCTCTTGAGTGAAAAGGTGTAGGTCTTCTTTGTAGGAACCCACAGACGCCAGCAGATTCCACTAACTGGAAAAGCGAGCCTGGGGTCGAAGGGAAATGCGATCCTGTACATCTCCGTGATTGTGGATACAGAGAAAATAAGTGCCAGGGAACACCGGGCAGATACAGTGATGGACAAGGTACTCCCAGGGCACTAATGACTGTTTTCCTATGCTGTTTAAATTGTTTTGGGAAAAACATACTACGCAAAAGAGCAATGACCTTACATTTGTGTGATGAAATTAAGCCTGGCTCTTTCATTCTTTTTCTTCACAAACGTTTTTCTACCCCTTATCATCAAGGATTTTGGAAACTTGAACTGTTCACAAATAGAGGCCACTTTCTCTAAAGTTTTCTAACACAAATTTAACACCACCAGCCCTCCAAACCTCCAGGCTGCAGGGTGCTGGCTTGATGTTCTAATGCTCTCGGCTTTTTTTCTGAGCAGTGTTCGTGAACACCTGTCTGGAGACATTGATCACCAGCTGTTTTCTGTCCACTCCCCAACTCACGATTTCTCACTCGAAAACCGAAGAAGGAATGCATCTCTGAAAGGCTAAGTAAAACTAAAACTTAGAAACAAAGTCATTCTGTTTTCTTTGGAGAACCCCATCTCCTTAAAAGGTGCCCTAAACTATTTCCCAAGACCAACAACACCTGGCGGTCCTTGAGAAGAGTTGGAAATGTGGTCCCGACACTTCCAGTTTCCTCTCCTGCCCCCACGACTCTAAATTGAATCACCATTCTCCCAAAGGTAAAACAGCCTCACAAACAATTCCCACTAGTGTAGACTTTAGGAGGACTCACAATCTCTCCTCCATAACCCCACTGTTCCCATGTTCCAGGCCATTCGCAACGCCTCCTCCAGTTCTGCTCTTCATAAGGTCTCCGCCAGACTCTGGCCACTTGGCTTTAGCCACACCTTGATGCCTCGAAACCTTGAAGTCCAGGGATGCGACAGGAAACCTGAGCAACTGGTCTCTGCCATACACTTCCTTCATTTTCGGGTTCCTAAAGCGGCTCCCTGACACAGCCCAAGGGCTGAAGCCCCACCAGGCCATCCCTGCGCAGCTTCTCGGTGGCTTGTTCTGATCACCGCTAGCGCATTTCATCCCTCCTGGCCTAGGGCTCTGCAGCAACACAGGCATTCACTCTCGACAAGAAAAAGAATGGGTAATGAATGAGTCGGGTTCTCGTCTGAACTGGCCACCTACTGAGTTCACTAAAGAGGCGTTTTAAGCAGGCATTATCACGAGCATCCCTGTAAACCTGCGCTAAAGAGGGGGGTTGTAAGTACAGGGCCAGCCTGGGCTACACATACAAAGTAAGTCACCTCCCTACAGAGAGAGAGACAGAGACAGAGAGACAGAGAGACAGAGACAGAGAAGGAGGAGGAGGAGGAAGAGGAGGAGGAGGGACGGAAGGAGGGAGGGCGAGCAAGAGGGAGAGGGGAGAGAGGGAGAGGTAGAGAGAGGGAGGGAGGAGGGAGGGAGAAATTTAGATAAAAAGATTTCCTCCTGCTAGCAGGAAGGTCAGTCCGAGAAGTCACTTCGGGACCTTCGGAAGCCTGCGCTCAGCAGGCAGGTTTCTGAACTGGCGCAACCGCGATTCTGGGTGGGCCAAATTCGCCGGCCCTAGCTCAGAATACCGCCCCCCGCCACGCGGTAAAGCCGAGCAGGAAATGTCTGGAGCGTGAGCCGGGCTGTCCTCCTCCGCCCACACTCCTCGCTTGTGCCTCCACTATCAGATCTTTGCTCTTTGACCTTCTTAGTTAATGTCATCCCAGAGATTTGTTTAAATGTCCTCTGATTAACCGCTGTCTGAGTGTGGACTCCAGGAGAAGGGAGCCGGCACCCCTAGGGTGTGCTGTGACAGCCTGCACTGGGCCCCAGTCCGCACCACAGGGAGAAAGGGGCTAGGGCCGCCACCAGAGAACCCGGGTTTTGTCCTTTCCACGTGACTGCATTTCTTTCTTTGTGTAACGCTTTCGGCAAACACAGTTCCTACTTGAGTGTAAGGACAGTGAGCAAATCTACAACTCCTTACGAGATGAGACTCTTGAGTTTCTGGGAAATGCTGTAAAAAGTAAATGCGTTTACTATTATTAAAAGGATAAACCAATATTCCGCGTGCTGTACATACCATACCCCTTCCAGAAAAAAAATTACACTGTAAAATCCGACTTCGCAGAAAAGCCGCTTGGGGGAGGGGCGTCACCCTAGCTTTCCCGAGTAGGGAGCCAAGACCCTACTTTTGCTAAGGAGCAAACGGATGGAGATGTGTGATGCTAGGGCTTAGAGGAAATGGCAATCCACGGAAACTTTGGACGGACATGGAGATACATTCGCAGGACGGAGGTGGATAGAGAATGTTTAGTTATCACAGCAAGAAGTAAATATAACCAACAAACCTAAATTAAACTACTAAATAACCAGATGAACAGAATAATGTAAGTAATATCTAGCAGGCAAAAAACCCTAAGTATTGGTTGTGACATTGTAAGATAAGATGACTCTGGAGAGAGAACTCTCTACACCCAGGCTTATCTAATGTACCTTGTGTTTTTGCAAGCATGTTCGTCATTTGAAGTTTTAATTATTTTATTAAGTACATAAAGCCCACAATCTCTTTATCATCACCAAAAGCCTAAATTTTTATTTTCTAAAACTCTATCTTGTAATCTAAGTATTTTTAGTTGATTATTCTGGTGTGTGAGCTTCTGGCACCTGGTGTGTGTGTGTGTGTGTGTGTGTGTGTGTGTGTGTGTGTGTGTGTATCTGACATCTGCTGAGTGTGCATGCATCTGGTACCTACTTGCTGTGTGTGCATGCATCTAGTACCTACCTGCTGTGTGTGCATGCATCTAGTACCTACCTGCTGTGTGTGCATGCATCTGGCACCTGCACTCCCTATTGCTTGCAAGCAACTAATTTTTTAATTTTTTAGAATGCAGCAGAATCCTCCCTTTTAGTGTGGGGTCTCTGGGTTTTCAGCCCCATTCATTGGGCTTTGGGAAAATGGCCTTTGGAAGCTGAGTGATTTAGAAGCCTGGTATTGGGTTGCCGGGTTTACAGGAACTGGGAGGGGAGGTTCTCAGTCCGCCTCTCCTTTATTTCACTCTGCTCATTGGCCCTCAAACATTTCTGCCTGTTCAGTCCTTTGAAAGTAAGAGTCTTGATGCTACCGTTGAGGACTTTGGGAAAGGAGACTGTTCTGGTGGGTGAGTGGAAAAATGACTCTTACTAGTCTAGATCATGCAGTGGGAGTGTTTCCATTGACTGATCCTTGAAAAAATGCCTTGAGATTTTTCATGAAAAGTGAGGCTTTATCGGTATTGAGGCAGTCTATACACTTAACCTAAATGAAAATGATTTATATTCTATAATCAAAGACATTGAGCAGTCCAAAGCTCAGAACAAAACAAAGATGATCCTGTGGCTACAATATGTACAAGACTCATAGAGCCAGAGAAGGTGGACTCTGATGTCTTTCTCTTTTGCAATGGAACATTTAAATTAAGTTTGAGCCCAAGTCTTCAGGGATACATAGAGGCACACCAAGTTCAAATGATGAGCCAGAGAACCTTCTGAGACACCTGTAAGTTCCTGTCTGTACAATCTCCTAGGATCCCTGAGCAGATCTGGTAAGACTTCTATTGTTAGCCATAAAGTTTTGGTCATTCTCCCTATTTGTTTGGTTGGTTTTTGGTTTTTGATTTTTTAAGACAGGGTTTCTTTGTGTAGACCAGGCTAGCCTTGAACTCTGGCCAGGCTTTGCCTCCTGGGATTAAAGGCATGTACCACCATACCTGCCTCTCCTTGTTTTGTTTGTTTGTTTTAAATAAAAGACAAGATGAGAACTCAGAAAAAAATCAGTAACTACCCCAAACTTACAAAACTATGCTCCTGAGCCAGGTAAACTAAACCTCTGACTGAAGATGCAGAGATTTTTTTCTTGCTGGGAACCCTCCCAGCTTTCTTTAACTCAGCCATCCTCAGCGGCTCTTAGCTCCAGCAGCTTATTGTCTAATGTTTAACTTTTATGTTCCAACATATTATATAAGGGAAAGGATTATAGTCACCAGCGCCTCAAGTAGAAAAGACAGGCAAAGAAAGACTTCGTGAATTCTCTGAGATGCCCCATCAGAACACCGAGCTTCCTGTGCATTCAGCAGGATCCAGGGCAGGAATACAAAGAGCACAACTCAGTGGGCCTCACTTCTCAGGACAGCCAGAGGAGTCTGAGAGGCACACATGCCACATTTCTTCCTCTAACACGTTGTCAGGTTTATACTGCCCACTGAATGGGAAACTACATCCACTAGTGTGCTTTTCTCGGGGTTTCTCCAGTGCTTTGCAAGGCAGCTGAGTAATAACGACCTCACTGCCTTCCTGCTCGCTTTCTGTGACTCTTCATGCAGACCATCATCTTTGGTAGCATTGATTTGGTGAATGTTCCTTTTGAAATCATTTTGGTAAAATGTTTAATAAGACATCAGTTAAAGTAGAAATAAAATCTTCAAAGGTAGCGTCTTCTTTGGGGGGGGCGGGGTTTCTCTGTGTAACAACCCTAGCTGTCCCAAAGGTAGCTTCTTAAGCAAGAATAATTTAATTTTGTTTTATTCTTACAATTATTTATTATTCTCTCACTCAATCTCTCTGGTGTGCATGTTTGTGTGCGTGTGCACGTGTGCACGCATGCGCGCCACAAAGTGTCTGTGGAGATCATAGAACAACCTGCAGGAGTCAGTTTTTTCCTTTCACCACATGAGTTGCAGAGACTGAACTCGGGTTGTCAATATTGGTGGCAAGAACCATTACCTATTGAACCATTTTAATGCCCAAGAATAAACTTTTATTCTTGTATTCAGTCAAATTGTTTTTGCTTGGAGTGACTAAGAACTCTGTACAATAAGGAGCACCATTATTAATCACATTATGTTTGGATTTACTATATACTAAATACTTCGACATGATAACTTTTAATATTCTTAATGAAGTTAGAAGGTGGGAATGCTGAGTTTATGTATGAGACACCATGTAGTTTGAAATCAAAGCTGCTTGGTTATCCAGGGGGAGAAAAGGGCACACAGCAACCTTCTTATTTAGAAGAGCAGGAAAAAATACTATAGTGAAACATGGAGGAAATACAGCTAGACCTCAGGCCAGAGATCTAATGAAATACCGAGTGGGTCACAGGTTCATTACGTGGGAGGAACCCATCCCTCATCCTTCTCCAAGCCAGGACATTCAAGCCAGTTTTTCTTCAGAGGAATCTTTTGGATCCAGAAGGAAGCACCTTGTAAGCAGGAAGAATAAATTTGTGTTGAAGTAATGGTTGTAAAATACCTCCCCCTGTCAAAACAAATCAGAGGAACCTGGTGTGGGGGGTGGGGTGGGGGTGGCGTTGAATGTGACAGACGCAGTTCTGAGTATTTAAAACGAAATGAAACATGTAACAACTTAAGATGAAGTAAATGTATTTGGTCCCTAGCTCTCTGTTCCACTTTCCTGAATGCCTTTGTTTGTATGTGCTTCTCCTTACTAAGCCACCACAGACTTAAAGACCACATGGGTGTTGTTTGCTGAGTGAGATGAAGGTAAGTGAAATAACTTCATTGTGATATCATCTCTTAGCCACTTGTACAGCCAATGTACAAATTTACTTCACGTTTAGCACCTAGTAGCCTTAAAAAGACTACTCTAAGCCCTCACAGGAAAACAGCTTTATCATTACTGTTTTCAGAGGTGTGTAGATGCCTTATCAGTCTGAAGTCTAGATATATCTGGACAGGAAGAGGTTGGATTCTCACCTCAGGACACTTCTAAAGAACTTAAAAATAGAGATGAGGAAAAAACAATTTACCCATAATGAATTTATTTCAAAGATAAACAATAAAAGTTGA
This sequence comes from Peromyscus eremicus, assembly GCF_949786415.1. Classification (NCBI taxonomy): domain Eukaryota; kingdom Metazoa; phylum Chordata; class Mammalia; order Rodentia; family Cricetidae; genus Peromyscus; species Peromyscus eremicus. The sequence goes on along the minus strand of NC_081417.1, from coordinate 5,610,211 downwards.
AATAAATTTTATATACTTTTTTTAATAATAGCTAGGGTCTGGAGTGTATCAGGTATACCGAACTTCTGTTCAGCACGGGCAGACTGAGTTCCACCTCCATGACTGATCACTGGCCTGGTGCCTGGATCCCTTCATCTGAACGTAGCAATCTACAAATGTGAGGATGTCACAATTAAGTTTTCAATTTTTGTTCACATTTTACATCCTATTTGTGCTGGCTAGTTTTATGTCAACTCAACACCAGCTAAAGTTATCAGAGAGGAAAAAGCTTCAACTGAGACAATGTCTCCATAAGATCAGGATGTAGGCAAGCCCCCAGAGCATTTTTTAAATTTGTTATTGTTGTGGGAAGGTGGGGTCACCCTGTCCTATTAGAAATCAGGCTGAGCAAGAAAGATGGGGAGCTAGCTAAGCAGCACCCCTCTATGACCTCTGCATCAGCTTCTGCCTCCGGGTTCCTGTCCTGTTCGAGTTCCTTTGATGATGGACAGTGAGTGATGTGGAAGTTTAAACCAAATAAAACCTTTCCTCCCCAACTTGCTTTTTGCTATGCATTTCATCACAGCGAAGTAACCCTAAGACACTCTTTTTCATTTTAATAGTGATGTCTCTGATGAGGCCCAAAGCCTTTTCCTGATTTTGCCACCAAGGCCTCTATTCCTTTAATTTAAAACAAGGATTTAAGGACAACAGATGTTGCAAAAGTCTGAAAAAAAAATCATTCCCATTTGTAGCATGCCTGGACTTTTCTGCTTGATTTTTATTTGTTGTTGCAATTGTTTTGTTCAGTGATGTGGATCAAATCTATCTTGGTGCATGCTTGGCAAGCACTTTGACAGTGAACTATAGTCCTAGCTCCCTTATTGTGGGTATTTGCCTAATCAGTCGCTTCACTTCCAGTCAGGTGGGAATGAGCTGGAGAAGCCCCAAGGCCTGTCTTCTCTGTCTCTGTGTGGCCCCCATGTTGGTGAAGTGGTAGCTAGGCTTTTACACAGTTGTCCAGGAATTCCAGGAACACACAAAACATCTGAAAAGCCCTCCTACACGTCAGTCCTAGAACTGACATAGTTTCACTTCTATCGCCTTTTAGTGAGTTAGAGCCGCAAATCCCACCCCAATAAAGCGGGAAAGGAATGATGCACAAACATAAATGACCTGCGTGGGCATTTGGGACCAGCCTTGGAACTTAGCAATCATCATCACAGAATCACCAAGAAAAGTTCACATCTTCATCTTGCACATACATTATAGGTTTCTTTTAAACACAAGAGAATAATATCCATTTCTCTGTCCTTGAATCATGTCATAAGAAAGAACTCCACGTAGAAACAATTCTTTAATTTCAAATATATGAAGCCTGTCATTTGTTTTGGATGCATGAGATGTCTGTGCTGTTTGCTAGTCAACACCAAGGCTTCTGCAACCCTTGGATGCTGGCAAAGAGTCACATGCTACCAGAATTATACCCAAGTACTGGGGGGGGGGGTGTGCTTTGTGTCCATGTTACTAGGAAGGAATTCCTGTTTTTTCTCAGCCAATCATCTTAAGGTGAATCCAAATTTGCAAATGCCTAAGGCTGCTTAGGACCCCAAAGACAAGCTGCCCTGAGTGCTCACCTCTATTTTTAAAGGGTCTTGGCTGGGGAGGGCTGTCCTTGATGTCTGTGTTTCCTACATAAAACAGTAAAAGGAGAATGAGACCACTGTCAGTGGCAAGGCAATCATTAGCAGATGCTTTGTTAACTTTACCTGAGTGCTTGCGGAAAGAAAAGGAATTGGCCTGAAGTCTGCCTACAAGAGTTGTCTATGAGGATGAAGGGACCTCCATCCAGATAATAACATTGTCTTAATCATTTTTGCTGTCTTGTCTTCCTTAGCAGTGGTTAAAAATGTAACTTAACCAGATTTTGGACTTTGCCCTAAGCACTCTCTCTCCCTTTCTCCCTTCCCCGTTTCCTACTTACCTTCTCTATTCTGTTAAGATAGCAGCCAACCTTTCAGCACCGTGTCTTTGGACTAAGGCACTAAAACGTCTATAGAGAAATCTGAACTGGCCATGTGGCCTTGAAAGTGAGCCTGGGCAACCCCTCTGCTTACTACATAGTCCACTGAGAACTCCTGGGAAATCCTGCAAATGACCTTAGGCTGGAAGCTGAGCAACCTCTCTGGGACCACAGAAAGAAACAATATAGGACAAGGAAGAGCACTGAATGAGAAATCAGCCTGGAAGCCAGGCATAGTGCACACACCTTTAGTCACAGCACTTGGGAGGCGGAGGCAGTCTGCATTGTGAGTTCCAGGACAGTGAGAGCTACATATTAAGACTCTGTATTAAAAAATAATAATAATAATAATCAGCCTGGGGAATGCAGCTTGGTTGCAGGCACTTGCCTAACAGGCACAAGACTCTGGCTTTCATGCCTATGGCAGGAACTGAGAGGCAGAAAGGAAAAGAAAATAAGTTAGAGAACCACCCTGAGGTGAACTTTAAATTTCTAAGTAGAAATTCTTTAATGATTACAGTCACTTTTAGTATGTCCAACAAAATAGGCTCAACCTTGTCACTGGAATTGTCTACCCCTTCCATGCCTGGTAATCAGGAACCCCCTTTAAAAATGTACATTGCCATTTCCCAGAGAACCCAGTCTAATCCATCAGCTTGAGCTCTCCACCACATACTTTACATGCCGACCAGAATGTTAATTCCAGTGCCCACCTATGCCCCCTACACAAAGGGACTGTAAATACATTAAGAGCTAGTAACGGGACTGGGCTGCAGCTCGGTGGTGATGGTGGTGATGGTGGTGGTGGCGGTGGTGGTGGTGGTGGTGGTGGTGGTGGCGGCTTTACCTGCTTGGCCAGAGGCCACGGCTTCAGTCCCTAGCATGGAGGGTGGAGGAGAGATCCACTTTGCCAAACCTTTGTAAACGTGGCAGCAATGCGTTCTTCTTTTTTTTTTTTAATCACTTGGAAAATGAGAGACTATTGCCCAGCTGGCTTGCTCAGGCAGATTGTGCAGAAGGACACTGAGGAAACACCTGGTACAGGAAATGCCCACTACAGGCCGTCAGTTCCCATGGTCTCAGTCTGTACTGCAGCAATCAGCACAGATTTGCAGGGGCTAATGGTTGGAGCCTTGTACCTATTTCTTCACAATGGGGTGTGAAGGAGGCATGCGGGGGCTGCTTTATTTCCTCACATGTGTAAAGCACACACAAGTAACTCCTGGGAATCCTCAATTTGAAACCTCCAAATGTTGGAATGCAACCATCCACATTTGTTAGCTATAGTAAATTCACTGTTGAAATATATACTGAAGATCACTAACAGTCACAAAACAAATTTTATTTTGATTAGTTCCTGTGACTCTTAAAAATGTGGGAGTTAAAGGCAAATTTTGTGAAAGGAGGGACCAAGACTTTTGGAAGAAAAGACAAACATATATATCTGAAAAGTCCCTTTAGGCAGGTCTCAAGACCATGACTGAAAAAAAAAAAAAAACAGAATTATAAACATTTACAACATTATTTTTAGGAATCAATATCATTTGGAGTGTACAAAGCAAGTTCATTCTGTGAGAAATCTTTTCGTAGTTGAACAATTATATCACATCTGAACATTTCAACTGTATATTTAGGGTTTATTGAAAGTATTTAGGTGTACCATTATAAGAAAATGAAAATTTTACAATTAGCTATACACTTCTAATTGTAGAATGTCCACTGTATCTTTAAATTAATTTCCTATAAAACGAATGTGATAGATTGATTTTAAAAAGGTTCTAGATTTTAATTTTCTTAAAATTGAAAGAAACGGTAAGGACAAAAATTCTTTGCATCAAAACATTTTTGAAGATTGAAAAAAACACGAAGAACAAAATTTCTTTGGATCAAAACACTTTCGAGAAATGTAGTAAGTTGGTGAGATACTAAGAAACTGGTTGAAACTGGACCAGTGGTGTGGGGGAACAAGTCCCTCGATACATTTTTTAAAAAATCTCATACAGCCCCTCAACTGTTCAAGTGGCAGACAAAATAAATTACCATAAATTATACGCCAAGGCAACTTAAAAACAAAACAGCTTGACGCTAAGGATTTCCTTAGCGCTTCCAGGAAGTGTGTAACACTGCTTCTGACCCGCAGGTCGGGTGGGCAACCGTCACATGTCAGGGTAGTTGCAGTAGTAGACAGCCGAGCTAGCGTCGGACACCACGGAGGAAATGGCTCCGTGGCTGTCCGAGAGGTTCACACTGCAGTCGTGTCCCTGGTAGGGAAGACCCATCTCGGGCTTATACACAAAGTGCAGATACTGTTCGAATTCCGTGCGGTCCACCTCCCCTAGGAGCTCGGTGGTCTGGTTGGGGTCCGTGCCATCCCGGCAGGGCAGAGCCTCAGGAGGGGGCGAAGGCTGCCCTGGGCCGTGCGCCGGGTGCTGCGGCGGCGGCGGCGGAGGTGCTTGGGGTTGCAGCTGCTGCTGGGGCTGCGCGTGGAATCCGCGCCCCGCGCTTGCGGCTGGGGAGCCCATGGCGCCGTAGTACAGGTGCAGGGCGCTGGGGGGCGCCAGGATCCCCGGCATCGCGGGACCCGAGGGTTCTGGCCCCACTCGCATGGGGCCAGCGGGCGGCTCGGCGGGCACCGTGTAGTCCGAGACCTGCGCGTAAGTGTAAGCGCTGGCCGCCGGGCAGTCTCCCGGCAGCGGGGCAGCGAAGAAGGCCGGGTCCTGCTCCACGCCATCCAGCGGGGATGTGTCCGGAGTGGGCAGAGTGTAGCCGTCGAGCGCAGGGGCGCCTAGGCCCTGGCAGTCGCGGTAGTGGGCGCCCATGTGCGGGGGCAGAAGCGGCGGGCCGGCCGCGAACCCCGGCTCCGGGAAAGGCAGGCCCAGGCCGTCCATGGCCACGCGACCGCCCTCGGGGCCCAGCGCGCCCGCCTGAGGCTCGGCCAGAGCGTGCAGGAAGCCTCCCTCCACCCGCTTCATGCGCTTCACCTGCTTGCGCCGCCGCGGCCGGTACTTGTAGTTGGGGTGATCCTGCATGTGCTGCACGCGCAGCCGCTCGGCCTCCTCCACGAAGGGCCGCTTCTCCGCCAACGTCAATGCCTTCCAGGACTTGCCTGCAGGGAAAGTGGAGTTATCCGCCTGAGTCCCAGCGCCCAGGCCCCTCTCTCGCGCAACCTTCAACTGGGCGAGCCGGCCAGGAGCAGAGTCGAATTAGGATGAAAATGAGATCAAAGTCTCGGGTCTCCTTAAAGGCCTCTTAGAAGAGGCTTCCTCCCTTACTTATCTCCCCTTAATTCGAAAAACTGGCAAAGTCCCCTGGGCTGTGAAGGGGTCGGACCAGGCGTGTCCTGGTCGCCTCTCTGAAGCGCTGAGAAACCCTTGTATTTGCTCGTGGGCCCCAAAGACCAAAGCCAAATGGTGCTTTGGTGAGACCGGGAGCTGAAGGGACAGAGTCTACAGCACACCGGTTCTGTCGGGCGCAAGACAAGGAAAAAACACCTTTTGGCTTTAGGAAGTGGCTCCCCGATTCGCTGGTGCGCGCAGGGTGGCCTGAATCCCACCCCCGCTCCGACTCACCTAGCATCTTGCTCAGCTCTGCGTTGTGCAGATCCGGGTTCTGCTGTGCCAGCCGCTTGCGCTCGTCTTTGGCCCACACCATAAAGGCGTTCATAGGCCGCCGGATGCGAGACTCAGTCTTGGCTCGACTCGAGGTCCCGGCTGGCGGCCCGCTACTCGCCACCACTTCGCCTTTCACCTTTACGTCCCCGAGGGGGCTCAGGGACTCGGCCCAGGGGCAGGGGCCCAACCCGGCCATCACCGCGGGCAGCGCGCTCCGGGGCTGGCTCTGGTCGTCACTGGCGTATCCCGCATCCGGGCTGCTCATGGCGCTCCAGACCGACCCCGCGCTCCGCTACCTGCCACCGGACACGCCGCTTCCCCCGACTTCGAGACAGGAATGGGGAGCTAGCCTAGAGATGCCCAGAGGGACGCGCCAAGTCCGCGCCGGATCGAACCTCCCGCTGCTCTCCGGGCTACGTCTAACTCACCGGTGACACTGAGGGTGTCCCCCAGCCGCTGGCCCTTTTCTTTATAGATGCGGCCAATGGCGCGGCGGGGGCGGGCCGGACCCTAGTCCTTAGGCCCCCGCCCAGTCGGTGGTCCGAGTCCCAAGTCCCAGTTCAACCCCGCACCCGCCCTTTTCCCCTCCCCCGAAGGAGCACTAGGACTACACCTGCCGGGGGAAGAAACTGGCTGGAGCCAGGCTCTGGCGCCAAGTCCTCTCCGTCTTGGGAAATAGGACTGCTGAAATTCAGCTGTCTATGGGTGCTCACTGTACCGGAATATTGAAGTACTAGCCACAAGATAGTTCACATTAACATACTAGGTATCCATTCTAATTAAAAAAAATTACTGGAGGTAATTATCTTCATATGGTTTTTTAGGGAAAAAAAATACTGTTGTTCTCCCAAGAACTCATCATGCTTACATTATATTAAAAATGTCGAAGGTAAATTGTATTTTTTAAAACCAAAGTTTAATATAAAATGTACATCACCGACATTTCACTACTCAATGAATTAAAAGTTCAAGTCAACGCTTGGGAATTTCTATATTAAACATAAAATACATATAACAAAAACTGCTGGTGTGTGTTCAGTCAAAGAGGCAAGACTTGGTACTATTTCTAAAGACTTATAAGAGGCCATGGCTCCATCCCAAACACCACAAAAATAAAATGCAAAGACAGCAGCACTGTGATGTTCGTTGGAGGAAAAGGGTCAACCCATTTAAGCAGCAAAATCCAAACCCTGACAGATGGTTGCAGCATTTCTATATATTTGTTAACCCTGGAAAGAAAACCGCCAGTGCCCTTAAATTTATTCCAGACCTGAAAGCGCTTTTCAATGGGCTTCTAAACATGCCGGTCTAGAGTGATTATCCCAGCAGCTACTCACTCAGCACCCTCCGAACCTTAGCAAACTAAGTTAGCCCCCAACCAGTCTCTTGAGTGGGCAGGGCTATAGCTACCAGGAGAGGAAACAGACTCGAGGCTAGTACATGCATTGGGAGGATGTTACTCAGACCAGAAGCTCCAAAAGTATGCAAGTTCATAGTTGCATGTGTGTTAGTTTGCATATTGGTGTTGTTTTCTAAGAGAACCAACATAGTCATTCCTGCATAATTTCAAGGGAGGAAAATTCAAGGACGGGGGACTCACCAAGCTGGAGAAAGTCTATGTGATGGCTGTGGTTCTGAAATCGAGCACTTGACAAGTGGGGGCAGAAAGAAAAGTTCAATATCACCCTCAGCTACATGTGGAGTTAGAGGCCAGCCTGAGCTAAATGCAATTCTCTCTGGAAAGAAAGAGAGAGGGAGGAAAGGAGGGAGCGAGGGAGGGAGGAAGGGGACTCAACATAGTAGTTTCCAAAACAGATTTTGTTTGCTATGAAGGGCTGGTTGAAAAGGATCACTTACTCCTCCGCCTGGGGTGGTCCTGCGTGTGTCTGTGGGGAGAACTGGTTGAAGCTTTCTTGAGTGTTGTTTCAGAGAACAAGTCTGGCTTCCTGCAGGTCCCAAAAAGCACGAAGCTTTTGCTAACTCCTGGCCTGCAGTTTCTGGAATTACTTTTTCTACAAAGAACTCTAGGTCTGAAAGCCAGTTTGTCTTTAACATGTTATGTTGTAAAGCAACGGTGAATCTCCATCCCGTTTACAGCTGTGCGAAGCAACAGTGGCAGTCCTCGAAGCTCCAGGTCGGGAAAGTTCATACGAAAGGGGAGGGGGCAAATCGGCCTCAAGATATTAGAGAAAACGTTATTTTTAATTGGTGATCGGAAAGTCATTGGTCTTAAATTTAACTGATGATGTGCTTTTCCTCAAGGCTTTATGTTTTTCTGAAAAGCATATTGGCTTGAAAGTAAAACAAAATTGCATTGCAAATGTGTAAGTAAGGAAACCCTAGGGGGTAGAGAACAATATTACAAATTAATCCCCTAGCCAGGTGCTCTTAAAATTTTTTTTTTGTTGTTATTTGTTTTGAAAGAGGGTCTCCCTATGTAATCCTCCTGCCTCCCATCCGCAGTATCACAGTCCCTGACCTCCACAGTGGACTCTTAACAGACTCCTTTTCAAAGATCTCAGTACTGAATTTTCTCTTTCTGTGAAATCTTTTATAAACCAAGGGTTTTGTTTGGAATGAAGATTGAAAACAGTACCGGGTCCAGAATGCATTTCTCTGTCTTCTCTGTTGACTGGTTTCTCCGAAAGTTAATTCAGGAGTAAGTCTAGAAAATGTATTTGCACAAATTTATCTGGGTCCCTCCTGTTCTCGCTCGGTGAAGCGAACCTAGAATAGCGAGAAAGTGGTGGGAAAGAAAGCCCAAGGGCGCCCCACCGTTATTTGCGCTCCTTCCTGGAGGTTACTCATCTGTCTGAGAGAAAGCCCAAGGCACTAGGAGTCGGAGCGTCCACGTTTTGGCTTTTCTTCCCCCATTACCTCCCTTGGAGTCCCAAGGTAGCACTTTACTTAGCAAATCTTTCGGTAAATGTGGCGCTTTCCCGAAACTGGCCCCCTTCCCATCCTCTTACCTAGATCTAACTTCTGCTGACCATTCTCTTGACAGATATTTTAGAGGAGTGTTGGGGGCGACCGCACGGCAGACCCGCCCGCAGTGTGTGTAGACCATATTTCAGTTTCTTCACTAAATGAGTGTTGGAAACGGAGCTCACGACCTTATCAAAGCCAGCCACAAATGCCACATGTAAAGAAGCAAACATCCGGAGCGGCTTCCTGCAAGCCTTGCTTCCCTCAACTCTAGAGATTTACTGGGGTGGGGGTGGGTATCTGAGTACAAGCCTGGCGCGCCTGTGTGCTGCAGCTTGCACACTGCAGGAATTCTGGGCGGCTACTGACGGAGCCACATCCCCGTGCAGAACGCGAGGGTCGAATTGCTGGGCAAGGAAGCGACTACTGTAACAAGAAGCTGAGCCTGCGGCCGCTTGGGGCCTGTAGCAAGCGGGTAGGTGATCAACTGTGACTCGGTAAAGGAAGAGTCAAAGCAGTGCTCTACCGCGTGCCTCTAGGTGAGCGGTGATTTTTCGCAGGTTTTGTGGGAGTTTTTTTGGTGTTGGATGGCCAGGGCTTGTTAAAGGACACTCAAGTTCATTGCGCAGGATCCTGTGGGCACCCAGGCAGATCCATGGTCTCTGGAGAACAAGTTCTTGGAGGCGGAAAGGAGAGCGCTGGCTGTCACCCTGGGGACACCCCCCCCCCGTACTGCTCCCCCCACCCACCCCCGCAGGCTCTAAGATAAAGAGACAATAGTACTCCTGCTCCGCCTAAAAACAGGGCTTCAGAGGCTGCCTCTAGGAGCCACCAGGGAAGTGCACGGCGCGGAGCGTCGTGCCCGGGGCTCCGCACCTCCCAGGTAGGGCCACGCAGAGCGACGCCGTGGATTGGCACGTCGCACCCGGGCACTAAACGGGCACCGTCACTCCTCCCCTGTCTACCTTTCGCGTCCATCCCTGGTCCTTGGTCAGTCTTCTTTGGGTCCGGGATGGAGATCTAAATTCGCGACTAGGAGGGGAGAGAAAGCGAAGAAGGAGTGGCGAGAAAGATATAGGACCCCTCGGTGATTTTACAGGACCTTCAGGCCAGACCCGGCAGTCCTGGCTACACCCACCTCTGCCACGGGAGCTGAGAAAGTTTCCCCCAAGATTAACTTCGGGGACTCATTCTCCACAAGGATGGAAGCGTGCACCCTAAGTGGGCGAGATCTCACGTAACTCTGTTCGAATCCCTCTAACTCGCGGCTCCTCTCCTAAACCCCTAAACCCCACTCTAGCAGCTGGCGACTCTTAAGTCTAAGTCATCCTTGCTGCTTGGCCCTGCCTGAGGTTTGCGCAGCGAAGCAGGAAATGCGCGGTTCCCGCTTGACTTCCCAGCTCAGAAACTGGTCTGAGGAATGTTTCTTAGAACCCACACCCCCAACTGCGATCCCCAGATGAAGTATGGACTCTTTCGCTTTATTGCCTGGTCTGTGGAACTTCAGGTTCTCTTGGGAAGGTGATCTGAGAGCGAGGAATACAGCTTTGCTCACATTTCTCTGCAGTCTTCCTTAGCCTTTTTAGGTGGTGGTTACTGCAGCCTGTCCCCATTGTTGCCACCCACACCCTAGAAGAGACCAGGGCTTCCTTGGAGAATTGTAATTCTCAGTGACATTCTTAGCAGCAGATCCACGGTGAGCAGAGCACTTGCACTCGCCCAAAGGAGAGCAGAAGGGCAGGGCATGCTTCCCAGGAATGTCTAGTATGGTGTCTTTCCTCTGATTTATTAAGATCCAGCTGCACGTTCTCAATCTATGCTCATATAATAATCTGGTCTTGGCATGTGAAAATGGTGCTGACCACAGAGGGTCGAGCACACTGTGTTTTCTTTTGTTTTGTTTTTGTAGCAGAAGTAATAAGCGCCTTTTCACTCTGAAAACGCTGCTTCCAAGATCCACTAGGAGGACTGACCACATGGTGCCAGATGGTTGGTTAGGGCAAGGTGTGCATTCTGTGATCATAGAAAGATCCCAGTTGAATAGGTTGGAGGAACTGCCACTCCCGACAGCCTTCATTACCTCCTGTGTGCACCTCACTGGGCCCTAATTTATCTTCCAAAGCTTAAAAGCAGAAAGGAGAACGTTAGAAAACCTTTGTGGGTCCCGCAGCTGCGTTCAACTGTCGGTTACCTGGATGCTCTTCTCTATCCATTTGTCCGACTTGCCAACAACTTTGTCTTTGGTTTATTCACAGCAACACAGGCCCTTATGTTCCCTTCATCTTTCACCCAAATCACACAATTCATCAGTCTTTAATAAATACTTACGGATAATAGCTGTCCGGATAGGTCCCGGTGTCTTACTTCTATTTGAAAAACTAAGAACCACCTCCATAGGCCTTAGCAGCTCATCTGTATAGGCCCATGGTCACAAGGCTTCTGGAGAACAATATTCTTTTCCCTTCTTCAGTAATTCAGTTTGCAACTGAAATCACACATTACTGAGCATTTAAATCCTGAGGCTATCAGTGTTTTCAGTGCTGAAATCCAGGCTAAAGGTAAACATGGATAATTTTACACATAGCTATGACACAAAAGTAAATGTCTGTCTTTGGGGCATTTTGGAAGTAATCCTTGAAATTAATTTCTTCAAAAACATGGTATTGTTTATAAAGCAGTTTCCCCAGCTTGTCTACCCTCACAACTGCCCTGGAGCTTTGTGGACCCAAGGCACCACAGTCTCCTTTTGCCGAGGAGACTGAGGTAGGGAGAGGATCTGAGACTTAAAGCCACATGACAGAGGTTCTGGGACCATTTAATTTCCCTAACTGTAAACAGTAACAGATCTTATTTTGAATTTATTTCTGTGCCATGTTTATTAATAATGAGAGACAAATTGGAATTTACAAGGTCTAAATAGAGAAGGAAGTTGGCAGCGAGGGGGATTAAGGATCCTGGGAACACAATGCAATGTTCTTATTAACTGGGTTGTGATGGTTTTGATATCAGAAACACAGCAATGCAAAAGGAAAACATATTTGGAACATCTAAGTTTTTAAAGAGACAGTCTAAGCCTTGCATAACGTTTCATTTATTTTGACTCTTGTTTCCTATAGACAAATTCTAATTCACTGAGCTACACGAGGTCAAAGACGGAGCTAAAGTTCACATAGAAGGAAAGCAAGTTTTATCATTGTGTGCCACGATCTCAGGCTGTAAAAGACTTGATAGTCTATCATGAACTGTTGTAATCTCATTCATCACCTACTTAAACCACCAGCCTTCAATATACATTATCAAGACTGTTTTAAAGGCATAAAAACCATAGCAGTTAGATAAATTCTCTGTGCTCTAATCGATCTTAAGAAAAAAATTTCAATTATTTTGTTATGAAACAGAAAGTTAAGGTACAAAGCAATTTAGTGATTTGCTTGATGCTTCCAATAATCCCAAGAGATAATACTGTTCATTTAATCAACAAATAATTATCTGGTTCCATTGAGTGTATGACTTAGCATCCCGACTTGTCTGGTAGTGAGCAAAAACGTGGGGGATGAGCTACTTAGGACTGAGTTCTGCTTCGGCAGCACACTGGTTGTGTATGTTTGGAATGCTGTGAAATCTCTGTAAAGCTCACCTGAGAAGTGGAGCACAGTGACACAATATCAATGACTCCTTAGGTTTTTATGAAGATGAAGAAGTTCATTGTTCACGAACTCCATAAAATAGGGCCAGGCACATAGTTAATATGTGTACATTTAAACTGATGAAAATGCACTGAGAGTGAAACAGAAGCTGCCATTGTGTAGGGCATAAGTGAATGCAGCTGCAGAACAAGTGTGTTTCATAGCAGGTTAACATTCGATAGAAGTATCTTATTGCCATGCTTTTATCAAAGTTTATTGCAAAGTTTTTAGGGAAGCTTCTACAACTGTTGTGTGTTTTCTGACAAAAGCCTGTGCAGGACACCCCCTTATGTCACTGTCATCTAAGTCTCATATCTGGCGTATTTTGCAAACTGCCCCAATGTTGTCTTTTTTCTGGGTCTGAATTAGAGAATTATATAGAATATTTTGTTGTCAAGTCTTATCAATCTTTTCCCAAATCTCTATTAACTTTCAGAGTCTTTCTCTGCAAGAATGTCAGGCTGATGATGGCCCACACATCCAGTCTGGGTGGGAAAAGCACTGGTGATGTTCACCTCAGTCACTTGGTCAAGTTAGTGTCTGTTCAGTGTCTCCACCTGGAAGTTGCTATTTCTCCATTAATACTTGGTTTTTTTCCCTCCGGGGGAAATTCTACTGTTATGATAAATCTTGCTCCTCCTCTGACATCCATTTGCTGGCCTGGACCTGCACTTGACAGATGACAAGTGTCAGGAAAGACTGGTTTTCTACTCTGTTATTCCTTGTATATTCATGTTAGATGTTGAACAGTTCGTCGACTTTAGTTGCTGTCATTACATGGAGTCTCCTGTTGCTTCAGATTTGACCTTCAGAGCACCCTTTGAGCCTTCCCCTCATCCTTTGATTCCTGGTCATTTCTGGCTATTTCCATGCATCCTGCAAAACCAGACATTCCAGATTCATTCTGGACTCTCCTTGTCTCATCCCTGTCTCCAGAGTCAGAGGCATCTGTTTCTGGAAGAAAGCATTCAGAGAGAAAGGCCTGGGCTCTTCTGGATCCTGAGGCATCACTATTTCTAGGCACATTGAGCAGACAGAAACATACACATATCTCCAAACCACATCCTTAATAGTGCCTTTCTTTTGCATGGTTTCAGTTGCCAAGGGTCTTAGACTAGAAATTTTATATGGAAAACTCTAAAAATGAAAAATTCAAAGTTTTAAATAACTTACTATAGTATATTGTTATGATTATTAACCTCTTACAATGTGTCTTAATTTATAAATTAAACCATCATTGAAATGTATGTATAGGACAAACAGAAATACAGAGTTCAGGATTATCCTTGACTTTAGTTGTACACTGGAGGATCTTAAGGCATATGCCTCATGGATAAGGGATTTTGTATATGCAAGTCCATACATACACATATATAACTATGCCTACATACATGTTCACGTATATACCTTGAGTTGAGAATACATCCAGTTCCAATCCCATCCTAAGGTTCCTTCAAGGTATGTGTGCAGGAACACAGAATCCATTTCTCACAATAAAAATCGAGAGACACACATGTCCCTCCATGCCTGTGCACTTTCTCACAGTAATCATCCCCCAACCACACCATCCCCCATCCATGCCATCTCCCAACCTACACCCCTCCAGGTCTGCCAGCAATTCTGGGTGGCCTTCTCCATTTGCCTCACCTCACAGATTCTGTGATTATACACAAGTTTCCCTATCCCCAATTTTCTCATTGAAATTAAAGTAGCAAATGTAGCCATAAACAAAAATCATTTTCTTGCTCAGTGTCTTTTTTGGCTACCAAATTCTTCTGGAGTAAGTTAAAAATTAAATCAGAAAGCATTATTTCTGTTTGGCTTGAAGAGGATCCCTCACAGTTTTGAAGTTATAACACTGTACCAAGAAAAACCAAAAATAAAATTTCTTGGGCTTGCAATCCTGGATAATGAGAGACTAGAGGTTAGCTTGACCTCATAGACTTTCCTTATTCAAAACTTTCAAAGCTCAATGGCAGAATGCTTGTCTAGGACAGGCAAAGTCTTAGTTTCCACCCCCAGCACCACAGCAGATGAATAAATAAATAAATAACCCAATAATAAAATAGTTTTAAAGAGCAAAACAAAAATATAGGAAGAAAGAACAAACATTCAAAGAGATTTCCAGAATTATTTATAGATATCTTTGAAGAAATACCTTACAGATTGCCACTATTCTGTCCTGTCTTCCTGCCCAGCACTCTCAATGACCTTCCATAAAGAACATAATGTATAGCAAGTCAGATTTCCTGACTTGTCCCAAGAGTAGGGATTGGCTCATCTAATTTATCCTGCTTCTATGCGTGATTGAATTCCCATGAGTCACTTCCATCCTCAGCAGGAGAAAGTTCAACCGAAGACAATAAAATGAAGACCAACTACCATGTCTCAAAAACATTCAACCACCTCTAAAATCTGCATTTGTTTATGTGCTGCTGTCCCTCAGAGAGATCAGAGGCTGAAAACAGTGCACAGGTCCAGCTTCAGTCACATGACCAGCAAAGACACTCTACTAACCAGTTTTATGTCAACCTGACACAAGCTAGAGTCATCAGAGAGCAAGGAGACTAAATTGAGAAAATGCTTCCATAAGACCCAGCGGTAAGGCATTTTCTTAATCAGTGATCAGTGGGATAGGGCTAGCCCATTGTGGGAGGGGCCATTCCTGGGCTGGTCCTGGGTTCTGTAAGAAAGCAAGCTGAGCAAGCTATGAGAATAAGCGAGGAAGCAACCCTTCCATGGCCTCTGCATTAGCTCCTGTGTTGTGTGATGTCTTCCTATATGCTGTGAATATTCATAAAAAAACTGAATGGATCCTTCCTCATATTGTACAGCAAAAGCCAATCTCTGGAGCCCCCAAATTCTACACTGATGCAAATAAATCAGGAAAGGCAGGATATAGATCAGGAGACTTAAGCAAAATGGTTCAAAGCCCCTATAATTCTGTACAAAAGGCTATTCTTATAGTACTAATGGGCTTCATGGAACCCCTCAATATAGTCATTGACTCTCAATATGCAGAGAGAGTTGTTTTACATATTGAAACTGCTGAATTTATTCCTGATAATACAGAATTGACTCCATTATTCATACAAGTACAGGAAATCATCAGAAATAGGGAACATCCTATATATATATATATATATATATATATATATATATATATATATATCACACATTGGATCCCATGCGGGTCTTCCAGGTCCTCTAGCACAAGGTAATGATGAGATTGATCAGTTATTAATAGGTAATGTGTTAGAAGCCTCAGAGTTTCATAAGAAAAACCATGTAAATAGCAAGGGTTTGAAGAAGGATTTCTCCATCACTTGGCAATAAGCCAAGGAAATTGTAAAAAAAAAAAAAATGAGCTTACCTTGACTGCTGACAGTATGCACACTGTCCTTTCTGTATGAGCGAGACACAAGGAAAAGGGACTACTGAACTCTGCCAAGACAGAGTAAGACGGTCTTTCAAAATTCCTGCTTCTAAGAATGGTCTGTCAGATAATCTAGGCCTGTAGCCAAATTGAATGCTCCAACATTGCTGAGAAACTTTAGGTGACTGTCCAGGCAGCCAGCTGTCTCCGTCATTCCAGATTTTTAGAAGTTGCTTACAATGCACTTTCTATTTACTTAGGTAATATTATATCTTTCTGGGGTCTTTGATATAGTTAAAAACTAAATAATTATAATCATAATTTTCTTTGGTTATGATAAAAGTTAAATTAGATATGAAACCTTAGACTCACAAATACAGAATAGATAAAATGTTTTCTTTAATTTTGACAAATACAAAGATATTGTAACTATAATCCTGCTTAATAACTGTTCTATTATATGCAATTTTACTATGTTAAAGTTAAAACCTTCCTTTTTAATTAGATAGAAAAGGGGAAACAATGTGGGATATTTTTCTATATGCTGTGAATATGTGTTGCTCTCATTGGCTAGTAAATAAAGCTGTTTTGGCCTATGGCAAGGCAACTTAGAGACAGGCAAGAAATCCAAGCAGAGATACGTAGAAAAGAAAGGAGAGTAGGGGGAGACACCTGGCCACCACCCAAGGAGCAGCACGATGCCAGCAGACCGGTAACACCATGGCTACAAGACAAAACATAGACTAATAGAAATGGGTTAATTTAAGGTGAAAGAGCTAGCTAGCAAGAAGCCTGAGCCATAGGCCATACAGTTTGTAAATAATATTAAGCCTCCAAATGGTTATTTTATAAGTGGGGCTGCAGGACCATGGGGCCGGGTGGGACAGGAGAAACTTTACCACTACACTCCTGTCTCCAGGTTCCAACCCTCACTACTTTTGATGACCGCTATATGAAACTCAGTAAAATAAACCTGTTTTTCCCCAGGTTGCTTTGGTCATGGTGTTTCATCACAGCATTAGTAATCCAAACTAAGACACTTACCTAGGCTCTTCCCTCTGAACAAGTCTCTCCCTTTCCCAGTGCACAGGAGACTCAGCCATGTCTGGTAAAATGCCCCAGAGCAGAAGGGGCAATCTCTGCTGAAGCAAAGACTGTATGCATGAACGAGCTGACAGATAATAGTCAAATGTGCGTGTAGTAACAGGTATGGCCATAGTAGGATTTAGCTTGTCTTGCAAAATGTGTATTCCATGCCACCTCAGTTATAATTCTCCAGCAGTTAGTAACTGGAAGGTCTCTGTGAATCTGCTTTTGCCAATACTTATTCTGTTTAGCAAATAAATTATAATAGTTTATTTATAAAGATGATTAATAAGAATACATTTACTGCATTCCTTGGTTTTGGTTTTGCTTGTTTTTCAGTGCTGGGGATTGAGCATTCCTTCTACCTCCACACCACCAGGCTACATCCACAGCTTGACTTGAGCATCATTTATGAGCAAGAGGATAGTCAGGGCACATTGCAACATCGTAGTCTCCAGTTCTGGCCCAACCCTATTCAAGCATTATATCCACAACGGTAGCCTCACAGTTTCCCAGGAGCATGTGTGCTCTCTAGCCTTCTTCTCCCATCTCTTATTACAGAGCTCTAGCCCTGGCCTCTAGAACTTGACGAGATCCCTCAGAGCCCGTGTCCTCTTCCCTGTGTACGTTATTAAGGCCACAGATCATTTTCTGCGACGAACTCTCACTATCCACTTAGAGACCACCCCACCGGAAGTGGTCGGGCTCCTTTCTCTTCCTCAAGCTTCTGCCACTGCTCTCCCTCCTGAGTTATAGTTTCTCCGCTTGTCACCGCCCGTCCTCACATTGACTTGCTTTCCTCTAACTTTGGCCCCTCAGCGCCAGCTCCCTCAGTAGTCCCTGTGTCGGTCGTGGCCTCAGCACGCCTTGTGCTCAGTGCTGCAGTGAACAATGCACCAAGTTTGCTGTGTGAGTAAGGATCGCCAACACTTTCTCTGTGGCCTTCAGTGGGACCGAAGCCGGGGAAGATTTGACGGCGCTTTCTCCTTTTTTTCTTGAAAATGCTCTTCACTCTTAGAGCCTTTATGGATTTAACTGAAGCCTCTAAGAGGGGCACCCCCCATGAACATGTATTTCATTAACAGAGTGTTATCTCTAAGGGTAACTAAGAACTCTCCAAAGATGAGTGCTGAGTGCTGCTCGTAAGAGCCTCTCAGTAATTTTGACTGATTTGATATCGTAATCTAGTTGCGAGTTAATTGTGTTTGTTTATGACTAAGAATATGATTTTCACCTGCTTCCCAGCACAGTCTCCTTGTGTTTGGAGAACGCCAATCTCCTGTCCTGATATCTGCAGTGTCCTCTTTGAAGGTGTTTGCAGAGGGGATGAGGGCACAGTTATCACCTGGAGCCAGGAGCTGGGAAGAAGGAATTTCTGTGAAGCCACCTGCAGGTTCACTAAGAAAGATTCCTACACCCATGGCAAACAAGGAGATCTGAGGACCAGCCTCCCTTTCCACCCCTTTGCTCTGTGCCTTGATTACTATTTCTAGGGAGAAAATGACTCACTCATTTTCAGTATGAGCCACAGTTTAGTATTAAAAGTTCATTAAAGCAGGGTTTCTCAGAGCATATTTGTTCACAAATACCAAATGGTCCTTTACTTTCAACTTGCTGCGCAAGGATACTTTTAAGCAAACAATGAAAGTGCACAAAATACACATTGTTTATGACACGAGGCTGAAGTCAAATGACAGGAACTGGAATTGCTCCCAAGATGCCCCCTGCTTGCTTGGGGGGTGTTCTGTGCTGCCCCTACAGGTCTGGTATAGGCAGAGGTCTTCTCATCAGCAGACCAGGGGTCTTAAAGGAGCAGCCTCCCATTTTTACATTTTGGAATTTTGTCACTAGCCCTACATTTAAAAGGGAAAGAAAAAAAGATATGCAGCCAAAACAGTAACAGGAAAACTTGCATCACTCCTGAGCACAAGTGACTGTCACTGTGGAAAAACTGGGTTATTTGCTTGGACAGTGAGATCACCACCCCCAGGAGTGCAAACGTGGATCTTGTGGCATCTCTGCTGGGATGGAGTTTAGGTGTGTCTGGGGTAAAAGGGCTGGAGGAAAGGAAGAATGGGAGCTTTCAGGTTAACATAACCTTCCAGTGACCTGCTTCTCAACCACATGGCTGAATTCTTTCTTCAGCTGCCAAATATTTAAACCCATTTTATTAACCAAAGCTACTCCTACACACGAAGTATTTCTCTTTCTGTTCTACTGATGAGAGACTGAAGGGTGGTCTGATCTGGGGTCATTGGGGGCACTGGCATCAGAAGCCAGTCATCTGTTGCCATGGCAACTTTGGTGACATCAGCCCCCTGTGCCTCAGCCTGAGAGACATAGGCTCACAGACACATCCACTTCAGGGAGGTGCTGTTTGTCCTTCTTGTGGAATCGGCTAGGTGGCCATGCTTAAAGACATGCTTTCCACCTTCACAAACATTCAGTGTCGACCTTTCTCAGTGACCTTGAAATCTTGGTTACAATGACGTTGGGTTCCCTCTTCTCTTGCCTCCACCTCAGGCAAACAGTTGTGGTGACAAATTCCCACACACAGGAAAGTACACAAACATCAGTGCACCAAACATGCCCATTCTAAGCCACACAGTTATTACAAACGTCAGAGGTTATGGCTGTCATTTGATAGGAGATTTGGTACACAGACAGATGCTTGAATGATTTATCTGCAATTGCCTCATTTGAAATTGCAATCAGCTGTACTATCAAAGTTCTTAAATAATGTAACTAGTCATTCAAAACCCCTGTGTAGCATTTCTGGAATTCAGATGATCCATGAATTTTATTACCTACTTTACATATCTATACATTTCCTCAAAACTGAACATGGCTGCCTTCCCATATTTTTGAGTGAGAATTTTGAGTGGTGACACAGGGCATGAAACTGTGATGTTATCATAATTGATATAGCGTGGAGGACTGCACAAAGGAGAAAAGTGAATTTTCTTCTAGATTCATTTTTTGATATAATGGGCTTACAAAATATACTTAAAATAGTTTACTGCTTTGTGAAAAGTTGTTATAGTATAGCTTCTTAAAGGCAATGGGTTTGGGAATTTTTATTTATTATATTTTCAAAAATATAATAACATTATATAATACTTTGCAGATTTTTTTGTACATGTACTTCAATTTAATTTAGAAATAATCTCGCCAGTAGGTGTTCCTACTGCTTCCATTTTTTTCAAAAGGAAATGGAGTTCGAGTGATGGGTGACTCAGCCAGAGTCACAAACAAGAATTTCAGTTTCATTTGATAGTGTGCTTTCCCTGCAGTCCACACCATTAGTTGGGCTTTACCCATACAAGGAAGGGGCTCACCATCTCTCTGTGAGCCAGGGTATCCTTCTCACTTGCCTGAAGGACTTTGACTTAGATTTCAAGGCACTCCAGTGGGGGTTGAAGATGTGGTGCAGCATGCTTCTTGTGAGTGTGCATGTGTGTGAGTCTGTGAGCATGTGTGTGTGGGGGGCAAGTGTGTAAGCATCTGTGAGTGTGTGTGCATGAGTGTGAGCATGTGATCCTGTGTGTTCCTGTGTGCGCTGGAGATTGATTTCTATACATGTTAGGCAAATATTTGACCACTAAGTTATATTTTAAATAACTTCCTCCACAATATACTTCAAATGAAATATTTTTGCAATAGTACTATTTATAACAAAATGCCAATAACAAAAATAAGAACATCGAGTGTACTAGATTTGGCCTATAAACTCTGATGAGAGCACACGCTTCAAGTTGTTTTCCAGTTTCTTCCAAAGGAGATTTTCAGTGGATCTGCAGAGGTCCTTGAGTCTGTACTCCAAGCATCCTGGAGTTCTGTTCCCTAGCCAAAGGATGTGCTATTTTATTGTATTATAAGGACTATTATTTATTTATCTATCTATCTATCTGTCTGTCTGTCTGTCTGTCTGTCTGTCTGCCTGCCTGCCTGCCTGTCTGTTTATTGTGAGGGAGTTGGGAAGGTCCCGTGTGTGTGCATGCCTGGGTGCATGAGGAGGCTAGCATTTGACCCTGGGGTGTCTTTTTGCGTTGCTTCTCCACTTTATCTTTTGAGATAGGATCTCTAACTGAATCTGGAGCTCAATGATTGGCTAGATTAGCTGATCCATGAGCTCCGGAACCTTTCTGTTTCTCCCTCTGGGTTTTTGTGGGTCTTGACAGTGTTGGTGCTTGTGCATGTACAGAAGGGGCTTTCCCCACTGAGCAAGCTCCCCAGGTCCATGTTGAAAGTTTTAAAATGAGCTGGAGGTGGTCGCATCTGAAGGGCCTGATCTAGTCACTAGCACTGCTGGGAGGAGGGGTGCTCGCTTTGGTTCTTAATCCCTGGCTATCTGTAAAATTATGAAAGCTTCTAAGAAAGGAATCTTGTTAATTCCATCTGTCACATTTCTATAAAATAGATGCAGACTGGGCTGCATTTCTGATAATGAGTGTACATAATTGATACCCAGTAGGGTTGTCCAATTCTGAGACTAGCAATTCTTCTTTGTAAGTTTGAAAGTGCTCCCAAGTCAATTATTAAAATTAGACATTTAATATTAGAAACATTATGAATGATTAAAGAATCCTATCATAGAGGATCACACAATCCTTGATTCTGTTGGTATTAAATGTCCCTAATAGGCACTGAATTGCAGGGGGGGGGTGCTATGGGCTACTCAGAGCTGGGGATAAGAACTGGGGTTATTTGGGAGTGGTGGAAGTGCTATAATTTGATAGTAGTCATTATTGCACAACAGAATATACTGAAGTCCACTGAACTGTATACTTAAAGCAAGTGAACTCTAGTCTATATTCATTTTATCTCAATAAGGCAATTATCTTAAAAATTAGAAATGAGCAGCAATACAGAAAAAACACAAATATTGAAGATTTGGTTTGGAGCTGAAAACCAGCTTAGCTGTGATATCAGAGTCAGGATTTCTTCCCACCAGCATGGTCCACCCCAGGAGTAAACAGACCCCCCCCAGAGTATTTTACAGAAAAACATTCTGTCTATAAACTGTTAGACCAACAGATAAAAGTGTAAACATCAAGGTTTACTGGAAACGAATTCACACATAGTTCTAAAAGAGGTTTTTTATTTTATTTTAGTTTGCCTAAGGCATTGTGCAAATATATTTTAGAGTCCTAAATGAGATTTCTCCTCTCTTGTCTTCCTGCCTACAGTGAGGAAATGCATTTTCGGCAGCTCACGCTCATTTTTTCATTTTATTAAGAACAAGTGGCAGGTAGGCTTCAGGAATTCTGAGGAACTGAAACCATGGATAGATAAGCTTACCTTCAGTCAATCAAGTTCAACATGATGTGGGTAACTGCAAGGATGGAGGAAAATCTACTTAGCATGTTCTCTTTGTCTCGATGTGAACGGGCTGGCCAGCCTATTTTTATCAAACATTCCCTCCTTTCTTCACTCTGAGACTCGAGGAATTTCAGAAGAACTTCAACCAGTGTTTAGTGATTTTATATAAGAGGAGCTGAAGTAGCCTGAAAAATATTTGTGTAGAAGAAAATCTTCATTGGTAGCAGATATTTTGTCTTCTCCTCACCTGAGATAAGACAACCTTATGAACAGGCTTACAGGCAAGTGAACCCTGGGCACGTTCTGTGGGAAATGCTTTTGCAGGAGCCTGAGGAATAAAGGACTTTACTATGCTAGCCAGATTGGTTTCATTTAAGAGTGCACGTGACAATAAACGAACATGTGGAAATCAGATCTGAAGATGTAACTTAGTGGTAGGGCACCAGCCTAACATGCTCGTGGTTCTGGGTTAAGTAGCCAGCACCGCAGAAACAAAAGAAAGCAAAAAAGTTGAAATTGCTAATGTTCTAGGTGGTGGCCATCTCACTGTCAAGCGAGGTTTCACAGGTATGGGCTAGGAGATGTTCCACAGCACTGAGGCGTAGCGAATGTTTGCCAGCTGCCTGTAAACACCTAACTTGTTTTTTCTGCCTCAAAAAGAAGGATATCCCTAAAGTTAATTGTGTTAATTTTTCTGTTTGGAAACATTTGTTAGAAGATAAAATGAGACTCCTTGTAACATTAAGTAATAAGTCTTACCATTCATTTTGAAATATGAAAGTTGCCATCCTCCTCCTCCTATATAGTAGTATGTCCGAATAAGAATGAAGAATTTTCACTCATCTTGGTTTTTATATGAGCATCCATTTTGCAGAACTTAGCCATTTTTACTTTGTTCCAGGGGGAAATAATCTAGCTACCTGAAAAAAATTGCCTTCCATCCATCCTTCTTCCTTCCTTCCTTCCTTCCTTCCTTCCTTCCTTCCTTCCTTCCTTCCTTCCTTCCTCTCTCCATCCCTCTCTCCCCCCTTTCTTTCAGAGACAGGATTTCTATATACGGCCCTGGCTGTCCTGGAACTTGTTCTGTTCACCAGATTGACCTCGAACTCAGACATCTGCCTGCCTCTGCCTCCCGAGTGCTGGGACTAATGGCGTGCATCACCAGATCTCTTGGTGAATGGTTTGTGTTTTTCCACTTTAACTTATTTCTCTAAAATAAGATAATACAAAAAGAATTCTCTACCTTCTTTAGGCTGTAGAATCGCTACTCTAAACAGAACACCATTATGAGTGAGATTTAAAACCCAAAGACAGACCACCTGTATAGTTCTCAAACCAACAAACAGGTCATCATAAACACTTGGCCTGGAGTGATTTGTACTGCTGTAAACATGTGTACAATTATTACACTCTGTATTTCCTTTCCTGATTTCAGAAAGTTAATTAGTAGAAGATAGTTTAACAGTTCTTGTCTTCTATTCTGATGTTATTTAAACTTCTTAAGAAACGTTATACTAACTTCAGAAGACATTGCCTCATAATACTGTCTGATAATATATTTGAATCAAGAAGATTGAGTGTCTGCAAAACAAATGTCTATGGTATAATATCAGCTTATTAAATACCAACATATTCTTATTTATAGCCCAACTTGAATTGGGAATCAGAATTTTCTATCATTGCCAGATCATTAAACTTTACCTTGAGTGGGTTCTGAAATTGAAAGCAATTGTTTATCCTATGAATTTGCTTCAAAGTATTAGTCAGTAGAAAGTATTCCCCCAAGATATCTAATAAAATATTGTATTTTACCAAATATTAATTCCATTTGAAATAAAGATGATTTATCTCAGTAAAGAAAGAACTTTGAATTGTAGAATGTAGTCAGTTTGGGCTGCTTTATTGAATCAGATCAAACACAGGCTCCTTGCCCATCTACGTGGACATGCTAAGCTGGCTCCAACACTGATTTGTGGAGCCCATTATGGACTTTACAAAGTGTTCAAGGTTGCTTTTCCAGTCACTCAGCCAGAATCGATAAATCTCTCGCCTGGCTTGTGCTGTACACGCTGTGCTGGTTAATCATGTATGTACAAGGCATAGCACATGAGGCTTAGAGTTTGCTGATGGGAGCCAATTTTTAACTACCACACTGCTGAGAACTGAAAACAAAGGGAAATGGCTTCTGCCTACCATGAAGATGCGCTGTCAACTAAGAACCACAAGTAATTCTGCTGGCTAGTTTCCAGGGCCAGCAATGGAGAAAAGGAGGGGAGAAAGCATCTTCTGAAGTTGTGCTGAGGAGCCACAATATCTAGAGAATCTTTAATAGTGCCAGCAAGTGCCCAATGAGAAATGGGGAAACAGCTCCACAAACCCCAACATGGACCCCAGGCTTGCATATGCACATTGAGATGTTTTCTGAAGACCAAGCACTAAACCTGTCATCTGTGGTAAGTGGAGAAAAGCTGTAGCCAAAGAGAGTAGACTCTCTCTCATCCTGGCTCATTTTTCTTTTCTCTGGATGATGCTATTTATATTATGATCTGAAATTGGAGGTAATGGTGAGTCATATCATGTACTTCAGAGGTGTTTAGTCAACCAAATTCTGCCCAAGGCCACTGAAGATGCTGTTTCAGGTGTCAAAAGTGGGGTCCTCCTGCCTACCCAGATCTGTCTTGCACCTATAGCTCAGTCGCTTGTATGACATTGGGGTAATCCACTTGCTTCTTCCTGTATAAAATAGGGTGTGCATTATATGTGGTTTTTTTGGGGGGTGGGGGGTCCAGTGCTGTAGGTAGCCCTCCAAGTGCATGGCAAGCCCTCTACCACTCAGTCCAGTCCAGTCCTAGATGACTCTTAAGTACCATTCAGCTTTTGTGTGCTCTAATCAATCTCTGCATGGCAAGGACATTTCAAACATTCTCATTTTTTAAAAGTAAATGCAGAACATATTTTAAAGTTTTCTAGTACTAGGCTCAATATTATGTCCTGGTATCTTCATTTTTACCTAGCATGCAAGGAATTCTCACCCAGATAGCTCATTAGACCAGTCATGGGAAAGCCTGACCCTGGACTTTCCACTAAGAAAATCATGCATGTGTTTGCATATCTATCTGCATAATGTATTTATATCTGCATTATTTATTTATTTGGCAGCATTGAGACTAGAAGTGAGGGCCCTGTGAATGCACGGAGCTACAATCCCAGCCTAAGACTCTGTGAATGAGTTTACTGAGGGTATTGTTAATTTTCAGCATGAAAATCAAAGCTTTTGCATTGAGTAAATTAACAAATATAACAGACAATCTATTTAGGAGGAATGAGGGTCAGAGTTGAGGAGAATTTCCACAACTTAGTCACTCCTTCATGCTCTTCTGTAAAATAAACAAAAGAAGGAGTGATGTTTCTCTCCTTAACTTTACTGGGAAATTTTACAGCCACTAAGCATTTCAACTGTAAGTACCATAATAACCTGACATTTATTCAACCTAAACATGAATAATTGCATATGCTCTAATACCATGGAGCATTGAATATGCCTCTTTTCTGATTGTGCCTTTTTTTTCTTTTTCTTTTCTTTCTTTTTCTATCTTTCTTTTTCTTTCTTTCCTTTTTTCCCCGTTTTGGTTTTTCCAGACGGGGTTTCTCTATGTAGCCCTGGCTGCCCTGGAACTCACTCTATAGACCAGGCTGAACTCAGACTCAGAGATATGCCTACCTCTGCCTCCTGAGTTCTGGGATTAAAAGCACATCACCATGGCTGCCCCATTCTATAGCTATTTTTAATTGAAGTTACAATTTAATGATGGTGAGTCATTTTTCTTTTTAAAAATGTTTTTATAGACTTATTTTGTTACTTGTGTGTGTGAGGGGGGTGTTTTGCCTGCCTGTATGTCTGTGCACTACGTGAGTGCCTAGTGCCCTCAGAGGGCATCAGATACCCTGGAACTGGAGTTACAGATGGTTGTGAACTGCCATGTGGGTGCTAGGAATTGAACCTGGGCCCTCTGCAAGAGCAGCAAGTGCTCTTAACTACAGAGCCATCCTCCTAGGTCCCTAGAACAGTTCTTATTGAGATTTAGTTCACATTTTATAGAATTCATTTTAAAGTGTCCACTTCAGTGGCTTCCATTGTATTCCCACATGTACATCTGTCACCACCATAAGTGATAAACTATTCCATCATCTGCCAAAGACGTTTATAGTCACTCAAAGTTACCTTAAACCTTACCGTTGAACTGACTTCTGACCTCTGCTTTTGTCTACTGTCAACACTTCACACAAATGAGACCAGACCTGGTCCTTTGTGGCTGCGTTCTCTCAGCAGTGTTTCCAAGACTGATGTGTGTTGTTAACCTGGACCTACTTCATATTGTCAATGATTCAATAATATTCCTTCGTATGAATATGGCACATTTTATTTACTTTTCATCAATGGATATGCCATTCAGCAAACAGTTCAGTTGTCTCTAGTTGGGGCTACTACAGATAAAGCTACTTTGAACATTTATGCGCAAGTTTCTTGTACACATTACACTTTCAAGTTCCTTAGGGTGGAAACGCTGGGCCATATAATGACTCTGTAACCATCTGAGCAGCATCTAGACTGTTTTTCAAAGCAGCTGCAGTATTATAAATGTACTAGCCATACATTTGGGTTTGGGTTCTCCAAATCCTCATTGGTATTTACTGCTACTTGTTTTGTTTATGCCTGTGTTTATTCCTTTTTTTTGTTTTTGCCTGTTTGTTTTGTTTTTGAGATGGGGTCTTTCACATAGTTCTAACTGTCCTGGAACTCACTATGTAGACTAGGCTAGCCTCCAGTGCTGAGATGAAAGGCATGTGCCACCACACCCAGCTATCTAACATTTAAAGAGTAGGTCTGATAGCATTAAATGGGCTTCCCATGTTGAGCGGCTGTTAGTCTCTGCACATTAGACAGCATCTCCCAGCCCCTGCTTCCCAGCTGGAGCAAGCCGCTTTCTATTTTCTATCTCTGTGAACTGGATTACCTTATATGAATGGAATCACATAGTATTCGCCCTTTATGAATGGCTAGTTTCATTTAGCACAGCATTCCCCAGACTCATGCACGCTGCATAGTGTCAGGATTCCTTTCCTTTAAAGGCTGAATAATATTCCAAAATGCTGTTTCAAAAGATTTATGTTGTAGGTGACCATATGTACCCAAGGTAAGCAGTTAAAAAAATACCATGTAGTATCCTGAGTGTCTTTCTTATGATTGGTGGTTTTTCCGTTCTCACTGCACACAGAGGCAGTGGGTGCTAACAGGAGCTATAACTTGAAGACTTCTGTGTTTATCATCATCATTACCAGCATTCAACGAGCTTCATAAAGCACAAACACGTGCATAAAAAGGCTTGTGAAAAACACGTGAGCTTCTGAGTTGCCAATAGGTGGCGCTAGCCATTTAGTCAGCCTAGCATTGGTTTCTAGTGTCCTCAGAGTAATAACTATACAACTCTCCCACTGGAAAGACAAACCACCTTTAGAAAAAACACAGATGAGCTAAAACGACCTCTTTCCTCATCCCAATGCGGTTAGATTCAAATCGACAGTCCACAAGACAGTTCAGCTGACATCAACAGGGACATGGTTCCAGGATGGAATTGTCCCAACACTGGAGAGAGAACCCTCTGTCCTGCCCATGCTGTCCGTCTGTCCTGTCCGTGCTGTCTGTCTGTCCTGTCCATGCTGTCTGTCTGTCCTGTCCATGCTGTCTGTCTATCCTGTCCGTGCTGTCTGTCCTGTCCCTGCTGTCTCTCTCTCTGTCCTGTCCGTGCTGTCCATCGTCTGTCCTGTCCATACTGTCCGTTTGTCTTATCCGTGCTGTCTGTCTGTCCTGTCCATACTGTCTGTCTTCCCTGTCCGTGTTGTCTGTCTCTCCTGTCCATATTGTCTCTTTGTCCTGTCCATGCTGTCTCTCTGTCCTGTCCCTGCCGTCTGTCTGTCCTGTCCGTGTTGTCCCTCGTGGTCACAGATACATCACTTCCCTCTTGGATCTACCTAAGGAAAAAAAGTATCTGGGAACACTGGAGGATTCTTAGTATTTTCATTAATTCTTGCAAGAAAATGGAATTACAGAAGGGAAGGCTCTACTGGCTCCAGGTAGGTTGTTGTCGACAAAACATAAGGTGAAGAGTGAGACAGAAATGCATAATACGTGTATCTCTTGTGTTACCGTAACACAAGTGTCAGTCAGTCTCAATCCCTGGTAAATTAAATTATGTAAGTGTGTGTGTGTGTGTGTGTGTGTGTGTGTGTGTGTGTGTGTGTGTACGTAATTGATTGTTATGTTGAGAACTGGGATAATTTCAAAACTGATTTACTTTCACAATTTACACATTAAAGTAATACTATATATTGAACATAATGGCTTGACTCTGCTTTATTTTTATTTGTGTTTTTATACCACAGAGAGATTGTAATTAGGCAAATAAACACAATGTCATTATTTAGTGCAAGCAAAGAAACAGAAATCCAATTTGGAAGACAAAATTGGGACTTGTAATAATATGATTTTTTTATATTAGTTCAAACTAGAATGGTTTCATGCTATATAAAAATCCTTAAATTGTTTGTGGTACCAGGTACTTAAGATAGTGGTGGTGAGCCAGGCAGTGGTGGCGCACGCCTTTAATCCCAGCACTGGGAGGCAGAGGCAGGTGGATCTCTGTGAGTTCGAGGCCAGCCTGGCCTACTGAGTGAGTTCCAGGAAAGGCACAAAGCTACACAGAGAAACCCTGTCTCGAAAAAACAAAAACAAAAAACAAAACAAAAAGATAGTGGTGGTGAAAGTTAACATGTACAACCAGAATTATCAGTGCGAATGGATGCTCAAGTTTCATGGCCCCTTTCAATCTGGGAAGCCGATGGTGACAGTGTGTATTGAAGTTGTTGTAACTGTCTCGGGTTTTTATTTTTATATTTGTCTCCAAGTTTTATTATATAATAAAAGGTAAAAGAAATCTCAATAATTGGCAACATTTAGAAAGCCCCCTACTTCCTCTCCACAGAACACTGCTCACTCCTCAGTGACTTGACTTGTTGCAGAGCAACTGAGTCTTCTACAGGAATTCCATTAAACGTGGTTTAATTTTGTTGTCTTTCATAATGTTCTCAGGGTGAACAGTTAGGGGCTGGTGAGAGGCCGTAAAGCCAATGACCCTCCCCATCTCATGTGTGCACTCAACTCTTTTCACAGCTTTGAATACACTTAGGATAGTATGAGAAATGTCCTGGAGTACCAAGCCCAACATTGACCCTAAGGCGTCTCTGAAGCCTTACCTTATTCCTACACCCACTTTTGTGAATGCAGATTGCAAGAAACTTTCAGGTTTCTTGGAAGCAGAGACAAGTTCTTCACCTACTTTCAGAGTCTGTGGTGACAGAAAGAGGCTGCTGTCCTTTCCTGTCCACCTTTCAAGAACAGTTTCTCCAAAAGAACCATCGCCTCTCCACTTTTGGAACAACGCCAGGCAGAGCATGACATAAAGTGCACCACATGCAGGAGCCGGCCTTTGGAGCCCACTACCTATGGGGGGACACCTCGTACAGCCTTGATCCAGGGGGAGGGGCCTGGGTCTGCCTCCACTGACCTACCAGGCTCTGCTGACTCCCCATGGGAGGCCTTACCTTGTCGGAGGAGGGAATGGGGTGTGGGTAGGGGGAAAGGCTTGGGGAGGGGGAGGGGGAGGAGGAAAAGAAGGGGATCTGTGGTTGCTATGTAAAATGAATAAAAAATTTCTTAATTAAAAAAAAGTGCACTAGAGCTTTATGTCACTAAATCAGAAAGAAGCAGATGTGATGAGCAAAATCTTTTACATAAATCCATGGAATACAATAAAGAAATTATCTTCAGAGATTTCCCCTCAATCAACAAAAGGTGGGTGTTTCTCATTTCAGATAAACTCAGTTCCAAGCAAACACACTAATTGGCTTGCTTTAAAATGTCACCTGAATTTACTTCCACTCATCTCTGGCAATTTATTGAGCACCCATTGAATAACAAGTATAATTTGATTCTTCCCCCACTATGGTTAGACCAAGTCCATCTGCTTGGAGATCTTAAGATACATGACTTAGCCGGGCGGTGGTGGTGCATGCCTTTAATCCCAGCACTTGGGAGGCAGAGGCAGGCGGATCTCTGTGAGTTTGAGGCCAGCCTGGTCTACAGAGCGAGATCCAGGAAAGGCGCAAAGCTACACAGAGAAACCCTGTCTCGAAAAAACCAAAAAAAAAAAAAAAAAAAAAAAAAAAAAAAAAAAAAAAAAGATACATGACTTGGCGTTAGACCTGAGGCTCCTTTTGGCTTTCACATATGACAGAAGTGCCTCACAGTTTCCAAAGCAGAGTTCTTAGAACTTCGGAAAACTCAAATATGTTCCTGAAGTATGTGTGGATTTTTATATAATTTTGTACTTTGGGGGTGTCAGTTTAAAAAAATCAACATAGACATTGTCTCAGTTACAATACTGTTTGAGTGGCCCCGCTGGCGTGGTGTTGGCATACAATGGCCACAGCTAAACCACTTTAACAGCCAAGAGATAAGGAAAGGAAACTGGAGAGGGAGTTAGCAATGCTTCTTCACTATTGAAAAAAGTTTTCAAATACAGTTTACATGATGTTTAGGGTTTTCTAATATCTTTCTTTCTTTGTCTCTTTGTGTCTTTGCTTTTTTCTTTTTAAGTAGGGTCTCCCTACATAGCTCAGGTATGCCAATTCTCGATCCTGCTGCCTGAATTCTTTCTCTGTGAGTGGGGTTTAGTCATCACTATTATGCTTGAATAAATCTTTCCATTTTAAAATATAGGCAAGTTTAAAGTAAATTTTAAAACCACTCTACACTGAATATATGGTGGTGTAAAAACGTTTGTAAATGATTATTTCTGTTAAAACTACATATATCTACAAAGCCAAGGTGGTTGGTTAGCCACTCTGGGTATCAGAAAATTCACTTTTGAAATGACTAGAAAGTACTGTATCAATAATATGTACACCAGATATACTTACTATTTAGAATAAAGTATGTTAAATAACTGTGTGGGTACTGCTGGGATGAGTACCCAGGGCCTCACACATTAGGCAAGTGTTCACCATGGAGCTTCTTCCTCACTCCTTGAATACTATTTTGTTTTTTGTCACAGGGTCACTTGTATCTCAGGCTTGCCTTGAGCTCAGCTGGCCAAGGATGGCTTTGAACTGCTGATCCTCCTGCCTCCATATCCTGAGATCTACATGCTGGTCCTGGTTTAGAAGTACTGAGGATTAAATCCAGGGCTTCAAACATACTACAGCACTATAACAGCTAAGCTACACCTCCAGCCTCCACAAACAATGTTTTTGTTAGTGAAAATCATGCTCTCCATACACTAATAAGTGTACCTCAGGCACCTGCATAAATAAGTTACAAGAACTTGGTGGTATTGTTGCATTACTGTTTTGAGACAGGGTCTTGCTATGCAGCCCAGGCTGACTTTCAAGCCTGAGATCCTCTTGTCTCAGGCTCCAGAGTGCAGCCATATGCCAAGATAACTGGCATATTGCAGGATTCAAATTCTTATTTCAAAGCCTTTAGGCCTATTATAGAAACAATGAACTGCATGTTCATATCTTAGAGAGGTCCCTGGTACAGTACCCTACAAGCAGACATTGAAATGTGAGCACAAATGTGATTATTTCACTAAGAAAATAAATGAAATTGAAGAGACCTTAACATCCATTTCCCCCTGTCTGATAGATTGTAAAATTGCTGTGATTTGCAGTCCCTGATTTTTGTTGTTTTAGAATTTTACTTGAGGGATCATGGACCTACCAAAGCATCCATTTCGTGCACGTGGTCTTCATCAAAAGTAGACTGCCTGTTGTATGAATGCTCTTTGGAGTGCAGAGAGGAAGTTTCCCGTAGCATGTTGGAACAGAAGGTATGACTTTTCATTTTCTTGCTATGTGCTTCTGCATTTAGCAGGACTTAGCCCAAGATGTATGAGCCTGCCTGAGGGAAAGAACACGCTCCCACCTACTGCCAGTCAATAAAAGCTACTGATGCTTATGGATAGGGATACCCACTGTGGGTAACCATGGGGTACAGGTCAGTAGGCTCAGGCAAATGGACAAAGCTCCAAGCCTGTTACTCTGGGGCAATCATGACACTGTAGGAGTCACATCTCACTGAATCTTGCAAAAGCAATATACAGTCTGGACTAACAGATTCTGAGTAGCCATGACTCCAGTTAGGCTGAGTTTTACCTATAGTTTTAGAGCTGACTGGATTTTGGAATTGTAGATAAGGGATAGTAGACTTGTACATGTTCTACCACTAGTTATGTTTTAAAACAGTTGCTTCTTGACTGCTCAGGGTGTAGTCCTCTATGAACTGTGGAGTGCTTTATCTACATACAATGCCTCCACTGTTATGAGTATAACATGCATTCTTAGAGTGGCAGCCACAGCAATCAACTCTGGCTAATTTATGCAAAAATGGAATTGATCAGGGTAGAGGAGCCAGCAAAAGAGGTTGCATATCATTACATAGCTAATGAGAGCACAAGGTTTGAACTTGTAGAGTACCACATCTTGGCCCTGCTGCTTATTACAAGTGGCCCAGGGGAAATCACTCCGAGCCTCTCATCTTTAAAGTGGTTGTCTCTCTGTTGAGATCTTGTAAAGCCAGCACTGGCCTTCCTATGTACTTGTGCAAACCCCGGCATCTAACCCAACCAAGGAAATCTTCAAATCATTCTGTTACCCTCAGCCATCCTTTGGAGGGAATGCCTTAAAAAAAGGCAGACATATCAGCAGGAGAATGAGTAACTCCACCTGGAGCCCACACAGGCAGGGCCAGCCCAGGTGCATAGAAAGCCCGTAGAGGTTGACCCAGGACACAACTGGCTTACCTGCCTCCTTTGCTTCCTTGAAGCCTCCATTCATTCAGGCCCTAACTCCTGAGGCTGGACAAACTCATGCAGGTTGGGAAGGCTTGTGAATTAAGAGAAGAATGGGAGGTGAATAAAACTGTAATATGCATGTATGGAATTCTCAAATGATAAATAAAATACATTTAAAATAGCTCTAAAAAGAAGTATGTTTCAAATACGTTAATGATGGCTTTGTTGTCAATCAGGGACAGAGAGAATGTAGCCAATTTCCACCCCCGGTGTGCATTCTCTACTGTGTTAGCTATTTTCTCTTAGTAAGTCTCAGATCATTGCCAGCCTGACCCAGCCAAAGTGCACTCTCAGCATGCCAGGTGATAAGATTCCTGCTACCAGAGACCTCCCTTGAGCCCAGTAACATGGAGCAATGTCTATGTGTCCAGGAGGTTTAAATGGGGCTATTTTGGCTAAGGTGGTGACAGCAGCGGGGATTAAGAGACGTCAGGGCCACAGAAGTACGAAAGGGGTCAGAAGCAGGGAGGAACACAAATGAGGTGGGTAGTATGATACTCATGGGGGAGGACACTAGTCAGAAGGTAGTTGTACCTCTCAAAAGAGAGGTTCCTATGGAGATCACATTCCCCTTCCCTGAGAGCACTGAGAAATCTGGAAAGTCACAGGGAGGAGGAATGTTGCTATATAGTAAGATCCTGCCAAGATGACAAGCAGGTAGAAGCTGGCACAGAGCGGAGCAAGCACTGAGTGCTGGGTGGGATATCTGCTCTGTTGAGCTTCCTAGACCAGCCTAAATGGGGACAGCCCTGCACAAGACAGTTTATCATGCCCCCAAATAAAGCAGCAGTCAGGAAGCCTGCCTCTCAGAGATGTGTACAGAGTTCTAGAACTTAAAAGATTTTCAAGAGCATCTCTCCCAGCTGTGATGCTCTGTGACCACCTCAAGTGTCAGTGTCCCATCGTGTGGGTCCTGCTCCCCACAACAGTCCGTCTACATAACGTGAGTGCCTTGCCTCAGCTTGACTTAAATGGCCAGAGAGGGGACAACTTCATGTTCTCTCAAAGCACAGGTCACAGCCTATAAAGTTAGGTCTTTGAATAACTAATAATTTTCATATTTAGTATATTAGTTTAAGATTTATAGTTGTGAGAGGAAATCATGTTGATTTCCAGTGAATGGTGTAATAAAAAGATCCCTATTATGAAAAGGGCACTTAGGGTCCTGATGATGAGGTGGAGCATCAGAAAAATGCTCCCTCAGTAGGTTTGTTCCATAGACCTTTGTTGGTTTTAACAATACAACCAAAGTCCTTTTCTGTTTCAAAATAGTATTTTGTTGTTGTTGTTGTTGTTGTTGTTGTTCGAGACAGGGTTTCTCTGTGAACCAGCCTTGGCTGTCCTGGAACTTGCTCTGTAGATCAGGCTGACATCAAATTCACAGAGATCCTCCTGCCTCTGTCTCCTGAGTACTGGGATTAAAGGGATGCATCACCACCAGCTGGCCAAAATAGTATTTTTTTTAGTTAAAAATTCTTTTATTTTTATGTGTATGGGTGTTTTGCCTGCAAGTATGTCTGTACACTATGTGTATGCAATGCCTGTGGAGGCCGGAAGAGGATGGTGGATCCCCTGAAGCTGGAGTTACAGACAGTTCTGAGTCATCATGTGGGTGCTGGGAATTGAGCCCTGGTCCTCTGGAAGAGCCGCTAGTGCTCTTAACCGCTGGACCAACCCTTCAGCTCTTGGAACAATGACTTTGACAGAAAGAATGGTTTATGCCACGACTTAAATTAAGGACTTAGGGTAATCAAGCTTCATCTAGAGAAAAGTCAACGTATTTTTAGATAACTTGGTAGGTGGGTACATGAAATGGCTTTAGTGAATACACCACTGTTACTAATATAATTATTTTAATTATTTTTCCAATAGGTCTAAGAATGTTTTTCTTTCCATATGACTCCCTGACAGAAGATGTAGATCAGTTGCTGACCACTAAAATGGCTCTTTATAATATGAAAATCACACTTTCTCATATATATAGACTTAAAGGTAGCTACATATATTTAGAATTAAAATTCTTGATTGATCATTAGTAAGAAATCAAGAAAGAAGGGTCATTTTTTTAAAAGGAAGAAAGAAAGTTCACTATGTACCTACTTCCTATAAAAACAATTCTTAGTTGTTTCTGGAGCCCACAAGTTTTAATCAAAATGTTTTGATTGGTTTCCACACAGACACTGGCACAGTGTGCATCATACAACACATACCATTTGGACCGCAAGACTAGAGTATAAAGATCTGTGTTATCTGTGAAACTCAGCATCTTGTAGCCGACCAGTCCCAGAAGGCAGGAAGTCACTTTGGGCAGACACATCCTTATCCAGTGTTGGACTGCATCCAAAGGAAACAAGAAAGACCTCTGACATCAGAACATACCTGATGATTTTGGAGCATCCCCACAGTCGAGAGCAAGCTACAAGACAGTGTGCAGCCTTGGTGCCTGCTCTGCAGGAGCAGAAGGAATGTCAGCAATGAAAAATTCAGGAGGAAATATAGATAGACACTTCCAAATTCCTCTCCTCCTTTGTCTACATGCCACCAGTGGACCTAGGTATTTTTAGCTGGCCTCAGGAACAATTCTAAAACTGCATTTTCAGTTTCTCATTCCCTTAAAAAAAAAAAACAGGGCTTTAGATATTTAAAACAAAACATTAATGGTGGAACCTCCCAAGGCCATCTCAGGCTCTTCTCTCAGTCCCAAGACCTTGTTCAATAGCACATTAAATACCTAAAATTTATTATTTAAAAAACAGAATTAGTACATCTTCAAAATCTACCAGATAGTAAGTGAGTTTATAAAATTGCAAGGTATAAGATATTTTTAAAATATATATATATATATATATATATATATATATATATATATATATTTCTCTATAACAGCAATACAGAATCCTGAAAAGAAATTATAAAACAGCTTTTATAACACTACAACATCAGTGATAGGAAAACATTTGCAAATTCATTTAGTAAATAAGTGAAAATACAGTGGAGACTGTAAAGCATTGCTGTCTGAGATCAGCTAAACAAGGAGAGCATAGCTCAGGTCTTTTAGTCAAAATATTCAGTACTACAGATGGAAATGTTCGGTAAAGGGGTCTACGGATTCGTGAACCTCTGGTGGTTTGTGTTAACTGTCAATTTGATAGCTCTAGAATCACCTGAGACATGGGCTTCTGGACATGTGCATGGGGAGATCATCTTTGCTACATTAACTGATATGGAAAGATTCATGTTAATGTAGTCAAGAGCATTCTGGGGCAGGGATGCTAGACTGCACACAATGGAGAGGACCTGCGAGTGAGGACCCACCCCTCTTTGCTGCTTGACAGTGGGTGAGATGTAAGCAGCTGCTTCAAGCTCCTGACACACACTTCTCTGCCATGATGGACTGGACCTTGAGTTGTGAGCTAAAATATCCCTTTCCCTCTTAAGTTACTTTTTGTCAGAGTATTTTATCACAGCAACATGAAAAGGAACTAAGATATCCTCCTAAAATCTCAGCTAATTTATTTATACAAGTGTACAAGCAGAACCTAAAATTTATGTGCAAATTCATGGGACCCAGAGAAGCCAGAATGATCTTAGAAACAATGAAAAAAGTTGGAGGCCTTGTATGTTTGAATTCCAAAACTTTCAGAATTTACTAACTGGCTACAGAAATGAGGACTGTGAAGTAAAACAGACGAGAGAAATACATTTATGGCCAGTTGTTTTTATGTGAGGGTGCTAAGACAATGCCAGGAGAAATCATCCTTTCTCAGCCAAGTGAGCCATATCCTCATTCTTCACACAAAAATCCACGTATGGCAGCACACATCTGTCATCCTGGGGCTGGGGATACACAGCCAGGAGGACCCCTAGAGCTCACTGGCTGCCAGCCTGGTTGAGTTAGTGAACTCCAGGTTCAGTGAAAGACCATTTCAGAAAAGTGGAGAGTGATAGAGGAGTGGTCCTCTGGCCTCCATATGCACACACACACACACACACACACACACACACACACACACACACCACACACACCACACACACACCACACACACCACACACACACCACACACATACACACACACCACACACACACACCACACACACACACACACCACACACACACACACACACACATACACACACACATACACACACACACATGCACACATACACACACACCACACCACCACCCCCTACACACACACACACCACACACACACCACACACACACACACACACACACACACACATACACACAATCAGAAAAGATATTTCTCTAAAGAAGATGCAAGAATCATCAAAACACATGAAAAAAAAATGCTCATCCTTATAGCTGGCCAGGGAAATGAAAATCAAACCATGGTGAAGCAGATTTCAGACTCACTAGAATGACTCGCAATCAAAACAACAGTCCCTAACAAGAGTGGCTAAGGCTGAGGGGCGGTCTTCAGAAATCATTGACAAAATGTAAAATGAAGTCATCTGAGAAGGAAGAAAACGCCTCCGTAAGATGAGCTGTAGGCAAGCCTGTAAGGCTTTTTTATTACATTTTTTTTAATTTATTTTACATACCAACCACACTTTCCTCTCCCTCCTTGCCTCTCTTCTACCCCCTCCCATTCACTTCTTCTCCATCTCCATTCAGAAAGGGTAAGGCCTCCTACGAGAGTCTACAAAGCAAGCACATCAACTGAGCTCCTCCTCCTGTATCAAGGTTGGCGAGGCAACCCAGCATAGGGAATGGATTCCCAAAAGAGACAGAGGATAGGTCCTGATCTCACTGCTAGGAGTCCTCCAAACAGACCAAGCTACATGCAGAGGGCCTAGGTCAGTCCCATGCAGGCTCCCTAGCTGTCAGTCCAGGGTTGGTGAGCTCCTTTGCGGGTTCTCCTGGCTCATACAATCCCTCCTTCCTCTCTTCAACTGGACTCCCAGAGCTCGGCCCAGGGCTTGCCTGTGGATCTCTGCATCTGCTTCCATCAGTTACTGGATGAAGGCTCTCTGATGACAATTAGGGTAGTCACCAATCTGATTACAGGAAAAGATCAGTTCAGGTACCCTATCCACTATTAGGAGTCTTAGCTGGGATCATCCTTGTAGATTCCTGGGAGTTTTCCTGGCACCAGATTTTTCCCTAACCCCAAAATGCCTCTCTCAATCAAGATACCTCTTTCATTATTCTCCCCATTCTTCCTGCCCCCAATCCACCCAACCTGATCCTTCATGTTCTCACACCTCCATCCCGCCTCTCTTCACCCCCAGTTTACCCAGGAGATCTCTTCTATTTCCTTTTCCCAGAGAAATCCATGCATCCCTCTTTGGGCCCTCCTTGTTGCCTAGCTTCTCTGGGGCTATGGATTGTAGCCTAGCTATCCTTTACAGCTAATATCCACTTATGAGTGAGTACATACCATGTTTAGTAAGACATTTTCTTAATTAGTAACCAATGGGGGAGGGCCCAGTCCATTGTGAGTGGTGCCATCCCTGGGCTGGTGGTCCCGAATTCCATAAGAAAGCAGACTGAGCAAGCCACAAGGAGCAAACCAGTAAGCATCATTCCTCCATGGCCTCTGCATCAGCTCCTGCCTCTAGGTTCCTTCCCTGTTTGAGTTCCTGCCCTCACTGCTTTTGATGAACTGTTATATCGAACTGTGAGTGAAATAAACCCTTTCCTCCCTAAGGTGCTTTTGGTCATGGTGTTTTATCACAGCAAATAGTAGTCCTAACTAAGACACATAGATATCACATTTTAAAGTAAATTGAGACAATCTCTTATCTTATATTTATGAGACTTGAGTTGCTCCTTAATGTACAAGAATGGATGGATACAAGATCTTGAGTTGTAACAACAAAAGGCGTGATTCCAATGTCAGAGGGACTGCAGTCTGATGGGGGAGTCCCCAACAAGTATGCAGACAGCTAGTGTCTGATGTATATGGTATGAGGGTCAATAGAAGCCAGGGTACATTTTTGGGTGTTGCTCTTGAAGAATGAATCAAAGTTATTCAACAAAGCAATGGGAAAGAATTCCAGAAAAAGAGGCACTTGGTGCAATGTTCTCATCCAGAGGTTAGAGAAGGTTACCCAGTCTTCAAAGGTCAGGGAGAAGCCTGGTTACCAAAGTTCCTACGCTACTGTAGACAATAAAGTCTCCAGTTCGGAAAGGTTAAAACAAACAAACCTCAAATTGATTTAAGGAACAAAGAGCTTGGGGTTTCGAAAAGACTAGAGGAGAGTTGATTGGAAGAAACCTGGATTCAAGTGTCCATGTCCTCTCTGCCCATCTCCAGCAGGCCAGAAGTTTGCTGTGGCCACGTGGCCACCGGTTGCTCCAGGCTGGATTCCACTGGCTGGCAAACCAGTAGACAGAGCTTTGTTCCTGGCCAGTTTTCCACATGACTGATATTTCACGGGGCAACTTAGACCACAAGGCTGAGACAATCCCTGTACAAGAGGGATTACATTTTCTCCTCTCCCAGCCCTAGCCAAACCAGCTCAATAATCAAGTGACTCCTGGGGTAACTGGGAGACGATGCCTTGTGCAGAAGTTGGCAGTAGGCAGTAAGTGGCACCAGGAGAAAGGTCACTGAAGTTCTTAGTCTAATCCAGGAAGCATTATGATTGCTGACATTACACAGCACCAGGACAAATAAAGAATAATGGATAAATCTGAGGGATCGGAATGGCAGGATTTAGAAGGTATATGTGGGGAAGGATACTCCAGTGAGAGGAGAGCTAAGTTCCACCTCAGGTTTCAGGCTTTGGGCAACCTAATGAAGAGAGACCTATTTGCCAGAGTCCAGGGAGCAAGAACAGCTCTGAGAAGACTGTAATCTAATATTAAGGATCCTTTATCTGAATGCTTGGAACTAGATGTATTTCAGAGTCCAGATTTTGAAATAATGGCATATATATAGTAAGATGTATTCGATATGTGAATTCATTCTAAACACAACATTCATATACATATGTACCACATACACATGTAACCAGAAGGTAATTTTATGTAGTACTTACGGTGTATTTGCACCTTAACTGCAACCTCTCACATGAGATCATATGTGGAAGGAACTTTCCACTTGTGGCCTCTTCCCAGTGCTCAGCAGGTTTGGATTGTGGAATATTTGGATTTTGATCCTCGGATTAAGAGCTCAGCCTGCTCTTGCGTACTATCTGTTCAGTGTCTAGCTGGACCTCCTACTTAGACGCTCAGGAGAAGACCAGAGTTATGTCCCTGTCACCAGGCACACATTCATTTCAGATGGGTGCCTGCTGAGTGAAGAGATGAGAAGACCTGTTCCCAGTCCTCTTAAGAGTTTGTAAGTTCCAAGAGACTAAGGTCTGTACATCCATGACACGCAGCAGCGGAGTAGAAGTGCGCATGCGTGCGGCCTCTCTGCCTGGATTACCCTGGAGTTATTTCAGAAAGGGCTTTGCTCAAGGCGAGACTCGGAACTGTTTTGTAGAATGAGATAGAATCAAAATGTGCCAGAAGATGATGAGAATAATTGAACTGCCTAAATCATAATGGTATCTGGAAATCTATGCTCTTGTGAAATTTCTCTACTCAAAAAGTAAGTATTATAGTGGGCGAATGTCGTGGGAACTGGGAACCAGGACAAGCCAGCAAGTGGTCTGTCTCTACCAGAGATGGGGACAGTATCTAGAGACATGGCTCACAGCAGCAATGCCTGAAATTTTGCATCTCAGCAATGTCATGCGCTTACTATCAATTCACTTTAAGTGCCAGATAATGATCTAATGGACTTCTGCATAGGGTTATCTCAGCAGTACCCCAGAAGGGAGTCTCTCCTAAAGCTTCCCTACAAAGAAAGCCCTTTGTCTCCCTGCAGATTTGCATACAGATTTAACAAAGGGAGAAAGGGAGAAGATGGTCCCTGGTTGGCAGAGAACCTGGGCAGACCTTCACCAGGACTCTGCATGACCCATTTCAAAGGTACTTGAGAGGGAATCAGAAAAAGCCAAGGCACACGGGCGCACTTGGGACTGCGCAGTGGAGGCTCTCCTCAACAGCCAGGCAACTTGCCTTGTTTCCTTACACACAGAGGTACCAGCCTATGAGATAATCCTGAAGACAGAAACTTAATAAACAACAGCTCTGACTTTAGGACTGAACCTGCCCAGAAAATATTGAGAAGTGGTAATTGATATTGTGAGGAAATGAAAAACAGGAGGTGACATGTTTGTGTTGGTCAGATGGGAAGTGGCTTTCTGTATTTCCACAGGCAATTATAACATCATTAAGGAAATATGAGAAAGCCATTAGCATTTCACAAATACCTGCTGATCCATGGTTTGGGACATTGTTCAACTGAATTCAGTAGTTAATGTATGGATTTCAAATTATATAGGAATTATATTTTATTTTTGCTAATTCTTTTTGAGTTTAAATTTGTGATTCTCTTAAACATTCCATTTCTAAATAACATTTAGTATAACATGTGTAATACAGCATTCTCACTAATAGTGGAATTACTCACACCAAGCCCTTGTAATGAGCGTTAAGGTTTGTCAGTATTTATTTGAATAGCCAACCAACTGTGTAGAGAATATGCATTGCATGCCTACAAGTAAGAAAACAGGGAAACACGGTACTTCCTTTCTTTGGTCAATCTGTGTGCCTGTTCTCTGTGGGGACTCGGTTGCTGAGCAAATCACTCTGTTCTATGTATAACCTTGTTGATTTACATGCTTCTCTAAAAGGCACACACCCAGGTTGGTTAGGAATGGCAGCACTGATAAACAAACCCTTCGGACCACCTGAATGCTGCCTTAGGAGATAAAGAGCACAGGAAGGTCTTTGGATAATTTTGAGAGTTCTCCTTGACGTCTGAGTCTTTTTCTTTCAAACTGATTCAAAGGTTGGTCTCTTCTCAGGTTCAGTTAATGGAGGCCAGAATACTGATGGAGTAACTCTTTTCCCTTGTTTCTAGACAGCAGAGGTGTCTTGTATTTGAGAAATTCTGGAGTTCCTTGAACTGACTCCCTACAGTCCTAAAAAGTAGTAGTAGTAGTTGTTGTTATTATTACTTTATTTAAGTTAGAAAAGAACTTTATTTGTTCTGGGGAGTCACCCATGTCCTCTCAGAACTTCTGGAACTGCATCTCAGTGCTGGTATCCTTGGTGACCTTCAGCATATTGAAGCACAGTGTCTTGCTCAGGGGCCTGCACTCTCCCACAGTGACAATGTAGCCAATCTGTACATCCCTGAAATTGGGGAAAGGTACACAGACAAGCTCTTGGGGCATTTCTCAAAGTGATTGTACTTCTGGACGTAGTGCAGATGGGCCCAGTAGATGACAATGGTCCTGCATCTTGGTCACAGCACCAGACAGGATTTGACCTTGAATGGAGACATTACCAGTGAAGGGCATTTCTTGTCTATGTAGGTGCCCTCAGGGGCCTCCTTGGACATCATGAAGCCTAGACTGATGTTTTTGTAGTACCAGAGGAGCTTCTTCTTTGCTGGTTTCTCCCAAGTAGAACCCACTTATTGTTTTTGAAAGATCATGGGCACGCTTGGTCTGAGTGTC
Source organism: Peromyscus eremicus (assembly GCF_949786415.1). NCBI lineage: Eukaryota > Metazoa > Chordata > Mammalia > Rodentia > Cricetidae > Peromyscus > Peromyscus eremicus. The sequence goes on along the minus strand of NC_081417.1, from coordinate 5,567,684 downwards.
TGTCATCTTTCCAGCAGCCTCAGAAAAGATTTACTATTGATTTGGTTTCTTTCTTTTTTTTTTTTTTAAGATTTATTTATTTATTATGTATACAGAAGAGGGTGCTAGATCTCATTACAGATGGTTATGAGCCACCATGTGGTTGCTGGGAATTGAACTCAGGACCTCTGGAAGAGCAGTCAGTGCTCTTAACCTCTGAGCCATCTCTCCAGCCCGATTTGGTTTCTTTATGGACCTCGTACAGTTGTACTGAAACGACAGTTTGATGGTGTCTGAGTGACATGTGACCTAGTCAGAATCTGAAAAGTGAGTATCCTCTAGAAAGAGCTCATGAGAAGAAAGTGTCTTTAAGGACCAGTAACTTCATCTGACATGTCAGGTGCTGCCAAATTGTGTGAGGATCTTTCTGGAACAATTAACACACATATGCTGCCTATGTGTCAAGACCCAGGGTAAATGCTTAAGCTCACTTAATTATCATAGAAATCCCATTGCAAAGACCAGAGAGGTCCAATCACTGCCCCATGCTACAACTTTCTCAAAATCTCCACTGGAAGAGGAAGCCAACCAGGCAGTATGAGGCCCGATTCTCACTGAGAGGTGGAATTGTGTACCTGTGAGACTGTTTCACCTTGCCCAGCTGTCTTCTCACTTCTCACTTCATTACTTGCAAGTATGTGCTATAGAGAGAGGACTGTTGAGCGTGTCCTTCTGCTACGGCCACCAACACCACTTTTCCTTCAGCACGCGTGGTTTGGCCTGCAATGTACAGGAAGGGTGGGGTGGATGTGACAGGCTGGCTGGAGCTGGGACACTGAGTTCCACTGGTGCTCTTCTCCAGGAGTGCTGAGGACAGCTCTCTGGCCTTTGGGTGTCTTGAGCTGCAAACTGGAGCCAGCCCAGATGTCTCCTTTACTTTCAGGCTGGGGGACTCGGCAGTTACATGGCAAAAGATTTGAGAGATTTGGACAGAGTGTTAAAGACAACAGATGATGGGAAAATGCTAAACCAAGCACTACATTTGGCCAAAATGTTTTTACCTCTATTTTCTGCCCATAAATCCATCTCCCTGTTGAAGAAGAGTTGTACAGAGCTGACAAAATCTTATTTGAATAATAGAAACTTCTTGATTTCAGATGCCCAAAGGATAGTCTGGTATTTACAGACAACTGGAAAACAAGAAAGAAGCAATTCTGACTTGATGATATCTAGATGAACAGGATTTTCCTACAGGCATTAACAACAGATGGGAGAGAACGTTGAATCAGGGATTATTAGTTTATGTCTTTGCAAAATACACAGCTTTTTTGTGTTCCTTTGACTTTCAAATGATAAGGCATGGGTAATCTTCTAACAGTGGGTAAGTGTAGGGAGAAGCACAGTAGTAATGCATGTCATTTAAGTGTTATCACATAACAGTCTTCAGTTTTTGAATCCATTATTCAATATAAAACTTACAGTTCTGGAAAAGCTATCACAAAAATGAAGGGTGTTTTTGTTTGTTTGTTTTGTTGGTTGGTTGGTTGGTTTGGTTTTTGGAGATAGGGTTTCTCCGTGTAGCCCTGGCTGTTCTGGAACTCACTCTGTAGACCAGGCTGGCCTCAAACTCACAGAGATCAGCCTGCTTCTGCCTGAGATCATAGTTGTGTACCACCATTGCCTGGTATTTTTGTTTTAAATGAAGGGGTTGTAAGTTATGTTTGCTGCAAATCTTTAAGTTTAATTCTTTTCACTTTGTGTGTGTGTGTGTGTGTGTGTGTGTGTGTGTGAGAGAGAGAGAGAGAGAGAGAGAGAGAGAGAGAGAGAGAGAGAGAGAGAGAGAGAGAGAAATGGGCATGCATGTGTGTGAGTGCCTGTGTGTGGAGGTCAGAGGACACCTCCTCCCACCATGTGGGTCCTGGGGATTGAACTCAGGGCTTTGTAGTAAGCGCCTTTAGTGGATAAATCATCTTGCCACCCTCTGTTACAAAAAAAAAAAAAAAAAAAAAAAAAAAGCCCTGATTGAATGCATAACTCTGTCTTCTTTATCTGATTTCTGTCTTTCCAGAGAGGATCTCACTATGTATCCCATTGGCCTCAAGCTCCCAATCATCCTCCTTCATTCTCCCAGGACTCAGGCCCCAAGCACAAGCTGCCACATCCAGCAGAATTGCTCTTTTATGTTTTCTTTGGGGAGAGTTGCTTATGATCTTGGACATGAATGAGAATAAGAATTTGTGAGTTGTTAAAATCCATATAAATATCCTGGGTGATGAGAAACAAATATTATAATGAGGCCTATGGATATCTCACCAGTATTTGCAACCAGACCTGTTGTTACTGGAGTGGCTTCACCTCGGTTGGGTTATCAGCTGTGTGTGTTCCATCTTCCTCTTCTAATGTGGGGTCTGGGCCTTTCCACCTCCAAGCTCCCTCCAGGGAAGGCATAAATGGACATGTGCACTGGGCACACACACTTTAGAGACAATGTCAAAAGCCTGCCTGAGCTTGAATTCTGAAAAGCATTGGAAGCTGCATGTTCCTATACTTCTTTTTCCAGAACTCCCAATTGGCAGCAAAGCCACTATTCATGGTCCCATTTCTGTACATTTTCCCACATCTTAGGTGCTTTCTTTCCAGTTCTCGAATCTGATTTTCCCTTTTTCCCCCATGAATTCTTCACCCAGAATCTCCACCCCCCCACACACACCCAAATCTTGGTTCACACTGCTAATCTACGACAGGAAGCAAATGAGAAGAGCCTAAGCAACAGTCTCTGCTGTCTGTGAGAGGGAAAGTTTATTTCACCTGCATCACTAGCATCCTCATTTGATGCTCTTTGGACTCTGTGATAGGGCTATCATTCTTCATGTCTGAAATGGAGGGAGATGACTGTCTATAACTGGCTCAGAGAGAAAGCGAAGGGATGCCCCACCCACTAATCAAGTTGCATGCCTATCAGAGGGTGTGGCCAGAGGTGGTTATCGAGGAGGCAGTCCGATGCTCAGAGTCCAGAGGGGAATTAGACAGGCAAACAAGTACCCACATTACAGTGAGATACGATAAGGGTTGATGGGAACTGATGGGAACTGATTCTGGAGTTTGGGGGCGGGGTAGGCAAGCAAATGGCATTGTGCTGAGAGGGTGGAGGCCTCAGAAAGGAGCTGAACTTTAACAAGAGATTTGGAACAAATAGGCACGAGGTGAATCTTCTGACAGTGGGAACAGGCATTCAGAAACCACCTGGTGAAGCAGAGCCAAAAGGCATGTCTGAGAAACAATGTAATTAGGGTGGCAGGAGACGCAGCTTGAAAGCCCAGCAAATCAAAGGATCCCAAGTGCATCTAGCTGTTTAGCAGTGTGGGTGCTATCTTGCAGGTCAGGAGGGGGACTGGAAGAGTTATAAATATCCAAAGTGCAATGGCAATTGTGTGGACTTGAAAGGAAACTCTGGTGGGCAATTAGGAGGAAAACTGGAGGTGAGCTGATTAGCAGTCCAGGAAAAGGATGAGGTGAGCATAACTAAGAGAAGGAAAAGCCAGGAACAAACATGGGGCTATCTGGAAGCCGCGCTCGGTTCCAGAGCCCCACCGCACATTGGGAACAGGGCACTGGAAAAGAAGGCACCAAAGGTAACTTCACAAGCTTGTTTTCAAGAGCTATTGTCTTGAGTTTCCAATTAAATTTGTAACAATGTCCCTGACCAAAGCATGCGTGTAAGTCAAAGAGTGAATTTAGGAAGGGAAAGTTCACGTGTTCAGTTGGCACTTTCCCTTTGGGATGCTTGCTGGCCGTCAATCTGCATTGGAAATGGTGGCACAAAGCCAATGAGAGAAAGCCAGACTTAGAAACATTGAGTACTGGTCACAGCTAGAGCCAAAGACTGGAGGGCCCAGGGACACACATAAGGTAAAAAGAAAACCGAGGTTGGAACCTTGTGAGGGGAAGGAGTAAGCAGAGGACTGACAAGACATGAAAGTCGGAAGATCCGGAGGGGGCTGGTGTCATCACATCAAAGGAATGGGAGTGGACAATGTCAGAGGCTTAAGGGTGGCGGAGTAAGATAAGGAATGTAAATGTGAGGAGGACTCTGGAATCTGTAGGCAAGCATAGTACAATCTTCAGGTAGGAGGCAGCTGTATTACCCAAAGGATGAGATCTTTGGAGCCCTCTACACCCTAAAAATTATCAAGAACCCCAGATATTTTATGTATGTGTGTCCAAACTATTCATATTAACTACATTAGAAATTAAAACAGTATGTTTTAAAAATAATTATCTGTTCGTTCTATTAAAGTAATAAATCGGGGTCTGAAGAGATGGCTCAGAAGTTAAGAGCACTTACTGCTTTTGGAGAGTTTGTTCCCAACTCCCATGGCCACTGGCTCACACCTGCCTATAACTCCAGTACCCCCATACACACTCACATACACATAATTAAAAATAATAAAATCTTTAAAACAACAAATCTGCACGTGTTGAAGTTATTTATGGAAAAGCACAAGAACAAAGTTCAAATCTCCAGAACGCACAGGAAAGCTGTGTGTGACTTCACACTTTTGTCCCTCAGGAGGGTTGCTGAAGCTTGCTGGCCACCAGCCCATGTCCATGTTCAACAAGAGACCTTGTTCAAGGAATAAAGAGGAGCATGGTTGCTAGGTCAGGACATGTCTCCTCTGTGAGAGCACGTAAAAGCATGGACACCCATACAGATGTGTGCACATATACCACATTTACACATATATACACACATACAAATAGCAAATACATTTTAGTCAACATAAATATCATTTTTAATTTTTTTAAAGATTTTATTTGTGAGACCGGGCAATGGTGGCACACGCCTTTAATCTCAGCCCTCAGGAGTCAGAGCCAGGAGGATCTCTGTGAGTTTGAGGCCAGCCTGGTCTACAGAGTGAGATCCAGGACAGGCACCAAAGCTACACAGAGAAACCCTGTCTCGGAAAAAAAAAAAAAGATTTTATTTATATATTATGTATATAGTGTCTTGCCTGCATGCACACTTGCATGCCAGAAGAGGCACCAGATCTCGTCACAGATGATTGTGAGCCACCATGTAGTTGCTGGGAATTGAACTCAGGACCTCTGGAAGAGCAGTCATTGTTCTTAACCTCTGAGCCTTCTCTCCAGATGCACAAATACCATTTTTAAGTAAAAAGTAATTATTTCTCAAGCTAAATTAGTACTTAAAATTCCACAGTCAAGCTGGGTGGTGGTTGCACACACCTTTAATCCCAGCACTCAGGAGGCAGAGGCAGGCGGATCTCTGTGAGTTCGAGGCCATCCTGGTCTACAGAGTGAGTTTCAGGAAAGGCGCAAAGCTACACAAAGAAACCCTGTCTCAAAAAACCACACACACACACACACACACACACACACACACACACACACACACACACACAAAAGATTCCACAGTCAAATCTATAACTCTTAAAATTGCCAACCTATTTAAAGCAATTGTGCATCAGCCTTTCTCCTGCTATGAAAATTCAGGAATCCAGCCAGATATCACTGTCTGTCTTCTTCTCATAGGAAAACTGTTGAAGTAAGCATCCTGCTCCACAGCACACAGTAACATCATAGTTTGTATGTAATTTATAATAGAAAATAGAAATTATGCTGCCACATAGCAGAGGTTAGGAGATTAGTGTAAGTACATTATTTTCAATCTGTTACCAAAATATTAGCTCCATCTTCTCACTATAGCATTAGGGTGAAGATAGAAAGTGGCCATTTTCATTTTCAACAATCTCTGGTCTTATAGCTACCAGGTATGACAGGATTTCATGTAGCCCCAGTCCGTCTCAAACTCACTATATAGCTGAGGATGATCCTGAATTTCTTCTTCAACCTCCAGAATGTAAGGTTTAAAAGTTGAGTCAAGACGGCCAGTTTGTGAAATCCAGGGGATTGAACCAGAGCCTTGTGAGTATAGGCAAGCAGTCTACTAACCTAGCTACATCTTGAGCCCAGCATCAGACATAGTCTTGAACTTTCTAGGCAGAGTTAAAGGGATACTTCAGTATAATATTTAAAGTTCTGTCTCTGTAAAGAAAGCTGAGGTCCAGACATGATAACAAGGTTCATTTCACTACTGGGTATCAGATGAACTGATCCCATCACACATCAGGTTTCTCTTTCTTCCTGAAATTATGAGAAAAGACAGTGAGAGGATCAAGTCTTCCTCCTGCTTCCCATCAGTGCTTCTCACCCACAGTCACCCCAGTAGAAAAGTCAAGACCAGGAAAGAGAGATGGCTCAGTGGTTAAGAGCACTATCTGATGGTCCAGAGGACCCAGGTTCAATTCCCAGGCTCTCAGGTGTCTGATGACGCCAGGAGAGAGAGAGAGAGAGAGAGAGAGAGAGAGAGAGAGAGAGAGAGAGAGAGAGAGAGAGAAGTCAAGACCATCCCTGGGTCCTCTCATACTCAGCATTCTCTCCTAGAAAATGAAAACCAGAGGGATCTATTGGGAGATTTTAAAATAACACATCATCATACACCTACTCTAATGGTTAAAATCAGACTGACAGCGCAAAGTGTTGGCAAGAACACAGAAAAACAAATCTTGATACATTTGTGACGGAAATGGAAAATGGTATAGCCACTTTGGAAAACAATTTCTCAGCTTTTATTTTTATTTTGCATGTATTTTCCCTCTGTATGTATATATGTGTGTCACATGTATTCAGTGCCTGATGAGACCTCAAGAGGTTGTGGATTGCTAGAATGGTATTTACAGACAGTTGTGAGCTTACATGAGGGTGCTGGGAGCTAAACTCATGTCTTCTGGAAGAGTGGCAAATGTTCCTATCCACTGAGCCATCTCTCCAGCCCCAGACATGCACGCACACGTACACACACAATGTGGGATACCTCTCTATGAGCTTTAGCTGTTGACTGGGGAGGCCCCAGAGGCCCTTCAAATGTACCAAGCGACTGCCAATGCTCTTGGTTGTCCACCAAAATAAGATCATAAGACCTCATTGCTGAAGACACCACACACCTGGGTTATAGAGCACTGACACCTTTGAGCTGGAGGTTTCCTTCCTGCTGCCTAGCTTTTGCAATGCTATGCAGGATGCTGGACAGATAAGTCATCAAAGCTCTTCCCAGGCTGTGCACACCATGAGCTACAATAATAACCTGCTTGACAAGATATGCCCACCCATGCAACAGTAACATGACTGTTTTGGGGGTAACCAACAGCTCTCTTTATGGATTTGAAGCTGGTTCTGCAGGAGGGAACTTATTTATGCCTTATACTGTAAACCTAGTCAAGAACAGGTAAGTGAGGAAGTCTAAAGTCTTAGGGGAGAACTTGCTACTGTCACATTGCTAAGTGCACATGGTGTCAAACTTCCCTCTAAATTGAATCTTTACACCATAAATTATTGCTACTCTTCAGTGTTTGTCAGAGAAACTTCTTTTTGTGGTAGGCAGTAGTAAGTATGGCTCACAGTTGATCAAAATGAGAAGAGTAAGTTACTGTGGAGTGATTGGCCCTAAATGGGGTGTCAGTTTTACACATTATCTCCCCTAAAGCTTAGAGGTCACTGGGGGAGAATATACAGAAAGAATGTAAGAGGCAGACATCAGGGAGGATTGCTGGGAAACAGTATCTCCTGGTCATGGTATAGTCATTGTTCTCTAAACTCACTGAAGATGTGGTTACCTACACAGGATCTGAAAGACAGGGCCCACCACCATTTTACCATGTCCAAGGGAGGGGCTAATGAGGCTCCACTTCTCACTGAGAGTCAACGAGCAGTTAATGGTACTGGAGAAAAGAGGTTCCAGCTTTCCTTTGTGTAGACACCAACAAATTGCCAGTGTTCAGTAAGCAAGCCCCAACTCATGCTCATGCAAGCAATTATAATTAAATGCAAAGTGTACATATGCCACATTGTGTTTATCCATCAATGAACACAAGGCCCTTGTGACTTGCGTAGGAAAGTCCCTGAAGCTACAGATAGATTAGAAGACACTCTCATCTTAACATTAGGCCTCCGAACTCATGAACAGTTGTCTTTTCAATTATTTAGAATTTTCTTCCAACAGTGTTTTAAAGTTTTTATTATACCTGAGAGTTTGTAATTCTAAATGGAATCATTATCTTAATTTTGTTTGTGAGTCCATGTTTGTTTTTAACAGTGGCAATCTCAATATATGAGCTTCATTTCTAGCTTAAGAAGGAAAGAACAAATCTGAGTTCATTCTGAGGCTCTTATGTCTGGCTGAAGACTAAAGCTACAAATTTGATTCGAATTCTTCTGGAGACCTCAGATAAGTCTAGAACACATTCGGACACACCCTTTTGGCACATTCTCATTGGACATAGTACTAGATTTTATAAAGAAATTTTTATACAAATATATAATGCACTTTGACTATGCCCCATTGTGGTGCCCCTAGTTTTCTTCTCCTTCCCTGCTAGAGACACTTCTTAAGTCCCTGAATCTAATATTAGCAGATGCAGAAACAGGAACACACTAGCATGCTGGCAGCTTCCTGGAAGTGCTTATGGAAAAGTTACAGAAGCCAGCAAGGTCATGAGGCCATAGGCAACATTGCAACTAACACACTGCCCAAAGGATTGGCCCAGCCATCTCGGGCAAAGGCTACCTATCTGCGTGCTTCCATTTGCTCATCTTCAAAGTGAAAACAATAATCATCTGTAAAGGAAATGCAGATTGGACTGCAGGCCAGGGTGCCCACACTCCAACAGCACTCAATCTACTGTCACACAAAAGAAAATATAAAAACTTTTGGGTTGAAGATAGGGTCAGTGGATGAGAACATGCTCGGTATACAAAAGGCCCTAATCCAGTCTCCAGCACTGTTAGAACAAAAGAAAATAAAGTCTAGGAAATTCAGCTATATTTAATTATGCCACATTTGAAATTTTGCTTTTGTTTATGCTTTATAAGTATTCATGCTATAATAATATAGTACCATATTTGCATACTGTATATTAAATTAGCAATCACAACTTCTTGGTTTGTGTTGGAACAACTTATTTTATTGTATTATTATTTTGCTTGTATGTGCACGCATGTACGCATGAAATGAGAGGGTTGAGCATTGTTTTATGGCACACATGAGGAGGTCATAGGATGACTCCATAGAGCTGGGTTTTTTTTCTTCTGCCTTTACATGGGTTCCTGGGATCAAAATCAAGTCTCTAGGTGACAGGTGTCTCTACCCACAGAGACATCTCACAGCCTCTAACTGATGAAGGCTATTAGATAAATTCATCGCTTGGTACAGAGAAATATTAGCTTCTCAGGGATTGTTAGTTACCATCAAAATGATATTTGTGGAGTTGAGAGTGAAGCTTGATGGTAGAGCCTATGTTTTGTAAAAGGTTTACACACTTACATACTAGCCACAATATCACTATAATAAATCCCAAAGTATTATACAGTTTTTGTTTCTTTTTTTCCCTGCTGTTAATGAGATTATGGAGCACACTAGAGTGAAAAGTCAAAATTATAAGAGTGAATCAAAATCATCAAGCCAGCCACAGAGCAGTGCCATTTACTATTATTATTTAAAAGTGTGGGGAATATTAAAGTCCAAGGCAGAGAAGAGTGGTAAGCAGTAAGCAATCTGACAAGTATTTGAACATTAAGTTGTACAGAACACATTTCGTTTTTTTCTGTCTTTTCAACCCCGGGACTTTGCACATGCTGGGCTACCACTGAGCTCCACTCAAGTCATGCCCCACACACTGAAGCACAGGACCTCTGAACTGTGGGAATTCCAGAATCTCTGAATTCCAATTACTTGGGTCCAGGATTCAGGCGCCTAATGTGGGTCTGGCACTCGCCAGGCCAGCTTCCCTGCCATTCTTTGCAAGAACTGTGTGTACAGCATCAGATTTACTTTCCCAGAAGTGCTTCTGGGACCAGAGTCCACACAAAGGGACTGTTAAATGTGCTTTCCTCCCCTTGGGCTCAGCTGGCTCCTGAGCCTTAGGTCACACAGAGCTCACAGTTCCTATCAACTTTTCCCAAAGGATCCCTGGGCTTCTGCAGGAGCCAGCCCGTCCCTGGGGCAGGAAGTTCTGTTTACACTGTCTTGGAGCCAGGTGCTCATCCATAAAAGGGAAAAGAGCCCTTTAGGAAAAGGGTTGGGTGCTTGGAAACTCTTTAAAAGTGAAAGCCTCAAGGCTGCTGTCCGTTGTTCTGAGCCTTGGCTAGATACAGTTTTTCTGTATATAGACGCTCAGGCTGTGGGGATAGACTGAACAGAACATCTGAAAACCAACAACGAATAAGCAGAAAATACGAAGAGAATGTCATGGGAACTCTCAACACTACACCCTCAGGCCAAATCACTGGGGTTTAATTTGTTTGTTTGCTTACTTGTTTTATTTTGTTTTCTTAGCTGTAGAGGTCACAGGTAGACATCAGTCTTTCCTCAACCACGCTCCACATTTTTATATATTTTTTTTATGTTTTTAATAGTGCATGGATGTAGGAGTGTGTACACAGGCATGGTGCTACTGTGGAGGTCAGAGGACAACTTTTATATAGTCCGTTCTCTCTACCAGGAGTTCTGGTAATCAAGATCATCAGGCTGGATTAGCAAGTGCCTTTCTTCACCAGCTGGGCCGTCTCTCTAACCCCAAATAGCTATTTTGTTAGCCTTCTGGAGCACAATTCCAGAGGATCACACTTGTATGTCCACTCAGTGGTGCTTTAGATAAGAAGGAAGTACAATGTAAACTCTGGAATATCACGACCTTCGGATCTATGGATGATTGCTTCTAAGTTTCTATCTGGGTATCTAGCAAGGAAGCTCTGCTCCATCTGTTGGACATATATGTGGAGAGTGATGTACTCCACAAGTGTGTAGGACAGTCCAGGAAAAGGGTGTTGCATGGGGTGGGGTTAGGAATCAGAACTCATTCATAACAGGTGATGTTATTTAATCATAATATAAATTACTAGAATTTTTGTTATTTACTAGCAATCGCAGTTACTGGGAATTGGTACCGTGCTCTGGGTTAGGGACTTTGCACAGCCAAACTCATTTTACTTTCATGATAACCTTGTCAGTTTGGTGTTACTATAATTTCCAGTATACACACTGCACTAACATGTTAAAGAACTTATTCAAAGTCATGAAAAATAGTGATACTGGGATAGGAACCCTAGGCAGTCAGCCACCAGTGCCCTGGACATTTAATTTCACTTCCACTTGTACTCTGTGACCTTTTGCATTCTAAACACTTGAAATGCATTCACATTTTAAACATAAAAAACACAAACAATGTGACAGCTTAGTGAACTAAAATAGCCTTTGTGGGGCTGAGAAGGCAGCTTCGTTGGCAATGTGCTGACCCCACAAACGTAAGGACCTGAGCTCAGTTCCCAGCACCCTTGTAAAAAGCCAGGCATGGAGGCATGTGCTGTAATCCCACAGGCAGAGAAAAACACACCACCAGGCTCGATGGCCGGACAGCCTAAGCTAATTGGTGACCAAAGTTCCCAGAAAGAGACCCTGTCTTCACCTGTAGAAAAATACCCAAGGTTTTCCTCTAGCTTCCACATGTGTGTGCATATGACCACACACACACACACACACACACACACACACACACACACACACACACACACTACAGTGAACTTTCAATCGTCCCTCTGACACCTAGGACCATACCTGGAGATTCTGATGTTACTCTCCACTGGTGAAAAGTAGTATTCCTTTAAAGCACAGCTCTTAACCAGACTTGCACTCTACCACATGGCATGAGGCCTCCTGTGCATCATATTGTCTTCAGTGCTCATAACTGTCTCCCCAGCCTCTCCAGCTGGGGCCATGTCTGTTCTGGGATCTCTGCTGACAATCCAGAGGAGCCACTCTGTTCTTCCCTGTGAGTTCTCCGACGGAGCTGTACCACGTGGCGTACAAGGTGTGCCTGTCTCATCCCACAGGCCAGCATGCAGGTCTCTGAGGAGTGACAGACTTGTGCTACTGTGGTGGCTTCTCATCCCTTAAGCCCAGTCGCCATGTGCAATCTCCAAACATGCCGTCTATGTGTAGAATGGACTTGGCAATCTCCTTTGAGAGGTCACTTTTCCCAAACAGCAGCCACCTCAGGGACAACACCCTTGGAAACTGGGAAGTGCTGGTGTATAGTTCTAGCAGTTTAGAAGTCACTGATAACCTTAATAAAACCATCTCAAAACAGGATGTGAATGAATTAGATGGTGAAAAAGTGATGAGACAATTCACGTGATAAATTGTATTATAAGGAGTGGGAATTGACAGGCCAATAGCCAGGGGACTGTGGCTGGAAGGATGGTTTTGTTACTGTTTTCTTGCTGTTGCTGTAGTTAAAATGATAGAGACCTGTGAATGTTTATGGCCTGGAAAGAAAGGGGGAAGGTCAGTAGAGATGGGAGAAGGAATGATGGAGATAGCAGGAGTGACTCCCTTCACAATCAGATTTCTCAAATGAAGTCTGTGCATGGTTTCCTTCTCCATATCCTAGAGCTCTCTCTCTCATCTCACTTTAGTATGGATTTCTTCACCAGTGACTTCCACATTGCTGGAACTATAAGGCTGCTTCTCACTATGTTAGGAACAAAGCCTGATTTAGAGGACAAACAGATGTTTGGTAAAAGAAGAGGGAGAAGAAAAATAGGAAGGGAGTTCTGTTGTAGATTTGGTGGCACAACTTGGAGAAGTTTTGACTGGCATTTCTATTTTCTTATGACATATGAAGACAAGACACAGGTGGAGGTGAGATATAAGAAGATGAATTCCATAGACGTTTAAAAGCTTTGCCAAAGGGGAGGAGAGTAGGGAGATTAGAGGAGCATGGCGAGATTGCCAGCAGGATTTTGTACCCTGGGGGCTGGTGTTGGAGCATCAGCAATAATCCCAGTCTGGCTGGCTGGGCTGTTCCTCAGCAGTCCTCAGCTGCCTGGTACATGACAAGATGAAGAGTGTATTGGACCATTTGGATTTCAAGTTCGCCGGGTACAGCAAGAGCATGGAGCTTGGAATGTGTGCAAGGTTCACATCGTGGGCCACAGAATCCAACCTGCACATCAGAACACATCACAGGGAAGGGCCCATAACTGGGAAAGAGTGATTGGGAGGGAGAATGAAAATGGGCTGGAGAGGAAGGGTGACTGTGGCCGATCTGAGCAATCTGCAGGGACAGGCTCTGTGTCAGAGAGGAGGATGTCTGAATCTGAGGATGGAGGTGGAGCCGTTTCAAGAGATAATGTGCTTCAGACTTCACAGTCTGCACCGTGAGAACAGGAAGCCAAGGCTAAGCAGAGAAAAAGGTCATTCGGCCAAGAGCTAAGAGATCACAGGGTCATGTGTGCCCAGAATAAAGGCGAATGAGATCCAAGTTTTCCAGGAGCGATGGTAAGTGCCTGGCAGTGGCCTCAGCAGAGTGGCTCTTCAAGCTTCACTGATGAAGGAGGGACAAGGAGGAGGATGACCTTGAAACACAATAGTGTTCAATTTCCCAGTTATGGTGCGTATGCTTTAAAGTCATGTGTAGCTACAGTTTTTCTTTCTGGGTCCTGCCAAGCCCTGGCAGTCCTGTAGCCTACTTATAAAATAAACATACAGACACTTATATTATTTAAAATCCTCGGCCATTAGCTCAGACCTACCATTGTCTAGCTCTTACTCTTACACTCAGCCCATTTCTGTTAATCTGTATGTCTCCATGTATTCTGTGACTTTACCTGCTACCTTTACATGATGCTCCCTGGATGGCAGGCTGGCGTTTCCTCCAGACTTCCACCTCCTAGCCTCTCCTCTCTGTTTGTCCCGCCTATCCTATACTTCCTGCCTGGCAATCAGGGTTTTGTTTATTCACAACATACAGGACATCCCACAGCAGTCATGAGCTAAATGTATGTTATTAGTCAGTGCTGTGAAGAGACAGAGAACACTAAATAAAGTATATGGTGGCTTTTGAATGATAATAATGTGTCACAGTAGATTCAACAGTTGTAACAGCAGGTGTGGGTGGGTTAGGAAAGAAGCAAATACATGAACCTAAAACTACTCAAAATTTTTTTCAAAGGAGGTTAAAGATAATAGAATTTTCTGCTGGGCGGTAGTGATGCACATTTTTAATCCCAGCACTCAGGAGGCAGAGGCAGGTGGAACTCTGAGTTGGAGGCCAGCCTGGTCTACAGAGTGAGTTCCAGGACAGCCAAACAAGCAAAGCAAAACAAAACAAAACAAAAGAATAATAGAATTTTAGAAAAACAGAAGAGTTAGTATCAATTGAAAAAGGATAATTTTCACAATCTCAACAGGAACTGATTTGGTTTATTTTCTGTTTCTACAAGAGAATACAGAAGAGTGGGCAATTTATAAGCAAAGCAGCCTTCACTCATGCTTCCACATGCTGGAAGTCCAAGGTTCCGTTTAAAGATGTCACTAGGTTTTTGTAGCAGCACTCCATGGGTCAATCTTCTGTGGACAAGGCTGTCTGTTTGCTTTAGTGTGTGGATATTTTTGCCTGTATGTACATAGCACATGCATGGCTAGAGCCCAAGGATGCCAGAAGAGGGTGTTGGATCCTCTGGAACTGGAGTTACAGGTGGTTGTAGACCTCATGTGGGTGCTGGGAATTGAACCCAGGTCCTCTGGAAGAACAGTCAGTGCCCTTAACCACTGAAGCATCTTTCCATGCCCCAGATAATGTGTTCTTAATATCAGAATGTAGCTTTGTGTTGTTTAAGCAAAATTAAGTGGCCCTAAGCCAAGACTGTCCTCTGTTCTGTCTTTCTGTGTTTCTTAAGAGCCACAGAGCTGACTGGGGCTTTGGTATGAACTATGTGCTGATCTGACACTTATGTGGATCAACATATCTAACCCATGTAGTGCAGTGACACTGTGAGGTCCTGTTATTGTCAGCCTCACCCTCACAGGTAGACTCTGAGACACAGAAATTAGACAGTGCTCCCAGGACCGCGGTCAGCAGGTATTAGAGGTAAGAGTCAATGTCAAAGGCTTTATATAAATGACACCAGGACGTCCTAGAGGGGACTTCAGGCCTATTCTCTCTCTCCTCCTCTCCTCATTGCCCTCATCATTCACCAGCCACAGTCTTGTGCACTTTCCATGGGACAAAGCCCTTGAGTGTTGCTAGTCCTGACACTCTCCTCCAGGCTCCAGCCTCTGATGGTCTCAGTCCTAGATGAGTACTCTCTAGAACAGGATATATGAGATGGATCCTCTATACTTCCCTGATATTCCTCACTCCCCTTATCTGCATCTCCCAACACCTCCCTACATCAGCTGGAACCGAACTGTTTTATATCTGTCATAGACAGTAAGCATTCATCACGTCAGGCCCTTTCCATTCCCTGACACACAGCTCCAGCCTCTTTCACCGCATCAGGATTCAGTGTAGGAAGCATTCTCTATTGTCCACACAACACTCACCACACTGAAATGTAACTGCAGTTTCAGTGTCTGCCCCTTCCATCTGACTGTTAGCCCCAGAAGACAGGGTGCTGGTACTTGTGTAATATTGGTTGGAATAAACAGTGAAAAATGGAAACAATGTGATCCAAACAACCCTCCAAGTACTGATGCTGTGGAACAATCTTTTTGTGCACTATGCATATGTATTGCTCTCATTGTTAATAATGAAGCTGACTGGCTGGTAGCCAGGCAGGAAGTGTGGGTGGGACAGCCAAATGAAGGAAGGGAAGAGAAGAGTGGAAGGAGACAGAGGCCGAGAGCTGCCCGAGAAGCAGGATGCTGGAGGACTGGTAAGCCATGGACCACGTGGCAATAAACAGATTAATAGGAATGGGTTAATTTAAGTGTAAAATCTAGTAAATAATAAGCCTGAGCCATTAGCCAAACATTTATAGTTAATATAAGCCTTCGTGTGGTAATTCGGGCCTGGCAACAGGGGCAGGAAGTGGAGAACTCTATCGCAATCAGTGGGGTTGTATAATCTCAGAGCCAATCCCGCCCCCTCCAAGGAAGGCTGAACCATCTAAACCTCCCTAAACAGTTCCACCAACTGGGAACCAAGTATTGACATTCTCACTCCAGCCTAATGAGGAAATTTCTCATACAGACACCACAACCAACCACCCTACGATTTCTGTTTCCCTCTCACAAGGCAATCAAGAAAAGAAAATAGTTTTCAAAATATAAAAACTTGAAAGGAAGTGTGTGAGGCTCTAGAACAAAGACAGGTTCCATGCCACCTTAGAACCCTGCATTTTTCTACCATGGTGAGATTCTGTGTAACCGTCCTAGCTATGAGAACTGCCCACTCACATCCAAGAATAAATTGTTTCTTTAATATAAATAGGTTAGACATTTTCTATTTAAAGTCAGAAGATTCGGCACCTATAAACTAGATTGGTAAGAAAAAATCCAGCAATAATCTTATCTCTGGGTGAGGGAGAGCGTGCAGGGCAAGCAGGCCGGCTCCATGGCAGCCCAGGACAGAACAGGGGCACTCTGCCCTGGGCTCTTTTTGTCCAGGAGAAATTGGTTCAGGGGGCATTGGGGATGAATTTCCCAGTCAAGTTCAAAATATATCTGAATTCAGTCAGTTATGCTTTTGGTCCAATAAAAGAGGTTGAAGAAAAGTCTATTTTTCCTTTTAGAGTCACATGACTCCTAGACACATTTCTTACATAATAAAATAGGTGTTTCCCTGACTTTTTCTCAGTCAGAAAAAGTTGCAATTTTTTAGTAAAGATTACTCATCTGGGCCTTACCATAACACATGGAGATAGTCTGTTCTCAGCTTCTGCTTCATGGCCGGGAAATACAGTCATGTATGGAAAGTGACTTCACTAAGTCACCCAGTGTGGCACTAATAGGACCCAGTGGGACAAATTAGATTTCTTCAAGGTCCTACTGATACAGGAAAAGAAAAATTCTTACAATATCCTCTTGGCATCACAGTGGTACACTGGGTAAAGGGCAGAAGGTACTGAGAGCAAATCCAGGAAGAGAAAGAGCTGGCAGCAATCAGAGCACATCATACACTTGTATGAAAATGGGTTTCATTATGAAACCTAGTACTTTGCAGGCCTCCGAGGCACTGCATGCTCATGGTACAGACACACACGCAGGCAACACACCCATAAACATAAACTAAAAAGTGAAAAGATCTGACAAACACAAATAGGAAAATAAAATGGCTCCTAGTTCTAGTTAAAGGTTTTAAGTAATTTGTGACTTCATAGGCCCCAAATTATTTTATTCAAATTGGTAATCTTCATTTTTAAATTTCACTTAATATTTTATTTTATATCTCAACCGCTAGACAAGGTCTTCCTATATACTCCTGGCTGACCTGGAACTCTCTACACAGACCAGACTGACTTCAAACTCCCAAGTCCACCTGCCTCTGCCTACTAAGTGCTGGGATTAAAGGTGTGCATTAGCATACCTGGTCTGAAATCTCCCATTTTTATCACCACAAGCATATCCATTAATAGTCCATAGTTTTGCCTAATCATGTCAACTTAACGCTTTTTCTGTTGTTCTCAACCTAAGGTTAAATAGCAGGCATATTTGGGGTGTTGAAACGCTGCCTCGGTTGTGTGGACAGCTCCTTACATGACCGATTGTAGGGTGCTCACTTTGTTAGCTGTGAGGACACAGTTGGTGAATAACTCAGACAGGGTATTTGGAAAATTGCAAAGGATGACTTCATCTACTGCTGGTTTCTGTTTTAACGTTGCCTTGCACCCAACACTGAAAGAGCATGTTCTGAATTCTCCAAAAACAGATGATGGCATCCAAATAAATATATAATTTAATTCTCTCTCTCTTTCTCTCTCTCTCTCTCTCTCTCTCTCTCTCTCTCTCTCTCTCTCTCTCTCTCTCTGTGTGTGTGTGTGTGTGTGTGTGTGTGTGTGTGTGTGTATGTACAGTTCAGAGGTGCTACATTTCCCAGAGCTAGAGTTGCAGCCTTTTTGAGCTAGGAATAGAACTAGCCTTCTGCAGGATCAGTAAGCTCTCTTAACCACTAGACCATCTTTTCTGACCCCACTTGCTATTTGTAAAAGAAAAACTTCTGGACATGATTCACATGCCTTTGACCTGGCATTTGGGAGACAAAGGTAGTTGGATCTTTGTGAGTTCTGGACCAGAGACCTCAGAAAGAATGAAAAGAAGGAAGGAAGGATGATGTGTTTATTTCATGCAATATTATATATGTCTACGTATATATTTGAGTGCATATATGTGTATTAATATTTGTCATTTTTTTTGGCCTTTTGAATCAGGATCTTGCTGTGGGATGTCTTTCAGTACGCTGTGAATATGTTTTGCTCCCATTGGCTATAAATAAACTTGTTTTGACCTATGGCAAGGCAGCTTAGAGGCAGATGGAAAATCCAAGGAGATAGACAGGAAAGAGAAAGGCAGAGTGGTGGAGTCTGGGGAGAGACGCCAGCCTGCCACCCAAGGAACAACATGCCAGCAGAACAGTAAGCCACAGAACATGTAACAAAACATAGATGAATAGAAATGGGTTAATTTAAGACATAAGAGCTAGCTAACAAGAGGCCCGCCATAAACCATGCAATTGGTAATAAATATAAGCCTCTGAATGATTATTTTATAAGTGGCTGTGGGACTGCAGGGCCTGGTGGGACCAGAGAAACCTTCCAGCTACAAGATTTCACTATGTAACCCTGGCTAGCTGGAAACTAGCCTTGTAGACCAGACTGACCTCAAACTTGTGGCAATCCTCCTGCCTCTTCCTCCTGAGTGCTGAGATTACAAGCATTCAATGTTAGATTTTTTTTCTAGCAGAACTAGGAGGTCATATATATCTAAGTCAAATGTGAACATCATCTCTCATGATGACAACAGGCTTCTATTTAATCAGAAATTGCCATGACACTTGGTTAAAGGAACCCTCCCCGTTGGGTTAATATTGGGACAAATCCCTTGTTTGCCAGTGTCTCAGACAAAGAAATAAAGTGATTTACCCAAGCACGAAAAGTTTTTAAATCAGGAAGTTCAGCTTCTAAAGCACTAGGGGTTCCTGGGGGTGGGGGGCGGGCAGTAATTTATTTATGTCCATTCAACAGGCATTTACAGAAGGTGGCAGACAGTAAGTAGAAGGACCCAGGGCTAAGTGTCTGGCACCGACGCACAGTCAAATTTGTGTCCAGAATGTGCAGACACATGACATGAAGGCTTCTTGTGCATAGGCTGCCTCAGCTGAGTCACAAAAGAAATAGTTTAGACTAAGACATTTACCTGGTAACCTAGAAGTATGACAGGTGCATTTCCCAGAACAATTCAAATGACTCTGCAGGCTGTTTGTGTGTCCATAGGTATGTCTGAAACTGGAAAATGGTTCAGCTTCATAAGGCCGCTGCCTCACTACACTTTAATACAGCATGCAGACTGTCTCTGGGCCTTTGTTCAATTCAGTTCAGCCCTGCACTAGGAAGACTACATCGATCTGTGGGCTTTTCACTGACAGCCAGGGAAAGTCTAACATGAAAACCTCAAAATGTACAGCTTCTTGCATTAGAAAGAAGAGGGGTAGAAAGCTCAGCCTTTCCCTCCTCCTGGAGCGAGGCCAAGGCTGTCCCTGTGGTCTTCCTAGCATGGTAGAAGTTAACCAAAATGCAGGATCTTAGGACTTCGTGAAACTGTATTGTCACGTTGCTGCAGAGTGCACGTGAAGGTCGGAGGGCAACTGGAGGGCGTGAGTCCTCTCCCTTCCAGGTCATTGGGGTTTGTGGCAGGCTCTTTTACCTATTGAGCCATCCTGCCTGTCCCTGCAATGTCAAGTTTTGGGGGCTCTAGTTGCAAGATGCATTCAATTTGATAAAATTCATCCAACTGTGCTTTGCAGACATTGCACTAAGTAAAATAAATAAACACAAGTGGTGAGTCTGCTTACAGGAGGTGCCTAGGGGAGTCACAGGCCTTCAGGAAGACAGGGGTGGGATGGGGCACCAATGAAGAGTGGCTGTTTAATGGAAACAGCTTTCACTTGGGAAAAGAAGCAGCTCTGGCTGGGTGGGCGGCAGTTGCTGTGTAACCGTGTGAATGCACACCGACCAAGTGTGCACACGAGCAGGAGTAAAGGACACACTGCGGTTTGGTGTGTGACTGTCACTCTGCTCTAGGTCAGAGGACGGCTCCCGTTTATTCACCTCTCCGAAAGCAGACACACTGAGAGGACAGCCTGGCGGCTACCCTCCCTGCTGTTTCTGGAGTGTCTGAGGCTGTCACTGCAGCCATGCTGACTGGGTAACCCCATCCTCACCTAACCTTCCTCTGCTCAAGCTTGACCTACCAAAGATACACAGAGGCCTCCCTCATCACCAGGGAACCTCTGCAGCTGAATGATTTTTTTTTAACTTCCCTGACAACAGAGATAATACTTCTGAAACAAGTTGTTTACTTTGGTTAAGAAAATGTTAAAAGACATTTATTCAAGATATTCTTGCTGACTCATCATTCTGTTTTACTTAAGGAAACATTACTGAGCCTGCTTCTAATTGAAAAGAAAAATGACTTCTTGAAATACTGAATTTGAGTAAACATTCATAATTTTTTTATTTTTTTGTTTGTTTTGTTTCAGTTTTGGTTTTCAAGATAGGTTTGGTTTTCACTATGTAGCTCTGGCAGTCATGGATCACACTATGTAGATCAGGCTGGCATTAAACTAACAGAGATACTCCTGCCTCTGCCTCCTGAGTGCTGGGATTAAGGTATGTGCAACTATGCCTGGCTAAATCTTCATACTTTCCCCCAAAATTTCTAAAGTATAATTTCCCAACTTGGATTTGAACTTGAGATTCCCTCTTCAGCCCCTGAAGGCTGAAATCACCAGAGTGTACCACCAAGCCCTGTAAGCACTTAGGAACATTATGCAAAAGCATCTCTTGTGCTTGAACAATGTAGGTGAATTAATTTTTAAAAAATATTTTTAGATGTGTTTACTTTTTTGCGTATGAGTGTTTTGCCTGCATGTATTTCTGTGCACCACATGTATGCTTGGTGCGCAGGGAGGTTAGAAGAAAGTGTTGAATCCCCTGGAACTGGAGCTACAGATAGTTGGGAGCCAGCATGCAGGTGCCAGAAACTGGCCCTGGGTCCTCTACGAGAGCAGTCAGTGCTCTTAACCACTAAGGCATTATTATTACTATGATCAAGTAACTGATAGAGCAACGTAAGAAGGAAGTTTTTAAGACTTATTTTTATTTATGTATATTTGTGTCTATGTGAATCTATGTCAAGTGTGGGTCCCTACAGAGATCAGAAGTCAGATACCCTGCAGCTGGAGTTACAGACACTTGTGAGCTGCCTGACTTGGGTTCTCAGAACTGAACTCTGGTCCTCTAGAGGACCAGCAAGGGTGTTTAACTGGAGCTGTCTCTACAGCCTTTTGAAGAAAGTTTATTTTGACACGTGATTTGAGGGTATGCAATCTATTATTGGAGCCAGGAAGGCGAGTGGCTTCATGGTGGCCAAAGCACGCCACCAAGACCCCTCGGGTCTTAATAGATAAGGAAACAGGGAAAGGACAGGAATGCTGTGTGTCTCTAGACCTACCCATGATCTATTTCCGCTAACTAGGTCCTGACATATCCAGCAACCTCACAACACAATGCTACCAGCTCAGAACTCAGATTCAAATCTCAGATCCAGGCTATAACACTCCACCCTTGGACTCCAAGATACAAAATTAGTACAAGTTCAAAAGTCCCAAAGTTTTAATAGTCTCAATTCAGCTCAGAAGTTAAAGATTTCTTAGCTATAAAATAAAAAAGTAAAACAAAACAACAACAAAACCAGCATGTTAAACACTTCTGATAAACAATGGCACGGAGCAGACATTTTCATTCCCAAAGGAAGACCCACAAAGGAAGGGTAACACCAGAGGCAAGACCGAAACCCAGCAGGAAAGACACCAAGTGCTACAGTTCCGTGTTTAACATCTGGGCTCCTATGGGCTTGAGGAGCCCTGATCTTCCAGCCTGTGATGACTATGGACTTTCCCTTGGTCCAGCTTCAGGAGTGCCTGCATCCTCACTGGAGGTCCCACAACTCCCAGTATCCTGGTGCTTCCATAGCAACTCAGTCTTCCCTTTCCCAGCTTCATGCTCAGCCCACTCAGGAGCACCATGCAAATAGTACAACTCTTCGGTACACGGTCTGGAGCTAACAGATTTCTGGAACCTTGTCACAGTCCTGCACTAGTCCATAACTCTTGCAGTTTGAGTGCCCAAGAAACCAATACCACTTAGTCAACACCAAATTTTCCTGCCAGCTCAAGATGCTGGCTAGTCTTCTTGGACCACAGTTTTGTTTTGTTTTCCGAGACAGGGTTTCTCTGTGTAGTTTGGGAGCCTGTCCTGGATTTACTCTGTAGACCAGGCTGGCCTCAAACTCACAGATATCCGCCTGGCTCTGCTTACCGAGTGCTGGGATTAAAGGCGTGCGCCACCACCTCCTGGCTTGGACCGCAGTTTTAACAGTCTCTATATCTTTGAAGCTGAACCTAGAAAAACATTCTCCCTGTAGTGCTTCCAAAGCAAGATGCCCTGGAGGTTCTCTTGGTTTAGTCACTCTCTTTTTACTGCCGGATGTATTCCCAAATTCTTTGTAATGAAGTTTTAATAAATTATGTTTAAAACTATACATATGAAAACAGCCGGTGAGTAAACTCATGTGGGAAATTAAGCCCCAACCCCAGGATCATTTCAAATTTTAGAGACTTCATAACTCAATTTTAGACCTTGTGTCTCCTTCTGAATTAAATTTTACATATGAAAACAAAAACCTTATTCCCCATTGAAAGTTCTTTCCTACACACTATAAAATATTAGGTTAAGTATAATTTTGTTTTCTTTTGTCTTTTGAGACAGGGTCTCTCTACATACCTCTGGCTATCCTAGAACTCACTATGCAGACCAGGCTGGCCTCAAACTCACACAAATCTCCTGCCTCTGCCTCCTCAGTACTGGAATTAAAGGTATTCATCACCACACCCAGCTACGTTAACTATAATTTTATAAATTTAATGAGATTCTAAAGTACAGGAATTCTGATAAATTCAATCAATTCTACTAAAAATGTCAGATAAAAACACCTCTGTGGTCTAGGTTATTGTCATAAAAGTGGAATTTTGGAAGATTTATAATATTGTGTACCTGTTACAGACACAGTGCAGAAAACCTTACCTTTTAAAAAATAATTTTATTAGCAGATAAAAGTGCATTTTATAGGCTATGATGCAATGTTTTGGCAATCATACAATGCATAATAATCAACTCAGTTTACTTATATGAAAACATTTTGCATTTCTTTGTGATAAGAACGTTTGGAATCTTCCTGCATTGTGGATATAAAGTGACACTGTATTTCCAACAGTGATAATCCCTGTGTAAAACAACACCAGCATTGCCTCATCTGGCTGTGGCTGACCTTGTGCCCATTAATCAGCCTTTCTCCACCCCCTCTCGGGCCCTTAGTAACTACTATTCTGTTTGCTTGTTCTATGAGTTGAATGTTTTTAGATTTCACAGATGAGTAAAACATAGGATTTGTATTTCTATGTCTGACTTGTTTTGCTTAACATTATGATTTCCATCCATGATTGCCACAAATGACATAGTAACTTCTTTTTGTGACTGAAATTATTCCATCGTGCATATAGCACATTTTAAAAATCCATTAAGATACAGTTCAATTGATTCTGTATCTTGGCCATATACATGAGGTAGTTGGAGCATGTGGTTAGCATGTCCAAGGCCCTTAGTTAGGCCCAAAGCACTACATAAACAGGAAGGGACACACCTTTCCGTTATTGTGTTCCATATAGCACATCAAACAGATATCTGCTCTTGCCCATGTCTGTTGCAGACTATGTCTTTGATATGTTGACCTCAGATCCTTTTGGGGAAATGGTGTGGCACTGATAGATCATATAGTAAATGAGGTTTACTTTTTTGCATACTTTTTGTAGTATTTTCCTTAATGAAAAAAGTAACTTACACAAGTAAAGTAGGAGTTCTCTTTTCTGTACCCCCAAAAGCAACTATTTCTTTTTATCTATTTAACTTATAGCCATTCTAACACAGATGAGATGAACTCTATTGTGATGTTATGCATTGATGATTGGTGAACTGAGAATTTCTGATATTTTTTTTTTATTATTGGTATATTTTCTTTTTCAGGAATGCATATTCAGATCTTTTGTCTACTTTAAAACCTACCAATGTTATTATTATTATTCTTTGCTGTTGAGTTCTTCTGTTCTTATGTATTCTAGACATTAGCTCTAGTTGAGTGAATTGGTTTACAAATGCTTTTTCCCATTCTTCAAGGTTGGTCTTTAAGAAGCTGGGTGGAACGTAAAAAGTGTTGAAGGAGCTGGGCTATTAGTACCTAGCCTAAGTGAGACAGGCCAGGGACAGAGACTAGAAACAGGACCATATCCAGCTTTTACAGGACTTCAGGAGCTAAAGATTTTGCAAGCAGGTTATAGTAACAAATCAAGAGTCAAATGTAATAAACATGCCTGGTGAGAAATGCTAGTGAGGATGTGGATAAATCCAAATGGGACTTGAAAAAGAAGCTGTTTGTTCAGAAACAGTCCAGCAAGTTCTTAAAAGTTAAATACAGTGTTACATATAATCCACAAGTCACACTCCTGAATATACATGTGAATATATATCTCCAAAAGAATTGAAATGTGTTCATATGAAAGTTTAAACAAATAATAGCTATGTAGTGGTGGCATACACCTCTTATCCCAGCTCTCTGGAGGCAGAGGCAGGCAGATCTCTGAGTTTGAGACAGCCTGGTCTACAGAGTTATTTCCTGGAAAGCCAGAGCTGTTACACATTGAAAGCCTGTCTTAAAACAAACAAAAAAACCATAAATATATTAGTAGCAACATTGTTCATTACTAGTTCAAAGTGGAAACAAGCTACATATTCATTGGTAGATGAATAAATAAATAAATGAAAATAAAAAATATAAAAAAATAAAAAATGAACCAGGTGATGGTGGCTCATGCCATTAATCCCAACACTCAGGAGGCAGAGGCAGGTGGATCTCTGTGAGTTCAAGGTCAGCCTAGTCTACAGAGGGAGTTCCAGCACAGCCAGGGCTATACAGAGAAACCCTCTCAAACCAAAGCAAAAAAAAAAAAAAAAAAAAAAAAAAAAAAAAAAAAAAAAAAAAAAAAGAAAGAAAGAAAGAAAAAGAAAAGAAAGAAAGAAAGTGAAACTTCCATATGCTAGACTATCAAAACAAGCTCACCGTGGAGAACTGTAAAATGTCTGTGCTAGCTGAAAGAAGCCAGACTCAAAGACCACGACGTATGAGTTCATTTGTATGAAATGAGACTGTGCAGTCCTCTAGAGAGAGAAGGCTGATTGGTGTTTCCTGGGCCAGAGACTCAGGTGGGGATGTGAAGTGTCCATTATTGGTAGAGGTACATAGTTTTTTGGTTTTTTTTTTCAGAGGCAGATGATGATGAAAATGTCCAGTGTGATAGTTATGCAACCCTAAAAGCCCCTACTTGTACAATTTAAAGACATGAAATGTGTATGCCGTATGAACTATCTCAATAAAACAAAAAAGTCTTGTAATGTGATTATAATATGATTACAATATAATTTCTACTAAGATGTAAAAATACATGAAATAATACTCTACTGCACGTGAAGACGTGTTTAGAAACGTGCAAGCAGGGGTTGAACATGATGTGTTGAAATCTTGCTCTGATGCACGGCTTCACACAGTGCTGAAAGATTTAAAGTTATGTGACCTCTAGGCAGGGAAAAGACAAAACATTGAAAGTCCTACAGTGAAAATTCCTATGCCAAGAGGTAAGAGAAGGACTAGGCAAGTCTAAACTGTTTCTTCAAAAGAAAATAGTATCAGGCTGGAGAGATGGCTCAGCAGTTAAGAGCATGTGTTGCTCTTGCTGAGGACCCAGGTTTGGTTCCCAGCACCCACATGGTTGCTTACAACCATCTATAACTCTAGTTTCAGGAAGTCTGATGTCCTCTTCTGACCTCCACCATTACAAAGCATGCATCCGGTGCACAGACATACATGAAGGCAAAACATTCATACACACAAAAGAAAATAAGCATATTTTTTAAAAGAGAAAAGTGATATATCATGTTCCAATGCCATTCAGTTGTTTAGTGAGTGCACTAACGCTGTATTACCCTTTATATTTTTCTGTGTGCTTTAGATTTTTCATCATTAAAATATTTCTACATTGCTATAGCCCTAGCTTATGAACCACAGGCCTGTCTGAGGCAGATTGCTGGGGTTTAAACACTTGCCAGCATACCTTCCACTGTGGCTCAGAAAGCCTCCTCTGTTCAACAACAAGAAGGACCAGAGATGTTTCAGGCTTAAATGTGAGAGAATACATCAACTGAGGCACATTCAGGGGCCATCTGGATTGCTGAGACGGAAACCCAGGACACCACCCTGGGTGGTGAGCATCACTGTAGAGTTCCACCCCAGGACTGCTTATTTTTGTGCTGAGGTCTGCCATTTTGCCCAGGCAGGCCTCAAACTCCTATGACCCAACAATTAATTCTCTTTGCATCACTACACTCAAGGCCACATTGTATGGAGAAGTTGTTACTCTGTCTAGAATTGGGTTTAGGAATCCTCAGAAGCACAAAGCAAATATCTTAGCCTATAGTGTTCTGGTTTCACCCTCAAGCTGTGCTTCCCAAACCTCTTTCGATGAACACTGTCTTCTGCCAAGTTGACGCTCTGGTGAATGTCAGCCTGCCAATAACCTGCTGACCCGGAGGCAGAGGCTTGAGAGCTTTTCTGGTAACTGTTGGATTCAACTCTGGAATTCTGAGAGCAAGCAGCTCAAAGTTTTAAACTTTCTGGCATAGGCCAGTTCTGGATGCTTATAACCTAACTGAAATATGCCAAGCCTGAGAACATCAAATACTTTTTAAAATTAAAAAACAAACAAACAGAAAAAACCCTCCTTAGTCCCTTGTCCTTTTTGACCCATTACTACTAAGAAGATTTAATGGCTTTAAAAATGTTTATAATTTAATCCATGGCTTTGCTAAAGAGTATCATAAAGTTTGAAAATAATTCAACCAAAGATGATAAAGGTGGGTGGCCTAGGAATGTCCTAACCTCTTGGTGATGGAGGACTAACAAGTGCAAGGCCTTGGGATTCATTCCAAGCACAGTAAAATAAATGCTCTGAAAGCTGATGGTTAACACGAACCATCAGTGGGTCACATTTGCCCACTTTTCCTGCAGAAGTGAGGCCAAGGCTAGAGGATCACACATTCCTGACCAGCGCGGGCAACACAGGGTAAGAAGGATAATTCAAGATGCTGGGCCTGCGGAAGGTATCTAAGGATTTAAAGCACCTTGGCTCAGCTCTCCCTGCCAGGCAAAGCTATGCGAAGCTGCAGCACTCACGCTAGCCGCGCCTGCTACTCTGAGAGCCAGGATCCCCCTCTCCCTGAGAATGGAACTGTGCTCCTTCCAGGGTGGGGTGAGCACAATGGAACGCGGTGCTGCAGCGTCTGCAGTTCCCAGGGAAAAAGTGCTACAGCCGTCTCTGCCCCGCGGGGCGGCGAGCGCCGGCGGACAGTTTGTGCCGCGGGGGCAAGGACAGGAAGCGCGCGTTTCTGCAGCCGCGGCTGGCCCAAGATAATGCCATTGTGTCCCGGCGCAGCGACCGCTCCCACCGCCGGGCCGCACTGGCGTCGGGCTCCCTGGACGCGGGCCAGCCAGCGCTGCAGCCTGCCGAGCGGCGCGCGTCCCCTCCCGTCCCCTCCGGTCCCCTCCCGGAGGCGCGGCCACGCCTCGGCCTCCGCAGGAAACCTGGCCACAGCACCAGACTTCGTGACTTCTCCTTTACGAGCTGCGCCCACCCGGCCTGGCCGGGCTTTTGTTCTCAGCTCACTGGGTGCTGGAGCGGAAT